>NC_141697.1:24174142-24784142 GCF_964263255.1 Lissotriton vulgaris
CACAATCAACCCCACACAGGTGGAAAAAGAACCCAATTGTCTGGCTCAAGTGGAAATGAGAAAACACCTTTGGCAAACACTTTGGATTAATATGAAGGAACACTTTTTATGCAGCTGAATAAAGGGATCTTAGATAGTGAGTGCCTGTAACTCACCAACGTGTCTTCTGGAAGTAGCTACCAAGACGGCTACTTCCTTTGCAAAACGTAGATGTGATCTCAGGAGCTGACTGAGAACCACAATCCAATTCCAGGAACTGTTCTGGGGGTCTGACCCTTTAAAGAACCTCCAATAAAAGCTGTGACTACTGGGATTCCAAAAAGGGGCGGGCGTTCCCTGATCCGCACACATGAAGCCACTGCTGCAGGTGGAGCCCTGGAGACGTATCTACCAGACCTGCTTTTTGTAAATGAAAAGGTAAGACATGTGATAGCTGTACAGGTACATTAAAAGCATCAATCTGATTGGCAAGACAGTCGTGACTAGATCTCCTCCACTTGGCCTCATCGTGCACACACGTGGCAGGTCCACACGTGGCAGGTCCACATGTGGCAGGTCTACACGTGGCAGGTCCACACGTGGCAGGTCTACACGTGGCAGGTCCACACGTGGCAGGTCTACACGTGGCAGGTCTACACGTGGCAGGTCCACACGTGGCAGGTCCACACTTGGCAGGTCGACGTGCTTCCCAAACAAGACCCATGCACTCTTCTGGAAGGTTTAGGCATCTGATTTCTAAGACTTCAGGGGCCAAATTGCCAGATTCCGTTTCTTGGGATGCAGGTTTTCGATAACCCCTGAGGTTGACTGAGAAGTTCCGGCCTGATGGGGAACGTCTCGTGAGGGGAGAAGGAAATCTCTAACGTTGAGCACCACGGCTGCCTGCTCCGTGCTGGAGCCTCCGGAGTGAGGGCATAGAGGCTAGCCTCATCTTTCTGACCACATACGGGATGAGGAGAAGATGTGGAAAAGCATATCCAAATATCCCTGACCGGCTCTCCCATAATGCACTGCTGATGGACTGTGGGTACCTGTAGGCGAAGCCTGGGCATTTTGCGTTTTCGTGAGTGGCAAAGAGGTCCATTGTTAAACTCTGCACCCTCGAAAGTCCTGCTGTGGAGCTTGAGGCTGGACCGCCCACTCGTCGACTTCTTGCTGCGATCAGACTAACAGGTCCACAAAGTTAGACAACAGAAGAGAATTTCTGCATGCTGAACCTGTAGTGTCAAAAGCTCTAAGCGCTGTGTCCGTGTTGCAATCTGCTCCTCATTTCATCATTTTCTTTTGGGTGAGTACTCTGCGACGTCTTCTGAAAAGTGCTCCACATTTTTACCGTGTTTGTTCACCAATGGGGTGATATGTTTTGTTAGGTAAGTGGGATACACCTCTTTAAAAGTGTGTGGCTGCCCCCCCAGATGGCCATTGACACTAATAACAGTAGCTGGTGGTATTATTGGGGTACATGACCTTTAACCTGATCCCCTGTGGGGAGACTGCCTATTGGCTCTCTGTGGAGAAACCTTACAGCATGTCCTCATTGGGACCCCACATATGACCTGATTTTATGTGTGTGAGGCTTAGGTAGATATGAGGCGCGGTCCTCACCTTGGGGTTCAACCTGGATGTATCTAACCCATACGGGTCTAGGGGGCTGTATTCGGCTGCCCCCCTTTGCCATGCATGTGCCCTGCACTGCCCCTTAGATTGTCGATTCCTCTAGAGAGTTCTGCGAGGTAAAGTGTTCCTTTCCAGCTTGGATCATCCTCCCCATGAAGGAGAAACACGAAGCGCCTCATTGACCGGGAACTGGCGCAGGCAGCGCCGCGAGGCTTCTTGTCGTACTTCCCTATGCCAGTGCCAAAGGGCGGAATGCACAGTATTTATGAACTAAGGGGCATGCCTGTCCTTCCCTCCTGCCCTGGTGCACAAACAGCTGCCTAGTACCAACGCGGGCCCATGGCACGACTGTGTAAGGGGTCTGCGTTGCATGCACAATTGTTTCTTCGCAGGAAGCTGCGCCTCCCGGCACAAGCACAATCCTGAGTTGCATTTTGACCTTTCCATTTCATGCAGCACACATTGAAAGAGGAGCAGACGAGGACAAATACAAACAGTTCTCCTTGTTGCGCCTGCTTTAGTGAGACTGAAGGTGTTGGCGCTGCCCCAGGTGTACTGGATTAGGTGAATCTGGGGGAGCATGAAAATCCATGGGTGCGGCGTTGGAACACCCACCGCAACGCCCATGGAACACCCACCGCAACGCCCATGGAACACCCACCGCAACGCCCATGGAACACCCGCCGCAACGCCCATGGAACACCTGCCGCAACGCCCATGGCACACCCGCCGCAACGCCCATGAAACACCCACCGCAACGCCCATGGCACACCCGCCGCAACGCCCATGAAACACCCACCGCAACGCCCATGGCACACCCGCCGCAACGCCCATGGAACACCTGCCGCAACGCCCATGGCACACCCGCCGCAACGCCCATGAAACACCCACCGCAACGCCCATGGCACACCCGCCGCAACGCCCATGGAACACCTGCCGCAACGCCCATGGCACACCCGCCGCAACGCCCATGAAACACCCACCGCAACGCCCATGGCACACTCGCCGCAACGCCCATGGAACACCCGCCGCAACGCCCATGGAACACCTGCCGCAACGCCCATGGCACACCCGCCGCAACGCCCATGAAACACCCACCGCAACGCCCATGGCACACCCGCCGCAACGCCCATGGAACACCTGCCGCAACGCCCATGGCACACCCGCCGCAACGCCCATGAAACACCCACCGCAACGCCCATGGCACACTCGCCGCAACGCCCATGGAACACCCGCCGCAACGCCCATGGAACACCTGCCGCAACGCCCATGGCACACCCGCCGCAACGCCCATGAAACACCCACCGCAACGCCCATGGCACACCCGCCGCAACGCCCATGGAACACCTGCCGCAACGCCCATGGCACACCCGCCGCAACGCCCATGAAACACCCACCGCAACGCCCATGGCACACTCGCCGCAACGCCCATGGAACACCCGCCGCAACGCCCATGGAACACCTGCCGCAACGCCCATGGCACACCCGCCGCAACGCCCATGAAACACCCACCGCAGCGCCCATGGCACACTCGCCGCAACGCCCATGGAACACCCGCCGCAACGCCCATGGAACACCTGCCGCAACGCCCATGAAACACCCACCGCAACGCCCATGGCACACTCGCCGCAACGCCCATGGAACACCCGCCGCAACGCCCATGGAACACCTGCCGCAACGCCCATGGCACACCCGCCGCAACGCCCATGAAACACCCACCGCAACACCCATGGCACACCCGCCGCAACGCCCATGGAACACCTGCCGCAACGCCCATGGCACACCCGCCGCAACGCCCATGAAACACCCACCGCAACGCCCATGGCACACTCGCCGCAACGCCCATGGAACACCCGCCGCAACGCCCATGGAACACCTGCCGCAACGCCCATGGCACACCCGCCGCAACGCCCATGGAACACCTGCCGCAACGCCCATGGCACACCCGCCGCAACGCCCATGAAACACCCACCGCAACGCCCATGGCACACTCGCCGCAACGCCCATGGAACACCCGCCGCAACGCCCATGGAACACCTGCCGCAACGCCCATGGCACACCCGCCGCAACGCCCATGAAACACCCACCGCAACGCCCATGGCACACCCGCCGCAACGCCCATGGAACACCTGCCGCAACGCCCATGGCACACCCGCCGCAACGCCCATGAAACACCCACCGCAACGCCCATGGCACACTCGCCGCAACGCCCATGGAACACCCGCCGCAACGCCCATGGAACACCTGCCGCAACGCCCATGGCACACCCGCCGCAACGCCCATGGAACACCTGCCGCAACGCCCATGGCACACCCGCCGCAACGCCCATGAAACACCCATTGCAACGCCCATGGCACACTCGCCGCAACGCCCATGGAACACCCGCCGCAACGCCCATGGAACACCTGCCGCAACGCCCATGGCACACCCGCCGCAACGCCCATGGAACACCTGCCGCAACGCCCATGGTACACCCGCCGCAACGCCCATGAAACACCCATTGCAACGCCCATGGCACACTCGCCGCAACGCCCATGGCTCACCCGTCACAACGCCCATGGAACACCCGCCGCAACGCCCATGGAACACCCGCCGCAACGCCCATGGGATGACTCCCTGGTGCAGAGGAAGCAACGCAGCGACTTGCGCTGCTTTGTCTTACTACGTATCAATCAGGCCATGAAAGGCCACGCAGACTTTGTGTCCGTGGCCTCAAAGATATGATTGAGAGGCCTGCGCCGCCGGAGTGACCTCCAGCAGCTCAGGCCTCTTGGAAACAAGCTGTTTAAAGAATCTGAGCAATGTCTCCTCATTTATTCAACTCTCTCAAAAGCCTTTTCAGTTCCATTCTAATGTTGAGTTCAGAAGAAAGACCATTTGCTAATGTTCTTCTTGTTTCGTAGTATTTTAAGATTTTGAAGGTGCAAACAGCCGACATGTGTTTCGCCCCCAGTGGTCAATTGGACCGGGGCTTTTTCAGGGCATAACAAGTAATCATAATGATTATATGCAGTTTCCGTCAAATTTGTCATAAAATATAGTACATCGGTTTTCCAGACAAACAAAAAAATGAGTTGTAATCGTATTACGATGAAGCAGCGGTCTCGGGGCAACCGCTCGGTCTGAGTAACGTGGCAAGCGCCTTCCTTTGCGTTTCTCCCTGTCCTGGGGCAGGAGGAGGGGGGGGCTTCAGCAGATCTGCCTGGGAACCTTAACACCACTTTGTAAATAAGGTGCAGGGCGTAGCGCCGCCGCCGTCAGAAGAAATGACGTTCCAGTGGCGCAATCCCCTTGTAAATATACCCCATAATTGGATAAGTGCTCAAGGGGCTGATTCACAAAGGTAAACCTGCCCTTTTGTGCAAGTCTGAGATTGTTTGCTATTCACAAGGGTATTTTACTAGTAGCGCTGCAGAGTTTCCGCACATAAAATGATAGACAGGCCTCTCTTTTTATGCGCGCAGCGCGCAAACATAAAGATACTACGGTAAATGAATTTGAGAATAAGAAACAATCGTAAACGTACACAAAAGGATAAGTTTACCTTTGTGCATGAGGCCCAACGTGTGACTGTAGCGCTGCTATGATAATCGTAGAATCGACCCCGGGAGGCTGGGAGGCTGAACGCCTGAACCGACTGCCGCATTGCTTAGCAGGCCCCATCTGGGTGGACTCTGGCGCGGTGAATACCTCGGTCACTTGAGCTCGGCCTTTAGGGGATTGGCTGGGCCTTGCAGAGTTGGTGGTGGGGGTATTTTGGGGGGGTTCACCCAAACTTTGCAAGGCTGAAGTTGCCATCTCTGCAGCGCTGCGAGCTCGGCTCCTCTGGGGGGCGCAGCGCTCACAATAAACATCTCGAGGCAGAATGAAAGATGAGGGGGGGGGAGATAACAACAGAGCCAGACTCCCTCGCCTGCCCTTGCAGCTCTGACAGGGAGAGGAGCCCCATGGTGCAAGGCTTCTTGAAGTGACGGACGCTAAAGGGGGGGGGGGCAGCTCGGGGGGCGCCCCAGGCCATGTAACATCACAGAAAGCTCACAGCTTTCAAACCCGGCAGCATGGACATACATCCTGACACTGGGGGAGGGGAGGTGTCTGACATGTGGAGAGGGGGTGGGGGGCTGACACCAGGAGGTGAGGTGACTAACACCAGGAGGGGAGGTGACTGACTCCAGGAGGGGAGGTGACTGACACCAGGAGGGGAGGTGACTGACTCCAGGAGGGGAGGTGACTGACACCAGGAGGGGAGGTGACTGACACCAGGAGGGGAGGTGACTGACTCCAGGAGGGGAGGTGACTGACACCAGGAGGGGAGGTGACTGACTCCAGGAGGGGAGGTGACTGACACCAGGAGGGGAGGTGACTGACACCAGGAGGGGAGGTGACTGACACCAGGAGGGGAGGTGACTGACTCCAGGAGAGGAGGCGGGCTGACACCAGGAGGGGAGGTGTCTGACTCCAGGAGGGGACGTGACTGACTCCAGGAGGGGAGGTGAATGACTCCAGGAGGGGAGGTGAATGATAAGAGGAGGAGAGGTGACTGACTCCAGGAGGGTAGGTGACTGACACCAGGAGGGGAGTTGACTGACACCAGGAGGGGAGGCGGCTGACTCCAGGAGGGGACGTGACTGACTCCAGGAGGGGAGGTGACTGACTCCAGGAGGGGAGGTGACTGACTCCAAGAGGGGAGGTGACTGACTCCAGGAGGGTAGATGACAGACTCCAGGAGGGGAGGTGAATGATAGGAGGAGGAGAGGTGACTGACTCCAGGAGGGTAGGTGACTGACACCAGGAGGGGAGGTGACAGACTCCAGGAGGGGAGGTGATTGACTCCAGGAGGGGAGGTGACTGACTCCAGGAGGGGAGGTGACAGACTCCAGGAGGGGAGGTGACTGACTCCAGGAGGGGAGGTGACTGACTCCAGGAGGGGAGGTGACAGACTCCAGAGGTAACTGACTCCAGGAGGGGAGGTGACAGACTCCAGGAGGGGAGGTGACTGACTCCAGGAGGGGAGGTGACAGACTCCAGGATGGGAGGTGTATGATAGGAGGAGGAGAGGTGACTGACTCCAGGAGGGGAGGTGACAGACTTCAGGAGGGTAGGTGACTGACACCAGGAGGGGAGGCGGCTGACTCCAGGAGGGGATGTGACTGACTCCAGGAGAGGAGGTGACTGACTCCAGGAGGGGAGGTGACAGACTCCAGGAAGGGAGGTGATTGACTCCAGGAGGGGAGGTGACAGGCTCCAGGAGGGGAGGTAACTGACTCCAGGAGGGGAGGTGACTGACTCCAGGAGGGGAGGTGACAGACTTCAGGAGGGTAGGTGACTGACACCAGGAGGGGAGGTGGCTGACTCCAGGAGGGGACGTGACTGACTCCAGGAGGGTAGATGACAGACTCCAGGAGGGGAGGTGAATGACTCCAGGAGGGGAGGTGAATGATAGGAGGAGGAGAGGTGACTGACTCCAGGAGGGTAGGTGACTGACACCAGGAGGGGAGGTGACAGACTCCAGGAGGGGAGGTGATTGACTCCAGGAGGGGAGGTGACTGACTCCAGGAGGGGAGGTGACAGACTCCAGGAGGGGAGGTGACTGACTCCAGGAGGGGAGGTGACTGACTCCAGGAGGGGAGGTGACAGACTCCAGAGGTAACTGACTCCAGGAGGGGAGGTGACAGACTCCAGGAGGGGAGGTGACTGACTCCAGGAGGGGAGGTGACAGACTCCAGGATGGGAGGTGTATGATAGGAGGAGGAGAGGTGACTGACTCCAGGAGGGGAGGTGACAGACTTCAGGAGGGTAGGTGACTGACACCAGGAGGGGAGGCGGCTGACTCCAGGAGGGGATGTGACTGACTCCAGGAGAGGAGGTGACTGACTCCAGGAGGGGAGGTGACAGACTCCAGGAAGGGAGGTGATTGACTCCAGGAGGGGAGGTGACAGGCTCCAGGAGGGGAGGTAACTGACTCCAGGAGGGGAGGTGACTGACTCCAGGAGGGGAGGTGACAGACTTCAGGAGGGTAGGTGACTGACACCAGGAGGGGAGGTGGCTGACTCCAGGAGGGGACGTGACTGACTCCAGGAGGGGAGGTTACTGACTCCAGGAGGGGAGGTGTCTGACAGCAGGAGGGGAGAGAGGCGGCTGACTCCAGGAGGGGGGTGACTGACTTCAGGAGGCGGGGGTGAATGACTCCAGGAGGGGGGGTGACTGACTCCAGGAGGGGAGGTGACCGACCCAAGGAGGGAAGGTGACTGACTCCAGGAGGGGAGGTGAAAAACACCAGGAGAGGAGGTGTCTGACAGCAGGAGGGGGAGTGTGACAGCAGGAGGGGGGTGAATGACTCCAGAAAGGGAGGTGAATGACTCCAGGAGGGGGGGGTGAATAACGCCAGGAGGGGAGGTGTCTGACAGCAGGAGGGGAGTTGACTGACACCAGGAGGGAAGGTGACTGACTCCAGGAGGGGGGGGTGAATGACTCCAGGAGGGGAGGTGATTGACTCCAGGAGGGGAGGTGAATGACTCCAGGAGGGGGAGCGAATGACTCCAGGAGTGGAGGTGTCTGACAGCAGGAGGCGAGAGAGGTGGCTGGCTCCAGGAGGGGGGGGGGTGAACGACTGCATAAGGGGAGGTGTCTGACAGCAAGATGGAAGGGGATTGACTCCAGAAGGGGAGGTGAATGACTGCAGGAGGGGAGGTGACTGACTCCAGGAGGGATGGTGACTGACTCCAGGAGGGGAATGGCTCCAGGAGGGGAGGTGAATGACTGCAGGAGGGGAGGTGACTGACTCCAGGAGGGAGGGTGACTGACTCCAGGAGGGGAATGACTCCAGAAGGGGAGGTGACTGTCTCCAGAAGGTGAGGTGACTGACTGATAGCAGGAGGGGAGGTGAATGACTCCAGGAGGGGAGGTGATTGACTCCAAGAGGGGAGGTGAGTGACTGCAGGAGGGGAGGTGTCTGACAGCAGGAGGCGAGAGAGGTGGCTGACAGCAGGAGGGGACGTGACTGACTCCAGGAGGGGAGGTGACTGACTGATAGCAGGAGGGGAGGTGAATGACTCCAGGAGGGGAGGTGACTGACACCGGGAGGGGAGATAAGGCGGCTGACACTGGGAGGGAGGTGACTGACACCAGAAGATAACAGAGGCAGACTGGCACTGTCCCTGGGTTCAGTCAGCCTCTCTCTTCTCCTGGTGTCAGTCAGCCTCTCTTGTCTCCTGGTGTCAGTCGGCCTCTCTTGTCTCCTGGTGTCAGTCGGCCTCTCTTGTGTCCTGGTGTCAGTCGGCCTCTCTTATCTCCTGGTGTCAGTCGGCCTCTCTTATCTCCTGGTGTTAGTCGGCCTCTCTTGTCTCCTGGTGTCAGTCGGCCTCTCTTATCTCCTGGTGTCAGTCGGCCTCTCTTGTGTCCTGGTGTCAGTCGGCCTCTCTTGTCTCCTGGTGTCAGTCGGCCTCTCTTATCTCCTGGTGTCAGTCGGCCTCTCTTGTCTCCTGGTGTCAGTCGGCCTCTCTTGTCTCCAGGTGTCAGTCGGCCTCTTTTGTCCCTGGTGTCAGTCGGCCTCTCTTGTCTCCTGGTATCAGTCGGTCTCTCTTGTGTCCTGGTGTCAGTTGGCCTCTCTTGTCTCCTGGTGTCAGTCAGTCTCTCTTGTCTCCCGGTGTCAGTCGGTCTCTCTTGTCTCCCGGTGTCAGTCGGTCTCTCTTGTCTCCCGGTGTCAGTCGGTCTCTCTTGTCTCCCGGTGTCAGTCGGTATCTCTTGTCTCCTGTTGTCAGTCAGTCTCTCTTGTCTCCCGGTGTCAGTCGGCCTCTCTTGTGTCCTGGTGTCAGTCGGTCTCTCTTGTCTCCTGGTGTCAGTCGGCCTCTCTTGTCTCCCCGTGTCAGTCGGCCTCTCTTGTCTCATGGTGTCAGTCGGCCTCTCTTTTCTCCTGGTGTCAGTTGGCCTCTCTTGTCTCCTGGTGTCAGTCGGTCTCTCGTGTCTCCTGGTGACAGTCGGTCTCTCTTGTTTCCCGGTGTCAGTCAGACTCTCTTGTCTCCCGGTGTCAGTCGGTCTCTCTTGTCTCCTGGTGTCAGTCGGCCTCTCTTGTCTCCAGGTGTCAGTCAGCCTCTTTTGTCCCTGGTGTCAGTCGGCCTCTCTTGTCTCCTGGTATCAGTCGGTCTCTCTTGTGTCCTGGTGTCAGTTGGCCTCTCTTGTCTCCTGGTGTCAGTCAGTCTCTCTTGTCTCCCGGTGTCAGTCGGTCTCTCTTGTCTCCCGGTGTCAGTCGGTCTCTCTTGTCTCCCGGTGTCAGTCGGTATCTCTTGTCTCCTGTTGTCAGTCGGTCTCTCTTGTCTCCCGGTGTCAGTCGGCCTCTCTTGTGTCCTGGTGTCAGTCGGCCTCTCTTGTCTCCTGGTGCCAGTCGGTCTCTCTTGTCTCCTGGTGTCATTCAACCTCTCTTGTCCCTGGTGTCAGTCAATCTCTCTTGTCTACTGGTGTCAGTCGGCCTCTCTTGTCTCCTGGTGCCAGTCAGCCTCTCTTGTCTCCAGGTGTCAGTCGGCCTCTCTTTTCCCTGGTGTCAGTCGGCCTCTCTTGTCTCTGGTGTCAGTCGGTCTCTCTTGTCTCCTAGTATCAGTCGGCCTCTTTTGTCTCCTGGTGTCAGTCGGTCTCTTTTGCCTCCTGGTGTCATTCAGTCTCTCTTGTCTCCCAGTGTCAGTTGGCCTCTCTTGTCTCCCGGTGTCAGTCGGCCTCTCTTGTCTCCTGGTGTCAGTCGGTCTCTCTTGTCTCCTGGTGTCAGTCGGCCTCTCTTGTCCCTGGTGTCAGTCAATCTCTCTTGTCTCCTGGTGTCGGTCTGCCTCTCTTGTCTCCTGGTGTCAGTCGGCCTCTCTTGTCTCCAGGGGTCAGTCGGCCTCTCTTGTCCCTGGTGTCAGTCGGTCTCTCTTGTCTCTGGTGTCAGTCGGTCTCTCTTGTCTCCTGGTGTCCGTCAGCCTCTCTGTCTCCTGATGTCAGTCGGTCTCTCTTGTCTCCTGGTGTCAGTCAGCCTCTTTTGTCTCCTGGTGTCAGTCGGCCTCTCTTGTCTCCTGGTGTCAGTCGGCTTCTCTTGTCTCCTGGTGTCAGTCGGTATCTCTTGGTTCTGGGTGTCAGTCAGCCTCTCTTGTCTCCTGGTGTCAGTCGGCCTCTCTTGTCTCCTGGTGTCTGTCAGCCTCTCTGTCTCCTGATGTCAGTCGGTCTCTCTTGTCTTCTGGTGTCAGTCAGTCTCTCTTGTCTCCTGGTGTCAGTCGGCCTCTCTTGTCTCCTGGTGTCCGTCAGCCTCTCTGTCTCCTGGTGTCAGTCGGCCTTTCTTGTCTCCTGGTGTCAGTCGGCTTCTCTTGTCTCCTGGTGTCAGTCGGCCTCCCTTGTCTCTAGTGTCAGTAGGTCTCTTTTGTCTCCTGGTGTCAGTCAGCCTCTCTTGTCTCTGGTGTCAGTAGGTTTCTCTTGTCTCCTGGCGTTATTCGGCCTCTCTTGTTTCCTGGTGTCAGTCAGCCTCTTTTGTCTCCTGGTGTCAGTCGTCCTCTCTTGTCTCCTGGTGTCCGTCAGCCTCTCTGTCTCCTGATGTCAGTCGGTCTCTCTTGTCTCCTGGTATCAGTCGGCCTCTCTTTCCCCCGGTGTCAGTCGGCCATCTCCTGGTGTCAGTCGGCCTCTCTTGTCTCCTGATGTCAGTCGGTCTATCTTGTCTCCAGGTGTCAGTCGGTCTCTCTTGACTCCTGGTGTCAGTCGGCCTCTCTTGTCCCTGGTGTTGGTCAGCCTCTCTTGTCTCCTGGTGTCAGTCGGTCTCTGTGAGAAGTTGGCCTGGTATATGCTGTCCACTATTCTAGTGGGCACCTTGCACCAGTCCAAACGACAACAACCTTTATTGAAGGCTATCCTAGTGGTAGCTGTAGAGAGCAGCCTAAGTCTTGAAGGAGTGTAAAGCAGCTTGGCTTACTAGATTATAACCTCTTGAATGACCAAATGAAAGGAGAACCACACAAGGTATATATATAAAATATATGTATTTATTACTAAACACTCTCTACTAACCTCTTTATGAGATTAGAGAACAAGATACACAATATCAACACAATAGAACTTCAGTAAATAGCACAATATACAACGGGCCCGTGGGGGAAGGGGGGAGGGGATGGGGGGGGGAGACCAAACCATATATTAGGAAAGTGGTACAAGAACCACGACTCGACTAGACACAGTGCCTAGAGCACCTGGAATCGCTGGGACCCCAAGGAACCACCCAAAGTGGTGACACAGGAGACCCACGGGGACGCTTGCAGTGTGAGAACACAGTCCGTACAATCCTATTGGTAAGTTGCAGTTAGAATTTTAAAGATTAGGGACACATTGGAGAGGACTTGGAGCAAACCCTTTTAGACTTAGAAGGTTCTAAGGCCAGCACCCATGTGAGCACCGGAGTACTCGTGTTACCTCACCCAAGGAAGCCGGGTGCATAGGTGCCAATAGGTGTCGGGAATTGTCGCTGTTTTCAATTGCGAGTTGGGGCAAACTGCTGCTGCCGTGGAAAGGAAAAGTGTGCGGTGCGATCCAAGCCTGGATCAGAGATGTGAAGAACATGAAAGCAGAGGGGACAGAGCCTGGGTCACTTGCATGTGACCAGGGCTCGATAGACGAATGCCCACCAATGTCGGGTGTTTCAGGTGCGATGAGGTGAAGCTTGAGTCCGCTGCCAAGGGGACCAGGAGATGTAGACGATGACCAGAGTCTGCAGGTGAGCTGTCCCACCAAGGATGCCAAGTGCTGGGGGTCCGTGTCTGGATCGGATACCAACAAGCCTTGGCCGTGCGCTGAGAGTAAAAAGGCTTCAGGGTGGACCAGCAAGGTCCTGGTGACTCCCCAAGTGAGGGAGAGTCAGGGTACGTCTGGAGCAACCAGGTAATTCACATGGACAATGGATCGCAAAGGAACCTCAAGAGGAATCACTAAATACCAGCCCACGGGTGACTCGGGGAGTGTAGGCTGGTAATATTCAATGGAATCACTGCTCGGGGTCTGGACTACAAGTAGCCCAAAGCACAGCCTCAGGGATCGTCAAGAAGCATATGCTGCTGCAAATGTGCATGGTCCCCAGGGGTTCGGGTTGCACGATCCCCACGAGGGATGAGGGTCTCAGGTTTGCCGAGCACACTAGTCAACCTTGGGGACACTTGAAACCTCACCTCCTATGTTGCAAAAGTCTTCAGGAGCTTGGGAGTTGCAAATTGGTCAGATGCGTCTTTGGTGTCTGCTTAGCAGGGGAGTAACTCCTTTACTCCAAGGGAGATTCTTCAGTCATCTAGCGTAGTGTAGATCAGCGAAGTACTTGGTTTCTGTAACAGAGTTTTTTCTAGGAAAATCTAAAGTCCTGTTGTCAGGGATTCCTACTTTATACCCAAGGAGGGGTGGACAAACGCTGGGGACACACCTATAGCAGGGTCAGGACAGAGGGGTGGTTACACCCATGTCCTTTGTTCAGTTTCGCGCCAGAGCAGGGGTTGATAGCCCCTGCAACCGGTTTGAGCTGGACTATGCACAGGGACACCAAATGTGCCCCCAGTGCAGACATCAAAGCACTCTTAGAGTGCACCCACCCAGCCCCAATACACAAAAGCCTGCCTGGGAGGTGGTTACACATCCCTGTGACAGGAAACTTATTGTCCAGGCCGCCCCTGCTGGAGTTTTGTCCAGCAGCAGGAGGGCAGATGCGTGTCTGTGGCTGGCAGCATCCATCTTGTAACGCCAGGTTTCTGTTAAGCTGGTACCCAGGTGTACCAGTGTTGTCATATTTCTCCCTCTAGGACAGTGGAATCATACCACCCCACCAGGACTGGCGGGGAGGTATGATTCCAAGGTGTTTGACACCAAACATGACATGTTTCCTTGCAGCCATTGCAAAGTTAGCATTTATTGCAAGGTTATAATGCACATAGGAGGATATGATCTGACTGCATCACAGAACAGCCCCAGAGAATAGATTCCGAAGGCTGCAGAGGGGTCCTGCTCATGCAGGGGCACCCTCCCACACAAATCCCAGCATCCTGCCTTCAGGATTGATAAGGCCTGCCATAGGGGTGACTGATAGGTTTATATATGTAGTGATATAAGGTAGTTAAGTAAGGGGTGCATACACCACCTTACACCGGCTACTGTAGCAGTCCGGTGGTGTCATTTTAGAAGGCTTCCCAGGGGTGGCATAATACAATCTTCAGCCCCTGGTAGGCCTCTGGGATACCTATGGCCTTGGTACCTAAGGTACCATATTTTAGGGACTCACAAGGGCACCCCAGTAACCAATCTGGAGTGTACCTAAAGTACATGCAATCAATTTAGAGAGGCAGCAGCTAGGCTGTTGTCCTGATTAGCGGGTCCACAGCCAGAATAAAGTAAAAAAAACGTGAAACACAACAACAAGTAGGTGTAACTATAAGAAGCAGATCATACTCTCCTACAGTCTCTCTCGTCTCCTGGTGTCAGTCAGTCTCAGTGTGTTTCATCTACTGACCCCGGTGTCAGTCAGCAGGTATTGCATTGAGCAGGTGGAGGTGCATCGGCAGAGCTGTGAGTGGGCTCCAGCACTGGAACAGCAGGTGCCTCAGTGGAGCAGGAGGAGGTGCATCGGCAGAGCTGTGAGTGGGTTCAGCCCTGGAACAGCAGGGGCCTCAGTGGAGCTGCAGGTGGAGGTGCATCGGCAGAGCTGTGAGTGGGTTCAGTACTGGAACAGTAGAGGCTTCACTGGAGCAGGAGGAGGTGCATGGGCAGAGCTGTGAGTGGGTTCAGTACTGGAACAGCAGGGGCCTCAGTGGAACAGGCGGAGGTGCATCGGCAGAGCTGTGAGTGGGTTCAGTACTGAAAAAGCAGGGGCTTCAGTGGAGCTGCAGGAGGTGCATCGGCAGAGCTGTGAGTGGGTTCCAGCACTGGAACAGCAGGTGCTTCAGTGGAGCAGGAGGAGGTGCATCGGCAGAGCTGTGAGTGGGTTCAGTACTGAAAAAGCAGGGGCTTCAGTGGAGCTGCAGGAGGTGCATCGGCAGAGCTGTGAGTGGGCTCCAGCACTGGAACAGCAGGTGCTTCAGTGGAGCAGGAGGAGGTGCATCGGCAGAGCTGTGAGTGGGTTCAGCCCTGGAACAGCAGGGGCCTCAGTGGAGCAGGAGGAGGTGCATCGGCAGAGCTGTGAGTGGGTTCAGTACTGGAACAGTAGGGGCTTCACTGGAGCAGGAGGAGGTGCATCGGCAGAGCTGTGAGTGGGTTCAGTACTGGAACAGCAGGGGCCTCAGTGAAACAGGCGGAGGTGCATCGGCAGAGCTGTGAGTGGGTTCAGTACTGAAAAAGCAGGGGCTTCAGTGGAGCTGCAGGAGGTGCATCGGCAGAGCTGTGAGTGGGTTCCAGCACTGGAACAGCAGGTGCTTCAGTGGAGCAGGAGGAGGTGCATCGGCAGAGCTGTGAGTGGGTTCAGTACTGAAAAAGCAGGGGCTTCAGTGGAGCTGCAGGAGGTGCATCGGCAGAGCTGTGAGTGGGCTCCAGCACTGGAACAGCAGGTGCTTCAGTGGAGCAGGAGGAGGTGCATCGGCAGAGCTGTGAGTGGGTTCAGCCCTGGAACAGCAGGGGCCTCAGTGGAGCAGGAGGAGGTGCATCGGCAGAGCTGTGAGTGGGTTCAGTACTGGAACAGCAGGGGCCTCAGTGGAGCAGGCTGAGGTGCATCGGCAGAGCTGTGAGTGGGTTCAGTACTGGAACAGCAGGGGCCTCAGTGGAGCAGGTGGAGGTGCATCGGCAGAGCTGTGAATGGGTTCAGTACTGGAACAGCAGGGTCCTCAGTGGAGCAGGAGGAGGTGCATCGGCAGAGCTGTGAGTGAGTTCAGCACTGGAACAGTAGGGGCTTCAGTGGAGCTGCAGGAGGAGGTGCATCGGCAGAGCTATGAGTGGGTTCAGCCCTGGAACAGCAGGGGCCTCAGTGGAGCAGGCGGAGGTGCATCGGCAGAGCTGTGAGTGGGTTCAGCACTGGAACAGCAGGGGCCTCTGTGGAGCAGGAGGAGGTGCATCGGCAGAGCTATGAGTGGGTTCAGTTCTGGAACAGCAGGGGCCTCAGGGAAGCAGGAGGAGGTGCATCGGCAGAGCTGTGAGTGGGTTCAGCACTGGAACAGCAGGGGCTTCACTGGAGCAGGAGGAGGTGCATCAGCAGAGCTGTGAATGGGTTCAGCCCTGGAACAGCAGAAGCCTCAGTGGAGCAGGCGGAGGTGCATCGGCAGAGCTGTGAGTGGGTTCAGTACTGGAACAGCAGGGGCCTCAGTGGAGCAGGTGGAGGTGCATCGGCAGAGCTGTGAATGGGTTCAGTACTGGAACAGCAGGGTCCTCAGTGGAGCAGGAGGAGGTGCATCGGCAGAGCTGTGAGTGAGTTCAGCACTGGAACAGCAGGGGCTTCAGTGGAGCTGCAGCTTGAGGTGCATCGGCAGAGCTATGAGTGGGTTCAGTTCTGGAACAGCAGGGGCTTCAGTGGAGCAGGTGGAGGTGCATCGGCAGAGCTGTGAATAGGTTCAGTACTGGAACAGCAGGGGCCTCAGTGGAGCAGGAGGAGGTGCATCGGCAGAGCTGTGAGTGAGTTCAGCACTGGAAAAGCAGGGGCTTCAGTGGAGCTGCAGCTGGAGGTGCATCGGCAGAGCTATGAGTGGGTTCAGTTCTGGAACAGCAGGGGCTTCAGTGGAGCTGCAGGTGGAGGTGCATCGGAAGAGCTGTGAGTGGATTCAGCACTGGAACAGCAGGGGCTTCAGTGGAGCTGCAGGAGGAGGTGCATCGGCAGAGCTGTGAGTGGGTTCAGTACTGGAACAGCAGGGGCCTCAGTGAAGCAGGTGGAGGTGCATCGGCAGAGCTGTGAGTGGGCTCCTGCACTGGACAGCAGGGGCCTCAGTGGAGCAGGTGGAGGTGCATCGGCAGAGCTGTGAGTGGGTTCAGTACTGGAACAGCAGGGGCCTCAGTGGAGCTGCAGGAGGTGCATCGGCAGAGCTGTGAGTGGGTTCAGTACTGGAACAGCAGGGGCCTCAGTGGAGCAGGAGGAGGTGCATCGGCAGAGCTATGAGTGGGTTCAGTTCTGGAACAGCAGGGGCCTCAGTGGAGCAGGAGGAGGTGCATCGGCAGAGCTGTGAGTGGGTTCAGTACTGAAACAGCAGGGGCCTCAGTGGAGCAGGTGGAGGTGCATCGGCAGAGCTGTGAGTGGGTTCAGTACTGGAACAGCAGGGGCCTCAGTGGAGCAGGTGGAGGTGCATCGGCAGAGCTGTGAGTGGGTTCAGTACTGGAACAGTAGGGGCTTCACTGGAGCAGGAGGAGGTGCATCGGCAGAGCTGTGAGTGGGTTCAGTACTGGAACAGCAGGGGCCTCAGTTGAGCAGGTGGAGGTGCATCTGCAGAGCTGTGAGTGGGTTCAGCCCTGGAACAGCAGGGGCCTCAGTGGAGCAGGTGGAGGTGCATCGGCAGAGCTGTGAATGGGTTCAGTACTGGAACAGCAGGGGCCTCAGTGGAGCAGGAGGAGGTGCATCGGCAGAGCTGTGAGTGGGTTCAGTACTCGAACAGCAGGGGCCTCAGTGGAGCAGGAGGAGGTGCATCGGCAGAGCTGTGAGTGGGTTCAGTACCGGAACAGCAGGGGCCTCAGTGGAGCAGGTGGAGGTGCATCGGCAGAGCTGTGAGTGGGTTCAGTACTGGAACAGCAGGGGCTTCAGTGGAGCAGGTGGAGGTGCATTGGCAGAGCTGTGAGTGGGCTCCTGCACTGGAACAGCAGGTGCCTCAGTGGAGCAGGAGGAGGTGCATCGGCAGAGCTGTGAGTGGGCTCCTGCACTGGAACAGCAGGGGACTCAGTGGAGCAGGTGGAGGTGCATCGGCAGAGCTGTGAGTGGGTTTAGTACTGGAACAGCAGGGGCCTCAGTGGAGCAGGAGGAGGTGCATCGGCAGAGCTGTGAGTGGGTTCAGTACCGGAACAGCAGGGGGCTCAGTGGAGCAGGAGGAGGTGCATCGGCAGAGCTGTGAGTGGGTTCAGTACTGGAACAGCAGGGGCCTCAGTGGAGCAGGAGGAGGTGCATCGGCAGAGCTGTGAGTTGGTACAGTCTGGAACAGCAGGGGCCTCAGTGGAGCAGGTGGAGGTGCATCGGCAGAGCTGTGAGTGGGTTCAGTACTGGAACAGCAGGGGCTTCAGTGGAGCAGGTGGAGGTGCATTGGCAGAGCTGTGAGTGGGCTCCTGCACTGGAACAGCAGGGGCCTCAGTGGAGCAGGAGGAGGTGCATCGGCAGAGCTGTGAGTGGGTTCAGTACTGGAACAGCAGGGGCCTCAGTGGAGCAGGAGGAGGTGCATCGGCAGAGCTGTGAGTGGGTTCAGTACCGGAACAGCAGGGGGCTCAGTGGAGCAGGAGGAGGTGCATCGGCAGAGCTGTGAGTGGGTTCAGTACTGGAACAGCAGGGGCCTCAGTGGAGCAGGAGGAGGTGCATCGGCAGAGCTGTGAGTGGGTTCAGTACTGGAACAGCAGGGGCCTCAGTGGAGCAGGAGGAGGTGCATCGGCAGAGCTGTGAGTTGGTACAGTACTGGAACAGTAGGGGCCTCAGTGGAGCAGGTGGAGGTGCATCGGCAGAGCTGTGAGTGGGTTCAGTACTGGAACAGCAGGGGCTTCAGTGGAGCAGGTGGAGGTGCATTGGCAGAGCTGTGAGTGGGCTCCTGCACTGGAACAGCAGGGGCCTCAGTGGAGCAGGAGGAGGTGCATCGGCAGAGCTGTGAGTGGGGTCAGCAGTGGAACAGCAGGGGCTTCAGTGGAGCTGCAGGAGGTGCATCGGCAGAGCTGTGAGTGGGCTCCTGCACTGGAACAGCAGGGGCCTCAGTGGAGCAGGCGGAGGTGCATTGGCAGAGCTGTGAGTGGGTTCAGTACTGGAACAGCAGGGGCCTCAGTGGAGCAGGCTGAGGTGCATCGGCAGAGCTGTGAGTGGGTTCAGTACTGGAACAGCAGGGGCCTCAGTGGAACAGGATGAGGTGCATCGGCAGAGCTGTGAGTGGCCTCTTGCACTGGAACAGCAGGGGCCTCAGTGGGAGCAGGTGGAGGTGCATCGGCAGAGCTGTGAGTGGGTTCAGTACTGGAACAGCAGGGGCCTCAGTGGAACAGGATGAGGTGCATCGGCAGAGCTGTGAGTGGCCTCTTGCACTGGAACAGCAGGGGCCTCAGTGGAGCAGGATGAGGTGCATCGGCAGAGCTGTGAGTGGGCTTCAGCCCTGGAACAGCAGGGGCTTCACTGGAGCTGCAGGAGGTGCATCGGAAGAGCTGTGAGTGGGTTCAGTACTGGAACAGCAGGGGCCTCAGTGGAAAAGGAGGAGGTGCATCGGCAGAGCTATGAGTGGGTTCAGTTCTGGAACAGCAGGGGCCTCAGTGGAGCAGGTGGAGGTGCATCGGCAGAGCTGTGAGTGGGTTCAGTACTGGAACAGCAGGGGCTTCACTGGAGCTGCAGGAGGTGCATCGGAAGAGCTGTGAGTGGGTTCAGTACTGGAACAGCAGGGGCCTCAGTGGAAAAGGAGGAGGTGCATCGGCAGAGCTATGAGTGGGTTCAGTTCTGGAACAGCAGGGGCCTCAGTGGAGCAGGTGGAGGTGCATCGGCAGAGCTGTGAGTGGGTTCAGTACTGGAACAGTAGAGGCTTCACTGGAGCAGGAGGAGGTGCATGGGCAGAGCTGTGAGTGGGTTCAGTACTGGAACAGCAGGGGCCACAGTGGAGCAGGTGGAGGTGCATCGGAAGAGCTGTGAGTGGGTTCAGTACTGGAACAGCAGGGGCCTCAGTGGAGCAGGTGGAGGTGCATCGGCAGAGCTATGAGTGGGTTCAGTTCTGGAACAGCAGGGGCCTCAGGGAAGCAGGAGGAGGTGCATCGGCAGAGCTGTGAGTGGGTTCAGTACTGGAACAGCAGGGGCCTCAGTGGAGCAGGAGGAGGTGCATCGGCAGAGCTATGAGTGGGTTCAGCATTGGAACAGCAGGGGCTTCACTGGAGCAGGAGGAGGTGCATGGGCAGAGCTGTGAGTGGGTTCAGTACTGGAACAGCAGGGGCCTCAGTGAAGCAGGTGGAGGTGCATCGGCAGAGCTGTGAGTGGGTTCAGCCCTGGAACAGCAGGGGCCTCAGTGCAGCTGCAGGTGGAGGTGCATCGGCAGAGCTGTGAGTGGGTTCAGTACTGGAACAGTAGGGGCTTCACTGGAGCAGGAGGATGTGCATGGGCAGAGCTGTGAGTGGGTTCAGTACTGGAACAGCAGGGGCCTCAGTGGGTCGGGCGGAGGTGCATGGGCAGAGCTGTGAGTGGGTTCAGTACTGGAACAGCAGGGGCCTCTGTGGAGCAGGAGGAGGTGCATTGGCAGAGCTGTGAGTGGGTTCAGTACTGGAACAGCAGGGGCTTCTCTGGAGCAGGAGGAGGTGCATCGGCAGAGCTGTGAGTGGGTTCAGTACTGGAACAGCAGGGGCCTCTGTGGAGCAGGAGGAGGTGCATCGGAAGAGCTGTGAGTGGGTTCAGTACTGGAACAGCAGGGGCTTCTCTGGAGCAGGAGGAGGTGCATCGGCAGAGCTGTGAGTGGGTTCAGTACTGGAACAGCAGGGGCCTCAGTGGAGCAGGTGGAGGTGCATCGGCAGAGCTGTGAGTGGGTTCAGTACTGGAACAGCAGGGGCCTCAGTGGAGCAGGTGGAGGTGCATCGGCAGAGCTGTGAGTGGGTTCAGTACTGGAACAGCAGGGGCCTCAGTGGAGCAGGTGGAGGTGCATCGGCAGAGCTGTGAGTGTGTTCAGTACTGGAACAGCAAGGGCCTCAGTGGAGCAGGTTGGAGGTGCATCGGCAGAGCTGTGAGTGGGTTCAGTACTGGAACAGCAGGGGCCTCAGTGGAGCAGGAGGAGGTGCATCGGCAGAGCTGTGAGTGGGTTCAGTACTGGAACAGCAGGGGCCTCAGTGGAGCAGGTGGAGGTGCATCGGCAGAGCTATGAGTGGGTTCAGCACTGGAACAGCAGGGGCTTCAGTGGAGCAGGAGGAGGTGCATCGGCAGAGCTGTGAGTGGGTTCAGTACTGGAACAGCAGGGGCCTCAGTGGAGCTGCAGGAGGTGCATCGGCAGAGCTGTGAGTGGGTTCAGTACTGGAACAGCAGGGGCCTCAGTGGAGCAGGTGGAGGTGCATCGGCAGAGCTGTGAGTGGGTTCAGTACTGAAAAAGCAGGGGCTTCAGTGGAGCAGGAGGAGGTGCATCGGCAGAGCTGTGAGTGGGTTCAGCCCTGGAATAGCAGGGGCCTCAGTGGAGCTGCAGGAGGAGGTGCATCGACAGAGCTGTGAGTGGGTTCAGTACTGGAACAGCAGGGGCCTCAGTGGAGCAGGAGGAGGTGCATTGGCAGAGCTGTGAGTGGGTTCAGCACTGGAACAGCAGGGGCCTCAGTGGAGCAGGTGGAGGTGCCTGGGCAGAGCTGTGAGTGGCTCTCAGGTGGCACTCCAGGCAGGAGTGGTCCTTGGCACGCGTCCTGAAGGACAGGAGACGCAGGGGTGCCCTTGCAGCGCCATGAACGCCCCCTCCACTCCCCCCCGTCCCCTCCTTCCGTCAGGTGTGCAAACCCTTGGCTCCAGCATCCGGCTTTCAAAGGCCCTTTTAAAACGACGCCTTAGGATATTTTTCCTGATTCGGTTTTTAAAGACACTTGAAAGATTCGCGGCCCTTGAACATCAAAGTCCAGGAGCAAAGCGCAGCCTTCCGCCAGCAGATGCTAATCCCGGGCAGAGCCGCGCGCTAAAGTCCCCTGGCACTGCCAGGCCTGACAGGTGAGGGCGCGCAGCCCTCCTCCGCGCATGCGCGGCGCAGCCCCACTGCAAGCAGAGAGATGGGGTAAGTCAAGTGACTGGGAGGGGAAAACTGAAGCTGTGGAAAAGGGACAGGCCACCTCTGGGAGAGCATGGCCCAGGGGTCCTCGGACAGGCCACCTCTGGGAGGGGATGGCACAGGGGTCCTCGGACAGGCCACCTCTGGGAGGGGATGGCACAGGGGTCCTCGGACAGGCCACCTCTGGGAGAGCATGGCCCAGGGGTCCTCGGACAGGCCACCTCTGGGAGAGCATGGCACAGGGTTCCTTGGACAGGCCACCTCTGGGAGAGGATGGCACAGAGGTCCTCGGACAGGCCACCTCTGGGAGGGGATGGCACAGGGGTCCTCGGACAGGCCACCTCTGGGAGGGGATGGCACAGGGGTCCTCGGACAGGCCACCTCTGGGAGAGCATCGCACAGGGGTCCTCGGACGGGCCACCTTCGGGATGGGATGGCACAGGGGTCCTTGGACAGGCCACCTCTGGGAGAGGATGGCACAGGGGTCCTCGGACAGGCCACCTCTGGGAGGGGATGGCACAGGGGTCCTCGGACAGGCCACCTCTGGGAGAGCATCGCACAGGGGTCCTCGGACGGGCCACCTTCGGGATGGGATGGCTCAGGGGTCCTTGGACAGGCCACCTCTGGGAGAAGATGGCACAGGGGTCCTCAGACAGGCCACCTCTGGGAGGGGATAGCGGCACAGGAGTCCACGGAAAGGCCACCTCGGGGAGGGGATGGCACAGGGGTCCTCGGACAGGCCACCTCTGGGAGAGCATGGCACAGGGTTCCTTGGACAGGTCACCTCTGGGAGGGGATGGCACAGGGGTCCTCGGACAGGCCACCTCTGGGAGGGGATGGCACAAGGTTCCTTGGACAGGCCACCTCTGAGAGAGGATGGCACAGAGGTCCTCGGACAGGCCACATCTGGGAGGGGATGGCACAGGGGTCCTCGGACAGGCCACCTCTGGGAGAGGATGGCACAGAGGTCCTCAGACAGGCCACCTCTGGGAGGGGATGGCACAGGGGTCCTTGGACAGGCCACCTCTGGGAGAGCATCGCACAAGGGTCCTCGGATGGGCCACCTCTGGGAGGGGATGGCACAGAGGTCCTCGGACAGGCCACCTCTGGGAGAGCATCGCACAGGGGTCCTCGGACGGGCCACCTCTGGGAGGGGATGGCACAGGGGTCCTGGGACAGGCCACCTCTGGGAGAAGATGGCACAGAGGTCCTCGGACAGGCCACCTCTCGGAGGGGATGGCACAGGGGTCCTCGGACAGGCCACCTTTGGGAGGGGATGGCACAGGGGTCCTCGGACAGGCCACCTCTGGGAGAGCATCGCACAGGGGTCCTCGGACGGGCCACCTTCGGGATGGGATGGCACAGGGGTCCTTGGACAGGCCACCCGTGGGAGAGGATGGCACAGAGGTCCTCGGACAGGCCACCCCTGGGAGGGGATGGCATAGGGGTCCTCAGACAGGCCATCTCTGGGAGGGGATGGCGGCACAGGAGTCCTCGGACAGGCCACCTTGGGGAGGGGATGGCACAGGGGTCCTCGGACAGGCCACCTCTGGGAGGGGATGGCATAGGAGCCCACGGGCAGGCCACCTCCGGGAGGGGATGGCACAGGGGTCCTTGGACAGGCCTCCTCTGGGAGAGGATGGCACAGGGGTCCTCGGACAGGCCTCCTCCGGGAGGGGATGGCACAGGGGTCCTCAGACAGGCCACCTCTGAGAGGGGATGGCACAGGGGTCCTCGGACAGGCCACCTCTGGGAGAGGATGGCACAGGTGTCTTTGAACAGACCACCTTTGGGAGGGGATGGCACAGGGGTCCTCGGACAGGCCACCTCTGGGAGAGGATGGCACAGGGGTCCTCGGTCAGGCCACCTCTGGGAGGGGATAGCACAGGGCTCCTCGAACAGGCCACCTCTGGGAGAAGATGGCACAGGTGTCTTGAACAGACCACCTGTGGGAGGGGATGGCACAGGGGTCCTCGGACAGGCCACCTCTGGGAGGGGAAAACTGAAGCTGTGGCAGAGGGACAGGGCACCTCTAGGAGGTGATGGCACAGGAGTCCACGGACAGCCCACCTCCGGAAGGGGATGGCACAGGGGTTCTCGGACAGGCCACCTCCGGGAGGGGATGGCACAGGGGTTCGCGGACAGGCCACCTCCGGGAGGGGATGGCACAGGGGTTCTCGGACAGGCCACCTCCGGGAAGGGATTGCACAGGGGTCCTGTAACTGCCAGGTGGCTCTGGATTGCCCTCGAGGTGCAGAGACCATCCCCTTTAAGGGAGGGTGGCTAGGGGGGGTCACACTCAGGGTACAAGTCCAGGGTACACGCGGGTAGACAGTGTTTACCCACTCTTTTACTCAAGGTGGACTCACCCCCCATCTTTGCCCACTTTGCATGTCATTAGCGATAAACATCGCTGACATGCAAAGCGGCCCCCAAACCAGTTGCTATCGCCTGAAAGCTGTTAGGGCGAAAAAAACATAGCAGCTTTAGCGGCAAAAAAGTGCCGCTAAGGCGGCGATATTGCCCTTGCTAATTTGCCCCGCAGTTTGTGATGCCATGGAGCAGACTGCCAGGAGTCCCCAGCCTCACCCTGAGGTCCCAAGCCTCACCCTGAGGTCCCCAGCCTCACCCTGAGGTCCCCAGCCTCACCCTGAGGTCTCCATCCTCACCTCACCCTGAGGTCTCCATCCTCACCCTGAGGTCCCCAGCCTCACCCTGGGGTCTCCAGCCTCACCCTCCAGCGTCACCCTGAGGTCTCCAGCCTCACCCAGAGGTCCCCAGCCTCACCCAGAGGTCCCCAGCCTCACCCTGAGGTCTCCAGCCTCACCCAGAGGTCCCCAGCCTCACCCTGAGGTCTCCAGCCTCACCCTGAGGACTCCAGCCTCACCCAGAGGTCCCCAGCCTCACCCTTAGGTCTCCAGCCTTACCCTGAGGTCCCCAGCCTCACCCTGAGGTCTCCAGCCTCACCCAGAGGTCCCCAGCCTCACCCAGAGGTCCCTAGCCTCACCCTGAGGTCCCCAGCCTCACCCTGAGGTCTCCAGGCCTCACCCTGAGGTCCCCAGCCTCACCCTGAGGTCCCCAGCCTCACCCTTAGGTCTCCAGCCTCACCCTGAGGTCCCCAGCCTCACCCTGAGGTCTCCAGCCTCACCCAGAGGTCCCCAGCCTCACCCAGAGGTCCCCAGTCTCACCCTGAGGTCCCCAGTCTCACCCTGAGGTCCCCAGCCTCACCCTGAGGTCCCCAGCCTCACCCTGAGGTCTCCAGGCCTCACCCTGAGGTCTCCAGCCTCATCCTGAGGTCCCCAGCCTTGCCCTTAGGTCTCCAGCCTCACCCTGAGGTCCTCATCCCCACCCTGAGGTCTCCAGCCTCACCCTGAGGTTCCCAGCCTCACCCTGAGGTCTCCAGCCTCACCCTGAGGTCTCCAGCCTTACCCTGAGGTCCCCAGCCTCACCCTGAGGTCCTCGTCCTCACCCTGAGGTCCTCATCCTCACCCTGAGGTCTCCAGCCTCACCCTGAGGTCCCCAGCCTCACCCTGAGGTCCCCAGCCTCACCCTGTGGTCTCCAGTCTCACCCTGAGGTCCCCAGCCTCACCCTGAGGTCCCCAGCCTCACCCTGAGGTCTCCAGGCCTCACCCCGAGGTCTCCAGCCTCACCCTGAGGTCCCCAGCCTCACCCTTAGGTCTCCAGCCTCACCCTGAGGTCCTCATCCTCACCCTGAGGTCTCCAGCCTCACCCTGAGGTCCCTAGCCTCACCCTGAGTTTCCCAGCCTCACCCTGAGGTCTCTAGCCTCACCCTCCAGCCTCACCCTGAGGTCTCCAGCCTCACCCTGAGGTCCCCATCCTCACCCTGAGGTCTCCAGCATCACCTTGAGGTCTCCAGCCTCACCCTGAGGTCTCCAGGCCTCACCATGAGGTCCCCAGCCTCACCCTGAGGTCTTTAGCCTCACCCTCCAGCCTCACCCTGAGGTCCCCAGCCTCACCCTGAGGTCCCTAGCCTCACCCTGAGTTTCCCAGCCTCACCCTAAGGTCTCTAGCCTCACCCTCCAGCCTCACCCTGAGGTCTCCAGCCTCACCCTGAGGTCCCCATCCTCACCCTGAGGTCTCCAGCATCACCTTGAGGTCTCCAGCCTCACCCTGAGGTCTCCAGGCCTCACCATGAGGTCCCCAGCCTCACCCTGAGGTCTCTAGCCTCACCCTCCAGCCTCACCCTGAGGTCCCCAGCCTCACCCTGAGGTCTCTAGCCTCACCCTCCAGCCTCACCCTGAGGTCTCCAGCCTCACCCTCCAGACTCACCCTGAGGTCTCACCCTGAGGTCTCCAGACTCACCCTGAGGCCTTACCCTGAGGTCTCCAGCCTCACCGCCTCACCCTGCCACATGAAGCCTCTAATGGCAACAATGCGCTAGGGTACGGTGTCCAGAGGTCCCGGATTTCCCTGGACAATCCCGGTTTTTAAAGGACTGTCCCGGTGTCCTGACGATTTCCTTAATTTTAAACTTAAGTCCCAGTTTTTGGGACAAAGGTCAAGTTATCATAAAAGGAGAATTGAAAGGTGCTCTCCTTAAGTAAATAGGGCCTCGTTCGCAAGAAAGTGCAGCGGCGGCACCGCAAGCCCATTGGCTGCGCCACTTTCCAAGCACAGGGATTATTATTATTATTACATTTAAATTTATAAAGCGCGCAGCTACCCGGAGGTTTCCAGGCGCTAGGGACAAGATGAGAAGCAGAGGAGCGGCACAAGAGATTCCGCAGCAAAAGATTGGACAATCTATTGGTTAAACAACCAGGTCTTCAAGTCCTTACGAAATGTAAGGTAGCTAGGTTCTGTACGCAGATGAAGTGGAAGAGACTTCCAGAGAGATGGAGCTAGGTAAGAGAATGAGCGTCCGCCCATTCTGGCTCGTTTAATCCTGGGTACCTGAAACTTATGCTGGTTAGAGGAACGGAGGACACGAAAAGGACAGTAATGGTGAACTAATGTTCTAAGATAAGGTGGAGCCCTGCCTGAATTGATTCCGTGCATAAAGCACAGAGCCTTGAACTTTGTGCGACTTTCGATGCGGAGCCAATGCAGGTTACGCAAGGAAGTCGATGTAGAAGATTTATTAGGAAGTTTGCACAGTAGCCTAACCGCTATGTTTTGCACCCTCTGGAGTTTCCGTTTTACTTCCTTGCAGGCACCCAGATAGAGAACGTTACCGTAGTCCAGTCTAGATGTTATTAGTGCCTGGACTACGGTTTTTTGTGTATCATGAGGGAGCATCCATATGATCTTCCTCAACCACTTGAGGATAGTGACACAGGTAGCCGAAACTCTGATCGCATGTTGCTTCATAGACATTTGGTCATCAAAAATGACGCCAAGGTTACGAGCCGTTTTGGAAGGAGAAGGAAGAGAACCCATCTGGGGAGGCCAGGGGTGTGAGCCTCATAGAGCTGTATTATTGCCGAACAGCAGAAGTACAGTCTTTCCCCCATTAAGTTTTAGTTTATTTTCAAACATCCATTTGGCAATATTATTGAGTCCAGAACATAGGGAAGTGAATTAGAATGTGAGTTTGAGGAGAGTGAATATATAAGCTGGGTATCATCAGCATATTTTTATTTTTATTTTTTTTATTTTTTTTATTTTTTATTTTGTAGAGCGCGCAGCTACCTCCGACGGAGGTGTCCCGGCGCTGAAGACATAGTCTCAGGAGGGTCGGGGGGAAGTACAGAGGGGTCTTAGATCTGTGAAAATAACCAGGTCTTTAGTTTTTTTCTAAATAGGGGTTCATATGAGTAGATGGTGAGCCCAGCTTGTTCTGCAATGGAGGCTAACGGGCTGATGTATAAATTAAAAAGTGAGGGACTCAAAATGGAGCCCTGGGGGACTCCGTATTTAGAGCAGTGTATTTTGGAAGCAGATGTGGTAGAGAAAACTTGAAAAGTTCTGTCAGAAAGAAAGCTAGAAAGCCACTTTAGAGCCAAGCCAGTAATACCACAGGATTGGAGGGTGTTGAGAAGGATCGTGTGGGAAACCGTGTCAAAAGCGGCACGAAGATCGAGTAAAATAAGTGCCACGGTTTCCCCTTTGTCAACTTGGCCACGAATCGTCTCACAGACACCTAGGAGTGTCGATTCTGCCGAGAATCCTGACCTAAAGCCAGACTGAGAATTACGGAGGTTCCTTGACTCAATGTATTTGGTAATTTGAGAATTGATGTGTTTTTCTAAAAAAAATGAAAAGACCGGTAGCAATGATATAGGGCGGAAGTTAGATTAGATGTCTCCTATGTACAAGGATATGACCGATCCTTTGCTCTCCCCTGCCCTGGCTCAGAGTTTGCTGCCACGTGCTGACGCAGGCACCCGTGCACTATGGTGCAAGGATGCCTGCGTCACAGGGATGTTTGCTTATGTGCAGGAAGGACACCTTGTGCAGGAAGGGACACCTTGTGCAGGAAGGTGTCCCTTCCTGCACATAAACAATCTGAAATGGTGTTTTTCAACACCTATGTGTGCTGCATCAGCACACATGGAGCTTGCAAAATGTCACTTTTTTAATGCTTGTTTATGTGCAGGAAGGACCACCTCCCTGCACACAAACAATCACGAAAGATGATGTTTTCCTCGTTCTATGTGTGCTGCAGAAAGCAGCATGCATAGAAAGAGGAAAAAACAAGGAGAAATGAATATATTTCTACTCGTTGCGCCTCCCTACGCCTCCTTGGGGAGGCGTAGCATTCAGACGCATTTCCAGGTTTACGATTTCTTGTAAACCTGGAAGGGGTCAGGTTCCGTGGGTGTTGCGTGGAACACCCACAGTAACACCCACGGAATGCCCCTTTCACGCAAAGTGCTGCGAGTAAAGGGCCCGTATTTACAAGGACAGGAAAAGCCATGCAGGGCTGCTTTTCCTGTCCTTGTGAATGTGGGCAAGCAAAATGCGCTGCTGGTGCGCCACAAAAAGTGACGCTCCGGCGGCACAAGGGGCTTGTAAATGAGCCCCATCGTTTCTTCCAGCCTGCGGCAGATGGGGAGACTCTGAGACAGAGTGGGGATGGATGGCAGGGGGGGTCTATCTATCTATCTATCTATCTATCTATCTATCTATCTATCTATCTATCTATCTATCTATCTATCTATCTATCTATCTATCTATCTATCGCCCTCACTCTATCTATCTATCTATCTATCTATCTATCTATCTATCGCCCTCACTCTATCTATCTATCTATCTATCTATCTATCTATCTATCTATCTATCTATCTATCTATCTATCTATCTATCTATCTATCTATCTATCGCCCCTCACTCTATCTATCTATCTATCTATCTATCTATCTATCGCCCTGACTCTATCTATCTATCTATCTATCTATCTATCTATCTATCTATCTATCTATCTATCTATCTATCTATCTATCTATCTATCTATCTATCTATCTATCTATCTATCTATCTATCTATCTATCTATCTATCTATCTATCTATCTATCTATCTATCTATCTATCTATCTATCTATCTATCTATCGCCCTCACTCTATCTATCTATCTACCTATCTATCTATCGCCCTCACTCTATCTATCTATCTATCTATCTATCTATCTATCTATCTATCTATCTATCTATCTATCTATCGCCCTCACTCTATCTATCGCCCTCACTCTATCTATCTATCTATCTATCTATCTTTCTATCTATATATCGCCCCTCACTCTATCTATCTATCTATCTATCTATCTATCTATCTATCTATCTATCTATCTATCTATCTATCTATCTATCTATCTATCTATCTATCGCCCTCACTCTATCTATCTATCTATCTATCTATCTATCTATCTATCTATCTATCTATCTATCTATCGCCCTCACTCTATCTATCTATCTATCTATCTATCTATCTATCTATCTATCTATCTATCTATCTATCTATCTATCTATCTATCTATCTATCTATCTATCTATCTATCTATCTATCGCCCTCACTCTATCTATCTATCTATCTATCTATCTATCTATCTATCTATCTTTCTATCTATATATCGCCCCTCACTCTATCTATCTATCTATCTATCTATCTATCTATCTATCTATCTATCTATCTATCTATCTATCTATCTATCTATCTATCTATCTATCTATCTATCTATCTATCTATCTATATATGTTATTTTGGGCGTCCAGTCATGAGAGCCCTCAAGTAGAAGCACCATCCTAGAACAAGAGCATCCAAATACATCTTTTTCTTTATTCTTATTTCTTCATGATTCCATCTCTAATCAAAATCCGCGCCCCCTACGCTAAGGACGCGTTCAAGTTGGAAAAGTCAAGGTTCCGGCAGGGCCCAGGGAGGCGCAACATGTGACATGTGTCCCTTATGGGGATGGAAGACATGTTGCTCTGCGCTCTGTGGTACCTTTGACCCGGCACCAGTCATTGCCACGTCACCACCCACAGTGAGGGATCCTGACCCCCAACAACAGGAACACCTTACATTCTGAAGGCCTCTATTTTGGACCCATCCATTGAGTGCCAGGTTGTGTTTCCCACTTTGGTTCTTGCCAGTACCTTGTATCCGGAAGACTTGATGTGCACGCCCCTCTTGGTCAGCGAGGACTTCATGCGGATGAAGAAGGCGCGCTCCAGGCAGGTGTCCGCCGTCATGAGGCTGGGACTGGTGGCCTCCACTGGACGAGACAAAAGAGAAGCACTGTGTTAGCACCATCTTAGGGGCAGACTTCAGCCCGCTGCGGGCAACAAGCATTGGCAAAGCACAGCGCTGAAGAAACTGCACATCACTGGCACTGAATATCACTGAAAAAACGACATATCACCAAAGAAACTGCATGTAACTGGCACTGCACACCATTGATGAAACTGCATGCAACTGGCACTGCATAACAGTGATAAAATGACATATCACCAGAGAAACTGCATGTAACTGGCACTGCATATCAGTGAAAAAAAGACATATCACCAAATAAACTGCATGTAACTGGCACTGCACGCCGCTGATGAAACTGCATGTAACTGGCACTGCATGTCAGTGAAAAAACAACAGATCACCAAAGAAACTACATGTAACTGGCACTGCACAACATTGATGAAACTGCATGTAACTGACACTGCATGTTACTGATGAAACTGCATGCAACTGGCACTGCATAACAGTGATAAAATGACATATCACCAGAGAAACTGCATGTAACTGGCACTGCACACCACTGATGAAACTGCATGTAACTGGCACTGAATATCACTGAAAAAACGACATATCACCAAAGAAACTGCATGTAACTGGCACTGCACACCATTGATGAAACTGCATGTAACTGGCACTGCATGTTACTGATGAAACTGCATGCAACTGGCACTGCATAACAGTGATAAAACAACATATCACCAGAGAAACTGCATGTAACTGGCACTGCACACCATTGATGAAACTGCATGTAACTGGCACTGCATGTTACTGATGAAACTGCATGCAACTGGCACTGCATAACAGTGATAAAATGACATATCACCAGAGAAACTGCATGTAACTGGCACTGCACACCACTGATGAAACTGCATGTAACTGGCACTGAATATCACTGAAAAAACGACATATCACCAAAGAAACTGCATGTAACTGGCACTGCACACCATTGATGAAACTGCATGTAACTGGCACTGCATGTTACTGACGAAACTGCATGTAACTGGCACTGCATATCAGTGAAAAAATGACATATCACCAAATAAACTGCATGTAACTGGCACTGCACGCCGCTGATGAGACTGCATGTAACTGGCACTGCAAGTCACTGATGAAACGCATGTAACTGGCACTGCATATCAGTGAAAAAATGACATATCGCCAAAGAAACTGCATGTTAACTGCCACTGCATGCCACTAATGAAACTGCATGTAACCGGCACAGCACACCACTGATGAAACTGCACGTTATTGGCAATGCATATACCTGGGGAGACTTTATATCACTGACTAAACTGCATATCACTGGATAAGCTGCATATCACTGAAGGAAACTGTATAAAACTGACACTTAAGACCACTGACAAATTGCACATTACTGGACAAACTATATATCACGGACACTGCATATCAGTGCAAAAACTACATATCACCAAAGAAACTGCATGCAACTGACACTGCACGCCACTGATGAAACTGTATATCACTGGTGAGGCAGCATTTAACTGACACTGCAAATGACTAACACTGCATACCATTTGAGACAGTGCCTTTCTGTGACACTGCATAACACTGTATATCATTGAAGAATCTGAATATCACCAAAGAAACTACATTTCACGTAAGAAACTGCATGTTAGTGAAGAAACTACATATCAGCGAAGAAATTGCAGCTCACTGAAGAAACTGCATACAAACGACACTGCGTATCACTGATAAAAATACACTACACGGGCATGCATATCACTGCGGAAACTGCACATCAATGGCACAGCATATCACTAGAGAAACTGCCTGTCAGTGACACTGCATAGCAGTTTCATCGGTTATATGCAGTATTAGTGACATGCAGTTTCAAAGGTTATATGCAGAGTCAGTGACATGCAGTTTCAACCGCTATATGCAGTGTTAGTGACATGCAATTCAACAGTTACATGCAGTTAGTGACATGCAGTTTCATCAGTTATATGGAGTATCAATTGTATGCAGCTTTTCCAGTGAAATGCATTTTCTCTAGCGATAGAAAAATGTCATTGATATGCAATGTCACTAACACTGCATATAACCGTTGAAACTGCATGTCACTAACACTCCATATAACCGTTGAACCTGCATGTCACAAACACTGCATCTAACCAATGAAACTGCATGTCACAAACACTGCATCTAACCAATGAAACTGCATGTCACTAACACTGCATATAACTGGTGAAACTGCATGTCACTAACACTGTATATAACTGATGATACTGCATGCCACTAACACTCCATCTAATCAATGAAACTGCATGCCACTAACACTGCATATAACTGATGATACTGCATGCCACTAACACTCCATCTAATCAATGAAACTGCATGCCACTAACACTGTATATAACTGATGATACTGCATGTCACTAACACTGTATATAACTGATGAAACTGCATGCCACTAAGACTGCATCTAACCAATGAAACTGCATGCCACTAACACTGTATATAACTGATGATACTGCATGTCACTAACACTCCATCTAATCAATGAAACTGCATGCCACTAACACTGCATATAACTGATGATACTGCATGCCACTAACACTCCATCTAATCAATGAAACTGCATGCCACTAACACTGCATATAACTGATGATACTGCATGCCACTAAGACTGCATCTAACCAATGAAACTGCATGCCACTAACACTGTATATAACTGATGATACTGCATGTCACTAACACTCCATCTAATCGATCAAACTGCATGTCACTAACACTCCATATAATCGATGAAACTGCATGTCACTAACACTGCATAAAACCGTTGAAACTGCATGTCACTAACACTGCATATAACCGATGAAACTGCATGTCATTAACACTGCACATAACGGTTGAAACTGCATGTCACTAACACTGCATATAACCGATGAAACTGCATGTCATTAACACTGCACATAACGGTTGAAACTGCATGTCACTAACTCTATTTATAACTGATGATACTACATGTCACTAACACTGCTTATAACCGATGAAACTGCATGTCACTAACACTGCATATAGCGGTTGAAACTGCATGTCACTAACTCTATTTATAACCGATGAAACTGCATGTCACTAACACTGCTTATAACCGATGATACTGCATGTCACTAACACTGCTTATAACCGATGAAACTGCATGTCACTAACACTGCATATAACGGTTGAAACTGCATGTCACTAACTCTATTTATAACCGATGAAACTGCATGTCACTAATACTGCATATAACTGATGAAACTGCATGCCCCTAACAATGCATTTAACCAATCGATGAAACTGCTTGTCACTGACAGTACATTTCGCTAGATGGTTGAGAGGTTGAACGGTGGGGGTAGTGAATGGGGTGGGAACAGTGGGATCAGTACTGATGGATCGAATAATATTGGATGAAGTATAAGTCCTGGAAGAATTATCAGTAAAAGAGGAAGGGTCAGTGGTGAGCGAGTGAACAGGTTGGATCAGTACTGGATGAAGTATCAGTACTGGAAGAAGTATCAGTAACAGAGGGAGGGTCAGTGGTGAGCAAGTGAACGGGTGGGATCAGTACTAGCTGAAGTATCAGTACTGGAAGAAGTATCAGTAACAGAGAATGAGTCAGTGGTGAGGGAGTGAACAGGGTGGGATCAGTACTGATGAATTATCAATACTGAAAGAAGTATCAGTAACAGAGGAAGGGTCAGTGGTGAGCGAGTGAAAGGTTGGGATCAGTACTGGATGAATTATCAGTACTGGAAGAAGTATCAGTAACAGAGGAAGAGTCAGTGGTGAGCGAGAGAACGGGTGGGATCAGTACTGGATGAAGTATCAGTACTGGAAGAAGTATCAGTAACAGAGGAAGGGTCAGTGGTGAGCGAGTGAACGGGTGGGATCAGTACTGAATAAGGTATCAGTAACAGAGGATGGGTCAGTGGTGAGCGAGTGAATGGGTGGGGTCAGTACTAGATGAACTATCAGTACTGGAAGAAGTATCAGTAACAGAGAATGAGTCAGTGGTGAGGGAGTGAACGGGTGGGATCAGTACTGGATGAAGTATCAGTACTGGAAGAAGTATCCGTAACAGAGGAAGGGTCAGTGGTGAGCGACTGAACGGGTGGGATCAGTACTGAATGAAGTATCAGTACTGGAAGAAGTATCAGTAACAGAGGAAGGGTCAGTGGTGAGCGCATGAACGGGTGGGATCAGTACTGGATGAAGTATCAGTAACAGAGGAAGGGTCAGTGGAGAGCGAGTGAACGGGTGGGATCAGTACTGGAAGAAGTATCAGTAACAGAGGGAGGGTCAGTGGTGAGGGAGTGAACGGGTGGGATCAGTACTGGATGAAGTATCAGTACTGGAAGAAGTTCAGTAACAGAGGAAGGGTCAGTGGTGAGCGAGTGAACGGGGGGGGATCAGTACTGGATGAAGTATCAGTACTGGAAGAAGTTTCAGTAACAGAGGAAGGGTCAGTGGTGAGCGAGTGAACGGGTGGGTTCAGTACTGGATGAAGTATCAGTACTGGAAGAAGTATCAGTAACAGAGGAAGGGTCAGTGGTGAGCGAGTGAACAGGGAGGGATCAGTACTAGATGAAGTATCAGTTCTCAGGAAATACTAGTCTTGAAATTATCCTTGGCACAGGAGACATTATCAGTAAAGGTTGAAGGGTCAGCACAGATGGAGCCAGGACTGGTGCTGAGGGAACATTAGAGAGGTCAGTACTGCAGTAAGGAGGAGGGTGGATGCATGGATCAGCACTGGCACAGTGAGCAATGGACCCACGTCTGGGCATACCCATCCCACTTAGGGTGAAAAATGTTACATCAAACAAATCATGGACGGAATGCTGACAAGGCAAACATTCTCCCCCAGTCAGGGATCAGTACTGGATGAAGTATCAGTAACAGAGGAAGGGTCAGTGGTGAGCGAGTGAACGGGTGGGATCAGTACTAGCTGAAGTATCAGTACTGGAAGAAGTATCAGTAACAGAGAATGAGTCAGTGGTGAGAGAGTGAACGGGTGGGATCAGTACTAGATGAATTATCAATACCGAAAGAAGTATCAGTAACAGAGGAAGGGTCAGTGGTGAGCGAGTGAAAGGTTGGGATCAGTACTGGATGAATTATCAGTACTGGAAGAAGTATCAGTAACAGAGGAAGAGTCAGTGGTGAGCGAGTGAAAGGTTGGGATCAGTACTGGATGAATTATCAGTACTGGAAGAAGTATCAGTAACAGAGGAAGAGTCAGTGGTGAGCGAGAGAACGGGTGGGATCAGTACTGGATGAAGTATCAGTACTGGAAGAAGTATCAGTAACAGAGGAAGGGTCAGTGGTGAGCGAGTGAACGGGTGGGATCAGTACTGGATGAAGTATCAGTACTGGAAGAAGTATCAGTAACAGAGTAAGGGTCAGTGGTGAGCGACAGACACAAGGCCATTGGTGGAGACACGGCTATAGACACAAGGCCATTGGTGGAGACACGGCTATAGACACAAGGCCATTGGTGGAGACACGGCTATAGACACAAGGCCATTGGTGGAGACACGGCAATAGACACAAGGCCCTTGGTGGAGACACAGCTATAGACACAAGGCCATTGTTGGAGACACGGCTACAGACATGAGTATGCCACCCCATGGCCAGGGTGGGACTGGGATGAAAAATTGCCATGGCACCACAATAAAAGTGACCTTTGAAACAAAAGGGGCAACCTAATAACCCAGAGACCTTGGCTGTATAATTAATAGCAGAAAGATGGCCCCTAAAGATGAAGTGTAGACCTTGAATTCCACGGCAAAGTGTCAAGAAGGAGGTACAAACACCTCTAACACAATATAACTCAAAGTTTTATATTTATTAAATTTTTTACTTATCTTGTTTAAGGAACTTTGGTTTCAATTTATTACAGTGTGAAGTAACACATATTTTTCGATAAAAAACATAAGGTGCCCCCAAAAAGGGGTACAGTGAAAGTGACTATAAGTGCATAAAGTGCATGCGTGCTATGTACAGAAATATATACCTGTGGCTGATAGGAGCAATAGAGTGTTAGAGATCAAAACCCACTGAGCAAGTGTCCATATCCACCATCAATTTCTTGAAAAATAGTCCACATTTGAACATTTGTTCACAATCAAATGTTTTTTGTTGTTGTTGTTAAAAGCGCCCCATGCCTTACTTTTACTTTAATGGTGTGTACGTCCCTTTCTTCTTTAGACGCGGCTCGCGGTAACCTGAAAATGGCAGCTGCGTCTAAAGAAAGGGGCACAGCTACTATGTAAGTGAATGTATGGTATGGGGGGTATCACTAAAGAAAAAATGTTTTGCAGCACGGCCGCTAAAGTTAAAGCGGACCGCGCGGCCAAATTAAATAAATAAATAAGTGTGGCCGCTATACTTAAAGCGGACCCGCTGCTAAAGTAAATAGATAAAGAAACACAGCTGCTATACTTAAAGCGGACTGCCATTAGTAATTAAAATACAAGTTGGTGGAGTGCTGTTTGTAGGAAAGCATGTTTTGGGTGGAATAGACGGAAATCATTTAAGAAAATAGTGCTCACAGCCTAGATAAAGCAGACCGTATCACAACAAAGGTAAAAAGTTCAGTCGCTATGAGAGGTTACAAATGCAGACAAGGCGGTGCCAAGGAAGGACTACTAATCCTATTCATGAATGAAAAGCAACGATTTAGAAAGGAAAGTAACAGGAACCAATTGAAAAGATGGGCGGGAGATGGGAGGAGCTTCCAGTCCCAACATGAATACAGCATGCCTCGGAGGGCAGCGCATGCGCTTGCCAGGCTCGACCTAAAAAGCGATCCATGTTTGCAAATAGTGAAGTTTTGGACTTATAAAGACATGTGGCATATGCAAGGGACTAAATGCATTTGTGCTTGTTGCGGGGAATGTTTGAGGCAAAGACAGGGAAATCAACAGTAAAATGTGGCCCAGCAGCGCACAACGCAGGCCCACAAACACCCAAAATCCAGCCCAGGCAATCACCTGTCAGACCAGCCCTTCTTGCACTGCCAGGCGGCCCTACGGGGAAATCCGCCCCTGCTCCTGGCAGCGGTTGCCAGCTTCTGTACTAGGGATAAAGTGTTGTTGTTATAAGTTGAATACCAGGCGAGGGAAGGGAGTGACCAGATCCCACATGGCAAGGCTCCTTCTGAGGCCTGAACCCCCCAAACAGCAAAAATTACCTTCTGGGACCTGAGCCATCAACACTGTATCATATCCTTCCTGGGCCTGAACTCCCAACACTGCAGCATTTCCTATCTGGGACCTCAACCCCCAACACTGTAACATTTGATCCTGTGTGAGTGTGTGTGTGTGATTGTGGTGTTTCACATTTAATCCTGTGTAAGTGTCTGTGATTGTGGCGTTGCACTTTGATCCTGTGTGATTGTGGTGTTGCACATTTGATCCTGTGTGATTGTGGTGTTGCACATTTGATCCTGTGTGATTGTGGTGTTTCACATTTGATCCCGTGTTGCACATTTGATTCTGTGTGAATGTGTGTGTGATTGTGGCGTTGCACATTTGATCCAGTGTAATTGTGTCTGTAATTGTGGTGTTGCACATTTGATCCTGTGTGATTGTGTGTGTGATTGTGGCGTTGCACATTTGATCCTGTGTGATTGTGTGTGTGATTGTGGCGTTGCACATTTGATCCTGTGTGATTGTGTGTGTGATTGTGTTGTTGCACATTTGATCCTGTGACTGTGTGTGTGTGATTATGGTGTTTCACATTTGATCCTGTGACTGTGTGTGTGATTATGGCGTATAACATTTGATCTTGTGTGACTGTGTGTGTGATTATGGAATTGCACATTTGATCCTGTTTGAATGTGTGTATGATTGTAGTGTTGCACATTTGATCCTGTGTGACTGTGTGTGTGTGTGAAGTTGCACATTTGATCCTGTGTGACTGTGTGTGTGATTGTGTTGTTTCACATTTGATCATGTGTGACTGTGTGTGTGATTAGGGTATTGCACATTTGATCCTGTGTGAATGTGTGTGTGATTGTAGTGTTGCACATTTGATCCTATGAGCCTGTGTGTGTGATTTTAGTTTTGCACATTTGATCCTATGAGCCTGTGTGTGAGATCACGAGGCTGCACGTCACAGGTGTGACCGACTGGGGAAAGGTTAGAGGAATGTTTTAATTATAACAAGAGAGCGCCAGGAACCTGTCCGGATCGCTCGGGTCTCGATGCTGGAATGTCTTCCAAAATGTCGGCCAAGCTCTACGTCATCGCGTAGTACCGCGATGACTAGAGCGCGACACTACATATCTCCCGTCTTTACATAACAGAAAGCAAACCATAAAGAGTCTCTCCAGGTTCTGGTTATTTCACTTCGCCCAGTTCATAGTCTCTGTATTTGACAGGCCTCACTACTGTTCTCCCAGCCCGCGTACGTCTTACCGGAGAGGAGGCGAAACTCTCCGAGTTGCTCTCTGCTTGGATCACCAGTCTGCTTCAAGTTCTCTTAGGATCTCTCTCAGAAGTCTCACCTGCCTCCTCCAGATGTCCCACTGCTATTGGGTTATCTCCTTCATCGTGCTCAGCTCCTCTTCCTTCTACGTCTGAGTCTTCTTCTCCTTTGCGCAGTAACGCACTGTCTGTAGAGGAACTTTGGCTGTGTTGTGCCCTTGATCTTTCTTCTCAGGTTCATTGCATTATCTTGTTGCATTTGGGCATGCGATCCTGTGACCAGACATTTCCATCGCTAAGCAATGCTGCTCTGTCATATACCTCCTTTACTTGCATGGGCAAGCTGTATTTGCTGTCCCCTTTCCTTCTCAACTAGGCAAGTTTGTCTCTGACCCACTCCCCTCTTTCTAGCGAGATGTCCTTCACATGGCGTCTCTTAGTGTAATGTTCAGTGTATATCCTTTGTGCTCTCTCCAAGTTGTGCTGAACCACTGCTGGTGACCATTTACTCGTTACTGTCTTTTCCTTCCATGCCAGATTGTCCTTGGTGAAAGGGTCACGTCCTCTTAGGATTTGGAATGGACCAAACCCTTTGCCAGTGGGTGTAATGCGGTAGGCCCACAGCATACTCCGTACTTCCTTTTCCCAATCCTTGCCCATTGCTATGACGGCTTGTTGGAACCCATTATGACACGATTAAACCTTTCGGCTAGACCATTTCCCGCTGGGTGGTATATGGATGTGTGTTTTATCTTGATTTTGTTTCGTTCCATGTATTTGTACCACTTTTCCGAGGTCGGTTTGATCCTTGCCCATCACCAAGATATCATCTTGGAATTATGTACTCCCTCTATGTCTCCGAACAGATTGTGCATACGTTTTTGGAACACTGCCGCTGCTGACGCCAGGCCGACGGGCATCCGGCAGAACTGGTAGCATCCAAAGGGTGTTATGAAGGATGTCAATTTCCGGCTCGTGTGATGCAGGGCTATCTGGTGATAGGCTGAAGTGAGATCAATGGTGGAAAACCATCTTATCCCTTTTGTTTTTGCCAGCATCTCTTCTATCCGTGGTAACGGAAATTTCCCCACGATGATGCACTTGTTAAGTTTGCGTAAGTCCACACATAGACGGACCTTGCCATTGGGTTTCATCACCACCACCAACGGAGCCAGCCATTCTGAGCAGTTTATCGGTTCGATTATCCCGTTGTCTTCCAGTCTTTGCAACTCCTGTTGAACTGCTTCCCTGACCGCTATGGGTATATTCCTTACTTTGTCGGAAACCGGCGTGGCGTTCTCCTAGAGATCTATTCTGTGCATGAATTTCGCTAGTTTACCCACTTTTCCTCCAAACACCGTGGGGAAAACGCTTTTCATCTTTTTGAAGTTCGGTTGATGCTCCGTGCTGGTCATCAGGAATTGCTTGTTCCCTCCTGGGTTCAATTGAATGCACAAGTCGCCTTGATCCATCCACCCGAGGACAGACGGACCCTTCTCTGCTACATATAGTTTGCACTCTGCACTGCGAACTTTGAATTCGAACTTCAGGGCTCGATACTAAGCATGGGCGAATTTTGCGAATCTGGCGTTCGCGAATTTGCGTATTTGCGAACTCGCAATCCGCAAAATCCGCGAACTCTCGCAAATTTGTGGATTTTTTTTTGTGTTCGCAAGGGTTTCTGCCAGTTGGCGAGGGTTTTGTACCAGTTCGCAATTGCGAACTTACTTGTTGGCTCGCAACGGTCGCAACTTTGTTGTTTCTACGTCTGGTTCATCATCACAGGTTCACAGCACCCTCTGTTTCACCACTGCCACCCTCTGATTCACCCATGCCACCCTCTGGTACATCACTGCCACCCTCTGATTCATCACTGTAGATCATGGGGGGGAAAAGCAAGCACACCCGCCCTGCTTCAACTGACATGAAATAATTTGGGGTTGATTAATGTGTCACTGAATTTAAACTTCCTGTCTGGCACCTGCTTCCTTATCTGTAATTTGCTTTCTGTTGCAGTGCAATTTTTTTCCCAGGACCTTTGTGGCCTACTTGTAGCTATTCTATGAGCCTGCTGTGAGGGTCAGAGCAGGGTCATAGAATAGTTGCAAGTAGGCAACTGAACTCTGGAGGGGCCCCTCAGGAAGCACTACAGGGAATGGTTACTAATGATGAGTTTGAACTTTTGCACCTGCTGAGTGCTTTCAGTTTTGCAAAACCCGTTTTTCTGCAGAACAGCAACTGTACGTAGGCAACTGAACTCTGGAGGGGCCCTTCAGGAAGCACTACAGGGAATCGTTACTAATGATGAGTGAACTTTTGCACCTGCTGAGTGCTTTCAGTTTAGCAAAACTCGTTTTTCTGTAGAACAGCAACTGTAATGCCCCAAACAAACTTACTTGTGAAAGTTGATTTATAATCCAAAAGTGATCCAAAGAAAGTCAAAAAGGCCTCAAATCAAAAAAAGTGCAGGCAAATGTCAACCTGAGGAGTTATTCTGATAAAAATCATAATTTTTAGAAGGTTTATGCTGCTTGCTGGTGGATTTCTTGTGCAGAATTGCAAATTTTGTAATTTCGCGAGTGCAAGATTGTTGCTGCCCGCCGCATCTACATGTTCGCAATTGCGAACTCTCGCGATGCGTCGCCAAACTCCCGCGGGATCCCGCAGCAAGATCCAAAATGGTGCAGCACTCGCAAAATATCGAGAAAAACAACTCGGCAAACGCTGAATGACGATAAGTGAACGCCGCACGCCGCAATATTGTATCACCAAGCAAAAAAATCCGCTGCGTGCGAATTTGCGGATTTTCGGTAAATTCTCAAGAGTTCGCGGATTGCGAATTTACCAAAAATCCGCAAAATCCGCGAGCGGAACGGATTTTCCGCCCATGCTTACTCGATACCCTACCATTGGAATGGGCTCTCCTGTAAATGTTACAGGATGTATGTCTGGAGGTTCGAGGTGCGATCCCAGGCTAGGTTTGAAGCTTCCGCTCCACACCTTTCATTGTACGATGGTGTACGGGGAACCCGAATCTGCTACAATCCTGAGCGGTACACCTCCTATTACCATGTCACATTGTGGTTTCCTGGAGCGTCTGCAGTCAATTCCTAGCACTTATTCGTCGACGCACAGTACATTGTCTTCTTATCTCACTCCTCCTTCGTCTTCTGTTCCCAGGTCTTGCGTCACGTATTTCACTGTTGGTCTCTTCAACTTGCGGCGACACACCTTTTCAAAGTGTCCTATTATTCCGCAATGCATGCATTTCGCTCGGAATGCAGGGCAACGTTTGTCGTATGCCACGTGGGACGGGCTTCCACATCTGTGGCACGTGTTTGTGCCCTCTTTGTTCGGTTTCTTTGGCTGTGTGGGTCATGTGGTCCATTTGTTTTGTGCCTTCCTTTCCGCTGTCGTCATTTTGCCTCTCTCTGGTGGTTCTGCTTTGTCGACTTTGTTGACCATGTGCCTTGTGGCGGTCTCTCTCTTCGCTGCATCTGCGCATCTTTTGGAAAGTTCTGCCTTTTTCACCATGGCTATGACTTCCTTCAGGGTAGCGTCTCCGTTCACCCATAATTTGTCTTGGATCGCCGTGTTAGTCATGTGCATAACTATTTGGTCTTTGATAAACTCATCAGGCAGGGCCCCAAATTTGCACGTGATTGCTAGTTTCCTTAATGCTGTGACATAGTCATCTATAATTTCTCCCGTCTCTTGTTTCCTCTGTTGGAAGTTGTATCTATCTATGGACGTGCACACAGCTGGTCTATAATGGTTGTTAAGGTCTTCTATCGCGTGCCGATACACGTCGTCGTCCGAGGCCTGTCGTGGAGTGGGGACTAGATTCTAGAAGACTCTGATTCCTTCTGGACCTAACTTGTGCAGTAATATTCTCTTCCTCGTCTTGCTGGGAAATTCTTCTCCACCTTCATCCTCCAGGGCTTCTAAGTAGTTCATGAAATATTCTCTCCAATCCTCCCACTTCATCAAGGGCTCACCCGGTTTGGGTAGGAATGGGATTGGAGTCGTGAGTGAAGACGCCTGCGCACACATTTTGGCGCGTCTTTCTAGTGCTGCTTCTTCTCCCCTGGGACTACCTGGTGCGCTTGCGTTTCTGCTGTGCGTTTGGTTCTGTTGGGGCTCCAAGGCACCCTCCTCTACGTGCTGCACTTGTTCCGCGAGGGCCCTGGATGTTCAGTAGGCGCTTTAGTGGGTGACGATGCTCTTGGTGGGTCGCAATTCCTCTCTGCTTTTCTCTTCCCTTCCTATGGTGGTTGGTCCCACTATGTCAGTTGCCTCTCTTCTTGGCGCACTCCTGAGGTGCCTGGTCGGGCCTGTTCCTCCCCCGTGGGGTGCTAGGTCTGCTCTGCTTGGGCTGGGGCTGCCCTCGTACCTCTGTGTTCTATGAGGTATCCTGCCCCCTTTTCCTTTCTTACACTTGCTCTTGGTGCTTGCCTGTGGTGGTGTTGTCCACTGCCACGCTCTCTTATTGCCTGCCTTGCCTCCTCCGGGTTACTGCTCCTCTTGTAAATGTAAATGTAAATGTAAGGTGTTTTATAGCGCGCTCAATTACTACCGGAGTATCCTGGCGCGAATGACCGCTGGGGAACCCGTCCTGGCTTTCCCTGTGAGATGGTCCCTTGCTGGGTATCTCCAAGGTGAAGCCAGGCATCCCCGGCGTCTGTGGGGGGCCGTTGTAGAGATGAGGCAAGCTTAATGCCCAGAGTTACCGAGTGTGATCACTGCCCAAAGTGGGCACCGAGGCGAGAATTATCAGTCCGCTGACCCTGGTCCGCAACCCTGCCGCGTCGGGAATCGAACCCTGGTCCCGGGCCGTTCTCAGCCTCTGGGTCTGCCGCCTCTAACCAGTGAGCCACACCTCTCTTGTCTTCCCTGTTCCATTGCTTTGGTGGGTCCCGTGTCTCCTTCCTCTTTTTTTTTTAAAATCCCGACCGTGTCGCCACTGTAGTGACGTGAGATGTCGCCAGAATGAAGCTCACACGACTGGGGAAAGGTTAGAGGAATTTATTAATTATAACAAGAGAGCGCTGGGAACCTGTCCGGATCGCTCGGGTCTCAGCGCTGGAATGTCTCCCAAAATGGCGGCCGCGCTCTACGTCATCGTGTAGTACCACGAAGACTAGAACAGGACACTACACATCCCTGTGTGCTGCACATGTCTGCGGCTAAAGACATTGACGACGGACACTGGCTCTGCACCAGAGTCCTCCTTTCCATGTCTTTGTGTTGGGCCCGGGCGGGAACCATGTTTGCCCCCCCAGCACCACCTGCTGCCCCGCGGGGTGTGATCCGCCTCTGATCCAATCCCATCAGGCGGGGTCTCCCCCTCACAGATGAAGGGGCCTCATTAGTGCTCATCAGAGGAGCAGAGATGAGGCGGAGCATGAGTGTCGGAGATCAGGCCTGTCTCTCACCCCCGCGGCCGGCGTCACTCACGCGAGATCAGAGGCCCGAAGAGGGGCCCCCTGGGAAGGGGCCCTCCCCGCCTCCGCTGCAGCAAGGACGGAGCCGACAGGGAAGGTCGGAGCCCTCTCTACGCTGCAGCCCTCCTGGAGGAGGGGCCCCTCTCTGCAATGCACCCCTCCTGGAGTAGGGGCCCTCTCTGCAATGCATTCCTCCTGGTGGAGGGGCCCCTCTCTGCAATGCACCCCTCCTGGAGGAGGGGCCCTCTCTGCAATGCATTCCTCCTGGTGGAGGGGCCCCTCTCTGCTCTGCACGCCTCCTGGTGGAAGGGCCCCTCTCTGCACCCTTCCAGATTTAAAGGCCCCTCTTTGAGCTGTCTCCCTTCCGGTGGAAGGGCCCCTCTCTCTACTTCACCTCTCCTGGTGGAAGATGGGGACCAACCCTGTTGTCTTAAGGACTTTTGGGGCCTGGGGAAGACATATTTTGGAGGCTCTTGTTTGTAATGTTGCTGCTAATTGATGCCCAGTTGATGCTAAACAAACTTCCAGGAATGGTACTCACACAAAAAGCATTAAAGTATGTCTTGCAGAGATGAAAGAGGCTGAGATATGGAAACAGACAGAGGTAAACTAGATGAAGTGAAAGTTTACTTTCCCAGGGGCCTCCTTGAAAGGTGGGGGCCCTGGGCAATTACCCACTTTCCCCAAGCCTTAACACGTCTGTGAGTGAGATACAGGACTAGGACAAAGAGTGGTAGTGTGAGGGGTCCAGGAGGAAGACCCAAAACACGAAAACACTCCATGCTACCAAACTACAGCCAGGAGCCGTGCACTGCACCAAGAGTGTGAAGTACTCGTAATCACTGTGCACCAGGGCACTAAGATACTCACCACCCTACAGCGAGGCGCTGAGTACTCGCTGCACTGCACCAAGAGTGTGAAGTACTCCTCACTGTGCACCAGAGAACTAAGATACTCACCACCCTACAGCAAGGCACTGAGTACTCGCCGCACTGCACCAAGAGTGTGAAGTACTCATTACTGTGCACCAGGTAACTAAGATACTCACCACCCTACAGCGAGGAGCTGAGTACTCGCCGCACTGCACCAAGAGTGTGAAGTACTCATCACTGTGCACCAGGGAACTAAGATACTCACCACCCTAGAGCGAAGCGCTGAGTACTCGCCGCACTGCACCAAGAGTGTGAAGTACTCATCACTGTGCACCAGGGAACTAAGATACTCACCACCCTACAGCGAGGCGCTGAGTACTCGCCGCACTGCACCAAGAGTGTGAAGTACTCATCACTGTGCACCAGGGCACTAAGATACTCACCACACTACAGCGAGGCGCTGAGTACTCGCAGCACCGCAACAAGAGTGTGAAGTACTCATCACAGTGCACCGGGGCACTAAGATACTCACCACCCTACAGCGAGGAGCTGAGTACTCGCCGCACTGCACCAAGAGTGTGAAGTACTCATCACAGTACACTGGGGCACTAAGACACTCACCACCCTACAGCGTGGCACTGAGCTCTCGCTGCACTGCACCAAGAATGTGAAGTACTCATCACTGTGCACCAGGGCACTAAGATACTCACCACCCTACAGCGAGGCACTGAGTACTCGCAGCACCGCAACAAGAGTGTGAAGTACTCATCACTGTGCATCAGGCAACTAAGATACTCACCACCCTACAGCGAGGCGCTGAGTACTCGCCGCACTGCACCAAGAGAGTGAAGTACTCATCACTGTGCACCGGGCACTAAGACACTCACCACCCTACAGCGTGGCACTGAGCTCTCGCTGCACTGCACCAAGAGTGTGAAGTACTCCTCACTGTGCACCAGGGCACTAAGATACTCACCACCCTACAGCGAGGCACTGAGTACTCGCGGCACCGCAACAAGAGTGTGAAGTACTCATCACTGTGCACCAGGGAACTAAGATACTCACCACCCTACAGCGAGGAGCTGAGTACTCGCCGCACTGCACCAAGAGTGTGAAGTACTCGTAATCACTGTGCACCAGGGAACTAAGATACTCACCACCCTACAGCGAGGCGCTGAGTACTCGCCGCACTGCACCAAGAATGTGAAGTACTCATCACTGTGCACCAGGGCACTAAGATACTCACCACACTACAGCGAGGCACTGAGTACTCGCAGCACCGCAACAAGAGTGTGAAGTACTCATCACTGTGCACCAGGCAACTAAGATACTCACCACCCTACAGCGAGGCGCTGAGTACTCGCCGCACTGCACCAAGAGTGTGAAGTACTCATCACTGTGCATCGGGCACTAAGACACTCATCACCCTACAGCGTGGCACTGAGCTCTCGCTGCACTGCACCAAGAGTGTGAAGTACTCCTCACTGTGCACCAGGGCACTAAGATACTCACCACCCTACAGCAAAGCACTGAGTACTTGCGGCACCGCAACAAGAGTGTGAAGTACTCATCACTGTGCACCAGGGAACTAAGATACTCACCACCCTACAGCGAGGAGCTGAGTACTCGCCGCACTGCACCAAGAGTGTGAAGTACTTGTAATCACTGTGCACCAGGGAACTAAGATACTCACCACCCTACAGCGAGGCGCTGAGTACTCGCCGCACTGCACCAAGAATGTGAAGTTCTCATCACTGTGCACCAGGGCACTAAGATACTCACCACACTACAGCGAGGCGCTGAGTACTCGCCGCACTGCACCAAGAGTGTGAAGTACTCATCACTGTGCACCAGGGCACTAAGATACTCACCACACTACAGCGAGGTGCTGAGTACTCGCAGCACCGCAACAAGAGTGTGAAGTACTCATCACTGTGCACCGGGACACTAAGATACTCACCACCCTACAGGGAGGAGCTGAGTACTCGCCGCACTGCACCAAGAGTGTGAAGTACTCATCACAGTGCACCGGGGCACTAAGATACTCACCACCCTACAGCGAGGCGCTGAGTACTCGCCGCACTGCCCCAAGAGTGTGAAGTACTCATCACTGTGCACCAGGGCACTAAGATACTCACCACCCTACAGCGAGGCGCTGAGTACTCGCCACACTGCACCAAGAGTGTGAAGTACTCATCACTGTGCACCAGGGCACTAAGATACTCACCACCCTACAGCGAGGCGCTGAGTACTCGCCGCACTGCACCAAGAGTGTGAAGTACTCATCACTGTGCACCAGGGCATTAAGATACTCACCACCCTACAGCGAGGCGCTGAGTACTCGCCGCACCGCAACAAGAGTGTGAAGTACTAATCACTGTGCACCAGGGCACTAAGATACTCACCACCCTACAGCGAGGCGCTGAGTACTCGCCGCACTGCACCAAGAGTGTGAAGTACTCATCACTGTGCACCAGGGAACTAAGACACTCACCACCCTACAGCGAGGCGCTGAGTACTCGCCGCACTGCACCAAGAGTGTGAAGTACTCATCACTGTGCACCAGGGCACTAAGATACTCACCACCCTACAGCCAGGCGCTGAGTACTCGCCGCACTGCACCAAGAGTGTGAAGTACTCATCACTGTGCATCGGGGCACTAAGACACTCACCACCCTACAGCAAGGCGCTGAGTACTCGCCGCACTGCACCAAGAGTGTGAAGTACTCGTAATCACTGTGCAGCAGGGCTCTAAGATACTCACCACCCTACAGAAAGGTGCTGAGTACTCGCCGCACTGTACCAAGAGTGTGAAGTACTCATCACTGTGCACCAGGGCACTAAGATACTCACCACCCTACAGCGAGGTGCTGAGTACTCGCCGCACTGCACCAGGAGTGTGAAGTACTCATCACTGTGCACCAGGGCACTAAGATACTCATTACCCTACAGCGAGGCGCTGAGTACTCGCCACACTGCACCAAGAGTGTGAAGTACTCATCACTGTGCACCAGGGCACTAAGATACTCACCACCCTACAGCGAGGCACTGAGTACTCGCCACACTGCACCAAGAGTGTGAAGTACTCATCACTGTGCACCAGGGCACTAAGATACTCACCACCCTATAGCGAGGCGCTGAGTATTTGCCGCACTGCACCAAGAGTGTGAAGTACTCATCACTGTGCACCAGGGAACTAAGACACTCACCACCCTACAGCGAGGCGCTGAGTACTCGCCGCACTGCACCAAGAGTGTGAAGTACTCATCACTGTGCACCAGGGCACTAAGATACTCACCACCCTACAGCGACGCGCTGAGTACTCGCCGCACTGCACCAAGAGTGTGAAGTACTCATCACTGTGCATCGGGGCACTAAGACACTCACCACCCTACAGCAAGGCGCTGAGTACTCGCCGCACTGCACCAAGAGTGTGAAGTACTCGTAATCACTGTGCACCAGGGCTCTAAGATACTCACCACCCTACAGAAAGGTGCTGAGTACTCGCTGCACTGTACCAAGAGTGTGAAGTACTCATGACTGTGCACTGGGGCACTAAGACACTCACCACACTACAGCAAGGCGCTGAGTACTCGCCGCACTGCACCAAGAGTGTGAAGTACTCATCACTGTGCATCGGGGCACTAAGATACTCACCACACTACAGCAAGGCGCTGAGTACTCGCCGCACTGCACCAAGAGTGTGAAGTACTCATCACAGTACACTGGGGCACTACAAGATACTCACCATACTACCGCAAGGCACCACACTGCGCATCACACACCTCTCATCACTGTGCACCGGGGCACTAAGATACTCACCACCCTCCAACGAGGAGCTGAGTACTTGCCGCACAGCACCAAGAGTCTGAAGTACTCATCACAGTGCACCGGGGCACTAAGATACTCACCACCCTACAGCGAGGCGCTGAGTACTCGCCGCACTGCACCAAGAGTGTGAAGTACTCATCACTGTGCACCAGGGCACTAAGATACTCACCACCCTACAGCGAGGCGCTGAGTACTCGCCGCACTGCACCAAGAGTGTGAAGTATTCATCACTGTGCACCAGGGCACTAAGATACTCACCACCCTACAGCGAGGCACTGAGTACTCGCCACACTGCACCAAGAGTGTGAAGTACTCATCACTGTGCACCAGGGCACTAAGATACTCACCACCCTACAGCGAGGCGCTGAGTACTCGCCGCACCGCAACAAGAGTGTGAAGTACTCATCACTGTGCAACAGGGAACTAAGACACTCACCACCCTACAGCGAGGCGCTGAGTACTCGCCACACTGCACCAAGAGTGTGAAGTACTCATCACTGTGCACTGGGGCACTAAGATACTCACCACCCTACAGCAAGGCACTGAGTACTCGCCGCACTGCACCAAGAGTGTGAAGTACTCATCACTGTGCACCGGGGCACTAAGATACTCACCACCCTACAGCGAGGCGCTGAGTACTCGCCGCACTGCACCAAGAGTGTGAAGTACTCATCACTGTGCACTGGGGCACTAAGATACTCACCACCCTACAGCGAGCCGCTGAGTACTCGCCGCACTGCACCAAGAGTGTGAAGTACTCATCACTGTGCACCAGGGAACAAAGACACTCACCACCCTACAGCGAGGCGTTGAGCACTCGCCGCACTGCAATAATGTGCTACAAGAACAGTGAAGAACTCATCACAATACACCAGGGTGTGAAGACACTCACCACCCTACAGCGAGGCGCTGAGTACTCGCCGCACTGCACCAAGAGTGTGAAGTACTCATCACAGTACACTGGGGCACTACAAGATACTCACCATACTACCACAAGGCACTACACTGCGCATCACACACCTCTCATCACTGTGCACCGGGGCACTAAGATACTCACCACCCTCCAGCGAGGAGCTGAGTACTTGCCGCACTGCACCAAGAGTCTGAAGTACTCATCACTGTGCACCAGGGCACTAAGATACTCACCACCCTACAGCGAGGCGCTGAGTACTCGCCGCACTGCACCAAGAGTGTGAAGTATTCATCACTGTGCACCAGGGCACTAAGATACTCACCACCCTACAGCGAGGCACTGAGTACTCGCCACACTGCACCAAGAGTGTGAAGTACTCATCACTGTGCACCAGGGCACTAAGATACTCACCACCCTACAGCGAGGCGCTGAGTACTCGCCGCACCGCAACAAGAGTGTGAAGTACTCATCACTGTGCACCAGGGAACTAAGACACTCACCACACTACAGCAAGGCGCTGAGTACTCGCCGCACTGCACCAAGAGTGTGAAGTACTCATCACTGTGCACTGGGGCACTAAGATACTCACCGCCCTACAGCGAGGCGCTGAGTACTCGCCGCACTGCACCAAGAGTGTGAAGTACTCATCACTGTGCACGGGGGCACTAAGATACTCACCACACTACAGCAAGGCGCTGAGTACTCGCCGCACTGCACCAAGAGTGTGAAGTACTCATCACTGTGCACTGGGGCACTAAGATACTCACCACCCTACAGCGAGGCGCTGAGTACTCGCCGCACTTCACCAAGAGTGTGAAGTACTCATCACTGTGCACCAGGGAACTATGACACTCACCACACTACAGCAAAGCGCTGAGTACTCGCCGCACTGCACCAAGAGTGTGAAGTACTCATCACTGTGCATCGGGGCACTAAGATACTCACCACCCTACAGCGAGGCGCTGAGTACTCGCCGCACTGCACCAAGAGTGTGAAGTACTCATCACTGTGCACCGGGGCACTAAGATACTCACCACACTACAGCGAGGCGCTGAGTACTCGCCGCACTGCACCAAGAGTGTGAAGTACTCATCACTGTGCACCGGGGCACTAAGGTACTCACCACACTGCAGCAAGGCGCTGAGTACTCGCCGCACTGCACCAAGAGTGTGAAGTACTCATCACTGTGCACTGGTGCACTAAGATACTCACCACCCTACAGCGAGGCGCTGAGTACTGGCCGCACTGCACCAAGAGTGTGAAGTACTCATCACTGTCCACCAGGGAACTAAGATACTCACCACCCTACAGCAAGGCACTGAGTACTCGCCGCACTGCACCAAGAGTGTGAAGTACTCATCACTGTGCACTGGGGCACTAAGATACTCACCACCCTACAGCAAGGCGCTGAGTATTCGCCGCACTGCACCAAGAGTGTGAAGTACTCATCACTGTGCACCAGGGAACTAAGACACTCACCACACTACAGCGAGGCGCTGAGTACTCGCCGCACTGCACCAAGAGTTTGAAGTACTCATCACTGTGCATCGGGGCACTAAGACACTCACCACCCTACAGCGAGGTGCTAAGTACTCGCCGCACTGCACCAAGAGTGTGAAGTACTCATCACTGTGCACCAGGGAACTAAGATACTCACCACCCTACAGCGAGGCGCTGAGTACTCGCCGCACTGCACCAAGAGTGTGAAGTACTCATCACTGTGCACCAGGGAACTAAGACACTCACCACCCTACAGCGAGGCGTTGAGCACTCGCCGCACTGCAATAATGTGCTACAAGAACAGTGAAGAACTCATCACAATACACCAGGGTGTGAAGACACTCACCACCCTACAGCGAGGCGCTGAGTACTCGCCGCACTGCACCAAGAGTGTGAAGTACTCATCACAGTACACTGGGGCACTACAAGATACTCACCATACTACCACAAGGCACTACACTGCGCATCACACACCTCTCATCACTGTGCACCGGGGCACTAAGATACTCACCACCCTCCAGCGAGGAGCTGAGTACTTGCCGCACTGCACCAAGAGTCTGAAGTACTCATCACTGTGCACCGGGCACTAAGACACTCACCACCCTACAGCGTGGCACTGAGCTCTCGCTGCACTGCACCAAGAGTGTGAAGTACTCCTCACTGTGCACCAGGGCACTAAGATACTCACCACCCTACAGCGAGGCACTGAGTACTCGCGGCACCGCAACAAGAGTGTGAAGTACTCATCACTGTGCACCAGGGAACTAAGATACTCACCACCCTACAGCGAGGAGCTGAGTACTCGCCGCACTGCACCAAGAGTGTGAAGTACTCGTAATCACTGTGCACCAGGCAACTAAGATACTCACCACCCTACAGCGAGGCGCTGAGTACTCGCCGCACTGCACCAAGAGAGTGAAGTACTCATCACTGTGCACCGGGCACTAAGACACTCACCACCCTACAGCGTGGCACTGAGCTCTCGCTGCACTGCACCAAGAGTGTGAAGTACTCCTCACTGTGCACCAGGGCACTAAGATACTCACCACCCTACAGCGAGGCACTGAGTACTCGCGGCACCGCAACAAGAGTGTGAAGTACTCATCACTGTGCACCAGGGAACTAAGATACTCACCACCCTACAGCGAGGAGCTGAGTACTCGCCGCACTGCACCAAGAGTGTGAAGTACTCGTAATCACTGTGCACCAGGGAACTAAGATACTCACCACCCTACAGCGAGGCGCTGAGTACTCGCCGCACTGCACCAAGAATGTGAAGTACTCATCACTGTGCACCAGGGCACTAAGATACTCACCACACTACAGCGAGGCACTGAGTACTCGCAGCACCGCAACAAGAGTGTGAAGTACTCATCACTGTGCACCAGGCAACTAAGATACTCACCACCCTACAGCGAGGCGCTGAGTACTCGCCGCACTGCACCAAGAGTGTGAAGTACTCATCACTGTGCATCGGGCACTAAGACACTCATCACCCTACAGCGTGGCACTGAGCTCTCGCTGCACTGCACCAAGAGTGTGAAGTACTCCTCACTGTGCACCAGGGCACTAAGATACTCACCACCCTACAGCAAAGCACTGAGTACTTGCGGCACCGCAACAAGAGTGTGAAGTACTCATCACTGTGCACCAGGGAACTAAGATACTCACCACCCTACAGCGAGGAGCTGAGTACTCGCCGCACTGCACCAAGAGTGTGAAGTACTTGTAATCACTGTGCACCAGGGAACTAAGATACTCACCACCCTACAGCGAGGCGCTGAGTACTCGCCGCACTGCACCAAGAATGTGAAGTTCTCATCACTGTGCACCAGGGCACTAAGATACTCACCACACTACAGCGAGGCGCTGAGTACTCGCCGCACTGCACCAAGAGTGTGAAGTACTCATCACTGTGCACCAGGGCACTAAGATACTCACCACACTACAGCGAGGTGCTGAGTACTCGCAGCACCGCAACAAGAGTGTGAAGTACTCATCACTGTGCACCGGGACACTAAGATACTCACCACCCTACAGGGAGGAGCTGAGTACTCGCCGCACTGCACCAAGAGTGTGAAGTACTCATCACAGTGCACCGGGGCACTAAGATACTCACCACCCTACAGCGAGGCGCTGAGTACTCGCCGCACTGCCCCAAGAGTGTGAAGTACTCATCACTGTGCACCAGGGCACTAAGATACTCACCACCCTACAGCGAGGCGCTGAGTACTCGCCACACTGCACCAAGAGTGTGAAGTACTCATCACTGTGCACCAGGGCACTAAGATACTCACCACCCTACAGCGAGGCGCTGAGTACTCGCCGCACTGCACCAAGAGTGTGAAGTACTCATCACTGTGCACCAGGGCATTAAGATACTCACCACCCTACAGCGAGGCGCTGAGTACTCGCCGCACCGCAACAAGAGTGTGAAGTACTAATCACTGTGCACCAGGGCACTAAGATACTCACCACCCTACAGCGAGGCGCTGAGTACTCGCCGCACTGCACCAAGAGTGTGAAGTACTCATCACTGTGCACCAGGGAACTAAGACACTCACCACCCTACAGCGAGGCGCTGAGTACTCGCCGCACTGCACCAAGAGTGTGAAGTACTCATCACTGTGCACCAGGGCACTAAGATACTCACCACCCTACAGCCAGGCGCTGAGTACTCGCCGCACTGCACCAAGAGTGTGAAGTACTCATCACTGTGCATCGGGGCACTAAGACACTCACCACCCTACAGCAAGGCGCTGAGTACTCGCCGCACTGCACCAAGAGTGTGAAGTACTCGTAATCACTGTGCAGCAGGGCTCTAAGATACTCACCACCCTACAGAAAGGTGCTGAGTACTCGCCGCACTGTACCAAGAGTGTGAAGTACTCATCACTGTGCACCAGGGCACTAAGATACTCACCACCCTACAGCGAGGTGCTGAGTACTCGCCGCACTGCACCAGGAGTGTGAAGTACTCATCACTGTGCACCAGGGCACTAAGATACTCATTACCCTACAGCGAGGCACTGAGTACTCGCCACACTGCACCAAGAGTGTGAAGTACTCATCACTGTGCACCAGGGCACTAAGATACTCACCACCCTACAGCGAGGCACTGAGTACTCGCCACACTGCACCAAGAGTGTGAAGTACTCATCACTGTGCACCAGGGCACTAAGATACTCACCACCCTATAGCGAGGCGCTGAGTATTTGCCGCACTGCACCAAGAGTGTGAAGTACTCATCACTGTGCACCAGGGAACTAAGACACTCACCACCCTACAGCGAGGCGCTGAGTACTCGCCGCACTGCACCAAGAGTGTGAAGTACTCATCACTGTGCACCAGGGCACTAAGATACTCACCACCCTACAGCGACGCGCTGAGTACTCGCCGCACTGCACCAAGAGTGTGAAGTACTCATCACTGTGCATCGGGGCACTAAGACACTCACCACCCTACAGCAAGGCGCTGAGTACTCGCCGCACTGCACCAAGAGTGTGAAGTACTCGTAATCACTGTGCACCAGGGCTCTAAGATACTCACCACCCTACAGAAAGGTGCTGAGTACTCGCTGCACTGTACCAAGAGTGTGAAGTACTCATGACTGTGCACTGGGGCACTAAGACACTCACCACACTACAGCAAGGCGCTGAGTACTCGCCGCACTGCACCAAGAGTGTGAAGTACTCATCACTGTGCATCGGGGCACTAAGATACTCACCACACTACAGCAAGGCGCTGAGTACTCGCCGCACTGCACCAAGAGTGTGAAGTACTCATCACAGTACACTGGGGCACTACAAGATACTCACCATACTACCGCAAGGCACCACACTGCGCATCACACACCTCTCATCATTGTGCACCGGGGCACTAAGATACTCACCACCCTCCAACGAGGAGCTGAGTACTTGCCGCACAGCACCAAGAGTCTGAAGTACTCATCACAGTGCACCGGGGCACTAAGATACTCACCACCCTACAGCGAGGCGCTGAGTACTCGCCGCACTGCACCAAGAGTGTGAAGTACTCATCACTGTGCACCAGGGCACTAAGATACTCACCACCCTACAGCGAGGCGCTGAGTACTCGCCGCACTGCACCAAGAGTGTGAAGTATTCATCACTGTGCACCAGGGCACTAAGATACTCACCACCCTACAGCGAGGCACTGAGTACTCGCCACACTGCACCAAGAGTGTGAAGTACTCATCACTGTGCACCAGGGCACTAAGATACTCACCACCCTACAGCGAGGCGCTGAGTACTCGCCGCACCGCAACAAGAGTGTGAAGTACTCATCACTGTGCAACAGGGAACTAAGACACTCACCACCCTACAGCGAGGCGCTGAGTACTCGCCACACTGCACCAAGAGTGTGAAGTACTCATCACTGTGCACTGGGGCACTAAGATACTCACCACCCTACAGCAAGGCACTGAGTACTCGCCGCACTGCACCAAGAGTGTGAAGTACTCATCACTGTGCACCGGGGCACTAAGATACTCACCACCCTACAGCGAGGCGCTGAGTACTCGCCGCACTGCACCAAGAGTGTGAAGTACTCATCACTGTGCACTGGGGCACTAAGATACTCACCACCCTACAGCGAGCCGCTGAGTACTCGCCGCACTGCACCAAGAGTGTGAAGTACTCATCACTGTGCACCAGGGAACAAAGACACTCACCACCCTACAGCGAGGCGTTGAGCACTCGCCGCACTGCAATAATGTGCTACAAGAACAGTGAAGAACTCATCACAATACACCAGGGTGTGAAGACACTCACCACCCTACAGCGAGGCGCTGAGTACTCGCCGCACTGCACCAAGAGTGTGAAGTACTCATCACAGTACACTGGGGCACTACAAGATACTCACCATACTACCACAAGGCACTACACTGCGCATCACACACCTCTCATCACTGTGCACCGGGGCACTAAGATACTCACCACCCTCCAGCGAGGAGCTGAGTACTTGCCGCACTGCACCAAGAGTCTGAAGTACTCATCACTGTGCACCAGGGCACTAAGATACTCACCACCCTACAGCGAGGCGCTGAGTACTCGCCGCACTGCACCAAGAGTGTGAAGTATTCATCACTGTGCACCAGGGCACTAAGATACTCACCACCCTACAGCGAGGCACTGAGTACTCGCCACACTGCACCAAGAGTGTGAAGTACTCATCACTGTGCACCAGGGCACTAAGATACTCACCACCCTACAGCGAGGCGCTGAGTACTCGCCGCACCGCAACAAGAGTGTGAAGTACTCATCACTGTGCACCAGGGAACTAAGACACTCACCACACTACAGCAAGGCGCTGAGTACTCGCCGCACTGCACCAAGAGTGTGAAGTACTCATCACTGTGCACTGGGGCACTAAGATACTCACCGCCCTACAGCGAGGCGCTGAGTACTCGCCGCACTGCACCAAGAGTGTGAAGTACTCATCACTGTGCACGGGGGCACTAAGATACTCACCACACTACAGCAAGGCGCTGAGTACTCGCCGCACTGCACCAAGAGTGTGAAGTACTCATCACTGTGCACTGGGGCACTAAGATACTCACCACCCTACAGCGAGGCGCTGAGTACTCGCCGCACTTCACCAAGAGTGTGAAGTACTCATCACTGTGCACCAGGGAACTATGACACTCACCACACTACAGCAAAGCGCTGAGTACTCGCCGCACTGCACCAAGAGTGTGAAGTACTCATCACTGTGCATCGGGGCACTAAGATACTCACCACCCTACAGCGAGGCGCTGAGTACTCGCCGCACTGCACCAAGAGTGTGAAGTACTCATCACTGTGCACCGGGGCACTAAGATACTCACCACACTACAGCGAGGCGCTGAGTACTCGCCGCACTGCACCAAGAGTGTGAAGTACTCATCACTGTGCACCGGGGCACTAAGGTACTCACCACACTGCAGCAAGGCGCTGAGTACTCGCCGCACTGCACCAAGAGTGTGAAGTACTCATCACTGTGCACTGGTGCACTAAGATACTCACCACCCTACAGCGAGGCGCTGAGTACTGGCCGCACTGCACCAAGAGTGTGAAGTACTCATCACTGTCCACCAGGGAACTAAGATACTCACCACCCTACAGCAAGGCACTGAGTACTCGCCGCACTGCACCAAGAGTGTGAAGTACTCATCACTGTGCACTGGGGCACTAAGATACTCACCACCCTACAGCAAGGCGCTGAGTATTCGCCGCACTGCACCAAGAGTGTGAAGTACTCATCACTGTGCACCAGGGAACTAAGACACTCACCACACTACAGCGAGGCGCTGAGTACTCGCCGCACTGCACCAAGAGTTTGAAGTACTCATCACTGTGCATCGGGGCACTAAGACACTCACCACCCTACAGCGAGGTGCTAAGTACTCGCCGCACTGCACCAAGAGTGTGAAGTACTCATCACTGTGCACCAGGGAACTAAGATACTCACCACCCTACAGCGAGGCGCTGAGTACTCGCCGCACTGCACCAAGAGTGTGAAGTACTCATCACTGTGCACCAGGGAACTAAGACACTCACCACCCTACAGCGAGGCGTTGAGCACTCGCCGCACTGCAATAATGTGCTACAAGAACAGTGAAGAACTCATCACAATACACCAGGGTGTGAAGACACTCACCACCCTACAGCGAGGCGCTGAGTACTCGCCGCACTGCACCAAGAGTGTGAAGTACTCATCACAGTACACTGGGGCACTACAAGATACTCACCATACTACCACAAGGCACTACACTGCGCATCACACACCTCTCATCACTGTGCACCGGGGCACTAAGATACTCACCACCCTCCAGCGAGGAGCTGAGTACTTGCCGCACTGCACCAAGAGTCTGAAGTACTCATCACTGTGCACCAGGGCACTAAGATACTCACCACCCTACAGCGAGGCGCTGAGTACTCGCCGCACTGCACCAAGAGTGTGAAGTATTCATCACTGTGCACCAGGGCACTAAGATACTCACCACCCTACAGCGAGGCACTGAGTACTCGCCACACTGCACCAAGAGTGTGAAGTACTCATCACTGTGCACCAGGGCACTAAGATACTCACCACCCTACAGCGAGGCGCTGAGTACTCGCCGCACCGCAACAAGAGTGTGAAGTACTCATCACTGTGCACCGGGGAACTAAGACACTCACCACACTACAGCAAGGCGCTGAGTACTCGCCGCACTGCACCAAGAGTGTGAAGTACTCATCACTGTGCACTGGGGCACTAAGATACTCACCACCCTACAGCGAGGCGCTGAGTACTCGCCGCACTGCACCAAGAGTGTGAAGTACTCATCACTGTGCACGGGGGCACTAAGATACTCACCACACTACAGCAAGGCGCTGAGTACTCGCCGCACTGCACCAAGAGTGTGAAGTACTCATCACTGTGCACTGGGGCACTAAGATACTCACCACCCTACAGCGAGGCGCTGAGTACTCGCCGCACTTCACCAAGAGTGTGAAGTACTCATCACTGTGCACCAGGGAACTATGACACTCACCACACTACAGCAAAGCGCTGAGTACTCGCCGCACTGCACCAAGAGTGTGAAGTACTCATCACTGTGCATCGGGGCACTAAGATACTCACCACCCTACAGCGAGGCGCTGAGTACTCGCCGCACTGCACCAAGAGTGTGAAGTACTCATCACTGTGCACCGGGGCACTAAGATACTCACCACACTACAGCGAGGCGCTGAGTACTCGCCGCACTGCACCAAGAGTGTGAAGTACTCATCACTGTGCACCGGGGCACTAAGGTACTCACCACACTGCAGCAAGGCGCTGAGTACTCGCCGCACTGCACCAAGAGTGTGAAGTACTCATCACTGTGCACTGGTGCACTAAGATACTCACCACCCTACAGCGAGGCGCTGAGTACTGGCCGCACTGCACCAAGAGTGTGAAGTACTCATCACTGTCCACCAGGGAACTAAGATACTCACCACCCTACAGCAAGGCACTGAGTACTCGCCGCACTGCACCAAGAGTGTGAAGTACTCATCACTGTGCACTGGGGCACTAAGATACTCACCACCCTACAGCAAGGCGCTGAGTATTCGCCGCACTGCACCAAGAGTGTGAAGTACTCATCACTGTGCACCAGGGAACTAAGACACTCACCACACTACAGCGAGGCGCTGAGTACTCGCCGCACTGCACCAAGAGTTTGAAGTACTCATCACTGTGCATCGGGGCACTAAGACACTCACCACCCTACAGCGAGGTGCTAAGTACTCGCCGCACTGCACCAAGAGTGTGAAGTACTCATCACTGTGCACCAGGGAACTAAGATACTCACCACCCTACAGCGAGGCGCTGAGTACTCGCCGCACTGCACCAAGAGTGTGAAGTACTCATCACTGTGCACCAGGGAACTAAGACACTCACCACCCTACAGCGAGGCGTTGAGCACTCGCCGCACTGCAATAATGTGCTACAAGAACAGTGAAGAACTCATCACAATACACCAGGGTGTGAAGACACTCACCACCCTACAGCGAGGCGCTGAGTACTCGCCGCACTGCACCAAGAGTGTGAAGTACTCATCACAGTACACTGGGGCACTACAAGATACTCATCATACTACCACAAGGCACTACACTGCGCATCACACACCTCTCATCACTGTGCACCGGGGCACTAAGATACTCACCACCCTCCAGCGAGGAGCTGAGTACTTGCCGCACTGCACCAAGAGTCTGAAGTACTCATCACTGTGCACCAGGGCACTAAGATACTCACCACCCTACAGCGAGGCGCTGAGTACTCGCCGCACTGCACCAAGAGTGTGAAGTATTCATCACTGTGCACCAGGGCACTAAGATACTCACCACCCTACAGCGAGGCACTGAGTACTCGCCACACTGCACCAAGAGTGTGAAGTACTCATCACTGTGCACCAGGGCACTAAGATACTCACCACCCTACAGCGAGGCGCTGAGTACTCGCCGCACCGCAACAAGAGTGTGAAGTACTCATCACTGTGCACCGGGGAACTAAGACACTCACCACACTACAGCAAGGCGCTGAGTACTCGCCGCACTGCACCAAGAGTGTGAAGTACTCATCACTGTGCACTGGGGCACTAAGATACTCACCACCCTACAGCGAGGCGCTGAGTACTCGCCGCACTGCACCAAGAGTGTGAAGTACTCATCACTGTGCACGGGGGCACTAAGATACTCACCACACTACAGCAAGGCGCTGAGTACTCGCCGCACTGCACCAAGAGTGTGAAGTACTCATCACTGTGCACTGGGGCACTAAGATACTCACCACCCTACAGCGAGGCGCTGAGTACTCGCCGCACTTCACCAAGAGTGTGAAGTACTCATCACTGTGCACCAGGGAACTATGACACTCACCACACTACAGCAAAGCGCTGAGTACTCGCCGCACTGCACCAAGAGTGTGAAGTACTCATCACTGTGCATCGGGGCACTAAGATACTCACCACCCTACAGCGAGGCGCTGAGTACTCGCCGCACTGCACCAAGAGTGTGAAGTACTCATCACTGTGCACCGGGGCACTAAGATACTCACCACACTACAGCGAGGCGCTGAGTACTCGCCGCACTGCACCAAGAGTGTGAAGTACTCATCACTGTGCACCGGGGCACTAAGGTACTCACCACACTGCAGCAAGGCGCTGAGTACTCGCCGCACTGCACCAAGAGTGTGAAGTACTCATCACTGTGCACTGGTGCACTAAGATACTCACCACCCTACAGCGAGGCGCTGAGTACTGGCCGCACTGCACCAAGAGTGTGAAGTACTCATCACTGTCCACCAGGGAACTAAGATACTCACCACCCTACAGCAAGGCACTGAGTACTCGCCGCACTGCACCAAGAGTGTGAAGTACTCATCACTGTGCACTGGGGCACTAAGATACTCACCACCCTACAGCAAGGCGCTGAGTATTCGCCGCACTGCACCAAGAGTGTGAAGTACTCATCACTGTGCACCAGGGAACTAAGACACTCACCACACTACAGCGAGGCGCTGAGTACTCGCCGCACTGCACCAAGAGTTTGAAGTACTCATCACTGTGCATCGGGGCACTAAGACACTCACCACCCTACAGCGAGGTGCTAAGTACTCGCCGCACTGCACCAAGAGTGTGAAGTACTCATCACTGTGCACCAGGGAACTAAGATACTCACCACCCTACAGCGAGGCGCTGAGTACTCGCCGCACTGCACCAAGACTGTGAAGTACTCATCACAGTACACTGGGGCACTAAGATACTCACCACCCTACAGCGAGGCGCTGAGTACTCGCCACACTGCACCAAGCGTGTGAAGTACTCATCTCTGTGCACCGGGGCACTAAGATACTCACCACCCTACAGCGAGGCGCTGAGTACTCGCCGCACTGCACCAATAGTGTGAAGTACTCATCACTGTGCACCCATGCACTAAGATACTCACCACCCTACAGCGAGGCGCTGAGTACTCGCCGCACTGCACCAAGAGTGTGAAGTACTCATCACTGTGCACCGGGGCACTAAGATACTCACCACCCTACAGCGAGGCGCTGAGTACTCGCCGCACTGCACCAAGAGTGTGAAGTACTCATCACTGTGCACTGGGGCACTAAGATACTCACCACCCTACAGCGAGGCGCTGTGTACTCGCCGCACTGCACCAAGAGTGTGAAGTACTCATCACTGTGCACTGGGGCACTAAGATACTCACCACCCTACAGCGAGGCGCTGAGTACTCGCCGCACTGCACCAAGAGTGTGAAGTACTCATCACTGTGCACCAGGGAACTAAGATACTCACCACCCTACAGCAAGGCACTGAGTACTCGCCGCACTGCACCAAGAGTGCGAAGTACTCATCACTGTGCACTGGGGCACTAAGATACTCACCACCCTACAGCGAGGCGCTGAGTACTCGCCGCACTGCACCAAGAGTGTGAAGTACTCATCACTGTGCACCAGGGAACTAAGACACTCACCACCCTACAGCGAGGCGTTGAGCACTCGCCGCACTGCAATAATGTGCTACAAGAACAGTGAAGAACTCATCACAATACACCAGGGTGTGAAGACACTCACCACCCTACAGCGAGGCGCTGAGTACTCGTCGCACTGCACCAAGAGTGTGAAGTACTCATCACAGTACACTGGGGCACTACAAGATACTCACCATACTACCGCAAGGCACTACACTGCGCATCACACACCTCTCATCACTGTGCACCGGGGCACTAAGATACTCACCACCCTCCAGCGAGGAGCTGAGTACTTGCCGCACTGCACCAAGAGTCTGAAGTACTCATCACAGTGCACCGGGGCACTAAGATACTCACCACCCTACAGCGAGGCGCTGAGTACTCGCCGCACTGCACCAAGAGTGTGAAGTACTCATCACTGTGCACCAGGGCACTAAGATACTCACCACCCTACAGCGAGGCGCTGAGTACTCGCCGCACTGCACCAAGAGTGTGAAGTACTCATCACTGTGCCCTGGGGCACTAAGATACTCACCACCCTACAGCGAGGCGCTGAGTACTCGCCGCACTGCACCAAGAGTGTGAAGTACTCATCACTGTGCACCAGGGAACTAAGACACTCACCACCCTACAGCGAGGCGTTGAGCACTCGCCGCACTGCAATAATGTGCTACAAGAACAGTGAAGAACTCATCACAATACACCAGGGTGTGAAGACACTCACCACCCTACAGCGAGGCGCTGAGTACTCGCCGCACTGCACCAAGAGTGTGAAGTACTCATCACTGTGCACCGGGGCACTAAGATACTCACCACCCTACAGCGAGGCGCTGAGTACTCGCCGCACTGCACCAAGAGTGTGAAGTACTCATCACAGTACACTGGGGCACTACAAGATACTCACCATACTACCACAAGGCACTACACTGCGCATCACACACCTCTCATCACTGTGCACCGGGGCACTAAGATACTCACCACCCTCCAGCGAGGAGCTGAGTACTCGCCGCACTGCACCAAGAGTGTGAAGTACTCATCACTGTGCACCGGGGCACTAAGATACTCACCACCCTACAGCGAGGCGCTGAGTACTCGCCGCACTGCACCAAGAGTGTGAAGTACTCATCACTGTGCACCGGGGCACTAAGATACTCACCACCCTACAGCGAGGCGCTGAGTACTCGCCGCACTGCACCAAGAGTGTGAAGTACTCATCACTGTGCACTGGGGCATCAAGATACTCACCACCCTACAGCGAGGCGCTGTGTACTCGCCGCACTGCACCAAGAGTGTGAAGTACTCATCACTGTGCACTGGGGCACTAAGATACTCACCACCCTACAGCGAGGCGCTGAGTACTCGCCGCACTGCACCAAGAGTGTGAAGTACTCATCACTGTGCACCAGGGAACTAAGATACTCACCACCCTACAGCAAGGCACTGAGTACTCGCCGCACTGCACCAAGAGTGCGAAGTACTCATCACTGTGCACTGGGGCACTAAGATACTCACCACCCTACAGCGAGGCGCTGAGTACTCGCCGCACTGCACCAAGAGTGTGAAGTACTCATCACTGTGCACCAGGGAACTAAGACACTCACCACCCTACAGCGAGGCGCTGAGTACTCGCCGCACTGCACCAAGAGTGTGAAGTACTCATCACTGTGCACTGGGGCACTAAGATACTCACCACCCTACAGCGAGGCGCTGAGTACTCGCCGCACTGCACCAAGAGTGTGAAGTACTCATCACAGTACACTGGGGCACTACAAGATACTCACCATACTACCGCAAGGCACTACACTGCACATCACACACCTCTCATCACTGTGCACCGGGGCACTAAGATACTCACCACCCTCCAGCGAGGAGCTGAGTACTTGCCGCACTGCACCAAGATTCTGAAGTACTCATCACAGTGCACCGGGGCACTAAGATACTCACCACCCTACAGCGAGGCGCTGAGTACTCGCCGCACTGCACCAAGAGTGTGAAGTACTCATCACTGTGCACCAGGGCACTAAGATACTCACCACCCTACAGCGAGGCGCTGAGTACTCGCCGCACTGCACCAAGAGTGTGAAGTACTCATCACTGTGCACTGGGGCACTAAGATACTCACCACCCTACAGCGAGGCGCTGAGTACTCGCCGCACTGCACCAAGAGTGTGAAGTACTCATCACTGTGCACCAGGGAACTAAGACACTCACCACCCTACAGCGAGGCGTTGAGCACTCGCCGCACTGCAATAATGTGCTACAAGAACAGTGAAGAACTCATCACAATACACCAGGGTGTGAAGACACTCACCACCCTACAGCGAGGCGCTGAGTACTCGCCGCACTGCACCAAGAGTGTGAAGTACTCATCACTGTGCACTGGGGCACTAAGATACTCACCACCCTACAGCGAGGCGCTGAGTACTCGCCGCACTGCACCAAGAGTGTGAAGTACTCATCACTGTGCACCAGGGAAATAAGACACTCACCACACTACAGCGAGGCGCTGAGTACTCGCCGCACTGCACCAAGAGTGTGAAGTACTCATCACTGTGCACTGGGGCACTAAGATACTCACCACCCTACAGTGAGGTGCTGAGTACTCGCCGCACTGCACCAAGAGTGGGAAGTACTCATCACTGTGCACCGGGGTACTAAGATACTCACCACACTACAGCAAGGCGCTGAGTACTCGCCGCACTGCACCAAGAGTGTGAAGTACTCATCACTGTGCACTGGGGCACTAAGATACTCACCACCCTACAGCGAGGCGCTGAGTACTCGCCGCACTGCACCAAGAGTGTGAAGTACTCATCACTGTGCACCAGGGAACTATGACACTCACCACACTACAGCAAAGCGCTGAGTACTCGCCGCACTGCACCAAGAGTGTGAAGTACTCATCACTGTGCATCGGGGCACTAAGATACTCACCACCCTACAGCGAGGCGCTGAGTACTCGCCGCACTGCACCAAGAGTGTGAAGTACTCATCACTGTGCACCGGGGCACTAAGATACTCACCACACTGCAGCAAGGCGCTGAGTACTCGCCGCACTGCACCAAGAGTGTGAAGTACTCATCACAGTGCACTGGGGCACTAAGATACTCACCACCCTACAGCGAGGCGCTGAGTACTCGCCGCACTGCACCAAGAGTGTGAAGTACTCATCACTGTGCACCAGGGAACTAAGATACTCACCACCCTACAGCGAGGCGCTGAGTACTCGCCGCACTGCACCAAGACTGTGAAGTACTCATCACAGTACACTGGGGCACTAAGATACTCACCACCCTACAGCGAGGCGCTGAGTACTCGCCGCACTGCACCAAGAGTGTGAAGTACTCATCACTGTGCACCGGGGCACTAAGATACTCACCACACTGCAGCAAGGCGCTGAGTACTCGCCGCACTGCACCAAGAGTGTGAAGTACTCATCACTGTGCACTGGGGCACTAAGATACTCACCACCCTACAGCGAGGCGCTGAGTACTCGCCGCACTGCACCAAGAGTGTGAAGTACTCATCACTGTGCACCAGGGAACTAAGATACTCACCACCCTACAGCGAGGCGCTGAGTACTCGCCGCACTGCACCAAGACTGTGAAGTACTCATCACAGTACACTGGGGCACTAAGATACTCACCACCCTACAGCGAGGCGCTGAGTACTCGCCGCACTGCACCAAGAGTGTGAAGTACTCATCTCTGTGCACCGGGGCACTAAGATACTCACCACCCTACAGCGAGGCGCTGAGTGCTCGCCGCACTGCACCAAGAGTGTGAAGTACTCATCACTCTGCACCGGGGCACTGAGATACTCACCACCCTACAGCGAGGCGCTGAGTACTCGCCGCACTGCACCAAGAGTGTGAAGTACTCATCACTGTGCACCGGGGCACTAAGATACTCACCACCCTACAGCGAGGCGCTGAGTACTCACCGCACTGCACCAAGAGTGTGAAGTACTCATCACTGTGCACTGGGGCACTAAGATACTCACCACCCTACAGCGAGGCGCTGAGTACTCGACGCACTGCACCAAGAGTGTGAAGTACTCATCACTGTGCACTGGAGCACTAAGATACTCACCACCCTACAGCGAGGCGCTGAGTACTCGCCGCACTGCACCAAGAGTGTGAAGTACTCATCACTGTGCACCAGGGAACTAAGATACTCACCACCCTACAGCAAGGCACTGAGTACTCGCCGCACTGCACCAAGAGTGTGAAGTACTCATCACTGTGCACTGGGGCACTAAGATACTCACCACCCTACAGCGAGGCGCTGAGTATTCGCCGCACTGCACCAAGAGTGTGAAGTACTCATCACTGTGCACCAGGGAACTAAGACACTCACCACACTACAGCGAGGCGCTGAGTACTCGCCGCACTGCACCAAGAGTTTGAAGTACTCATCACTGTGCATCGGGGCACTAAGACACTCACCACCCTACAGCGAGGTGCTAAGTACTCGCCGCACTGCACCAAGAGTGTGAAGTACTCATCACTGTGCACCAGGGAACTAAGATACTCACCACCCTACAGCGAGGTGCTGAGTACTCGCCGCACTGCACCAAGAGTGTGAAGTACTCATCACTGTACACCGGGGCACTAAGATACTCACCACCCTACAGCGAGGCGCTGAGTACTCGCCGCACTGCACCAAGAGTGTGAAGTACTCATCACTGTGCACCGGGGCACTAAGATACTCACCACCCTACAGCGAGGCGCTGAGTACTCGCCGCACTGCACCAAGAGTGTGAAGTACTCATCACTGTGCACTGGGGCACTAAGATACTCACCACCCTACAGCGAGGCGCTGAGTACTCGCCGCACTGCACCAAGAGTGTGAAGTACTCATCACTGTGCACCAGGGAGCTAAGACACTCACCACCCTACAGCGAGGCGCTGAGCACTCGCCGCACTGCACCAAGAGTGTGAAGTACTCATCACTGTGCACTGGGGCACTAAGATACTCACCACCCTACAGCGAGGCGCTGAATACTCGCCGCACTGCACCAAGAGTGTGAAGTACTCATCACTGTGCACCAGGGAGCTAAGACACTCCCCACCCTACAGCGAGGCGCTGAGTACTCGACGCACTGCACCAAGAGTGTGAAGTACTCATCACTGTGCACTGGGGCACTAAGATACTCACCACCCTACAGCGAGGCGCTGAGTACTCGCCGCACTGCACCAAGAGTGTGAAGTACTCATCACTGTGCACCAGGGAACTAAGAAACTCACCACACTACAGCGAGGCGCTGAGTACTCGCCGCACTGCACCAAGAGTGTGAAGTACTCATCACTGTGCACCAGGGAACTAAGACACTCACCACACTACAGCGAGGCGCTGAGTACTCGCCGCACTGCACCAAGATTGTGAAGTACTCATCACTGTGCACCGGGGCACTAAGATACTCACCACACTACAGCAAGGCGCTGAGTACTCGCCGCATTGCACCGAGAGTGTGAAGTACTCATCACTGTGCACTAGGGTACTAAGATACTCACCACCCTTCAGCGAGGTGCTAAGTACTCGCCGCACTGCACCAAGAGTGTGAAGTACTCATCACTGTGCACCAGGGAACTAAGATACTCACCACCCTACAGCGAGGCGCTGAGTACTCGCCGCACTGCACCAAGAGTGTGAAGTACTCATCACTGTACACCGGGGCACTAAGATACTCACCACCCTACAGCGAGGCGCTGAGTACTCGCCGCACTGCACCAAGAGTGTGAAGTACTCATCACTGTGCACCGGGGCACTAAGATACTCACCACCCTACAGCGAGGCGCTGAGTACTCGCCGCACTGCACCAAGAGTGTGAAGTACTCATCACTGTGCACTGGGGCACTAAGATACTCACCACCCTACAGCGAGGCGCTGAGTACTCGCCGCACTGCACCAAGAGTGTGAAGTACTCATCACTGTGCACCAGGGAGCTAAGACACTCACCACCCTACAGCGAGGCGCTGAGCACTCGCCGCACTGCACCAAGAGTGTGAAGTACTCATCACTGTGCACTGGGGCACTAAGATACTCACCACCCTACAGCGAGGCGCTGAATACTCGCCGCACTGCACCAAGAGTGTGAAGTACTCATCACTGTGCACCAGGGAGCTAAGACACTCACCACCCTACAGCGAGGCGCTGAGTACTCGCCGCACTGCACCAAGAGTGTGAAGTACTCATCACTGTGCACTGGGGCACTAAGATACTCACCACCCTACAGCGAGGCGCTGAGTACTCGCCGCACTGCACCAAGAGTGTGAAGTACTCATCACTGTGCACCAGGGAACTAAGAAACTCACCACACTACAGCGAGGCGCTGAGTACTCGCCGCACTGCACCAAGAGTGTGAAGTACTCATCACTGTGCACCAGGGAACTAAGACACTCACCACACTACAGCGAGGCGCTGAGTACTCGCCGCACTGCACCAAGATTGTGAAGTACTCATCACTGTGCACCGGGGCACTAAGATACTCACCACACTACAGCAAGGCGCTGAGTACTCGCCGCATTGCACCGAGAGTGTGAAGTACTCATCACTGTGCACTAGGGTACTAAGATACTCACCACCCTTCAGCGAGGCGCTGAGTACTCGCCGCACTGCACCAAGAGTGTGAAGTACTCATCACTGTGCACTGGGGCACTAAGATACTCATCACCCTACAGCGAGGCGCTGAGTACTCGCTGCACTGCACCAAGAGTGTGAAGTACTCATCACTGTGCACCAGGGCACTAAGATACTCACCACCCTACAGCGAGGCGCTGAGTACTCGCCGCACTGCACCAAGAGTGTGAAGTACTCATCTCTGTGCACAGGGGCACTAAGATACTCACCACCCTACAGCAAGGCGCTGAGTGCTCACCGCACTGCACCAAGAGTGTGAAGTACCCATCACTGTGCACCGGGGCACTAAGATACTCACCACCCTACAGCGAGGCGCTGAGTACTCGCCGCACTGCACCAAGAGTGTGAAGTACTCATCACTGTGCACCGGGGCACTAAGATACTCACCACCCTACAGCGAGGCGCTGAGTACTCGCCGCACTGCACCAAGAGTGTGAAGTACTCATCACTGTGCACTGGGGCACTAAGATACTCACCACCCTACAGCGAGGCGCTGAGTACTCGACGCACTGCACCAAGAGTGTGAAGTACTCATCACTGTGCACTGGAGCACTAAGATACTCACCATCCTACAGCGAGGCGCTGAGTACTCGCTGCACTGCACCAAGAGTGTGAAGTACTCATCACTGTGCACCAGGGAACTAAGATACTCACCACCCTACAGCAAGGCACTGAGTACTCGCCGCACTGCACCAAGAGTGTGAAGTACTCATCACTGTGCACTGGGGCACTAAGATACTCACCACCCTACAGCGAGGCGCTGAGTATTCGCCGCACTGCACCAAGAGTGTGAAGTACTCATCACTGTGCACCAGGGAACTAAGACACTCACCACACTACAGCGAGGCGCTGAGTACTCGCCGCACTGCACCAGGAGTGTGAAGTACTCATCACTGTGCACCAGGGCACTAAGATACTCATTACCCTACAGCGAGGCGCTGAGTACTCGCCACACTGCACCAAGAGTGTGAAGTACTCATCACTGTGCACCAGGGCACTAAGATACTCACCACCCTACAGCGAGGCACTGAGTACTCGCCACACTGCACCAAGAGTGTGAAGTACTCATCACTGTGCACCAGGGCACTAAGATACTCACCACCCTATAGCGAGGCGCTGAGTATTTGCCGCACTGCACCAAGAGTGTGAAGTACTCATCACTGTGCACCAGGGAACTAAGACACTCACCACCCTACAGCGAGGCGCTGAGTACTCGCCGCACTGCACCAAGAGTGTGAAGTACTCATCACTGTGCACCAGGGCACTAAGATACTCACCACCCTACAGCGACGCGCTGAGTACTCGCCGCACTGCACCAAGAGTGTGAAGTACTCATCACTGTGCATCGGGGCACTAAGACACTCACCACCCTACAGCAAGGCGCTGAGTACTCGCCGCACTGCACCAAGAGTGTGAAGTACTCGTAATCACTGTGCACCAGGGCTCTAAGATACTCACCACCCTACAGAAAGGTGCTGAGTACTCGCTGCACTGTACCAAGAGTGTGAAGTACTCATGACTGTGCACTGGGGCACTAAGACACTCACCACACTACAGCAAGGCGCTGAGTACTCGCCGCACTGCACCAAGAGTGTGAAGTACTCATCACTGTGCATCGGGGCACTAAGATACTCACCACACTACAGCAAGGCGCTGAGTACTCGCCGCACTGCACCAAGAGTGTGAAGTACTCATCACAGTACACTGGGGCACTACAAGATACTCACCATACTACCGCAAGGCACCACACTGCGCATCACACACCTCTCATCACTGTGCACCGGGGCACTAAGATACTCACCACCCTCCAACGAGGAGCTGAGTACTTGCCGCACAGCACCAAGAGTCTGAAGTACTCATCACAGTGCACCGGGGCACTAAGATACTCACCACCCTACAGCGAGGCGCTGAGTACTCGCCGCACTGCACCAAGAGTGTGAAGTACTCATCACTGTGCACCAGGGCACTAAGATACTCACCACCCTACAGCGAGGCGCTGAGTACTCGCCGCACTGCACCAAGAGTGTGAAGTATTCATCACTGTGCACCAGGGCACTAAGATACTCACCACCCTACAGCGAGGCACTGAGTACTCGCCACACTGCACCAAGAGTGTGAAGTACTCATCACTGTGCACCAGGGCACTAAGATACTCACCACCCTACAGCGAGGCGCTGAGTACTCGCCGCACCGCAACAAGAGTGTGAAGTACTCATCACTGTGCAACAGGGAACTAAGACACTCACCACCCTACAGCGAGGCGCTGAGTACTCGCCACACTGCACCAAGAGTGTGAAGTACTCATCACTGTGCACTGGGGCACTAAGATACTCACCACCCTACAGCAAGGCACTGAGTACTCGCCGCACTGCACCAAGAGTGTGAAGTACTCATCACTGTGCACCGGGGCACTAAGATACTCACCACCCTACAGCGAGGCGCTGAGTACTCGCCGCACTGCACCAAGAGTGTGAAGTACTCATCACTGTGCACTGGGGCACTAAGATACTCACCACCCTACAGCGAGCCGCTGAGTACTCGCCGCACTGCACCAAGAGTGTGAAGTACTCATCACTGTGCACCAGGGAACTAAGACACTCACCACCCTACAGCGAGGCGTTGAGCACTCGCCGCACTGCAATAATGTGCTACAAGAACAGTGAAGAACTCATCACAATACACCAGGGTGTGAAGACACTCACCACCCTACAGCGAGGCGCTGAGTACTCGCCGCACTGCACCAAGAGTGTGAAGTACTCATCACAGTACACTGGGGCACTACAAGATACTCACCATACTACCACAAGGCACTACACTGCGCATCACACACCTCTCATCACTGTGCACCGGGGCACTAAGATACTCACCACCCTCCAGCGAGGAGCTGAGTACTTGCCGCACTGCACCAAGAGTCTGAAGTACTCATCACTGTGCACCAGGGCACTAAGATACTCACCACCCTACAGCGAGGCGCTGAGTACTCGCCGCACTGCACCAAGAGTGTGAAGTATTCATCACTGTGCACCAGGGCACTAAGATACTCACCACCCTACAGCGAGGCACTGAGTACTCGCCACACTGCACCAAGAGTGTGAAGTACTCGTCACTGTGCACCAGGGCACTAAGATACTCACCACCCTACAGCGAGGCGCTGAGTACTCGCCGCACCGCAACAAGAGTGTGAAGTACTCATCACTGTGCACCAGGGAACTAAGACACTCACCACACTACAGCAAGGCGCTGAGTACTCGCCGCACTGCACCAAGAGTGTGAAGTACTCATCACTGTGCACGGGGGCACTAAGATACTCACCACACTACAGCAAGGCGCTGAGTACTCGCCGCACTGCACCAAGAGTGTGAAGTACTCATCACTGTGCACTGGGGCACTAAGATACTCACCACCCTACAGCGAGGCGCTGAGTACTCGCCGCACTTCACCAAGAGTGTGAAGTACTCATCACTGTGCACCAGGGAACTATGACACTCACCACACTACAGCAAAGCGCTGAGTACTCGCCGCACTGCACCAAGAGTGTGAAGTACTCATCACTGTGCATCGGGGCACTAAGATACTCACCACCCTACAGCGAGGCGCTGAGTACTCGCCGCACTGCACCAAGAGTGTGAAGTACTCATCACTGTGCACCGGGGCACTAAGATACTCACCACACTGCAGCAAGGCGCTGAGTACTCGCCGCACTGCAACAAGAGTGTGAAGTACTCATCACTGTGCACCAGGGAACTAAGACACTCACCACACTACAGCAAGGCGCTGAGTACTCGCCGCACTGCACCAAGAGTGTGAAGTACTCATCACTGTGCACTGGGGCACTAAGATACTCACCACCCTACAGCGAGGCGCTGAGTACTCGCCGCACTGCACCAAGAGTGTGAAGTACTCATCACTGTGCACGGGGGCACTAAGATACTCACCACACTACAGCAAGGCGCTGAGTACTCGCCGCACTGCACCAAGAGTGTGAAGTACTCATCACTGTGCACTGGGGCACTAAGATACTCACCACCCTACAGCGAGGCGCTGAGTACTCGCCGCACTGCACCAAGAGTGTGAAGTACTCATCACTGTGCACCAGGGAACTATGACACTCACCACACTACAGCAAAGCGCTGAGTACTCGCCGCACTGCACCAAGAGTGTGAAGTACTCATCACTGTGCATCGGGGCACTAAGATACTCACCACCCTACAGCGAGGCGCTGAGTACTCGCCGCACTGCACCAAGAGTGTGAAGTACTCATCACTGTGCACCGGGGCACTAAGATACTCACCACACTGCAGCAAGGCGCTGAGTACTCGCCGCACTGCACCAAGAGTGTGAAGTACTCATCACAGTGCACTGGGGCACTAAGATACTCACCACCCTACAGCGAGGCGCTGAGTACTCGCAGCACTGCACCAAGAGTGTGAAGTACTCATCACTGTGCACCAGGGAACTAAGATACTCACCACCCTACAGCGAGGCGCTGAGTACTCGCCGCACTGCACCAAGACTGTGAAGTACTCATCACAGTACACTGGGGCACTAAGATACTCACCACCCTACAGCGAGGCGCTGAGTACTCGCCGCACTGCACCAAGAGTGTGAAGTACTCATCACTGTGCACCGGGGCACTAAGATACTCACCACACTGCAGCAAGGCGCTGAGTACTCGCCGCACTGCACCAAGAGTGTGAAGTACTCATCACTGTGCACTGGGGCACTAAGATACTCACCACCCTACAGCGAGGCGCTGAGTACTCGCCGCACTGCACCAAGAGTGTGAAGTACTCATCACTGTGCACCAGGGAACTAAGATACTCACCACCCTACAGCGAGGCGCTGAGTACTCGTCGCACTGCACCAAGACTGTGAAGTACTCATCACAGTACACTGGGGCACTAAGATACTCACCACCCTACAGCGAGGCGCTGAGTATTCGCCGCACTGCACCAAGAGTGTGAAGTACTCATCTCTGTGCACCGGGGCACTAAGATACTCACCACCCTACAGCGAGGCGCTGAGTGCTCGCCGCACTGCACCAAGAGTGTGAAGTACTCATCACTCTGCACCGGGGCACTAAGATACTCACCACCCTACAGCGAGGCGCTGAGTACTCGCCGCACTGCACCAAGAGTGTGAAGTACTCATCACTGTGCACCGGGGCACTAAGATACTCACCACCCTACAGCGAGGCGCTGAGTACTCACCGCACTGCACCAAGAGTGTGAAGTACTCATCACTGTGCACTGGGGCACTAAGATACTCACCACCCTACAGCGAGGCGCTGAGTACTCGACGCACTGCACCAAGAGTGTGAAGTACTCATCACTGTGCACTGGAGCACTAAGATACTCACCACCCTACAGCGAGGCGCTGAGTACTCGCCGCACTGCACCAAGAGTGTGAAGTACTCATCACTGTGCACCAGGGAACTAAGATACTCACCACCCTACAGCAAGGCACTGAGTACTCGCCGCACTGCACCAAGAGTGTGAAGTACTCATCACTGTGCACTGGGGCACTAAGATACTCACCACCCTACAGCGAGGCGCTGAGTATTCGCTGCACTGCACCAAGAGTGTGAAGTACTCATCACTGTGCACCAGGGAACTAAGACACTCACCACACTACCGCGAGGCGCTGAGTACTCGCCGCACTGCACCAAGAGTTTGAAGTACTCATCACTGTGCATCGGGGCACTAAGACACTCACCACCCTACAGCGAGGTGCTAAGTACTCGCCGCACTGCACCAAGAGTGTGAAGTACTCATCACTGTGCACCAGGGAACTAAGATACTCACCACCCTACAGCGAGGCGCTGAGTACTCGCCGCACTGCACCAAGAGTGTGAAGTACTCATCACTGTACACCGGGGCACTAAGATACTCACCACCCTACAGCGAGGCGCTGAGTACTCGCCGCACTGCACCAAGAGTGTGAAGTACTCATCACTGTGCACCGGGGCACTAAGATACTCACCACCCTACAGCGAGGCGCTGAGTACTCGCCGCACTGCACCAAGAGTGTGAAGTACTCATCACTGTGCACTGGGGCACTAAGATACTCACCACCCTACAGCGAGGCGCTGAGTACTCGCCGCACTGCACCAAGAGTGTGAAGTACTCATCACTGTGCACCAGGGAGCTAAGACACTCACCACCCTACAGCGAGGCGCTGAGCACTCGCCGCACTGCACCAAGAGTGTGAAGTACTCATCACTGTGCACTGGGGCACTAAGATACTCACCACCCTACAGCGAGGCGCTGAATACTCGCCGCACTGCACCAAGAGTGTGAAGTACTCATCACTGTGCACCAGGGAGCTAAGACACTCACCACCCTACAGCGAGGCGCTGAGTACTCGCCGCACTGCACCAAGAGTGTGAAGTACTCATCACTGTGCACTGGGGCACTAAGATACTCACCACCCTACAGCGAGGCGCTGAGTACTCGCCGCACTGCACCAAGAGTGTGAAGTACTCATCACTGTGCACCAGGGAACTAAGAAACTCACCACACTACAGCGAGGCGCTGAGTACTCGCCGCACTGCACCAAGAGTGTGAAGTACTCATCACTGTGCACCAGGGAACTAAGACACTCACCACACTACAGCGAGGCGCTGAGTACTCGCCGCACTGCACCAAGATTGTGAAGTACTCATCACTGTGCACCGGGGCACTAAGATACTCACCACACTACAGCAAGGCGCTGAGTACTCACCGCATTGCACCGAGAGTGTGAAGTACTCATCACTGTGCACTAGGGTACTAAGATACTCACCACCCTTCAGCGAGGTGCTAAGTACTCGCCGCACTGCACCAAGAGTGTGAAGTACTCATCACTGTGCACCAGGGAACTAAGATACTCACCACCCTACAGCGAGGCGCTGAGTACTCGCCGCACTGCACCAAGAGTGTGAAGTACTCATCACTGTACACCGGGGCACTAAGATACTCACCACCCTACAGCGAGGCGCTGAGTACTCGCCGCACTGCACCAAGAGTGTGAAGTACTCATCACTGTGCACCGGGGCACTAAGATACTCACCACCCTACAGCGAGGCGCTGAGTACTCGCCGCACTGCACCAAGAGTGTGAAGTACTCATCACTGTGCACTGGGGCACTAAGATACTCACCACCCTACAGCGAGGCGCTGAGTACTCGCCGCACTGCACCAAGAGTGTGAAGTACTCATCACTGTGCACCAGGGAGCTAAGACACTCACCACCCTACAGCGAGGCGCTGAGCACTCGCCGCACTGCACCAAGAGTGTGAAGTACTCATCACTGTGCACTGGGGCACTAAGATACTCACCACCCTACAGCGAGGCGCTGAATACTCGCCGCACTGCACCAAGAGTGTGAAGTACTCATCACTGTGCACCAGGGAGCTAAGACACTCACCACCCTACAGCGAGGCGCTGAGTACTCGCCGCACTGCACCAAGAGTGTGAAGTACTCATCACTGTGCACTGGGGCACTAAGATACTCACCACCCTACAGCGAGGCGCTGAGTACTCGCCGCACTGCACCAAGAGTGTGAAGTACTCATCACTGTGCACCAGGGAACTAAGAAACTCACCACACTACAGCGAGGCGCTGAGTACTCGCCGCACTGCACCAAGAGTGTGAAGTACTCATCACTGTGCACCAGGGAACTAAGACACTCACCACACTACAGCGAGGCGCTGAGTACTCGCCGCACTGCACCAAGATTGTGAAGTACTCATCACTGTGCACCGGGGCACTAAGATACTCACCACACTACAGCAAGGCGCTGAGTACTCGCCGCATTGCACCGAGAGTGTGAAGTACTCATCACTGTGCACTAGGGTACTAAGATACTCACCACCCTTCAGCGAGGCGCTGAGTACTCGCCGCACTGCACCAAGAGTGTGAAGTACTCATCATTGTGCACTGGGGCACTAAGATACTCATCACCCTACAGCGAGGCGCTGAGTACTCGCCGCACTGCACCAAGAGTGTGAAGTACTCATCACTGTGCACCAGGGCACTAAGATACTCACCACCCTACAGCGAGGTGCTGAGTACTCGCCGCACTGCACCAAGAGTGTGAAGTACTCATCTCTGTGCACAGGGGCACTAAGATACTCACCACCCTACAGCAAGGCGCTGAGTGCTCGCCGCACTGCACCAAGAGTGTGAAGTACCCATCACTGTGCACCGGGGCACTAAGATACTCACCACCCTACAGCGAGGCGCTGAGTACTCGCCGCACTGCACCAAGAGTGTGAAGTACTCATCACTGTGCACCGGGGCACTAAGATACTCACCACCCTACAGCGAGGCGCTGAGTACTCGCCGCACTGCACCAAGAGTGTGAAGTACTCATCACTGTGCACTGGGGCACTAAGATACTCACCACCCTACAGCGAGGCGCTGAGTACTCGACGCACTGCACCAAGAGTGTGAAGTACTCATCACTGTGCACTGGAGCACTAAGATACTCACCATCCTACAGCGAGGCGCTGAGTACTCGCCGCACTGCACCAAGAGTGTGAAGTACTCATCACTGTGCACCAGGGAACTAAGATACTCACCACCCTACAGCAAGGCACTGAGTACTCGCCGCACTGCACCAAGAGTGTGAAGTACTCATCACTGTGCACTGGGGCACTAAGATACTCACCACCCTACAGCGAGGCGCTGAGTATTCGCCGCACTGCACCAAGAGTGTGAAGTACTCATCACTGTGCACCAGGGAACTAAGACACTCACCACACTACAGCGAGGCGCTGAGTACTCGCCGCACTGCACCAGGAGTGTGAAGTACTCATCACTGTGCACCAGGGCACTAAGATACTCATTACCCTACAGCGAGGCGCTGAGTACTCGCCACACGGCACCAAGAGTGTGAAGTACTCATCACTGTGCACCAGGGCACTAAGATACTCACCACCCTACAGCGAGGCACTGAGTACTCGCCACACTGCACCAAGAGTGTGAAGTACTCATCACTGTGCACCAGGGCACTAAGATACTCACCACCCTATAGCGAGGCGCTGAGTATTTGCCGCACTGCACCAAGAGTGTGAAGTACTCATCACTGTGCACCAGGGAACTAAGACACTCACCACCCTACAGCGAGGCGCTGAGTACTCGCCGCACTGCACCAAGAGTGTGAAGTACTCATCACTGTGCACCAGGGCACTAAGATACTCACCACCCTACAGCGACGCGCTGAGTACTCGCCGCACTGCACCAAGAGTGTGAAGTACTCATCACTGTGCATCGGGGCACTAAGACACTCACCACCCTACAGCAAGGCGCTGAGTACTCGCCGCACTGCACCAAGAGTGTGAAGTACTCGTAATCACTGTGCACCAGGGCTCTAAGATACTCACCACCCTACAGAAAGGTGCTGAGTACTCGCTGCACTGTACCAAGAGTGTGAAGTACTCATGACTGTGCACTGGGGCACTAAGACACTCACCACACTACAGCAAGGCGCTGAGTACTCGCCGCACTGCACCAAGAGTGTGAAGTACTCATCACTGTGCATCGGGGCACTAAGATACTCACCACACTACAGCAAGGCGCTGAGTACTCGCCGCACTGCACCAAGAGTGTGAAGTACTCATCACAGTACACTGGGGCACTACAAGATACTCACCATACTACCGCAAGGCACCACACTGCGCATCACACACCTCTCATCACTGTGCACCGGGGCACTAAGATACTCACCACCCTCCAACGAGGAGCTGAGTACTTGCCGCACAGCACCAAGAGTCTGAAGTACTCATCACAGTGCACCGGGGCACTAAGATACTCACCACCCTACAGCGAGGCGCTGAGTACTCGCCGCACTGCACCAAGAGTGTGAAGTACTCATCACTGTGCACCAGGGCACTAAGATACTCACCACCCTACAGCGAGGCGCTGAGTACTCGCCGCACTGCACCAAGAGTGTGAAGTATTCATCACTGTGCACCAGGGCACTAAGATACTCACCACCCTACAGCGAGGCACTGAGTACTCGCCACACTGCACCAAGAGTGTGAAGTACTCATCACTGTGCACCAGGGCACTAAGATACTCACCACCCTACAGCGAGGCGCTGAGTACTCGCCGCACCGCAACAAGAGTGTGAAGTACTCATCACTGTGCAACAGGGAACTAAGACACTCACCACCCTACAGCGAGGCGCTGAGTACTCGCCACACTGCACCAAGAGTGTGAAGTACTCATCACTGTGCACTGGGGCACTAAGATACTCACCACCCTACAGCAAGGCACTGAGTACTCGCCGCACTGCACCAAGAGTGTGAAGTACTCATCACTGTGCACCGGGGCACTAAGATACTCACCACCCTACAGCGAGGCGCTGAGTACTCGCCGCACTGCACCAAGAGTGTGAAGTACTCATCACTGTGCACTGGGGCACTAAGATACTCACCACCCTACAGCGAGCCGCTGAGTACTCGCCGCACTGCACCAAGAGTGTGAAGTACTCATCACTGTGCACCAGGGAACTAAGACACTCACCACCCTACAGCGAGGCGTTGAGCACTCGCCGCACTGCAATAATGTGCTACAAGAACAGTGAAGAACTCATCACAATACACCAGGGTGTGAAGACACTCACCACCCTACAGCGAGGCGCTGAGTACTCGCCGCACTGCACCAAGAGTGTGAAGTACTCATCACAGTACACTGGGGCACTACAAGATACTCACCATACTACCACAAGGCACTACACTGCGCATCACACACCTCTCATCACTGTGCACCGGGGCACTAAGATACTCACCACCCTCCAGCGAGGAGCTGAGTACTTGCCGCACTGCACCAAGAGTCTGAAGTACTCATCACTGTGCACCAGGGCACTAAGATACTCACCACCCTACAGCGAGGCGCTGAGTACTCGCCGCACTGCACCAAGAGTGTGAAGTATTCATCACTGTGCACCAGGGCACTAAGATACTCACCACCCTACAGCGAGGCACTGAGTACTCGCCACACTGCACCAAGAGTGTGAAGTACTCGTCACTGTGCACCAGGGCACTAAGATACTCACCACCCTACAGCGAGGCGCTGAGTACTCGCCGCACCGCAACAAGAGTGTGAAGTACTCATCACTGTGCACCAGGGAACTAAGACACTCACCACACTACAGCAAGGCGCTGAGTACTCGCCGCACTGCACCAAGAGTGTGAAGTACTCATCACTGTGCACTGGGGCACTAAGATACTCACCACCCTACAGCGAGGCGCTGAGTACTCGCCGCACTGCACCAAGAGTGTGAAGTACTCATCACTGTGCACGGGGGCACTAAGATACTCACCACACTACAGCAAGGCGCTGAGTACTCGCCGCACTGCACCAAGAGTGTGAAGTACTCATCACTGTGCACTGGGGCACTAAGATACTCACCACCCTACAGCGAGGCGCTGAGTACTCGCCGCACTTCACCAAGAGTGTGAAGTACTCATCACTGTGCACCAGGGAACTATGACACTCACCACACTACAGCAAAGCGCTGAGTACTCGCCGCACTGCACCAAGAGTGTGAAGTACTCATCACTGTGCATCGGGGCACTAAGATACTCACCACCCTACAGCGAGGCGCTGAGTACTCGCCGCACTGCACCAAGAGTGTGAAGTACTCATCACTGTGCACCGGGGCACTAAGATACTCACCACACTGCAGCAAGGCGCTGAGTACTCGCCGCACTGCAACAAGAGTGTGAAGTACTCATCACTGTGCACCAGGGAACTAAGACACTCACCACACTACAGCAAGGCGCTGAGTACTCGCCGCACTGCACCAAGAGTGTGAAGTACTCATCACTGTGCACTGGGGCACTAAGATACTCACCACCCTACAGCGAGGCGCTGAGTACTCGCCGCACTGCACCAAGAGTGTGAAGTACTCATCACTGTGCACGGGGGCACTAAGATACTCACCACACTACAGCAAGGCGCTGAGTACTCGCCGCACTGCACCAAGAGTGTGAAGTACTCATCACTGTGCACTGGGGCACTAAGATACTCACCACCCTACAGCGAGGCGCTGAGTACTCGCCGCACTTCACCAAGAGTGTGAAGTACTCATCACTGTGCACCAGGGAACTATGACACTCACCACACTACAGCAAAGCGCTGAGTACTCGCCGCACTGCACCAAGAGTGTGAAGTACTCATCACTGTGCATCGGGGCACTAAGATACTCACCACCCTACAGCGAGGCGCTGAGTACTCGCCGCACTGCACCAAGAGTGTGAAGTACTCATCACTGTGCACCGGGGCACTAAGATACTCACCACACTACAGCGAGGCGCTGAGTACTCGCCGCACTGCACCAAGAGTGTGAAGTACTCATCACTGTGCACCGGGGCACTAAGGTACTCACCACACTGCAGCAAGGCGCTGAGTACTCGCCGCACTGCACCAAGAGTGTGAAGTACTCATCACTGTGCACTGGTGCACTAAGATACTCACCACCCTACAGCGAGGCGCTGAGTACTGGCCGCACTGCACCAAGAGTGTGAAGTACTCATCACTGTCCACCAGGGAACTAAGATACTCACCACCCTACAGCAAGGCACTGAGTACTCGCCGCACTGCACCAAGAGTGTGAAGTACTCATCACTGTGCACTGGGGCACTAAGATACTCACCACCCTACAGCAAGGCGCTGAGTATTCGCCGCACTGCACCAAGAGTGTGAAGTACTCATCACTGTGCACCAGGGAACTAAGACACTCACCACACTACAGCGAGGCGCTGAGTACTCGCCGCACTGCACCAAGAGTTTGAAGTACTCATCACTGTGCATCGGGGCACTAAGACAATCACCACCCTACAGCGAGGTGCTAAGTACTCGCCGCACTGCACCAAGAGTGTGAAGTACTCATCACTGTGCACCAGGGAACTAAGATACTCACCACCCTACAGCGAGGCGCTGAGTACTCGCCGCACTGCACCAAGACTGTGAAGTACTCATCACAGTACACTGGGGCACTAAGATACTCACCACCCTACAGCGAGGCGCTGAGTACTCGCCACACTGCACCAAGCGTGTGAAGTACTCATCTCTGTGCACCGGGGCACGAAGATACTCACCACCCTACAGCGAGGCGCTGAGTACTCGCCGCACTGCACCAATAGTGTGAAGTACTCATCACTGTGCACCCATGCACTAAGATACTCACCACCCTACAGCGAGGCGCTGAGTACTCGCCGCACTGCACCAAGAGTGTGAAGTACTCATCACTGTGCACCGGGGCACTAAGATACTCACCACCCTACAGCGAGGCGCTGAGTACTCGCCGCACTGCACCAAGAGTGTGAAGTACTCATCACTGTGCACTGGGGCACTAAGATACTCACCACCCTACAGCGAGGCGCTGTGTACTCGCCGCACTGCACCAAGAGTGTGAAGTACTCATCACTGTGCACTGGGGCACTAAGATACTCACCACCCTACAGCGAGGCGCTGAGTACTCGCCGCACTGCACCAAGAGTGTGAAGTACTCATCACTGTGCACCAGGGAACTAAGATACTCACCACCCTACAGCAAGGCACTGAGTACTCGCCGCACTGCACCAAGAGTGCGAAGTACTCATCACTGTGCACTGGGGCACTAAGATACTCACCACCCTACAGCGAGGCGCTGAGTACTTGCCGCACTGCACCAAGAGTGTGAAGTACTCATCACTGTGCACCAGGGAACTAAGACACTCACCACCCTACAGCGAGGCGTTGAGCACTCGCCGCACTGCAATAATGTGCTACAAGAACAGTGAAGAACTCATCACAATACACCAGGGTGTGAAGACACTCACCACCCTACAGCGAGGCGCTGAGTACTCGTCGCACTGCACCAAGAGTGTGAAGTACTCATCACAGTACACTGGGGCACTACAAGATACTCACCATACTACCGCAAGGCACTACACTGCGCATCACACACCTCTCATCACTGTGCACCGGGGCACTAAGATACTCACCACCCTCCAGCGAGGAGCTGAGTACTTGCCGCACTGCACCAAGAGTCTGAAGTACTCATCACAGTGCACCGGGGCACTAAGATACTCACCACCCTACAGCGAGGCGCTGAGTACTCGCCGCACTGCACCAAGAGTGTGAAGTACTCATCACTGTGCACCAGGGCACTAAGATACTCACCACCCTACAGCGAGGCGCTGAGTACTCGCCGCACTGCACCAAGAGTGTGAAGTACTCATCACTGTGCCCTGGGGCACTAAGATACTCACCACCCTACAGCGAGGCGCTGAGTACTCGCCGCACTGCACCAAGAGTGTGAAGTACTCATCACTGTGCACCAGGGAACTAAGACACTCACCACCCTACAGCGAGGCGTTGAGCACTCGCCGCACTGCAATAATGTGCTACAAGAACAGTGAAGAACTCATCACAATACACCAGGGTGTGAAGACACTCACCACCCTACAGCGAGGCGCTGAGTACTCGCCGCACTGCACCAAGAGTGTGAAGTACTCATCACTGTGCACCGGGGCACTAAGATACTCACCACCCTACAGCGAGGCGCTGAGTACTCGCCGCACTGCACCAAGAGTGTGAAGTACTCATCACAGTACACTGGGGCACTACAAGATACTCACCATACTACCACAAGGCACTACACTGCGCATCACACACCTCTCATCACTGTGCACCGGGGCACTAAGATACTCACCACCCTCCAGCGAGGAGCTGAGTACTCGCCGCACTGCACCAAGAGTGTGAAGTACTCATCACTGTGCACCGGGGCACTAAGATACTCACCACCCTACAGCGAGGCGCTGAGTACTCGCCGCACTGCACCAAGAGTGTGAAGTACTCATCACTGTGCACCGGGGCACTAAGATACTCACCACCCTACAGCGAGGCGCTGAGTACTCGCCGCACTGCACCAAGAGTGTGAAGTACTCATCACTGTGCACTGGGGCACTAAGATACTCACCACCCTACAGCGAGGCGCTGTGTACTCGCCGCACTGCACCAAGAGTGTGAAGTACTCATCACTGTGCACTGGGGCACTAAGATACTCACCACCCTACAGCGAGGCGCTGAGTACTCGCCGCACTGCACCAAGAGTGTGAAGTACTCATCACTGTGCACCAGGGAACTAAGATACTCACCACCCTACAGCAAGGCACTGAGTACTCGCCGCACTGCACCAAGAGTGCGAAGTACTCATCACTGTGCACTGGGGCACTAAGATACTCACCACCCTACAGCGAGGCGCTGAGTACTCGCCGCACTGCACCAAGAGTGTGAAGTACTCATCACTGTGCACCAGGGAACTAAGACACTCACCACCCTACAGCGAGGCGCTGAGTACTCGCCGCACTGCACCAAGAGTGTGAAGTACTCATCACTGTGCACTGGGGCACTAAGATACTCACCACCCTACAGCGAGGCGCTGAGTACTCGCCGCACTGCACCAAGAGTGTGAAGCACTCATCACAGTACACTGGGGCACTACAAGATACTCACCATACTACCGCAAGGCACTACACTGCGCATCACACACCTCTCATCACTGTGCACCGGGGCACTAAGATACTCACCACCCTCCAGCGAGGAGCTGAGTACTTGCCGCACTGCACCAAGATTCTGAAGTACTCATCACAGTGCACCGGGGCACTAAGATACTCACCACCCTACAGCGAGGCGCTGAGTACTCGCCGCACTGCACCAAGAGTGTGAAGTACTCATCACTGTGCACCAGGGCACTAAGATACTCACCACCCTACAGCGAGGCGCTGAGTACTCGCCGCACTGCACCAAGAGTGTGAAGTACTCATCACTGTGCACTGGGGCACTAAGATACTCACCACCCTACAGCGAGGCGCTGAGTACTCGCCGCACTGCACCAAGAGTGTGAAGTACTCATCACTGTGCACCAGGGAACTAAGACACTCACCACCCTACAGCGAGGCGTTGAGCACTCGCCGCACTGCAATAATGTGCTACAAGAACAGTGAAGAACTCATCACAATACACCAGGGTGTGAAGACACTCACCACCCTACAGCGAGGCGCTGAGTACTCGCCGCACTGCACCAAGAGTGTGAAGTACTCATCACTGTGCACCAGGGCACTAAGATACTCACCACCCTACAGCGAGGCGCTGAGTACTCGCCGCACTGCACCAAGAGTGTGAAGTACTCATCACTGTGCACTGGGGCACTAAGATACTCACCACCCTACAGCGAGGCGCTGAGTACTCGCCGCACTGCACCAAGACTGTGAAGTACTCATCACAGTACACTGGGGCACTAAGATACTCACCACCCTACAGCGAGGCGCTGAGTACTCGCCGCACTGCACCAAGAGTGTGAAGTACTCATCTCTGTGCACCGGGGCACTAAGATACTCACCACCCTACAGCGAGGCGCTGAGTGCTCGCCGCACTGCACCAAGAGTGTGAAGTACTCATCACTCTGCACCGGGGCACTAAGATACTCACCACCCTACAGCGAGGCGCTGAGTACTCGCCGCACTGCACCAAGAGTGTGAAGTACTCATCACTGTGCACCGGGGCACTAAGATACTCACCACCCTACAGCGAGGCGCTGAGTACTCACCGCACTGCACCAAGAGTGTGAAGTACTCATCACTGTGCACTGGGGCACTAAGATACTCACCACCCTACAGCGAGGCGCTGAGTACTCGACGCACTGCACCAAGAGTGTGAAGTACTCATCACTGTGCACTGGAGCACTAAGATACTCACCACCCTACAGCGAGGCGCTGAGTACTCGCCGCACTGCACCAAGAGTGTGAAGTACTCATCACTGTGCACCAGGGAACTAAGATACTCACCACCCTACAGCAAGGCACTGAGTACTCGCCGCACTGCACCAAGAGTGTGAAGTACTCATCACTGTGCACTGGGGCACTAAGATACTCACCACCCTACAGCGAGGCGCTGAGTATTCGCCGCACTGCACCAAGAGTGTGAAGTACTCATCACTGTGCACCAGGGAACTAAGACACTCACCACACTACAGCGAGGCGCTGAGTACTCGCCGCACTGCACCAAGAGTTTGAAGTACTCATCACTGTGCATCGGGGCACTAAGACACTCACCACCCTACAGCGAGGTGCTAAGTACTCGCCGCACTGCACCAAGAGTGTGAAGTACTCATCACTGTGCACCAGGGAACTAAGATACTCACCACCCTACAGCGAGGCGCTGAGTACTCGCCGCACTGCACCAAGAGTGTGAAGTACTCATCACTGTACACCGGGGCACTAAGATACTCACCACCCTACAGCGAGGCGCTGAGTACTCGCCGCACTGCACCAAGAGTGTGAAGTACTCATCACTGTGCACCGGGGCACTAAGATACTCACCACCCTACAGCGAGGCGCTGAGTACTCGCCGCACTGCACCAAGAGTGTGAAGTACTCATCACTGTGCACTGGGGCACTAAGATACTCACCACCCTACAGCGAGGCGCTGAGTACTCGCCGCACTGCACCAAGAGTGTGAAGTACTCATCACTGTGCACCAGGGAGCTAAGACACTCACCACCCTACAGCGAGGCGCTGAGCACTCGCCGCACTGCACCAAGAGTGTGAAGTACTCATCACTGTGCACTGGGGCACTAAGATACTCACCACCCTACAGCGAGGCGCTGAATACTCGCCGCACTGCACCAAGAGTGTGAAGTACTCATCACTGTGCACCAGGGAGCTAAGACACTCACCACCCTACAGCGAGGCGCTGAGTACTCGCCGCACTGCACCAAGAGTGTGAAGTACTCATCACTGTGCACTGGGGCACTAAGATACTCACCACCCTACAGCGAGGCGCTGAGTACTCGCCGCACTGCACCAAGAGTGTGAAGTACTCATCACTGTGCACCAGGGAACTAAGAAACTCACCACACTACAGCGAGGCGCTGAGTACTCGCCGCACTGCACCAAGAGTGTGAAGTACTCATCACTGTGCACCAGGGAACTAAGACACTCACCACACTACAGCGAGGCGCTGAGTACTCGCCGCACTGCACCAAGATTGTGAAGTACTCATCACTGTGCACCGGGGCACTAAGATACTCACCACACTACAGCAAGGCGCTGAGTACTCGCCGCATTGCACCGAGAGTGTGAAGTACTCATCACTGTGCACTAGGGTACTAAGATACTCACCACCCTTCAGCGAGGCGCTGAGTACTCGCCGCACTGCACCAAGAGTGTGAAGTACTCATCAATGTGCACTGGGGCACTAAGATACTCATCACCCTACAGCGAGGCGCTGAGTACTCGCCGCACTGCACCAAGAGTGTGAAGTACTCATCACTGTGCACCAGGGCACTAAGATACTCACCACCCTACAGCGAGGCGCTGAGTACTCGCCGCACTGCACCAAGAGTGTGAAGTACTCATCTCTGTGCACAGGGGCACTAAGATACTCACCACCCTACAGCAAGGCGCTGAGTGCTCGCCGCACTGCACCAAGAGTGTGAAGTACTCATCACTGTGCACCGGGGCACTAAGATACTCACCACCCTACAGCGAGGCGCTGAGTACTCGCCGCACTGCACCAAGAGTGTGAAGTACTCATCACTGTGCACCGGGGCACTAAGATACTCACCACCCTACAGCGAGGCGCTGAGTACTCGCCGCACTGCACCAAGAGTGTGAAGTACTCATCACTGTGCACTGGGGCACTAAGATACTCACCACCCTACAGCGAGGCGCTGAGTACTCGACGCACTGCACCAAGAGTGTGAAGTACTCATCACTGTGCACTGGAGCACTAAGATACTCACCATCCTACAGCGAGGCGCTGAGTACTCGCCGCACTGCACCAAGAGTGTGAAGTACTCATCACTGTGCACCAGGGAACTAAGATACTCACCACCCTACAGCAAGGCACTGAGTACTCGCCGCACTGCACCAAGAGTGTGAAGTACTCATCACTGTGCACTGGGGCACTAAGATACTCACCACCCTACAGCGAGGCGCTGAGTATTCGCCGCACTGCACCAAGAGTGTGAAGTACTCATCACTGTGCACCAGGGAACTAAGACACTCACCACACTACAGCGAGGCGCTGAGTACTCACCGCACTGCACCAAGAGTTTGAAGTACTCATCACTGTGCATCGGGGCACTAAGACACTCACCACCCTACAGCGAGGTGCTAAGTACTCGCCGCACTGCACCAAGAGTGTGAAGTACTCATCACTGTGCACCAGGGAACTAAGATACTCACCACCCTACAGCGAGGCGCTGAGTACTCGCCGCACTGCACCAAGAGTGTGAAGTACTCATCACTGTGCACCAGGGCACTAAGATACTCACCACCCTACAGCGAGGCGCTGAGTACTCGCCGCACTGCACCAAGAGTGTGAAGTACTCATCTCTGTGCACAGGGGCACTAAGATACTCACCACCCTACAGCAAGGCGCTGAGTGCTCGCCGCACTGCACCAAGAGTGTGAAGTACTCATCACTGTGCACCGGGGCACTAAGATACTCACCACCCTACAGCGAGGCGCTGAGTACTCGCCGCACTTCACCAAGAGTGTGAAGTACTCATCACTGTGCACCGGGGCACTAAGATACTCACCACCCTACAGCGAGGCGCTGAGTACTCGCCGCACTGCACCAAGAGTGTGAAGTACTCATCACTGTGCACTGGGGCACTAAGATACTCACCACCCTACAGCGAGGCGCTGAGTACTCGACGCACTGCACCAAGAGTGTGAAGTACTCATCACTGTGCACTGGAGCACTAAGATACTCACCATCCTACAGCGAGGCGCTGAGTACTCGCCGCACTGCACCAAGAGTGTGAAGTACTCATCACTGTGCACCAGGGAACTAAGATACTCACCACCCTACAGCAAGGCACTGAGTACTCGCCGCACTGCACCAAGAGTGTGAAGTACTCATCACTGTGCACTGGGGCACTAAGATACTCACCACCCTACAGCGAGGCGCTGAGTATTCGCCGCACTGCACCAAGAGTGTGAAGTACTCATCACTGTGCACCAGGGAACTAAGACACTCACCACACTACAGCGAGGTGCTGAGTACTCGCCGCACTGCACCAAGAGTTTGAAGTACTCATCACTGTGCATCGGGGCACTAAGACACTCACCACCCTACAGCGAGGTGCTAAGTACTCGCCGCACTGCACCAAGAGTGTGAAGTACTCATCACTGTGCACCAGGGAACTAAGATACTCACCACCCTACAGCGAGGCGCTGAGTACTCGCCGCACTGCACCAAGAGTGTGAAGTACTCATCACTGTGCACCAGGGAACTAAGACACTCACCACACTACAGCGAGGCGCTGAGTACTCGCCGCACTGCACCAAGAGTGTGAAGTACTCATCACTGTGCACTGGGGCACTAAGATACTCACCACCCTACAGCGAGGCGCTGAGTACTCGCCGCACCGCAACAAGAGTGTGAAGTACTCATCACTGTGCACTGGGGCACTAAGATACTCACCACCCTACAGCGAGGCGCTGAGTACTCGCCGCACCGCAACAAGAGTGTGAAGTACTCATCACTGTGCCCGAGGGAACTAAGAAACTCACCACCCTACAGCGAGGTGCTAAGTACTCGCCGCACTGCACCAAGAGTGTGAAGTACTCATCACTGTGCACCAGGGAACTAAGATACTCACCACCCTACAGCGAGGCGCTGAGTACTCGCCGCACTGCACCAAGAGTGTGAAGTACTCATCACTGTACACCGGGGCACTAAGATACTCACCACCCTACAGCGAGGCGCTGAGTACTCGCCGCACTGCACCAAGAGTGTGAAGTACTCATCACTGTGCACCGGGGCACTAAGATACTCACCACCCTACAGCGAGGCGCTGAGTACTCGCCGCACTGCACCAAGAGTGTGAAGTACTCATCACTGTGCACTGGGGCACTAAGATACTCACCACCCTACAGCGAGGCACTGAGTACTCGCCGCACTGCACCAAGAGTGTGAAGTACTCATCACTGTACACCGGGGCACTAAGATACTCACCACCCTACAGCGAGGCGCTGAGTACTCGCCGCACTGCACCAAGAGTGTGAAGTACTCATCACTGTGCACCGGGGCACTAAGATACTCACCACCCTACAGCGAGGCGCTGAGTACTCGCCGCACTGCACCAAGAGTGTGAAGTACTCATCACTGTGCACTGGGGCACTAAGATACTCACCACCCTACAGCGAGGCACTGAGTACTCGCCGCACTGCACCAAGAGTGTGAAGTACTCATCACTGTGCACCAGGGAGCTAAGACACTCACCACCCTACAGCGAGGCGCTGAGTACTCGCCGCACTGCACCAAGAGTGTGAAGTACTCATCACTGTGCACTGGGGCACTAAGATACTCACCACCCTACAGCGAGGCGCTGAGTACTCGCCGCACTGCACCAAGAGTGTGAAGTACTCATCACTGTGCACCAGGGAACTAAGAAACTCACCACACTACAGCGAGGCGCTGAGTACTCGCCGCACTGCACCAAGAGTGTGAAGTACTCATCACTGTGCACCAGGGAACTAAGACACTCACCACACTACAGCGAGGCGCTGAGTACTCGCCGCACTGCACCAAGATTGTGAAGTACTCATCACTGTGCACCGGGGCACTAAGATACTCACCACACTACAGCAAGGCGCTGAGTACTCGCCGCATTGCACCGAGAGTGTGAAGTACTCATCACTGTGCACTAGGGTACTAAGATACTCACCACCCTTCAGCGAGGCGCTGAGTACTCGCCGCACTGCACCAATAGTGTGAAGTACTCATCACTGTGCACCCATGCACTAAGATACTCACCACCCTACAGCGAGGCGCTGAGTACTCGCCGCACTGCACCAAGAGTGTGAAGTACTCATCACTGTGCACCGGGGCACTAAGATACTCACCACCCTACAGCGAGGCGCTGAGTACTCGCCGCACTGCACCAAGAGTGTGAAGTACTCATCACTGTGCACTGGGGCACTAAGATACTCACCACCCTACAGCGAGGCGCTGTGTACTCGCCGCACTGCACCAAGAGTGTGAAGTACTCATCACTGTGCACTGGGGCACTAAGATACTCACCACCCTACAGCGAGGCGCTGAGTACTCGCCGCACTGCACCAAGAGTGTGAAGTACTCATCACTGTGCACCAGGGAACTAAGATACTCACCACCCTACAGCAAGGCACTGAGTACTCGCCGCACTGCACCAAGAGTGCGAAGTACTCATCACTGTGCACTGGGGCACTAAGATACTCACCACCCTACAGCGAGGCGCTGAGTACTCGCCGCACTGCACCAAGAGTGTGAAGTACTCATCACTGTGCACCAGGGAACTAAGACACTCACCACCCTACAGCGAGGCGTTGAGCACTCGCCGCACTGCAATAATGTGCTACAAGAACAGTGAAGAACTCATCACAATACACCAGGGTGTGAAGACACTCACCACCCTACAGCGAGGCGCTGAGTACTCGTCGCACTGCACCAAGAGTGTGAAGTACTCATCACAGTACACTGGGGCACTACAAGATACTCACCATACTACCGCAAGGCACTACACTGCGCATCACACACCTCTCATCACTGTGCACCGGGGCACTAAGATACTCACCACCCTCCAGCGAGGAGCTGAGTACTTGCCGCACTGCACCAAGAGTCTGAAGTACTCATCACAGTGCACCGGGGCACTAAGATACTCACCACCCTACAGCGAGGCGCTGAGTACTCGCCGCACTGCACCAAGAGTGTGAAGTACTCATCACTGTGCACCAGGGCACTAAGATACTCACCACCCTACAGCGAGGCGCTGAGTACTCGCCGCACTGCACCAAGAGTGTGAAGTACTCATCACTGTGCCCTGGGGCACTAAGATACTCACCACCCTACAGCGAGGCGCTGAGTACTCGCCGCACTGCACCAAGAGTGTGAAGTACTCATCACTGTGCACCAGGGAACTAAGACACTCACCACCCTACAGCGAGGCGTTGAGCACTCGCCGCACTGCAATAATGTGCTACAAGAACAGTGAAGAACTCATCACAATACACCAGGGTGTGAAGACACTCACCACCCTACAGCGAGGCGCTGAGTACTCGCCGCACTGCACCAAGAGTGTGAAGTACTCATCACTGTGCACCGGGGCACTAAGATACTCACCACCCTACAGCGAGGCGCTGAGTACTCGCCGCACTGCACCAAGAGTGTGAAGTACTCATCACAGTACACTGGGGCACTACAAGATACTCACCATACTACCACAAGGCACTACACTGCGCATCACACACCTCTCATCACTGTGCACCGGGGCACTAAGATACTCACCACCCTCCAGCGAGGAGCTGAGTACTCGCCGCACTGCACCAAGAGTGTGAAGTACTCATCACTGTGCACCGGGGCACTAAGATACTCACCACCCTACAGCGAGGCGCTGAGTACTCGCCGCACTGCACCAAGAGTGTGAAGTACTCATCACTGTGCACCGGGGCACTAAGATACTCACCACCCTACAGCGAGGCGCTGAGTACTCGCCGCACTGCACCAAGAGTGTGAAGTACTCATCACTGTGCACTGGGGCACTAAGATACTCACCACCCTACAGCGAGGCGCTGTGTACTCGCCGCACTGCACCAAGAGTGTGAAGTACTCATCACTGTGCACTGGGGCACTAAGATACTCACCACCCTACAGCGAGGCGCTGAGTACTCGCCGCACTGCACCAAGAGTGTGAAGTACTCATCACTGTGCACCAGGGAACTAAGATACTCACCACCCTACAGCAAGGCACTGAGTACTCGCCGCACTGCACCAAGAGTGCGAAGTACTCATCACTGTGCACTGGGGCACTAAGATACTCACCACCCTACAGCGAGGCGCTGAGTACTCGCCGCACTGCACCAAGAGTGTGAAGTACTCATCACTGTGCACCAGGGAACTGAGACACTCACCACCCTACAGCGAGGCGCTGAGTACTCGCCGCACTGCACCAAGAGTGTGAAGTACTCATCACTGTGCACTGGGGCACTAAGATACTCACCACCCTACAGCGAGGCGCTGAGTACTCGCCGCACTGCACCAAGAGTGTGAAGCACTCATCACAGTACACTGGGGCACTACAAGATACTCACCATACTACCGCAAGGCACTACACTGCGCATCACACACCTCTCATCACTGTGCACCGGGGCACTAAGATACTCACCACCCTCCAGCGAGGAGCTGAGTACTTGCCGCACTGCACCAAGATTCTGAAGTACTCATCACAGTGCACCGGGGCACTAAGATACTCACCACCCTACAGCGAGGCGCTGAGTACTCGCCGCACTGCACCAAGAGTGTGAAGTACTCATCACTGTGCACCAGGGCACTAAGATACTCACCACCCTACAGCGAGGCGCTGAGTACTCGCCGCACTGCACCAAGAGTGTGAAGTACTCATCACTGTGCACTGGGGCACTAAGATACTCACCACCCTACAGCGAGGCGCTGAGTACTCGCCGCACTGCACCAAGAGTGTGAAGTACTCATCACTGTGCACCAGGGAACTAAGACACTCACCACCCTACAGCGAGGCGTTGAGCACTCGCCGCACTGCAATAATGTGCTACAAGAACAGTGAAGAACTCATCACAATACACCAGGGTGTGAAGACACTCACCACCCTACAGCGAGGCGCTGAGTACTCGCCGCACTGCACCAAGAGTGTGAAGTACTCATCACTGTGCACCAGGGCACTAAGATACTCACCACCCTACAGCGAGGCGCTGAGTACTCGCCGCACTGCACCAAGAGTGTGAAGTACTCATCACTGTGCACTGGGGCACTAAGATACTCACCACCCTACAGCGAGGCGCTGAGTACTCGCCGCACTGCACCAAGACTGTGAAGTACTCATCACAGTACACTGGGGCACTAAGATACTCACCACCCTACAGCGAGGCGCTGAGTACTCGCCGCACTGCACCAAGAGTGTGAAGTACTCATCTCTGTGCACCGGGGCACTAAGATACTCACCACCCTACAGCGAGGCGCTGAGTGCTCGCCGCACTGCACCAAGAGTGTGAAGTACTCATCACTCTGCACCGGGGCACTAAGATACTCACCACCCTACAGCGAGGCGCTGAGTACTCGTCGCACTGCACCAAGAGTGTGAAGTACTCATCACTGTGCACCGGGGCACTAAGATACTCACCACCCTACAGCGAGGCGCTGAGTACTCACCGCACTGCACCAAGAGTGTGAAGTACTCATCACTGTGCACTGGGGCACTAAGATACTCACCACCCTACAGCGAGGCGCTGAGTACTCGACGCACTGCACCAAGAGTGTGAAGTACTCATCACTGTGCACTGGAGCACTAAGATACTCACCACCCTACAGCGAGGCGCTGAGTACTCGCCGCACTGCACCAAGAGTGTGAAGTACTCATCACTGTGCACCAGGGAACTAAGATACTCACCACCCTACAGCAAGGCACTGAGTACTCGCCGCACTGCACCAAGAGTGTGAAGTACTCATCACTGTGCACTGGGGCACTAAGATACTCACCACCCTACAGCGAGGCGCTGAGTATTCGCCGCACTGCACCAAGAGTGTGAAGTACTCATCACTGTGCACCAGGGAACTAAGACACTCACCACACTACAGCGAGGCGCTGAGTACTCGCCGCACTGCACCAAGAGTTTGAAGTACTCATCACTGTGCATCGGGGCACTAAGACACTCACCACCCTACAGCGAGGTGCTAAGTACTCGCCGCACTGCACCAAGAGTGTGAAGTACTCATCACTGTGCACCAGGGAACTAAGATACTCACCACCCTACAGCGAGGCGCTGAGTACTCGCCGCACTGCACCAAGAGTGTGAAGTACTCATCACTGTACACCGGGGCACTAAGATACTCACCACCCTACAGCGAGGCGCTGAGTACTCGCCGCACTGCACCAAGAGTGTGAAGTACTCATCACTGTGCACCGGGGCACTAAGATACTCACCACCCTACAGCGAGGCGCTGAGTACTCGCCGCACTGCACCAAGAGTGTGAAGTACTCATCACTGTGCACTGGGGCACTAAGATACTCACCACCCTACAGCGAGGCGCTGAGTACTCGCCGCACTGCACCAAGAGTGTGAAGTACTCATCACTGTGCACCAGGGAGCTAAGACACTCACCACCCTACAGCGAGGCGCTGAGCACTCGCCGCACTGCACCAAGAGTGTGAAGTACTCATCACTGTGCACTGGGGCACTAAGATACTCACCACCCTACAGCGAGGCGCTGAATACTCGCCGCACTGCACCAAGAGTGTGAAGTACTCATCACTGTGCACCAGGGAGCTAAGACACTCACCACCCTACAGCGAGGCGCTGAGTACTCGCCGCACTGCACCAAGAGTGTGAAGTACTCATCACTGTGCACTGGGGCACTAAGATACTCACCACCCTACAGCGAGGCGCTGAGTACTCGCCGCACTGCACCAAGAGTGTGAAGTACTCATCACTGTGCACCAGGGAACTAAGAAACTCACCACACTACAGCGAGGCGCTGAGTACTCGCCGCACTGCACCAAGAGTGTGAAGTACTCATCACTGTGCACCAGGGAACTAAGACACTCACCACACTACAGCGAGGCGCTGAGTACTCGCCGCACTGCACCAAGATTGTGAAGTACTCATCACTGTGCACCGGGGCACTAAGATACTCACCACACTACAGCAAGGCGCTGAGTACTCGCCGCATTGCACCGAGAGTGTGAAGTACTCATCACTGTGCACTAGGGTACTAAGATACTCACCACCCTTCAGCGAGGCGCTGAGTACTCGCCGCACTGCACCAAGAGTGTGAAGTACTCATCAATGTGCACTGGGGCACTAAGATACTCATCACCCTACAGCGAGGCGCTGAGTACTCGCCGCACTGCACCAAGAGTGTGAAGTACTCATCACTGTGCACCAGGGCACTAAGATACTCACCACCCTACAGCGAGGCGCTGAGTACTCGCCGCACTGCACCAAGAGTGTGAAGTACTCATCTCTTTGCACAGGGGCACTAAGATACTCACCACCCTACAGCAAGGCGCTGAGTGCTCGCCGCACTGCACCAAGAGTGTGAAGTACTCATCACTGTGCACCGGGGCACTAAGATACTCACCACCCTACAGCGAGGCGCTGAGTACTCGCCGCACTGCACCAAGAGTGTGAAGTACTCATCACTGTGCACCGGGGCACTAAGATACTCACCACCCTACAGCGAGGCGCTGAGTACTCGCCGCACTGCACCAAGAGTGTGAAGTACTCATCACTGTGCACTGGGGCACTAAGATACTCACCACCCTACAGCGAGGCGCTGAGTACTCGACGCACTGCACCAAGAGTGTGAAGTACTCATCACTGTGCACTGGAGCACTAAGATACTCACCATCCTACAGCGAGGCGCTGAGTACTCGCCGCACTGCACCAAGAGTGTGAAGTACTCATCACTGTGCACCAGGGAACTAAGATACTCACCACCCTACAGCAAGGCACTGAGTACTCGCCGCACTGCACCAAGAGTGTGAAGTACTCATCACTGTGCACTGGGGCACTAAGATACTCACCACCCTACAGCGAGGCGCTGAGTATTCGCCGCACTGCACCAAGAGTGTGAAGTACTCATCACTGTGCACCAGGGAACTAAGACACTCACCACACTACAGCGAGGCGCTGAGTACTCGCCGCACTGCACCAAGAGTTTGAAGTACTCATCACTGTGCATCGGGGCACTAAGACACTCACCACCCTACAGCGAGGTGCTAAGTACTCGCCGCACTGCACCAAGAGTGTGAAGTACTCATCACTGTGCACCAGGGAACTAAGATACTCACCACCCTACAGCGAGGCGCTGAGTACTCGCCGCACTGCACCAAGAGTGTGAAGTACTCATCACTGTGCACCAGGGAACTAAGACACTCACCACACTACAGCGAGGCGCTGAGTACTCGCCGCACTGCACCAAGAGTTTGAAGTACTCATCACTGTGCATCGGGGCACTAAGACACTCACCACCCTACAGCGAGGTGCTAAGTACTCGCCGCACTGCACCAAGAGTGTGAAGTACTCATCACTGTGCACCAGGGAACTAAGATACTCACCACCCTACAGCGAGGCGCTGAGTACTCGCCGCACTGCACCAAGAGTGTGAAGTACTCATCACTGTGCACCAGGGAACTAAGACACTCACCACCCTACAGCGAGGCGCTGAGTACTCGCCGCACTGCACCAAGAGTGTGAAGTACTCATCACTGTGCACTGGGGCACTAAGATACTCACCACCCTACAGCGAGGCGCTGAGTACTCGCCGCACCGCAACAAGAGTGTGAAGTACTCATCACTGTGCACTGGGGCACTAAGATACTCACCATCCTACAGCGAGGCGCTGAGTACTCGCCGCACCGCAACAAGAGTGTGAAGTACTCATCACTGTGCACTGGGGCACTAAGATACTCACCACCCTACAGCGAGGTGCTAAGTACTCGCCGCACTGCACCAAGAGTGTGAAGTACTCATCACTGTGCACCAGGGAACTAAGATACTCACCACCCTACAGCGAGGCGCTGAGTACTCGCCGCACTGCACCAAGAGTGTGAAGTACTCATCACTGTACACCGGGGCACTAAGATACTCACCACCCTACAGCGAGGCGCTGAGTACTCGCCGCACTGCACCAAGAGTGTGAAGTACTCATCACTGTGCACCGGGGCACTAAGATACTCACCACCCTACAGCGAGGCGCTGAGTACTCGCCGCACTGCACCAAGAGTGTGAAGTACTCATCACTGTGCACTGGGGCACTAAGATACTCACCACCCTACAGCGAGGCACTGAGTACTCGCCACACTGCACCAAGAGTGTGAAGTACTCATCACTGTGCACCAGGGAGCTAAGACACTCACCACCCTACAGCGAGGCGCTGAGCACTCGCCGCACTGCACCAAGAGTGTGAAGTACTCATCACTGTGCACTGGGGCACTAAGATACTCACCACCCTACAGCGAGGCGCTGAATACTCGCCGCACTGCACCAAGAGTGTGAAGTACTCATCACTGTGCACCAGGGAGCTAAGACACTCACCACCCTACAGCGAGGCGCTGAGTACTCGCCGCACTGCACCAAGAGTGTGAAGTACTCATCACTGTGCACTGGGGCACTAAGATACTCACCACCCTACAGCGAGGCGCTGAGTACTCGCCGCACTGCACCAAGAGTGTGAAGTACTCATCACTGTGCACCAGGGAACTAAGAAACTCACCACACTACAGCGAGGCGCTGAGTACTCGCCGCACTGCACCAAGAGTGTGAAGTACTCCTCACTGTGCACCAGGGAACTAAGACACTCACCACACTACAGCGAGGCGCTGAGTACTCGCCGCACTGCACCAAGATTGTGAAGTACTCATCACTGTGCACCGGGGCACTAAGATACTCACCACACTACAGCAAGGCGCTGAGTACTCGCCGCATTGCACCGAGAGTGTGAAGTACTCATCACTGTGCACTAGGGTACTAAGATACTCACCACCCTTCAGCGAGGCGCTGAGTACTCGCCGCACTGCACCAAGAGTGTGAAGTACTCATCAATGTGCACTGGGGCACTAAGATACTCATCACCCTACAGCGAGGCGCTGAGTACTCGCCGCACTGCACCAAGAGTGTGAAGTACTCATCACTGTGCACCAGGGCACTAAGATACTCACCACCCTACAGCGAGGCGCTGAGTACTCGCCGCACTGCACCAAGAGTGTGAAGTACTCATCTCTGTGCACAGGGGCACTAAGATACTCACCACCCTACAGCAAGGCGCTGAGTGCTCGCCGCACTGCACCAAGAGTGTGAAGTACTCATCACTGTGCACCGGGGCACTAAGATACTCACCACCCTACAGCGAGGCGCTGAGTACTCGCCGCACTGCACCAAGAGTGTGAAGTACTCATCACTGTGCACCGGGGCACTAAGATACTCACCACCCTACAGCGAGGCGCTGAGTACTCGCCGCACTGCACCAAGAGTGTGAAGTACTCATCACTGTGCACTGGGGCACTAAGATACTCACCACCCTACAGCGAGGCGCTGAGTACTCGACGCACTGCACCAAGAGTGTGAAGTACTCATCACTGTGCACTGGAGCACTAAGATACTCACCATCCTACAGCGAGGCGCTGAGTACTCGCCGCACTGCACCAAGAGTGTGAAGTACTCATCACTGTGCACCAGGGAACTAAGATACTCACCACCCTACAGCAAGGCACTGAGTACTCGCCGCACTGCACCAAGAGTGTGAAGTACTCATCACTGTGCACTGGGGCACTAAGATACTCACCACCCTACAGCGAGGCGCTGAGTATTCGCCGCACTGCACCAAGAGTGTGAAGTACTCATCACTGTGCACCAGGGAACTAAGACACTCACCACACTACAGCGAGGCGCTGAGTACTCGCCGCACTGCACCAAGAGTTTGAAGTACTCATCACTGTGCATCGGGGCACTAAGACACTCACCACCCTACAGCGAGGTGCTAAGTACTCGCCGCACTGCACCAAGAGTGTGAAGTACTCATCACTCTGCACCAGGGAACTAAGATACTCACCACCCTACAGCGAGGCGCTGAGTACTCGCCGCACTGCACCAAGAGTGTGAAGTACTCATCACTGTGCACCAGAGCACTAAGATACTCACCACCCTACAGCGAGGCGCTGAGTACTCGCCGCACTGCACCAAGAGTGTGAAGTACTCATCTCTGTGCACAGGGGCACTAAGATACTCACCACCCTACAGCAAGGCGCTGAGTGCTCGCCGCACTGCACCAAGAGTGTGAAGTACTCATCACTGTGCACCGGGGCACTAAGATACTCACCACCCTACAGCGAGGCGCTGAGTACTCGCCGCACTGCACCAAGAGTGTGAAGTACTCATCACTGTGCACCGGGGCACTAAGATACTCACCACCCTACAGCGAGGCGCTGAGTACTCGCCGCACTGCACCAAGAGTGTGAAGTACTCATCACTGTGCACTGGGGCACTAAGATACTCACCACCCTACAGCGAGGCGCTGAGTACTCTACGCACTGCACCAAGAGTGTGAAGTACTCATCACTGTGCACTGGAGCACTAAGATACTCACCATCCTACAGCGAGGCGCTGAGTACTCGCCGCACTGCACCAAGAGTGTGAAGTACTCATCACTGTGCACCAGGGAACTAAGATACTCACCACCCTACAGCAAGGCACTGAGTACTCGCCGCACTGCACCAAGAGTGTGAAGTACTCATCACTGTGCACTGGGGCACTAAGATACTCACCACCCTACAGCGAGGCGCTGAGTATTCGCCGCACTGCACCAAGAGTGTGAAGTACTCATCACTGTGCACCAGGGAACTAAGACACTCACCACACTACAGCGAGGCGCTGAGTACTCGCCGCACTGCACCAAGAGTTTGAAGTACTCATCACTGTGCATCGGGGCACTAAGACACTCACCACCCTACAGCGAGGTGCTAAGTACTCGCCGCACTGCACCAAGAGTGTGAAGTACTCATCACTGTGCACCAGGGAACTAAGATACTCACCACCCTACAGCGAGGCGCTGAGTACTCGCCGCACTGCACCAAGAGTGTGAAGTACTCATCACTGTGCACCAGGGAACTAAGACACTCACCACACTACAGCGAGGCGCTGAGTACTCGCCGCACTGCACCAAGAGTGTGAAGTACTCATCACTGTGCACTGGGGCACTAAGATACTCACCACCCTACAGCGAGGCGCTGAGTACTCGCCGCACCGCAACAAGAGTGTGAAGTACTCATCACTGTGCACTGGGGCACTAAGATACTCACCACCCTACAGCGAGGCGCTGAGTACTCGCCGCACCGCAACAAGAGTGTGAAGTACTCATCACTGTGCCCGAGGGAACTAAGAAACTCACCACCCTACAGCGAGGTGCTGAGTACTCACCGCACCGCAACAAGAGTGTGAAGTACTCATCACTGTGCACTGGGGCACTAAGATACTCACCACCCTACAGCGAGGCGCTGAGTACTCGCCGCACCGCAACAAGAGTGTGAAGTACTCATCACTGTGCACTGGGGCACTAAGATACTCACCACCCTACAGCGAGGCGCTGAGTACTCGCCGCACTGCACCAAGAGTGTGAAGTACTCATCACTGTGCACCAGGGAACTAAGATACTCACCACCCTACAGCGAAACGCTGAGTACTCGCCGCACTGCACCAAGAGTGTGAAGTACTCATCACTGTGCACCAGGGAACTAAGATACTCACCACCCTACAGCGAGGCGCTGAGTACTCGCCGCACTGCTCCAAGAGTGTGAAGTACTCATCACTGTGCACCAGGGCACTAAGATACTCACCACCCTATAGCGAGGCGCTGAGTACTCGCCGCACCGCAACAAGAGTGTGAAGTACTCATCACTGTGCACTGGGGCACTAAGATACTCACCACCCTACAGCGAGGCACTGAGTACTCGCCGCACTGCACCAAGAGTGTGAAGTACTCATCACTGTGCACCAGGGAACTAAGATACTCACCACCCTACAGAAAGGTGCTGAGTACTCGCCGCACTGCACCAAGAGTGTGAAGTACTCATCGCTGTGCACTGGGGCTCTAAGATACTCACCACACTAACATAAGGTACTAAAGCAGGGATACTCGAAGTACGGCCCGGGGGCCGCATGGGGCCCTCCTGTCCTTTAATTGTGGCCCCTGGTGAACAGCAGCACTGGGCTGCTCTTCACTTGGCGGAGCAGGAGGTGAAAGAACGGGGCATACTGTATTTACACCTTAACTAAAGTAACGGTAAAGAAGGTGTCCTGGTCAACCTGTCTCTAGGTACACCTTTAGTTTTAAAGACCTCTTCCACTAAACACGTAAAATCATAACAAACTCTCTGCAAACTTTGAAAAAAGTACTTTTGGTTAACATGTATGAGCGTTTTAACTTAGTAGATTGGATTATATCAGGGCCTGACTGGCGGCAGCGGCACCAGGTATTTTTCGGGTGGGCTATTTTTCGAGCAGTGGGGGCTGTGTTTTTACTGGGGGACAATATCAGCCCCCCTTAACAAAAGCGTCAGTAGTGCTAAAGCGGCAGCAGTGGTTCTCTCTAGCACGCACCCCACCCCCCTTGCCGGTCCAGCTGTCCTGCCCCCATTCTGAAACCAACGCCATCATTGAACCAGGAGGCACGTCATTGGTCAGGTGCAACTTATGTGTAGCCTTGGTGGTTATATCATTGGAACAACAATTATTGTTTATTGAACAAAACACAAGAGAAGGTTTTGTACAACACATATCCTGAACTCGGGCTCTCGTATATGGTAATTAAGAAACAGGAGGCAAGGTGAAACGAACCAATGTCCTAGGATCACACAGTTCCGCCAAGTGGGGAAGCCGGGATTGATGCCAGGTTTTCTGGTTTCACAATTTGTAATTCAGGCCCCAGATGCGCATATCTTTCCCTCTCACATGAGCCCTTGGCTGACAGAAGTCACATGTAGGCTTGGTTTGTTGTCCACACCACGCACCTGCCTCCCGCCCCCTTTCATCACCCGACCCTCGCATTGCTGGCATCAGTGCGAGCCTCAGGCATGCCACAGCGAACTCTACGGCCCTCGGGAAATGTTTGTGAGTGCCCATACACTAAAGTATCCACCACACTGCACCAAGTCTGTAAATGTTCCATCAGAGTACACTGGGGCACTAAGATACTCACCACACTACAGCGGGGGCCTAAAGTACACATCAGAGTGCACGACAGAATGAAATACTCATCACAGTACACTGGGGTGGCACTGGGGCACCACACTACAGTACTGTCGTGTTTTCCTGTAAGATTGAGAATGTCAGTGCCATGATGTTCTGGTCACTGACTCTCTTTGGAATGTCCTGCTTTGAATAAGGTCCCTTAAAGGTTTTGTCTCACCCGGAGGGGCCAGCTGCTGATCAGCACCTGTTCACCGCAATAAACTTCTACTTCAAGTTTACTTTCTTGGTCGTATTTACTATAAGTACACATCACACTACTACTCATCAGAGTACACTGGGGCACTGACGTGCCCACCACACTGAACCAAGACTGAAATATTCATCCCAGTACCCTGAAGTACTAAGATTATTATCCTACAGTAAGGTGCCAAAGTAGTCACCACACTACAAGGACACTGACATACTCATCAGAGTACAATGCAGTGCCAAGATACTCACCACATCAAAGTAAGGTGCTAAAGTACACACAGTACTACAAGGACACTGTCATACTCATCACAGTGCACTGCAGTGCTTGGATACTCACTACTTAAAAGTAAGGTGCTAAAGTACACACAGTACTACAAGGACACTGTCATGCTCATCACAGTGCACTGCAGTGCTTGGATACTCACTACTTAAAAGTAAGGTGCTAAAGTACACACAGTACTACAAGGACACTGTCATGCTCATCACAGTGCACTGCAGTGCTTGGATACTCACTACTTAAAAGTAAGGTGCTAAAGTACACACAGTACTACAAGGACACTGTCATGCTCATCACAGTGCACTGCAGTGCCAAGATACTCACCACATCAAAGTAAGGTGCTAAAGTACACACAGTACTACAAGGACACTGTCATGCTCATCACAGTGCACTGCAGTGCTTGGATACTCACTACTTAAAAGTAAGGTGCTAAAGTACACACAGTACTACAAGGACACTGTCATGCTCATCACAGTGCACTGCAGTGCTTGGATACTCACTACTTAAAAGTAAGGTGCTAAAGTACACACAGTACTACAAGGACACTGTCATGCTCATCACAGTGCACTGCAGTGCTTGGATACTCACTACTTCAAAGTAAGGTGCTGAAGTACTCACAGTACTACAGAGACTGTAAATGTACTCAAACCGCTAAAAGAAAACTGTGAAACTCTTCGCCGTGCACCGCAGTCCCAAGATACTCCCTGCACTGCAGCAAGGTGCTAAACGACTCACTGTGATGCACCAAGCTTATGAAATATTCACCACAGTATACAGAGGTGGGAAGATAACATAGTACAGTGAGCAACAAAGTAGTCACCGCACTACAAGGAAACGGAAGTACTCATCGCAGTACACTGCAGTGCTAAGAACCTTACTACACTACAGTAAGGAGCTAAACTTGCTAAACTTGCTCACTTGCTCTTATTGTAATAGGCAAAAGCATTAGTTTTCACCCCTGGTTGAACGCTTTCCTCTCACGTCAGAAGTGTATCCTCCTCTAGTCGCTCTCAACTGCACTCTCTGATATGCTCTCTGGTAACCAGCAATCTCTTTTACGCACTCTCTCGTGCACATACGTTCTCGTGATCTCTCGCGTGCTCTCATTGTCATAAGCACAGTTCATTACTTTTCGCCACTAGTTCTCCTTTACAGAAGGGAATCCTCCTCTAGCCAGTCTCCTAGGCATTTTCAGACATGCTCTCTGGCTTCCTGTGCTCTCTTGTCCACGCTCTCTCACGCACACACTCTCTTGTGAACCCTCGCTTGCTCTCATTGTGATAGGCGCAGTTCATTCGTTTTCGCCTCTGGTTGAATGCTTTCCTGTCTCCAGGATGGAATCGTCCTCTGCTCACTCTCATATGCACTCTCAGACATACTCTCTGGTTTTCTGGGCTCCCTTGTCCATGCTCTCTCACACACACACTTTCTCGTGCACGCTCGCTTGCTCTCATTGTGATAGGCGCAGTTCATTTGTTTTCGCCTCTGGTTGTATGCTTTCCTGTCTCCAGGATGGGATTGTCCTCCGCTCGCTCTCATATGTACTCTCAGACATGCTCTCTGGCTTCCTGTGCTCTCTTGTCCATGCTCTCTCACGCGCACACTTTCTCATAAACGCTCGCTTGCTCTCACTGTGATAGGCGCAGTTCATTCGTTTTCACCTCTGGTTGTATGCTTTCCTATCTCCAGGATGGGATCGTCCTCTGCTCGCTCTCATATGTACTCTCAGAAATGCTCTCTGGCTTTCTGTGCTCTCTTGTTCGTGCTCTCACACGCGCACACTTTCTCATGCACGCTCGCTTGCTCTCATTGTGATAGGCGCAGTTCATTCGTTTTCGCCTCTGGTTGTATGCTTTCCTGTCTCCAGGATGGAATCGTCCTCTGCTCACTCTCATATGCACTCTCAGACATGCTCTCTGGTTTTCTGGGCTCCCTTGTCCATGCTCTCTCACACACACACTTTCTCGTGCACGCTCGCTTGCTCTCATTGTGATAGGCGCAGTTCATTCGTTTTCGCCTCTGGTTGAATGCTTTCCTGTCTCCAGGATGGAATCGTCCTCTGCTCGCTCTCATATGCACTCTCAGACATGCTCGCTGGTTTCTTGGGCACTCTTGTGCGCACTCTCTCATGCCCACACTTTCTTGTGCATGTTCACTTACCATCTTTATGATAGGCACAGAACATTCAATTTTGCCCCTGGTTGTATGCTAACCTTTCTCAAGGATGCAATCGGCCTTCGCTTGCTCTAACGTGAAATCTCTGAAGTGCTCTCTGGTTTCTTGGGCTCATTTGGGCAAGCTCTGTCATATACACACTTTCTCCTGCACGCTCGCGTGCTCGTATTGTGATAGGCACAGAACATTCATTTTTGCCCCTGGTTGTATGCTTTCCTCTCTCCAGGAGGAAATAGTCCTCCTGCTCACTCTCGTATGCACACTCTGAACTGCTCTCTGGTTTCCTGGGCTCTCCTGGGTGCGCTCCCCTACTCACACTTTCTCGTGCATGCTACCTTGCTCCTATTGTGATAGGTGCACTACATTTGTTTTAGCTCTGGTTGAACACTTCCCTCTCTCCAGTTGGGAATCGTCCTCTGCTCACTCTCATATGCATTATCTGACATGCTCTCTGGTTTACTGGGCTCTCTTGTGCCCGGTCTATCATACACACACTTTCTCATGAATGCTCGCTCGCTTGCTCTCGTTGTGATAGATACAGACCATTCCTTTTCGCCCTTGGTTGTATACATTCCTCTCTCCAGGAGGAAATCGTCCTCTGCTCGCTCTCATTTGCACTCTCAGGCATACGGTTTGGTTTCCTGGGCTCTTTTGTATGCACTCTCTCACACACGCACACACTTTCTTTGGCCAGCTCGCTTGCTCCCATTCTGAAAGGCACATTGCATTAGTTTTCACCTCTGGATGTATTCTTTCCTGTCTCCAGCCAGGAATTGTCCTCTGCTTACTCTCATATGCACTCTCAGGCATGCTCTCTGGTTTCCTGGGCTCTTTTGTCCGCGCTCTCTGACGAAGACACTTTTTCATGCACGCTCGCTTGCTCTCATTGTGATAAGCACAGTTCATTCGTTTTCGCCTCTGGTTGTATGCTTTCCTTTCTCCAGGATGGAATCGTCCTCTGCTCGCTCTCATATGCACTCTCAGGCATGCTCTCTGGTTTGCTGGGCTCTTTTGTCTGCGCTCTCTCACGCACACACTTTATCGTGAACGCTCGCTTGTTCTCATTGAGATAGGCGCAGTTCATACGTTTTCGCCTCTGGTTGTATGCTTTCCTATCTCCAGGATGGGATCGTCCTCTGCTCACTCTCATATGCACTCTCAGACATGCTTTATGGTTTCCTGGGCTCTCTTGTCTGCACTTTTTCACACACACACTTTTTCATGCACGCTCGCTCGCTCTTATTAAGATAGGCGCAGTTCATTTGTTTTCGCCTCTTGTTGTATGCTTTCTGTCTCCAGGGTGGGATCATCCTCTGCTCGCTCTCATATGCACTCTCAGACATACTTTATGATTTCCTGGGCTCTCTTGTCTGCACTTTTTAAAACACACACTTTTTCATGCACGCTCGCTCGCTCTTATTAAGATAGGTGCAGTTCATTCGTTTTCGCCTCTGGTTGTATGCTTTCTTGTCTCCAGGATGGAATCTTCCTCTGCACGCTCTCATATGTACTCTCAGACATGCTCTCTGGTTTCCTGGGCTCTCTTGTCCACGCTCTCTCATGCACACACTCTCTTGTGAACGCTCACTTGCTCTTATTGTGATAGGCACAGTTGATTAATTTCCACCCCTGCTTGCATGCTTTCCTCTCTCCAGGTGGGAATCATCCTCCATTAGCTCTCATTTGCACTCTCCGACATGCTCTCTGGTTTCCTGGGCTCTTTTGTCTGAACTCTCTCACACACACACTTTCTTGTGCATGCTCGCTTGCTCTCATTGTGATAGGCACAGTTCATTCGTTTTCGCCTCTGGTTGTATGCTTTCCTCTCTCCAGGTGGGAATTATCCTTCACTCGCTCTCATTTGCACTCTCAGACATGCTCTCTGGTTTCCTGTGCTCTCTTGTCCGCGCTCTCTCCTGCACACACTCTTTCATGCACGCTCGCTTGTTCTCATTGTGATAGGCGCAGTTCATTCGTTTTCGCCTCTGGTTGTATGCTTTCCTGTCTCCAGGATGGAATTGTCCTCTGCTCGCTCTCATATGCACTCTCAGACATGCTCTCTGGTTTTCTGGGCTCTCTTGTCCGCGCTCTCTCACACACACACTTTCTCGTGAACGCTGGCTTGCTCTCATTGTGATAGGCGCAGTTCATTCGTTTTCGCCTCTGGTTGTATGCTTTCTTGTCTCTAGGATGGAATCGTCCTCTGCTCGCTCTCATATGCACTCTCAGACATGCTCTCTGGTTTTCTGGGCTCTCTTGTCCGCGCTCTCTCACGCACACACTTTCTCGTGAACGCTGGCTTGCTCTCATTGTGATAGGCGCAGTTCATTCGTTTTCGCCTCTGGTTGTATGCTTTCTTGTCTCTAGGATGGAATCGTCCTCTGCTCGCTCTCATATGCACTCTCAGACATGCTCTCTGGTTTTCTGGGCTCTCTTGTCCGCGCTCTCTCACGCACACACTTTGTCGTGAATGCTGGCTTGCTCTCATTGTGATAGGTGCAGTTCATTCGTTTTCGCCTCTGGTTGTATGCTTTCTTGTCTCTAGGATGGAATCGTCCTCTGCTCGCTCTCATATGCACTCTCAGACATGCTCTCTGGTTTTCTGGGCTCTCTTGTCCACGCTCTCTCACGCACACACTTTCTCGTGAACGCTGGCTTGCTCTCATTATGATAGGCGCAGTTCATTCGTTTTCGCCTCTGGTTGTATGCTTTCTTGTCTCTAGGATGGAATCGTCCTCTGCTCGCTCTCATATGCACTCTCAGGCATGCTCTCTGGTTTTCTGGGCTCTCTTGTCCGCGCTCTCTCACGCACACACTTTGTCGTGAATGCTGGCTTGCTCTCATTGTGATAGGTGCAGTTCATTCGTTTTCACCTCTGGTTGTATGCTTTCTTGTCTCTAGGATGGAATCGTCCTCTGCTCGCTCTCATATGCACTCTCAGACATGCTCTCTGGTTTTCTGGGCTCTCTTGTCCGCGCTCTCTCACGCACACACTTTCTCGTGAATGCTGGCTTGCTCTCATTGTGATAGACGCAGTTCATTCGTTTTCACCTCTGGTTGTATGCTTTCTTGTCTCTAGGATGGAATCGTCCTCTGCTCGCTCTCATATGCACTCTCAGACATGCTCTCTGGTTTTCTGGGCTCTCTTGTCCGCGCTCTCTCACGCACACACTTTCTCGTGAACGCTGGCTTGCTCTCATTGTGATAGGCGCAGTTCATTTGTTTTCGCCTCTGGTTGTATGCTTTCTTGTCTCTAGGATGGAATCGTCCTCTACTCGCTCTCATATGCACTCTCAGACATGCTCTCTGGTTTTCTGGGCTCTCTTGTCCGCGCTCTCTCACGCACACACTTTGTCGTGAATGCTGGCTTGCTCTCATTGTGATAGGTGCAGTTCATTCGTTTTCACCTCTGGTTGTATGCTTTCTTGTCTCTAGGATGGAATCGTCCTCTGCTCGCTCTCATATGCACTCTCAGACATGCTCTCTGGTTTTCTGGGCTCTCTTGTCCGCGCTCTCTCACGCACACACTTTCTCGTGAACGCTGGCTTGCTCTCATTGTGATAGGCGCAGTTCATTCGTTTTCGCCTCTGGTTGTATGCTTTCCTGTCTCCAGGATGGAATCGTCCTCTGCTCGCTCTCATATGCACTCTCAGACATGCTCTCTGGTTTTCTGGGCTCTCTTGTCCACGCTCTCTCACGCACACACTTTCTCGTGAACGCTGGCTTGCTCTCATTGTGATAGGCGCAGTTCATTCGTTTTCGCCTCTGGTTGTATGCTTTCCTGTCTCCAGGATGGAATCGTCCTCTGCTCGCTCTCATATGCACTCTCAGACATGCTCTCTGGTTTTCTGGGCTCTCTTGTCCACGCTCTCTCACGCACACACTTTATCGTGAGCGCTCGCTTGCTCTCATTGAGATAGGCGAAGTTCATTCGTTTTCGCCTCTGGTTGTATGCTTTCCTGTCTCCAGGATGGAATCGTCCTCTGCTCGCTCTCATATGCACTCTCAGACATGCTCTCTGGTTTTCTGGGCTCTCTTGTCCACGCTCTCTCACGCACACACTTTCTCGTGAACGCTGGCTTGCTCTCATTGTGATAGGCGCAGTTCATTCGTTTTCGCCTCTGGTTGTATGCTTTCTTGTCTCTAGGATGGAATCGTCCTCTGCTCGCTCTCATATGCACTCTCAGACATGCTCTCTGGTTTTCTGGGCTCTCTTGTCCGCGCTCTCTCACGCGCTCACTTTCTCATGCACGCTCACTTGCTCTCATTGTGATAGGCGCAGTTCATTTGTTTTCGCCTCTGGTTGTATGCTTTCCTGTCTCCAGGATGGAATCGTCCTCTGCTCGCTCTCATATGCACTCTCAGACATGCTCTCTGGTTTTCTGGGCTCTCTTGTCCACGCTCTCTCACGCACACACTTTCTCGTGAACGCTGGCTTGCTCTCATTGTGATAGGCGCAGTTCATTCGTTTTCGCCTCTGGTTGTATGCTTTCCTGTCTCCAGGATGGAATCGTCCTCTGCTCGCTCTCATATGCACTCTCAGACATGCTCTCTGGTTTTCTGGGCTCTCTTGTCCACGCTCTCTCACGCACACACTTTATCGTGAGCGCTCGCTTGCTCTCATTGAGATAGGCTGTTGGACAGGCCACATGAAGGGCCGCTCTCCCCCGGCCCAACCAGGCCTGAGTCCAGTCCCGCAAGTACCACACACCACCATTGCACGTCCTCCGTCCCCTCAGGGACCCCTGCCCTCGAGCATGTCAACCTCGTGGGTCCGATCCACTGCCGGCCCACGCGCCCAGCCTGGGGCGCCATCTTGGACACTCCACCACGAGGCCGCCGGGCCCCCGATCGACCTCAACCCTGGGCCTGGCCCGGCCTCAGACATTCCGGCACCACCCTCCACCCAGGAGGTGAGCGGGCTACTTGGCAAGTCAATGGGAGAAAGAGGTGCCGATGGCTCTCCCCCACCAAGTGCCGCTCGCCCATCGCCTCCCCGGGCGCTGGCTCCACCCCCCTGCTGGGTGTCTGGACTCCCTCATCCCGGACCTCCCGACCTCCAAGTGCGAGGGTCCGGACATCAAAGCACGCCAGCCCTATAACTGGGGCAGCTCCAGAGCAGGAAGGCAGTTGTATCTTGGAGTCGAGAGACGTAAAGAGGAACTCATCCTGGACGGACTACTGGCGCTGCCGTAGCTCTGTCTTGTGCACCATCGTCCTGCCTGTTGGCGCTGCCACAGCCGTCGTAATCTTCATCACCTTCATCGTCGTCGGGACCTGCTGGCGTGGCCGCGGACCGTTGTAACCGCCATCTTCACCGGGACCTGCAGGCTCCGCCGCGGACCGTCGTTTTCCTTCATCCATCTCGGGACCTGCCTGGCTCCGCCGCGGCCCGATCATCCAGAACGCCGAGCTCGAGGATTGAGAGCTATTTTCCACTCGTTGGTAACAAAGACTGTCCCGCTACCCCTTTCCTAAACCAGAGACTAGAACCGAGGGGACCCCTGAGTCCAGACCTCCTTGTATCCATCATCGTAACCTAAGAATTGCATATAAAGTCTCGTTAACCTTCAACCTTGTGTGGTGTCCGTCTGTGGGGGGGAAGTTACTTATCTGTACAGTCGTTGGAGACGGCTCTCCCTGGAGACCTCTCCCCGTAACCTCGGCCGACCCTCCCGGTCCGTCTAACATTGGTGGCCAGCGGCGCGATCCGAATCACCGCATAAACGTACAGAGAGTAGCTCACCCCACGACGAAGTCACAATGACCACGAAAGAGAGCGGATCAACCGAGAAATTCCAAATGGAGAAATTAGAGGAGTACAACCATCGTGAACTAAAACAATTCTGCATCGAACTGGGTATCGCTACCACCGGACTGAGTACCAAGGACGATTTTAAGCATGCCCTAGAATCTTGGGCAGAGACCGGGGCTGCCGGAACCCCTGATCAAAGCACCGTAGAAAAAACGACCACGGCCCCTGAAGGGCAAAGAACGGGTCTCTCGCAAGACGAGATCCAGGAAAGAGAAAGGACCCGACTACACGAACTAGAAATGGCCCGACTTAAAATGGACGTTGAACTTAAGTTGGCCGAACAAAAAATCAACTTAGAGCACCTGCGTCTCCGAGAAGAAAGAGAGGAGAAACAGAGACAAAGGGAGCTCGAGGAAAAGAAACTAGCGTACGAACACGAACGGAACCTAGCCGAGATCAACCTACGCAAGCAGAATAAAGAAGCAGGGGTGCCCGAGCGACCCCCCACCTCAGGGGCCACAGACAAAAAGGTACACATCCCCAAGGATGTTGTCCGAGAATATTTCAGAGAGGACGACATCCAGCAATGGTTTAAAGCCTATGAAATCGCTATGACTGCACACCGGATCGATAGGAGCGACTGGGGAGCCGGTCTCTGGGGAAGATTCCTCAATGAGGGCCGCGACACCCTGCTACAGCTCCCGGACCACCAGATGACCTCCTACGACCATATGAAAGCGGCACTCCTCACCCGCTATGGTCTCACACCCGAGATGTACCGTCAGAGGTTCCGAGACTGCACCCGCATCCCGGGTACAACTTGGGTGGACTATGTAACATACTGTTGGACAGGCCGCATGAAGGGCCGCTCCCCCCGGCCCAACCAGGCCTGAGTCCAGTCCCGCAAGTACCACACACCACCATTGCACGTCCTCCGTCCCCTCAGGGACCCCTGCCCTCGAGCATGTCGACCTCGTGGGTCCGATCCACTGCCGGCCCACGCGCCCAGCCTGGGGCGCCATCTTGGACACTCCACCACGAGGCCGCCTGGCCCCCGATCGACCTCAACCCTGGGCCTGGCCCGGCCTCAGACATTCCGGCACCACCCTCCACCCAGGAGGTGAGCGGGCTACTTGGCAAGTCAATGGGAGAAAGAGGTGCCGATGGCTCTCCCCCACCAAGTGCCGCTCGCCCATCGCCTCCCCGGGCGCTGGCTCCACCCCCCTGCTGGGTGTCTGGACTCCCTCATCCCGGACCTCCCGACCTCCAAGTGCGAGGGTCCGGACATCAAAGCACGCCAGCCCTATAACTGGGGCAGCTCCAGAGCAGGAAGGCAGTTGTATCTTGGAGTCGAGAGACGTAAAGAGGAACTCATCCTGGACGGACTACTGGCGCTGCCGTAGCTCTGTCTTGTGCACCATCGTCCTGCCTGTTGGCGCTGCCACAGCCGTCGTAATCTTCATCACCTTCATCGTCGTCGGGACCTGCTGGCGTGGCCGCGGACCGTTGTAACCACCAGCTTCACCGGGACCTGCAGGCTCCGCCGCGGACCGTCGTTTTCCTTCGTCCATCTCGGGACCTGCCTGGCTCCGCCGCGGCCCGATCATCTAGAACGCCGAGCTCGAGGATTGAGAGCTATTTTTCACTCATTGGTAACAAAGACTGTCCCGCTACCCCTTTCCTAAACCAGAGACTAGAACCGAGGGGACCCCTGAGTCCAGACCTCCTTGTATCCATCATCGTAATCTAAGAATTGCATATAAAGTCTCGTTAACCTTCAACCTTGTGTGGTGTCCGTCTGTGGGGGGGAAGTTACTTATCTGTACAGTCGTTGGAGACGGCTCTCCCTGGAGACCTCTCCCCGTAACCTCGGCCGACCCTCCCGGTCCGTCTAACATTGGTGGCCAGCGGCGCGATCCGAATCACCGCATAAACGTACAGAGAGTAGCTCACCCCACGACGAAGTCACAATGACCACGAAAGAGAGCGGATCAACCGAGAAATTCCAAATGGAGAAATTGGAGGAGTACAACCATCGTGAACTAAAACAATTCTGCATCGAACTGGGTATCGCTACCACCGGACTGAGTACCAAGGACGATTTTAAGCATGCCCTAGAATCTTGGGCAGAAACCGGGGCTGCCGGAACCCCTGATCAAAGCACCGCAGAAAAAACGACCACGGCCCCTGAAGGACAAAGAACGGGTCTCTCGCAAGACGAGATCCAGGAAAGAGAAAGAACCCGACTACACGAACTAGAAATGGCCCGACTCAAAATGGACGTTGAACTTAAGTTGGCCGAACGAAAAATCAACTTAGAGCACCTGCGTCTCCGAGAAGAAAGAGAGGAGAAACAGAGACAAAGGGAGCTCGAGGAAAAGAAACTAGCGTACGAACACGAACGGAACCTAGCCGAGATCAACCTACGCAAGCAGAATAAAGAAGCAGGGGTGCCCGAGCGACCCCCCACCTCAGGGGCCACAGACAAAAAGGTACACATCCCCAAGGATGTTGTCCGAGAATATTTCAGAGAGGACGACATCCAGCAATGGTTTAAAGCCTATGAAATCGCTATGACTGCACACCGGATCGATAGAAGCGACTGGGGAGCCGGTCTCTGGGGAAGATTCCTCAATGAGGGCCGCGACACCCTGCTACAGCTCCCGGACCACCAGATGACCTCCTACGACCATATGAAAGCGGCACTCCTCACCCGCTATGGTCTCACACCCGAGATGTACCGTCAGAGGTTCCGAGACTGCACCCGCATCCCGGGTACAACTTGGGTGGACTATGTAACATACTTTAGCCGAGCCTTCGAGGGCTGGATCCGAGGAAGCAACGTCACGACCTACGAGCAACTATTTAATCTGATGGTATGGGAGCATCTGTCGAACAATTGCTTCATTGAACTCCGCCAGCACCTCCTCGACAGCAAGTTAACGGATCCCCGGCAGCTCGCAGCCGAAGCTGACCGGTGGGAGATCACCAGAGTGGGTCGGAATGGGTCCTACGAACAGAACCGGAACAACAATGGTCAGCACCGACCCAGAGGAGGAGGAGGGGGCCAAGGGCGAGGAAGAGACAACGCCCCGGTCGCCCCCGCTACCAACACCACCCCCCCGGCCAACCGGGGCAGCACCCCAGCGCGACCGGGGTACAGAGCCAATGTCACGTGTCACCGATGTCAACGAGTCGGCCACTATGCGAACGACCCAAACTGCCCGCAGTACCAGAGCCCAAGACCCCGCCAAGTGGCCGCTGCAGCCCTAGGGGAAGAACAGATCTCCGAGGAGCAGGAAGAATACGAACAAGAGCATCAAGAGTGGGAGCCAGCCGCCATGGCTCTAGCCTGCTTAGGGGGGAAAGACATGGTCCCGCGGGTCCCCCTACCCGCTAACACCCAGAAGTACAGCCAATGGGTGAGCATCAATGGACGCCAGGCCGAAGCCCTTCGTGACACCGGGGCCAGTGTAACAGCCGTCCGCTGTCACCTGGTGGCCCCAGAACAGTATCTACCGAACATTCTCTGCCCTGTACGATCAGCCGATAACTCAGAAAGCCTGTGTCGGATGGCCTGCGTCCCCTTCGAATGGGGGGGGGTCTCCGGCATGTTGAAAGTAACGGTCCGAGACGATGCCCCCGTAGACTGCCTCCTGGGCAATGACCTGGAAAGCTCTCCGTGGGCCGCCGTGGAGCGAAAGGAACACCTGGGGATGTTGGGCGTCCCAGACTGGGCGTGCGTCACCACCCGTTCCATGGCCGCCCGTGCCAACCACCGCCCAGAAGAACCCGAATGGCCGGCGCCACCACCTCCGGTCGCCCCAGCCGAAAACACCGACCGTAACATTCCCTCCGAACCAGCTCAACCTACCGACCTCGCTAACCTCGACCAGTGGCCTCAAGAAGGGGGGCCCACGCAAGAACAATTTCGCCAAGAACAGAAGACCTGTCCCTCCCTCGAGGGACTCCGCCAGCAAGCGCTCGCCCAAAGCGCAGGGGATACCTCCGGAACTCATTGGGTCTACTGGGACAATGATCTGCTGTACAGCGAGCAAAGAATCGCCGAGCTGGGGAGCAACCGAGTACTAGTGGTACCCCTCCGTTTCAGAGACTTCCTGTTAAACCTGGCCCACGATGTCCCCCTGGCAGGACATCTGGGACAAGATAAAACCTACAGTCGCCTAGTGACCCACTTCTTCTGGCCCAAAATGAGGAACGATGTGCACCAGCATTGCCGATCTTGCCCCACGTGCCAAGCCAGTGGAAAGAGCGGCCGCAAACTAAAGGCCCCCCTGCAGCCTTTTCCCGTGGTCACTACCCCGTTTGAGAGAGTCGGAATAGACATTGTGGGGCCCTTGGACCCACGCACAAAACAAGGCCATCGATTCATCTTGGTGCTAGTGGACCACGCCACCCGCTACCCTGAGGCTGTTCCTCTGCGAACTGTGACAGCCCCGGTAGTCGGCCGGGCCCTGACGGGGATCTTCTCCCGTGTGGGCTTCCCCCGAGAAGTCGTCAGCGACAGAGGCACGAACTTTATTTCCAAATACATGAAGTCCCTCTGGCAACAGTGCGGGGTCACCTACCGATTCACAACCCCCTATCACCCTCAAGGGAACGGACTCGTTGAGCGGTTCAACCGCACGCTAAAGGGAATGATCGGGGGGTTGGAAGAGCCCCTCCGTCGCCAGTGGGATGTGCTGCTGCCGTGCCTCCTCTTCGCGTATCGAGAGGTCCCCCAGAAATCCCTGGGCTTCAGCCCATTTGAACTGCTATATGGACACCCAGTGCGAGGGCCGCTCAGTCTCGTCAAAGAAGGCTGGGAGATGCCTCCGTTAAAGAACCCTCCAGATGTCTTCCGGTACCTCCTCACCCTCCGCAACCAGACCCGGCGGTTCAGAGAACTAGCGAAGGCCAACCTAGAGGCCAGTCAAGAGGACATGAAAAAATGGTATGACCAGAATGCCTCATCCATTGAATTCGAATCTGGCCAACAGGTATGGGTGATGTCCCCCACTGAGCCATGCGCCCTGCAAGACAAATGGACGGGGCCCTTCAAAGTAATAGAGCGCAAGGGTCCTGCCACCTATCTCATCGACATGGAATCCTCCCGGAACCCTCTCCGGGTCCTCCACGCTAACAGACTAAAGCCCCACTTTGTGCGAACAGAGCTCAGCCTCCTGATGGCCACAGACACTGGGGCCGAAGAAGACTCCGAGCCTCTCCCTGACCTCCTACGGACTCAAGAACAAGACGGCTCCGTGGATGGGGTCCGGCTCTCAGAGGCCCTCACCAGAGAACAACGCCAAGAGTGTCAAGCCCTCCTATCACAGTTCGCCAGCCTGTTCTCCCTCACCCCAGGTGTCACTTCCTGGTGTGTGCACGATGTGGACACCGGGGACAGCCCCCCTATCCGCCACCGGGCCTACCGCGTGCCAGACCGGGTACGGGCCTGCATCCAGGAAGAAATAGCCAAGATGCTCACGCTCGGGGTCATCGAGCCCTCAGACAGTCCCTGGGCCAGCCCTGTCGTACTGGTCCCCAAAGCAGCTGCCCCCGGCACCACACCAGAACTCCGGTTCTGCGTCGACTACCGGGGCTTGAATGCGGTCACCAGAACAGACGCGCATCCCATCCCCCGGGCAGATGAACTAGTCGACCGAATGGGAGCTGCCCGCTACCTCAGCATCTTCGACCTGACAGCAGGCTATTGGCAGATCGGCCTCACACCCCGGGCGCAAGAACGTTCTGCCTTCTCCACCCCCGATGGCCATTACCATTTCACGGTCATGCCCTTCGGCATGAAGAATGCCCCAGCAACATTCCAACGGCTCGTCAATCAGGTCCTGGCGGGGCTCGAAGGATTCAGCGCCGCCTACCTAGACGACATCGCTGTATACAGCCACCATTGGACCGAGCACCTCCACCACCTCCGAGCAGTGCTGCAAGCCCTTCAGCGAGCTGGCCTCACGATCAAGGCCAGCAAGTGTCAAATTGGGCAAGGGTCTGTAACCTACCTCGGACACCAGGTGGGAAGCGGCCTAGTGGCCCCTCTACAGCTGAAAATTGCCGCCATCCAGGCCTGGCAGCCCCCCATCACCCAAACCGAGGTACGAGCCTTCCTGGGCCTCACGGGCTATTACCGAAGGTTCGTGAAAGACTATGGTACCATAGTGGGGCCCCTCACAGAACTCACGTCAAAGAACCAGCCCAAGAAAGTCACCTGGACCCCAGAGTGTCAAACTGCATTTGAACAATTGAAGGCCGCCATGTGTTCCGCCCCTGTGCTCCAGGCCCCAGACTACAGCCGGGAGTTCGTCGTCCAGACGGACGCCTCCGACCAGGGCATTGGGGCTGTCCTGTCTCAAGTGAACACCGAAGGCCTTGATCAACCGGTGGCCTTCATCAGCCGGAGACTCCTACCACGGGAGCAACGCTGGAGCACCATAGAGAGGGAAGCCTTCGCTGTGGTATGGGCCCTCAAGAAGCTCCGGCCCTACCTTTTTGGCACCCACTTTCGGGTGCAGACCGACCACCGACCCCTGCAGTGGCTGATGCATATGCGGGGGGAGAACCCAAAGTTGCTACGCTGGTCCATCTCCTTGCAAGGTATGGACTTCACAGTCGAACACCGGCCTGGGTCAGATCACGCCAACGCGGATGGCCTGTCCCGGTTTTTCCGCCTCGACGAGGAGAGTCCCCAAGAGGATGGGTAACTCTCCCCGCCTTCAGCTGGGGGGGACGCATGTTGGACAGGCCGCATGAAGGGCCGCTCCCCCCGGCCCAACCAGGCCTGAGTCCAGTCCCGCAAGTACCACACACCACCATTGCACGTCCTCCGTCCCCTCAGGGACCCCTGCCCTCGAGCATGTCGACCTCGTGGGTCCGATCCACTGCCGGCCCACGCGCCCAGCCTGGGGCGCCATCTTGGACACTCCACCACGAGGCCGCCTGGCCCCCGATCGACCTCAACCCTGGGCCTGGCCCGGCCTCAGACATTCCGGCACCACCCTCCACCCAGGAGGTGAGCGGGCTACTTGGCAAGTCAATGGGAGAAAGAGGTGCCGATGGCTCTCCCCCACCAAGTGCCGCTCGCCCATCGCCTCCCCGGGCGCTGGCTCCACCCCCCTGCTGGGTGTCTGGACTCCCTCATCCCGGACCTCCCGACCTCCAAGTGCGAGGGTCCGGACATCAAAGCACGCCAGCCCTATAACTGGGGCAGCTCCAGAGCAGGAAGGCAGTTGTATCTTGGAGTCGAGAGACGTAAAGAGGAACTCATCCTGGACGGACTACTGGCGCTGCCGTAGCTCTGTCTTGTGCACCATCGTCCTGCCTGTTGGCGCTGCCACAGCCGTCGTAATCTTCATCACCTTCATCGTCGTCGGGACCTGCTGGCGTGGCCGCGGACCGTTGTAACCACCAGCTTCACCGGGACCTGCAGGCTCCGCCGCGGACCGTCGTTTTCCTTCGTCCATCTCGGGACCTGCCTGGCTCCGCCGCGGCCCGATCATCTAGAACGCCGAGCTCGAGGATTGAGAGCTATTTTTCACTCATTGGTAACAAAGACTGTCCCGCTACCCCTTTCCTAAACCAGAGACTAGAACCGAGGGGACCCCTGAGTCCAGACCTCCTTGTATCCATCATCGTAATCTAAGAATTGCATATAAAGTCTCGTTAACCTTCAACCTTGTGTGGTGTCCGTCTGTGGGGGGGAAGTTACTTATCTGTACAGTCGTTGGAGACGGCTCTCCCTGGAGACCTCTCCCCGTAACCTCGGCCGACCCTCCCGGTCCGTCTAACACATACTTTAGCCGAGCCTTCGAGGGCTGGATCCGAGGAAGCAACGTCACGACCTACGAGCAACTATTTAATCTGATGGTATGGGAGCATCTGTCGAACAATTGCTTCATTGAACTCCGCCAGCACCTCCTCGACAGCAAGTTAACGGATCCCCGGCAGCTCGCAGCCGAAGCTGACCGGTGGGAGATCACCAGAGTGGGCCGGAATGGGTCCTACGAACAGAACCGGAACAACAATGGTCAGCACCGACCCAGAGGAGGAGGAGGGGGCCAAGGGCGAGGAAGAGACAACGCCCCGGTCGCCCCCGCTACCAACACCACCCCCCCGGCCAACCGGGGCAGCACCCCAGCGCGACCGGGGTACAGAGCCAATGTCACGTGTCACCGATGTCAACGAGTCGGCCACTATGCGAACGACCCAAACTGCCCGCAGTACCAGAGCCCAAGACCCCGCCAAGTGGCCGCTGCAGCCCTAGGGGAAGAACAGATCTCCGAGGAGCAGGAAGAATACGAACAAGAGCATCAAGAGTGGGAGCCAGCCGCCATGGCTCTAGCCTGCTTAGGGGGGAAAGACATGGTCCCGCGGGTCCCCCTACCCGCTAACACCCAGAAGTACAGCCAATGGGTGAGCATCAATGGACGCCAGGCCGAAGCCCTTCGTGACACCGGGGCCAGTGTAACAGCCGTCCGCTGTCACCTGGTGGCCCCAGAACAGTATCTACCGAACATTCTCTGCCCTGTACGATCAGCCGATAACTCGGAAAGCCTGTGTCGGATGGCCTGCGTCCCCTTCGAATGGGGGGGGGTCTCCGGCATGTTGAAAGTAACGGTCCGAGACGATGCCCCCGTAGACTGCCTCCTGGGCAATACCTGGAAAGCTCTCCGTGGGCCGCCGTGGAGCGAAAGGAACACCTGGGGATGTTGGGCGTCCCAGACTGGGCGTGCGTCACCACCCGTTCCATGGCCGCCCGTGCCAACCACCAGCCAGAAGAACCCGAATGGCCGGCGCCACCGCCTCCGGTCGCCCCAGCCGAAAACACCGACCGTAACATTCCCTCCGAACCAGCTCAACCTACCGACCTCGCTAACCTCGACCAGTGGCCTCAAGAAGGGGGGCCCACGCAAGAACAATTTCGCCAAGAACAAAAGACCTGTCCCTCCCTCGAGGGACTCCGCCAGCAAGCGCTCGCCCAAAGCGCAGGGGATACCTCCGGAACTCATTGGGTCTACTGGGACAATGATCTGCTGTACAGCGAGCAAAGAATCGCCGAGCTGGGGAGCAACCGAGTACTAGTGGTACCCCTCCGTTTCAGAGACTTCCTGTTAAACCTGGCCCACGATGTCCCCCTGGCAGGACATCTGGGACAAGATAAAACCTACAGTCGCCTAGTGACCCACTTCTTCTGGCCCAAAATGAGGAACGATGTGCACCAGCATTGCCGATCTTGCCCCACGTGCCAAGCCAGTGGAAAGAGCGGCCGCAAACTAAAGGCCCCCCTGCAACCTTTTCCCGTGGTCACTACCCCGTTTGAGAGAGTCGGAATAGACATTGTGGGGCCCTTGGACCCACGCACAAAACAAGGCCATCGATTCATCTTGGTGCTAGTGGACCACGCCACCCGCTACCCGGAGGCTGTTCCTCTGCGAACTGTGACAGCCCCGGTAGTCGGCCGGGCCCTGATGGGGATCTTCTCCCGTGTGGGCTTCCCCCGAGAAGTCGTCAGCGACAGAGGCACGAACTTTATTTCCAAATACATGAAGTCCCTCTGGCAACAGTGCGGGGTCACCTACCGATTCACTACCCCCTACCACCCTCAAGGGAACGGACTCGTTGAGCGGTTCAACCGCACGCTAAAGGGAATGATCGGGGGGTTGGAAGAGCCCCTCCGTCGCCAGTGGGATGTGCTGCTGCCGTGCCTCCTCTTCGCGTATCGAGAGGTCCCCCAGAAATCCCTGGGCTTCAGCCCATTTGAACTGCTATATGGACACCCAGTGCGAGGGCCACTCAGTCTCGTCAAAGAAGGCTGGGAGATGCCTCCGTTAAAGAACCCTCCAGATGTCTTCCGGTACCTCCTCACCCTCCGCAACCAGACCCGGCGGTTCAGAGAACTAGCAAAGGCCAACCTAGAGGCCAGTCAAGAGGACATGAAAAAATGGTATGACCAGAATGCCTCATCCATTGAATTCGAACCTGGCCAACAGGTATGGGTGATGTCCCCCACTGAGCCGTGCGCCCTACAAGACAAATGGACGGGGCCCTTCAAAGTAATAGAGCGCAAGGGTCCTGCCACCTATCTCATCGACATGGAATCCTCCCGGAACCCTCTCCGGGTCCTCCACGCTAACAGACTAAAACCCCACTTTGTGCGAACAGAGCTCAGCCTCCTGATGGCCACAGACACTGGGGTTGAAGAAGACTCCGAGCCTCTCCCTGACCTCCTACGGACTCAAGAGCAAGACGGCTCCGTGGAGGGGGTCCGGCTCTCAGAGGCCCTCACCAGAGAACAACGCCAAGAGTGTCAAGCCCTCCTATCACAGTTCGCCAGCCTGTTCTCCCTCACCCCAGGTGTCACTTCCTGGTGTGTGCACGATGTGGACACCGGGGACAGCCCCCCTATCCGCCACCGGGCCTACCGCGTGCCAGACCGGGTACGGGCCTGCATCCAGGAAGAAATAGCCAAGATGCTCACGCTCGGGGTCATCGAGCCCTCAGACAGTCCCTGGGCCAGCCCTGTCGTACTGGTCCCCAAAGCAGCTGCCCCCGGCACCACACCAGAACTCCGGTTCTGCGTCGACTACCGGGGCTTGAATGCGGTCACCAGAACAGACGCGCATCCCATCCCCCGGGCAGATGAACTAGTCGACCGAATGGGAGCTGCCCGCTACCTCAGCATCTTCGACCTGACAGCAGGCTATTGGCAGATCGGCCTCACACCCCGGGCGCAAGAACGTTCTGCCTTCTCCACCCCCGATGGCCATTACCATTTCACGGTCATGCCCTTCGGCATGAAGAATGCCCCAGCAACATTCCAACGGCTCGTCAATCAGGTCCTGGCGGGGCTCGAAGGATTCAGCGCCGCCTACCTAGACGACATCGCCGTATACAGCCACCATTGGACCGAGCACCTCCACCACCTCCGAGCAGTGCTGCAAGCCCTTCAGCGAGCTGGCCTCACGATCAAGGCCAGCAAGTGTCAAATTGGGCAAGGGTCTGTAACCTACCTCGGACACCAGGTGGGAAGCGGCCTAGTGGCCCCTCTACAGCTGAAAATTGCCGCCATCCAGGCCTGGCAGCCCCCCATCACCCAAACCGAGGTACGAGCCTTCCTGGGCCTCACGGGCTATTACCGAAGGTTCGTGAAAGACTATGGTACCATAGTGGGGCCCCTCACAGAACTCACGTCAAAGAACCAGCCCAAGAAAGTCACCTGGACCCCAGAGTGTCAAACTGCATTTGAACAATTGAAGGCCGCCATGTGTTCCGCCCCTGTGCTCCAGGCCCCAGACTACAGCCGGGAGTTCGTCGTCCAGACGGACGCCTCCGACCAGGGCATTGGGGCAGTCCTGTCTCAAGTGAACACCGAAGGCCTTGATCAACCGGTGGCCTTCATCAGCCGGAGACTCCTACCACGGGAGCAACGCTGGAGCACCATAGAGAGGGAAGCCTTCGCTGTGGTATGGGCCCTCAAGAAGCTCCGGCCCTACCTTTTTGGCACCCACTTTCGGGTGCAGACCGACCACCGACCCCTGCAGTGGCTGATGCATATGCGGGGGGAGAACCCTAAGTTGCTACGCTGGTCCATCTCCTTGCAAGGTATGGACTTCACAGTCGAACACCGGCCTGGGCCAGACCACGCCAACGCGGATGGCCTGTCCCGGTTTTTCCGCCTCGACGAGGAGAGTCCCCAAGAGGATGGGTAACTCTCCCCGCCTTCAGCTGGGGGGGACGCATGTTGGACAGGCCACATGAAGGGCCGCTCTCCCCCGGCCCAACCAGGCCTGAGTCCAGTCCCGCAAGTACCACACACCACCATTGCACGTCCTCCGTCCCCTCAGGGACCCCTGCCCTCGAGCATGTCAACCTCGTGGGTCCGATCCACTGCCGGCCCACGCGCCCAGCCTGGGGCGCCATCTTGGACACTCCACCACGAGGCCGCCTGGCCCCCGATCGACCTCAACCCTGGGCCTGGCCCGGCCTCAGACATTCCGGCACCACCCTCCACCCAGGAGGTGAGCGGGCTACTTGGCAAGTCAATGGGAGAAAGAGGTGCCGATGGCTCTCCCCCACCAAGTGCCGCTCGCCCATCGCCTCCCCGGGCGCTGGCTCCACCCCCCTGCTGGGTGTCTGGACTCCCTCATCCCGGACCTCCCGACCTCCAAGTGCGAGGGTCCGGACATCAAAGCACGCCAGCCCTATAACTGGGGCAGCTCCAGAGCAGGAAGGCAGTTGTATCTTGGAGTCGAGAGACGTAAAGAGGAACTCATCCTGGACGGACTACTGGCGCTGCCGTAGCTCTGTCTTGTGCACCATCGTCCTGCCTGTTGGCGCTGCCACAGCCGTCGTAATCTTCATCACCTTCATCGTCGTCGGGACCTGCTGGCGTGGCCGCGGACCGTTGTAACCGCCATCTTCACCGGGACCTGCAGGCTCTGCCGCGGACCGTCGTTTTCCTTCATCCATCTCGGGACCTGCGACATTTTAAAAAGACGAGGCACCGCGGCTCGCCGGCCCTTCTATGTGTGTGCGGCTTCGAGCTGGAACGTCCTACCCGTAAATCTCAGAAATACGTCAAACAAGAATGTTTTCCGTAAATACTAACCCTGGGCGGAGTTTGCCGAGTTCCGTTATGGGGAGGAAAGAAATTCCGCTCTGCGGAGTGTGGAAAACTCCACGAACTCTGCAAACGAAACGGAGTTCACCGCCCGGGCTCAGTGAACTGGTTCAAGAAAATGTGAGCATATCACACCAGACTTAATTCAACTCAAGCGGCCCCCTTTCGAAGCAAGGATGCGTTTCAAGATGCCTGCTCGAGACACAACGCGCTTCACTAGAACACTCCAGTTTACCTGACAAATAAACTTGAACCGTCCAGTCTGAATCGATCCCTAAGGAACTCGAAGACTCCACCGCTGAAACCACAAAAATTCAATAAGAAAAGAACCTATGGCCGAGCCTTCTCTGGTCCGGGTCCGAGAACTTGGAACGCTCTTCCTCCCAAAACCAGATCCAACCCCTCGATTGCCACATTAAAAGAAGTCAACGGTTTGCTCCTGAATAGCTGCTTGCAAAAACAGACCTGAAACCATCCATCTGAACCAACTTCTACTTCAGTTCCACATTATTCGTTGAACGTTAAGTGATGCGTTTGCACCGCTTTATACCTCCCATTTCCTGGAGTGTTCTCTCTCGCGCTACTATTTAACGGACTGCTTACATGTTGAATTTTCTACCTTTCCTCTTCATTTTGTATGCTTGGTGCACAGCGCTGTGATATCCGGACGGGTCATGTTTGTGCTTTGTAAAGCCTTTGCAATAGCAAAAAAACAAAAAACACCTAGAAACGTACCTTTCCAGCCTCCCATGCTATTACTTTATTCTGTACGCACTCTCAAGGGAAGCTGCGTGCGGTACAAGTTCCATCATTCATTCATTCATCTTATCTCACTGAGACATTCAGCGCTTCCAGACATAAACGGATCCGCGTCAGGGCCTGGGACGCCACAGTATTATGTGCATTTTCAAACCCAAAGCAAGTGTTGCTTTCAGCCATTTGTTTTCATTGCTGGGAGCGCTGCTGGTCCCCCAAGCACAGGGTTTGAAAGATACCATGACAAAACAAAACAAGCACTGGCAAAGCCAAAAGAATGGACCCAGCTCCAGACCGATTGGTTTTGCCTATGTTTGTTCTATTTAGGCGTGGCAGTGACAGGTGGATGTGCCCAGTTGGTGGCTCCCTTGAAAAGGGTGCTGTTCTTTGTCTGTAGAGATGGTGCCACTGTGGATACCATAGCGGATCCGGGCGTGAGGTTTTTTTTTGTTACATTCTGCCTCCTGTATTGTGTACTTCCGGTCACACAGTGCATGCGGTGATTGGTTTCAATATGACATGAAGACAGCAGCAGGTGCTACCTGTTAGCAGCAGGGGGCGGGTGGGTGGAAGGGGACATAGGTTACAAAAAATCACTTACCTCTCGGCCGGCTGGCTGGTCGGCGGCCGCCTCTCCTCCGTCCTCTTCCTGGCTTCTAAAGGAAGACTGGAGGCAGGAAGCCCCAAGGCTCCGGGCTCCCTGCAGCCAATCATTGTGATGCAACGGTGGTGGCATGTTCTTCACACAGGCTGTAATGCCGCCTGCATGGAGAGCACGGTATGTGCGCATGACCGTTTTGGGCGGCCCGAGAGGGCCCGGCTGGGCACTCGTGCTCACATGGGGGGTGCAAACCACTCCTCCCCCGCTCTTAGAGCAGACCCCCCCCCCCACAATGGAGGAAAGGAAATTAATATTAACCTCGAGATACTATCATTTTATTTTGCCTTTTTGTTTCACTGCAAAAAGCAGTGAGGCGATGCTCCTCCGCCTTAGCCGACGAGCCGCCACAGGTTGTTATCAGGTTCCGTCGGAGGTTAGAGGACATATTGATCAGTTACTATGAAGAGTTTTAAGTCCAGTGACTAGTGACGGGGCATCTTGTTGAATAATAGAAGTGTGTGGGCGCCTTTGCCTCCTGCGTGTGGTGAATGGGCTCTGGTGACCCACAGACAGCAATGGGTGTCTCTGCGTAAAACCAGGGCAATGCCTGCTTTTCTTACTCCCTTTATTTCACTTTTGGTCTTTCTTTTCTCTCCTTCTTTTCTCTCTAGTTTTAACCCCCTTTTCGTTCATTCTGTTGCCCTTCCTTCCCCTGTTCTGCCCTGCCTGTCTCTGTTTACTGCCTCTTTACGTTTCTTGCAGATCCCTATATATTGTCATTCTATTTTGTCTCTCCTTCATTTTTTTAAACTGTTTTCTTAATTTTGTGCATGCTTAACTTTCTTGTTCTTAGTCTTTTTACCTTTCATTTTCGCTGTCTTGTTTTATTTCTAAAATAATTGATTGAGTTGATTTTCTTTAGTTTCCACCGTTTAGACTTTTCTATCCCTCTTTCTTTCCTGTTTAACTTCCTTTTTTGTTTATATTCTCTTTCGTTTTTTTCTCTTTTCCTTCCCACTTATTTGTATTCTCCTTTCACTACATCGAAATGTGTTTAATTCTTGTACCTTTTTCTTTTTTCTGTTCTCGTTCGCGCGTTATGCTTGTTTTTTTCTTTCTTTACTGCGTTCTCTTCTTTTAACTCGTTTTATGTTATCTTTTTTTTCCAAACCCTTGTCATTATTTTCTCAGTTCTTTCGTGTCACAATGTATTTATTTTACTTTGTAGCATCTCTATTGTTTTCTATTCCGTCTATCTTTGGTCACCACCGTTACCTTCTTCCCCTAGTTCTGTGTCTCGTGCGCATTGATTTCCCTTTTTATTTTCCCTCGCCGGTTATTTGCCTTCCTTTCTCCCTCCCTGTGTTTCTTTCTCCTCCTCTTCTTACAAAGCGCCTCTGGCTTCTTTATTCTTCCTCTCTTGTCCTTTCTCACTCTTCCCGTCCCTCCTTCTCCCTGGCATGCCCTCTGTCACGCCCCGCCTCGCAGCGCTGCGAGGCTTCAAGCCGCGCTCCCGTGGTGCAGGGTCCCTCGCGGAGGCAGAGCCCGCCTTAATTAATTCTTTAATAAGCAATTCATTTTATAGTGAAAAAGCTCCAGTAATGAGAACCTGCCACGGGGGGATCGACGGGGGCTGGGGGGCTCCGGGGGCGCGAGGCACGTGCGTCTCAGCGAGGCACGTGGCCGCCGCAGCACGTGCGTCTATACGAGGTGTGTGTGAGGTGCGTGGGCCTGTGTGAGGCGCCTGGTCACTATGAGGGCTGCTCTTCTGTAAGGGACTGTGGGTCTGTGCGAGGGGCGTGGCCTGTCTATGTGTACGTACATGTATGTAAGAGGTGTGTGCATCCATGCCCGGTCTGTGTAGGTCAGTGTGAGGTGCCTGATTTGTATGAGGGCTGCTCTTCTGTAAGGTGTCTGTGGGTCTGTGCGAGGGGCGGGGCCTATCTATGTGTACGTACATGTATGTAAGAGGTGTGTGCATCCGTGCCCGGTCTGTGTAGGTCAGTGTGAGGTGCCTGGATTGCATGAGGTCTGCTTTTCTGTAAGGTGTCTGTGGGTCTGTGCGAGGGGCGGGCCTGTCTATGTGTACGTACATGTATGTAAGAGATGTGTGCATCTGTGCCCGGTCTGTGTAGGTCAGTGTGAGGTGCCTGGAATTTATGAGGGCTGCTCTTCTGTAAGGTGTCTGTGGGTCTGTGCGAGGGGCGTGGCCTGTCTATGTGTACATACATGTATGTAAGAGGTGTGTGCATCCGTGACCGGTCTGTGTAGGTCAGTGTGAGGTGCCTGGATTGTATGAGGTCTGCTGTTCTGTAAGGTGTCTGTGCGAGGGGCGTGGCCTATCTGTCTGTACGTTAGGGTGACCAACCGTCCGTAAATTTCACGGACAGTCCGTAATTTCGGCCGTCTGTCCGTTGTCCGTGGAGGATCCTTTAACGGACGCCATTTGTCTGTAATTTTAACCGGTCGCACCACGCTAAAGCCGGCACAGCTTCCACCCACCTCCCTTCTTGACTCTGATGCTGCTGAGGTCGGGTGTAACAGACTCGGACGCAGGACCAAAGCTCAGATACCAGCAGCATTGGCGAGGAGTAAAGAAATGGCACAATCGCACCCACGCTGATTAACAAAGTATGGAGGACAATCAGTTAAATCAGTTCTCTTGGAGCATCTCCTGTAAGTACTGTACATCAGTGTGGGGGGAGGGGGGCAAAACTAACATTTTGGAAACAGAGCCTGTCTTCTCGTTGTCTTGTCCAGGAGGGGGTGAGGAGCCCTCCCCCATCCTGGAAGAGACCAAGATGATACTAGAATACTGCATGCCCACCCCTGTGCCCACCCTGGTGGATCCTGTTCCCTCCATGTGGGGGCTCCTGCCCCCCGCCTGTGATGGCTCCTGTCCCCCCCTGTGGTGGCTCCTGCCCCGCCCCCGCCTGTGGTGGCTCCTGTCCCCCTCCCCTCGCCTGTGATGGCTCCTGTCCCCCGCCTGTGGTGGATCCTGTCTCTGCCTTGGGTGGCTTCTGTCCCAGTCCTGGAATGTCTCCTGCAGCGAGGGTGAAGTTCTTGATGGGCCTCTTCTCAAAAAGGCTCAGCTCAAAATTAATATGAAAAGGTGGGCGAGTGAGTAAGCGAAGGGATGGCTGGATGAATTAGTGAAAGGGAGAATGGATGAATGAAAGATTGAACAGATGGATAATGGGAGAGGATGGATGGATAGATGAGTGAGTGGAAGGATGGAAGAGAGAAAAGGGAAATAGCTGGATGTATGGGTGAAAGGGTAGATGGATGGGTAAAAGGGAGGATGAGTGAAAAGGCGAATGATGAGTGAGTGAGTGGGTGGAAGAATGAGTGAAAAGGTGGATGATGAGTGAGTGGGTGGATCGATGAGTGAAATGATGGATGGATTGATGCATTGATAAGTGCAAGGGCAAATGTATGGACGGATAAGTGAAAGGTGGGATGTAAGGATTGTGAAAAATAAATACAAACTTGGTGAACATTATCGGCGCCATCTTGCCCCTTTTCCAAGCCCATTCGTGCGCGTAAGCGGCAGCCATTTTGAGCACCATGGCCTCCCTGCCCCTCGCTGATAGCCAGCGCGTCTCTCTCTCTCTCTTAACCTCGCAAGCATTCCCCCGCACGCTGACAACCCCCGCTCTCTCATGCCTTGGGTCATAAACCCCTCTCCAGCGCAGCTTCACCACGGAATCCCATCCTGTTCCCAGCGCGACACCTCCCCTCATTCCTTTCATGGCCTCAAACCCTTTTGATGTAAACCCCCTTTTCCTGTGTCCCCGTTTGTCTTCCTTGTTCCCAAGCCGCCACCTGGCCCTGCGGATACTGTTTATTACCCGTACAGTAGGAAGCTTCCCCTCCCCATCAAAAGATCCCCGAACCGATCAAAGCCCCCACCCCATGATATCCGATCAAACCCCATGCATTCCGTGAATCGGCGGAATGCCCTGCTGTGCGACAACCATCACCTGTTGTGACCGGGGTGGGGAATCCAACTGTAAATGTGTGTGGGAACGGGCCTGCAGGGGAGATTCCGAGGATGTTCTTTCTAATACTAAAATGTTGCAAGAATGTGTTATGTGCAATAAAGGTCGTAAACCCTAGTATAAGAGGCCAGGCCTCAGAGATGTGGTTAGAGCACCTCGTGACGATACTTGCTGTCTGAATTGATGTGTTCTCCTCCGGAGAGAATAAAATCCTCGTTTCCTGCCTTCCAGTCTCCAGCGCCTGCTTCTTCATTGATTAATATTGGTGGGTCATAGAGGCGATACCGCCGGTAAGCGTGGGCGGAAAATCCGTTCCGCTCGCGGATTTTGCGGATTTTCGGGAAATCCGCAATCCGCGAGATTTGCGGATTTCCCGCAAAATCCGCAAATTCGCACGCAGCGGATTTTTTTGGCGGCGCGCGGCGTTGGTGATACAATTTTTGCGGCGCGCGGCGTTTATCATCGTTTGCCGAGTTGTTTTTTTCGATAGTTTGCGAGTGCTGCGCCATTTTGGATCTTGCTGTGTGATCCCGCGGGAATTGGCGAGCGCGATTACGTCATCGCGGCTTGCCAGCGAGAGTTTGTCAACGCGAGTACGGCGAGATCACGTCTCGCGGTACTTCGCAAATTGCGAGATTTGAGATGCGGCGCGCGGAAATATAAATTTGCAATTCTGCACAAGAAATCCACCAGCAAGCAGCATAAACCTTCTAGAAATGATGATTTTTATGTGAATAACTCCTTAGTTTGACATTTGCCTGCACTTTTTTAGCGAGGAGTCCATTTTGGGGAGGGGGGCAGGGGGGTGGGAGGAAGGAAGTGCCCCATAGTCTTCAACTTCCTGTTCCTGTTCAGCAGGCTCCTCCCAGTGCTTTGTCCATCTCCTGGTCACTTTTCATTCGGATGTGGACCTGGAAGGATTACCTTTTGTGGATGCTGCTGGATCTTTGGATTTGAGGCCTTTTTGACTTTCTTTGGATCACTGTTGGATTAGAAATTTTACAAGTAAGTTTGTTTGGGGCATTACAGTTGCTGCAACTAAAATTTTGTGATTTTCGATTTTTGGGCTGTTTTGGGGCCTTTTCCCAGGGGTACTCAGTGGTGGGTGGACTGATTCTTTCTGTGGGTTGTCTTGAATTTAAACATCATGGAGGCCATAGATGAATTGGGATTGTGCTGATTTTTCTGTGTTTTTCGATTTTTTTTTTTTGTAAAATTTTGTGTTTTTCGATTTTTGACCTGTTGTTGGGGCCTTGACCAGGGGTAGTGAGTGGTGCATGGGGCCTAGTCTTTCTGTGGGCTGTCTTGAATTTAAACATCATGGATGGAATGGGATTGTGCTGATTTTGCAGTGTTTTTCGATTTTTGGGGGTGTTCATGGGGAGGGACATGCCATGTGGCTGGTGGCCATTTTGAGTGCAGCTACAGGCACTTGCCATGTGCTGGCAGGCAAGTGGCCATTTTGAATGCAGGCTTTGTTGTTAGGCCTCCAACCATTTTCCCTACTTTTCAACCTTTATTTATGCCAGGGGTAGTGAGTCTTGCATGGGCCTAGTATTTCTGTGGGTTGTCTTGAATTTAAACATCATGGAGGCCATAGATGAATTGGGATTGTGCTGATTTTTCTGTGTTTTTCGATTTTTTTTTTTTGTAAAATTTTGTGTTTTTCGATTTTTGACCTGTTGTTGGGGCCTTGACCAGGGGTAGTGAGTGGTGCATGGGGCCTAGTCTTTCTGTGGGCTGTCTTGAATTTAAACATCATGGATGGAATGGGATTGTGCTGATTTTGCAGTGTTTTTCGATTTTTGGGGGTGTTCATGGGGAGGGACATGCCATGTGGCTGGTGGCCATTTTGAGTGCAGCTACAGGCACTTGCCATGTGCTGGCAGGCAAGTGGCCATTTTGAATGCAGGCTTTGTTGTTAGGCCTCCAACCATTTTCCCTACTTTTCAACCTTTATTTATGCCAGGGGTAGTGAGTCTTGCATGGGCCTAGTATTTCTGTGGGTTGTCTTGAATTTAAACATCATGGAGGCCATAGATGAATTGGGATTGTGCTGATTTTTCTGTGTTTTTCGATTTTTTTTTTTTGTAAAATTTTGTGTTTTTCGATTTTTGACCTGTTGTTGGGGCCTTGACCAGGGGTAGTGAGTGGTGCATGGGGCCTAGTCTTTCTGTGGGCTGTCTTGAATTTAAACATCATGGATGGAATGGGATTGTGCTGATTTTGCAGTGTTTTTCGATTTTTGGGGGTGTTCATGGGGAGGGACATGCCATGTGGCTGGTGGCCATTTTGAGTGCAGCTACAGGCACTTGCCATGTGCTGGCAGGCAAGTGGCCATTTTGAATGCAGGCTTTGTTGTTAGGCCTCCAACCATTTTCCCTACTTTTCAACCTTTATTTATGCCAGGGGTAGTGAGTCTTGCATGGGCCTAGTATTTCTGTGGGTTGTCTTGAATTTAAACATCATGGAGGCCATAGATGAATTGGGATTGTGCTGATTTTTCTGTGTTTTTCAATTTTTTTTTTTTGTAAAATTTTGTGTTTTTCGATTTTTGACCTGTTGTTGGGGCCTTGACCAGGGGTAGTGAGTGGTGCATGGGGCCTAGTCTTTCTGTGGGCTGTCTTGAATTTAAACATCATGGATGGAATGGGATTGTGCTGATTTTGCAGTGTTTTTCGATTTTTGGGGGTGTTCATGGGGAGGGACATGCCATGTGGCTGGTGGCCATTTTGAGTGCAGCTACAGGCACTTGCCATGTGCTGGCAGGCAAGTGGCCATTTTGAATGCAGGCTTTGTTGTTAGGCCTCCAACCATTTTCCCTACTTTTCAACCTTTATTTATGCCAGGGGTAGTGAGTCTTGCATGGGCCTAGTATTTCTGTGGGTTGTCTTGAATTTAAACATCATGGAGGCCATAGATGAATTGGGATTGTGCTGATTTTTCTGTGTTTTTCGATTTTTTTTTTTGTAAAATTTTGTGTTTTTCGATTTTTGACCTGTTGTTGGGGCCTTGACCAGGGGTAGTGAGTGGTGCATGGGGCCTAGTCTTTCTGTGGGCTGTCTTGAATTTAAACATCATGGATGGAATGGGATTGTGCTGATTTTGCAGTGTTTTTCGATTTTTGGGGGTGTTCATGGGGAGGGACATGCCATGTGGCTGGTGGCCATTTTAAGTGCAGCTACAGGCACTTGCCATGTGCTGGCAGGCAAGTGGCCATTTTGAATGCAGGCTTTGTTGTTAGGCCTCCAACCATTTTCCCTACTTTTCAACCTTTATTTATGCCAGGGGTAGTGAGTCTTGCATGGGCCTAGTATTTCTGTGGGTTGTCTTGAATTTAAACATCATGGAGGCCATAGATGAATTGGGATTGTGCTGATTTTTCTGTGTTTTTCAATTTTTTTTTTTTGTAAAATTTTGTGTTTTTCGATTTTTGACCTGTTGTTGGGGCCTTGACCAGGGGTAGTGAGTGGTGCATGGGGCCTAGTCTTTCTGTGGGCTGTCTTGAATTTAAACATCATGGATGGAATGGGATTGTGCTGATTTTGCAGTGTTTTTCGATTTTTGGGGGTGTTCATGGGGAGGGACATGCCATGTGGCTGGTGGCCATTTTGAGTGCAGCTACAGGCACTGGCCATGTGCTGGCAGGCAAGTGGCCATTTTGAATGCAGGCTTTGTTGTTAGGCCTCCAACCATTTTGCCTACTTTTCAACCTTTATTTATGCCCAGGGGTAGTGAGTCTTGCATGGGCCTAGTCTTTCTGTGGGTTGTCTTGAATTTAAACATTATGGAGGGCATGGATGGATTGGGATTGTGCTGATTTTGCAGTGTTTTTCGATTTTTTTGTGCTCTATAACTGAACTGATGTTCCTCTGTCTTCCATTTTTTTTAGGTGCACAAGACTCAAGAGAACCACCAGTGCCAGGAAGAAGTCCTGCAGCGGTGTGTGTGTGCAGCATAACGTCACGCGACGTCACGTCTGGCCTCAGACAACTCTACAATTCGTGCAACTGCGGCCTGCTGTCTGACCTGCTCTGAAGAAGATGGCCCCAAAGAAACTTCTCCGTAGCTCCTCTAGCAAGAAAGTTGCTAGTAAGGAGCAGAAGAAGCAAGTTACCAAGGAGGCTGGTGTGCCACCCACCACTTTTTTTGGGAGCAAAAAAAAAAGTACGCCTGCAGCAGCAGGATCTGCTGGGGACCAACCTGAGAGCAGCACCCCTGCTCCATTGGGTTCAGTGCCTCCACCACCACGCCAACTTAAGTCAAAGCCCTTGAGTGCTTCAGAGGCAGTCAGTGTACTTCTCCAATCACCATCGACCAGTGATGTTGGCTCATCGCAAGAAAGTAGCAGCAATGTCCCTGAATCAACACAGGTTGTTGTAACTCATCTGACAAGTGTTGAACAACCACAGCCGCAACAACAACACCATGTGCAAGTACACGCCCAAGTACATGTGGAAGGAGAGGCAGCAAAAGGAGATGCGCAAGCAAAGGTGCATGGACGTTCACAAGTGCCCACAATAGTTGTTCCTCCCGAAGTAGGGGCACATTTGGAAATCGACAATGAAGCTGAGGTATCATTGGAAGCCACTCCTCCTGATGATCATTCATTGTCTTCCACATCCCTAGCAAGGAAAAGATCAAGGGGGGTGTCTACATCTTCTTCAAGCCCACCTCGTTCTGGTGCAAGTGATCTGTCTTGGGAACCACGACAACTGCGGTCTGACAGTGAGGCAGAGGCACACCATGATCTGCCACCGGTACCTAAGCGTAAAAGGAAGGTCGTCCAAAAACTCAAACCTATGGAGTGTGATGAGGCTCAACAAGAAGTGACAGATACTGCTGGTGATGAAGCCTCTCACGATGACGACGAGGCAGTCATCACAAAGGTCACTGCAGCCCCACCGGGCATGCAGCAAAGAGACATTTTGACCCTATCCCGAGAAGCTGCTGAGCGTGATGATGATGTCGGCGAGGAGGCAATGGAAATGGAATCATTAGATTTGGAGTTAAGTAGTACACCAAAACCTACCGCTTCCATATTTCTTCCTCGCAAGAAGGTACCCACCTCGTCCTCGACCTCAATTCGTGGTGGTGAAAGTGCAAAACGTACTGAAGTTCGGCAATCCACATCCTCCACTTCATCTGTCATTAGCAGCAGGACCACCACCACCAGTATCGCCGCCTCCTCCGGCCCCCGAAGACATTTCAAGTCTCCAGTTTGGGACTTCTTTAGTGTTTGCCCAAAAAAGGAAAACGTAGCCATTTGTAGCCTTTGTAAGCTTCGATATAGTCGTGGTAAGCTTGGTTCTAACTATGGTACCGGAGGCCAGAGAGGTCATCTTGAGAGAAGGCACCCTGTCGAATGGTTTCCGCACCTAGAGGCGGTCAAGAAAGCCGGAATTGCACGTAATGAAAACGTTGATTTGTCATCTGCTGATGACGAGGAGGTAGAAGAAGACGATTCAAACACTTCACTTACACCCAGTTCCCATGTCAGCAGCACACCCCATGGGAGCCACACTAAGAGTGTGGGAGAGAGTGAGACATCAATGCGGAAAAGTACATCAGCGAGCGTAACTGGGTCGAAGAGATCATCATCATCCCGTAAATCATTGGTCCAGGGCAACATTAAAAAGATGTTGTTTACAGAAGCGCAATATGAACGCAACCACCCAATGACCCGTCTGTATAACACTAAGCTGGCTAAAATGCTAGCTCTGGACCTTCTCCCTTTTTCTTTTGTAGAAGGGGTTGGTTTTCTAGAATTAGTGACAGTGCTCTGCCCTAAATGGAAGGTTCCTAGCCGGTTCTATTTTGCCCGAGTTGCGGTTCCAGCACTACATGAAGATGTTCTGAAGTTGATTGGGGCAGCTTTGGAGAAGAGTGCTGTTCACACTATACATCTGACAACAGACATGTGGACCAGTGGCGCAGGCGCTGATTACATGTGCATCACTGCACACTGGGTCTCTTTTTCAGGGGCTAAAGCAAAGCTAAACTCAGGTGTTGACACTAACATTGTTTTTAAAGGTGCTCGGAAACATGCAACACTAGCCATGTTTGGTTTGGAGAAACGTCACACAGCAGAAAACATTTTGGATGTCTTTAACACAAAGGTCCTTAACTGTCTGTCCCCACTAAAACGCAAGGTTGGTTATGTTTCCACAGACAATGGCTCCAATATAGTTAAGGCCATGAGGGACGGTTACTATTTCAGAGTGCCGTGTTTGGCGCACTGTATAAACCTGGTTGTCCAAAAATTCTTGGGTAATAAACGCAGTGCAGCGTACAGTGTATTGGACAACTGCCGAAAAATTTGCAAGCATTTCAGGCATTCTTTTAAGGCCCGCAAGCAGCTGAGGAGCATGCTATATCAAAGTCAAATGCCAGTGAAAGCACTCATCCAGGAGGTGGTAACACGTTGGAACTCAACCTTCTACATGCTTGAGCGTCTGTATGAGCAGTATACGCAACTCGATCAATTTTTCTTGAAAGAGGGTATAGAGGAGCTGAGGATGGGTGGGCCGCAATGGAACATAGTTGAAAGCCTAACACGCATGCTTCGTCCTTTTGAGGTCTTCACACGTGCAGTCAGCAAGGAGGACTCTAATTTGGGAAAAGCTATCCCATTGTTGTACATGCTGGAGGACCAACTGAAGGAGGTGTGTTCTGTGTTTCGAAAAGATGACAAAAAGAAAGACTCTTTGCTTCTGGCTGAGACATTATTAGAGCTCCTACAAGGTGATGAACGTCTTCAAAAGATCCACTCAGAACAGCATTACATTTGTGCTACTATTCTGGATCCACGCTACAAAAAGGCGCTGGCAGGCAGAGCATTCTTTCCTTTTGCTGATGAAGATGTTACAAAGTACAAACGTTGGCTAGCCTTGTCAGCCAAGAAGTTTGAAACAGAACGGCTGGAAATTGAAGGAAATGGCAGTACATCAGCAGGCCATCCCCAGTCAAAACAATCCACTTCTGCACCTGTGGCTGTGGCACAAGTGACCTCTCAGCCGTTAAAGACACCGGCAACCGCATCATCTGCACGAAAGGCAGCAGAAACATTGGAGGCTGAAGAGGATTGGCTAGCTCTGCGTGGGTTTGGTTCTCAAAAGGCCAGAGGCACAGCAAGAGCTACGCAAAGTGGAGGAACCTTGGAGGAGGACCTTGAGTCGATGGTGAAGGACTATCTGAATGACTCCACAGAGGTCTATGTTAATTCTGACCCATTGGCGTATTGGCATGGGAAAAAAGAATTGTGGCCACAGCTCACCAACCTGGCTTTAAACTACTTGTCTTGCCCACTCGCAAGTGTGTCTTCTGAACGGGTTTTCAGTGCGGCTGGTGGGATTGTAACTCCCAAACGGAGCCGCCTCTCGCCCAAAAATGTGGAGAGGTTAACAATGATCAAGATGAATCAGCACCTCATACCACCAGATATAAGAGTACGAGAGAGCGTGCCGGATGAAGAGGAGGTGGCCAGCACCATAGATGAGGGAATTTCTACTCTGTCAGGTGGCACTGACCTCACCCGGGCTGAATTCGCAGAGTATGATGACGAAGCCTTATTCTTATTCCTGGACCGTGATTCCGACTCCGAGCCCTGAAAATGAGACAATGAATCAATAACTTTCTTTTTCATCCTTATTCACTTTTATTCCTGTGTGTCTGTCTTTCTTTGTTGTGCACAGTTAATATAATTCAAACTTTAATCAGATAATCACAAAGACAAGCCCATCAGCAGAACTGTCTTCACTTGTTTGCTAATTTATTTGAAGGTGCCGCAGTCTGCATTCCTCAGGTTCACAAGTTCAGAAGAACATGCTCCTCTATCCTCCTCCTCCAGACTCCTATTTCCATCAAAGCAGAGGGCTGGTTTACGCCCAATGAAGAAAGACTCAGCACTTGTGGGGGTGTTGTTCTACCTCTTTGCAGGTGAGTTGACGGGTCTGGGGGCCATTGCTGGGAAGCACTAAAAGTGGTTTGTGCCAAATCCGAGGCGGAAATTTTTTTGTGTTTTTGATGACTTGCTTGCCTTTGAGGTGCTCTTAGGGGGGGTTCCGTCTGTTTGTGGGTGAGTTTCATGGTCTGAGAGCACTGCTGGGACACTCTAATCTTGATTGCATTTGCTTTTCAGGAAATCCGTCGTGCCAACCCCGACTTATGGCCCAGCTACGCAGCGCGTTTGGACCGAAGGCCCAGAAATATTGCAAGTATGAGAGTTTGCTTTTGGCCTGTTTGGGGGTGTTATACTTCTTGGCGGGTGGGTTGCCGGGTCTTGGGGCATTCCTGGGAAGGTCTAATACCGGGTAGAAGTGGTTGGGACTAAATCCAGGCCGATTTTTTTTTGGGCTATTTCTGACATTTTGCTCTATGTAGCGTTTTCGGGGGCCTGTTTGGGGGGCTTCCTGGTGTTTGCGGGTGAGTTTCGTGGTCTGGGAGCACTGCTGGGACACTCTAATCTTGATTGCATTTGCTTTTCAGGAAATCCGTCGTGCCAACCCCGACTTATGGCCCAGCTACGCAGCGCGTTTGGACCGAAGGCCCAGAAATATTGCAAGTATGAGAGTTTGCTTTTGGCCTGTTTGGGGGTGTTATACTTCTTGGCGGGTGGGTTGCCGGGTCTTGGGGCATTCCTGGGAAGGTCTAATACCGGGTAGAAGTGGTTGGGACTAAATCCAGGCCGATTTTTTTTTGGGCTATTTCAGACATTTTGCTCTATGTAGCGTTTTCGGGGGCCTGTTTGGGGGGCTTCCTGGTGTTTCTGGGTGAGTTTCGTGGTCTGGGAGCACTGCTGGGACACTCTAATCTTGATTGCATTTGCTTTTCAGGAAATCCGTCGTGCCAACCCCGACTTATGGCCCAGCTACGCAGCGCGTTTGGACCGAAGGCCCAGAAATATTGCAAGTATGAGATTTTGCTTTTGGCCTGTTTGGGGGTGTTATGCTTCTTGGCGGGTGGGTTGCCGGGTCTTGGGGCATTCCTGGGAAGGTCTAATACCGGGTAGAAGTGGTTGGGACAAAATCCAGGCCGATTTTTTTTGGGCTATTTCAGACATTTTGCTCTATGTAGCGTTTTCGGGGGCCTGTTTGGGGGGCTTCCTGGTGTTTGCGGGTGAGTTTCGTGGTCTGGGAGCACTGCTGGGACACTCTAATCTTGATTGCATTTGCTTTTCAGGAAATCCGTCGTGCCAACCCCGACTTATGGCCCAGCTACGCAGCGCGTTTGGACCGAAGGCCCAGAAATATTGCAAGTATGAGATTTTGCTTTTGGCCTGTTTGGGGGTGTTATGCTTCTTGGCGGGTGGGTTGCCGGGTCTTGGGGCATTCCTGGGAAGGTCTAATACCGGGTAGAAGTGGTTGGGACAAAATCCAGGCCGATTTTTTTTGGGCTATTTCAGACATTTTGCTCTATGTAGCGTTTTCGGGGGCCTGTTTGGGGGGCTTCCTGGTGTTTGCGGGTGAGTTTCGTGGTCTGGGAGCACTGCTGGGACACTCTAATCTTGATTGCATTTGCTTTTCAGGAAATCCGTCGTGCCAACCCCGACTTATGGCCCAGCTACGCAGCGCGTTTGGACCGAAGGCCCAGAAATATTGCAAGTATGAGATTTTGCTTTTGGCCTGTTTGGGGGTGTTATGCTTCTTGGCGGGTGGGTTGCCGGGTCTTGGGGCATTCCTGGGAAGGTCTAATACCGGGTAGAAGTGGTTGGGACAAAATCCAGGCCGATTTTTTTTGGGCTATTTCAGACATTTTGCTCTATGTAGCGTTTTCGGGGGCCTGTTTGGGGGGCTTCCTGGTGTTTGCGGGTGAGTTTCGTGGTCTGGGAGCACTGCTGGGACACTCTAATCTTGATTGCATTTGCTTTTCAGGAAATCCGTCGTGCCAACCCCGACTTATGGCCCAGCTACGCAGCGCGTTTGGACCGAAGGCCCAGAAATATTGCAAGTATGAGATTTTGCTTTTGGCCTGTTTGGGGGTGTTATGCTTCTTGGCGGGTGGGTTGCCGGGTCTTGGGGCATTCCTGGGAAGGTCTAATACCGGGTAGAAGTGGTTGGGACAAAATCCAGGCCGATTTTTTTTGGGCTATTTCAGACATTTTGCTCTATGTAGCGTTTTCGGGGGCCTGTTTGGGGGGCTTCCTGGTGTTTGCGGGTGAGTTTCGTGGTCTGGGAGCACTGCTGGGACACTCTAATCTTGATTGCATTTGCTTTTCAGGAAATCCGTCGTGCCAACCCCGACTTATGGCCTAGCTACGCAGCGCGTTTGGACCGAAGGCCCAGAAATATTGCAAGTATGAGATTTTGCTTTTGGCCTGTTTGGGGGTGTTATGCTTCTTGGCGGGTGGGTTGCCGGGTCTTGGGGCATTCCTGGGAAGGTCTAATACCGGGTAGAAGTGGTTGGGACAAAATCCAGGCCGATTTTTTTTGGGGCTATTTCTGACATTTTGCTCTATGTAGCGTTTTCGGGGGCCTGTTTGGGGGGCTTCCTGGTGTTTGCGGGTGAGTTTCGTGGTGTGGGAGCACTGCTGGCTATATATACTTTACTTTGCAAGAGGTTTGAAGCAAATCCATGGTGGCTGAGGGGACTTAGGGCCTAGCTGCAGAGCGCGCGCGGAGTGATTTGGGAAATTTGTGAAAAAGTGACTAAGTCCCCATTTTTGTACTTTTGCTCTTTGGCTGTTTGGGGGTCTTCTACTCGTTTTCTCCTGGGTTGACGGCTCTGGGGCCATTGCTGGGAAGCTCTAATACCGGATAAAAGTGTTTTGGACCAAATCCCAGGCGGAATTTTTTTTGTGTTTTTGATGACTTGCTTGCCTTTGAGGTGCTCTTAGGGGGGGTTCCGTCTGTTTGCGGGTGAGTTTCGTGGTCTGGGAGCACTGCTGGGACACTCTAATCTTGATTGCATTTGCTTTTCAGGAAATCCGTCGTGCCAACCCCGACTTATGGCCTAGCTACGCAGCGCGTTTGGACCGAAGGCCCAGAAATATTGCAAGTATGAGATTTTGCTTTTGGCCTGTTTGGGGGTGTTATGCTTCTTGGCGGGTGGGTTGCCGGGTCTTGGGGCATTCCTGGGAAGGTCTAATACCGGGTAGAAGTGGTTGGGACAAAATCCGCGCGGAAAAGCCTTTAGTTTTGGCACTTTTTGTAACTTAGGGTTCGTTAGGGTTAGCCCTAGCAGCAGGATTGCATGTGTATCGGGGTGTTCTAGATTTTTCAAACTGAGTTCTGGGGTCTTAGAGCACTCGTGAGAATGTGTAATTTTGGTTGCAAGTCATTTGAAGAAAATCCATGGTGGGAAAGGGGGGATTTGGCATAGTTAAAGAAAGCCTTTGCCACTATTCTTAACTTAGGGTTCGTTAGGGTTAGCAGTATTTCTATTGCATGTGTTTGAGTGGGGGGGATTTCGAGTCTTGGAGCGATGCTGGCTATGGCTACTTTTGCTTGGTTGCTTGCAAGTGGTTTGAATACAATCCACGGGGGGTAATGGGTAATTAGGGTACTTCGGCCTACTTTTACTTTCAAAGTAAGTTTTGTCTCCAGTTTTCTGCTAGGCCTCGTTTTTTGGGTGGGAGCACTGCTAGGAAGATCTATTTTTGTTCTAAAACACAGTTTACAGTACACCTAGCTTGAGGGGCAAGATCCGCTACATTAATTTGCCCATACTTACTTATCCTTCAAAAGGTGACTCAGAGTACGCACTTTCAAAAACATTGTACTGTCTGTCTACTAGGAAAAACAAATTGTGACTTTTTGCACTCCACAGCCTACATACCTTATATTTATTTATCAGTGGTGTTGTAATATTATATCACTTCCTGTTTTTCGTTGAATAATTACAGGCCGGGTTTCAGTCTCTGCAATGGGGAAAAAAGGATGGAGTCAGGCTTCACAGTAGCGAGCCACAATTCAGCATCAGGCAGGCAGTGGACAGGGTGTCTTCTGGTGACCAACATCGGTGGACGAAGCGTCGGCTGCAATGGAGGAGTGCCGCTAATAGGAGGATTTTTTTTCTGCGGGCAACTTACTTACCACTTCCAACAGGACCACAACAACCACATAGATACAGTATCCCTTGCCTTTTTCTCTGACTGTGACTGCATTTCTTTGCTCTCTCTCGGCTTCTACATTGATCCCTTAACACATCACTTAGTCCACTCCACTATCTGCACCACACATAGTCATTTGTAAGTGCTCCTACGTAATTCGCAAGTCGCAGCACGCCCCAGGCCGTAGAGGACTGGGATGGCCCCAATGATGAAGCATGTCACCAAGGGGCAACCCTGGTGAGTGAGGGGACACCTAGAAAAAAAGCAATTTCTCCTTTTTTATCTACTATACCTTCTGTCAGGTTACGCAGCCCCTAAGCGCCTACCGTACTATGAAACTACATTTCCCATGAGTAGGCGGGAGACTTGCAGACTATTTAGTGAGACTATATGAGAGTACCCTTGTATGTTAGGACATCACTTCACTGATGCCTGTCTTGTCTTCTCTTACAGGTATCCTTTCCCTGCTGACCCTACCTTTACCCATCCCACATTTTTTATTTTAGTTTGTTATTTTTCTCCCTCGCCTAATGCCTCGAACACCCTGTGTTTACACTTCTGGGTGTTGGTGACATTTGGAGGTGGAACCATATTTGCATCGACTGGATCACGGGGAGTAAACGTGACACCTTCCAGACCAACCCCATTGAGTGTTGTTGTGAATGGATTTATAGTGACCAGCAAGGCTCTCGGGTATCTGGCTACAGAGACCTTATGTTGAATATAGTTATCAATAATTCCACACAGGCCCTGTACTGTCGCATTCTTTCTTTCCACAGTTGTCGATGATATATTCTTACTCTGCTTGACAAAGAACCATTGCTAATGTGAAAGAACTTCAACCGAATTAGTAGTTATACTTTACCATTTGTTAGGCTACAATGTGGCACTGCTCTACTGTACTTCTGTCACCTGCTATATTCTCAGTTGTACCGTTGAATTGCTCAGGAGGACAAACCAGATTTCATTTTCTTTTTTTTCATAGGCATGCAACTGCCACTGTGTCACACCACTACTACCACCGCTATGAGGAAATTTTATCCGACCAAGATTGCCAACGTTATTCGGTGTTTCCCGTGGAGCCAGCCCTGGGCCTAGCCCTACTTTCAAACACAAATTACAGGTAAGATAAGCGTTTGGTGGTTTGGGGGTATAATGGAGTATTAGTACGAGAGACGAGAGCCTGAAGGTAGTACTACTAAAGTCCTAGGACTCTTGGATTCACTTCACTTAGTCTGTGAGAGGCACTTAGTGTTGAAAACATTTGGGCATTTACACTTAAAGGAAGAAAATGGAACTAAACTTTCAGGAAAACAGTCAACGTTAAACCCCCACCCACCAGGCAAGCAGTAAAAAACAGGTATGCTCAGATAAAGTTTGAAAAAGTATATTTATATCCCTAACAAAATAATCTCCCGCAAGACCCTCCCTAACCCCAACGATTGTCCTTCAAAAGTCCCCAAAAACCCAACTCCCAATTCCCACCCCCCAAAAGTCTCTAAAAAAGGGGCAAGGGACACTATGGGTGGATGCTGTTCACTTTTTGGGCCAGGGCATCATGCTCCTCGCGGAGCAAGGCGAGCTCCTGCTGAAGGCGGGACACCATCAGGGTGGTGCGGCGCAGGCGTGCCTTCACTGCCTTGCAGGTGCAAGGCCTGTGAGAAGCAGCTGTTGGCCTTGCTGCTCGGCGGTGGCGTTTGCCTTTGGCAGCCCGGCTCAGTCTCGGTGGACCACTGTGCTGGGTCACGGTGGCAGCCGGTGAGGCCACGGAGGACGACGTTGTCGTTGTTGTCGACCGCACACTTTCCACGTCCTCCAGGGCCACCAGCCGCCGATATTCCGCAACAGTGGCCTCGATTCTCCGTTGCCGGGCCGCTCTAGCCAGCTCCTTCCTCCTTGTTCGTTTGGAAGGAGAACCTATATGAAGAAAGAAAGACATAGTCTGTAACCAATGCTCTTTAAGATTAACTCAATCATTCAGCAGAAATGTGTGCTGCAGTACAACTAGCAACTTGCAAGCGCATTACATAACTATTGAGGCCAGTATCTATCTAACCTCACACTTCTTCATCCTTGCTCTAACATTAGTGGGAGTTTAAGGAACAAATTCTATGAGCACTGTGGACTTCCATTGGAGTCGACTATGAAAGTACACCAGTCTTATTCTTCTTCTTGTCTCTTGTTTTGGAAAATTGGTACGTTATTTTCTGCAAGCCGGCATAATGCCAGCGCGGTAAACTTGCACCCGAGAAAAAGAGACGCACGCCATGAGGAGTGACCTAGACTTGCGTTGCCGTTGCGTTACTGTACCCGTCCAGTACATGCAGGTGGTGAATCTCTTACTTTTCTATTACGGGTGGCACTGAGAATACTCTGTTACAACTCAAGGGCTACTGCTTAATTAATTTAACTTTCACCCTACAGTGGAAATGAGTACTAGAAATGGAAAATTGAAGAAGATAAATAATCTGATTATCTATCACTTCACATGGGATGTTTTTGCTTATATATGGGATGACTTTAGGTGCTTTGCTTTTTATTGAGTGACAGGCAGTGATACATCCACACATGAATGACTGAGTACTACTAAACTTATTAAGAGAGGTAGGGAGTGGCCACCATAATAACCGGATCTATGCAGTGCTTGCAATACAAACTACTGCTACTATTTATGGTAGTATTTGGACAAAATTAAAAGTTCTTTTCCTTGCCTTTCCTACACTGGAACGGACGTGCGGGTGCAGTGTTAGTGTTACATGCTCTTCAAAGTTACACTTAGTTCATCCACTGACCGTCTACTCTCTCTAGATCATGGGTACCACAAACTTTCTCTCAGGGGCTACATTTACAGTGTAGTTTGGGGCCGAGGGCCGCACTGGTGGGGGCGGAGTCAGAGGGGGCGGGGCTAAAGCAAAACGATAACTTGTGACCATGAGGTTGCACACAGGTCCCTGCAGCAGATGCCCTCATCCACTGAGCCACCAGACCCAGCATTTACATACATCTCTCTCCCTCCTGCTGTCCCTCCTGCCCTCCCTCCATCTCTCTCTCCCTCCTGCCCTCCCTCTCCCTCTGTCATCTCACTGTGTGTGTGTCTATCTGTGTCAGCCTTCAGCCCGGGTTGAGACCGCTTCCTCAACGCGCACACACAGACAACAACACCAAAGTACTTAACAGGTCTTTAAAAGACCATTAACATATTATTGAGGCTTTGTTTGTTTTAGCGCCCCTGCTTCTCCACCCTGACAATCACTGCTTGCCCGGCCCCACAGAGCAGAGGCTTAGTTCTATTTCACCTCTTTGTGGCCTTGCATCTCCACTCTGCTCTGTGGGGGCCGGGGGAGCAGTGATTGTCAGAGTGGAGATGCAGGGGCGCTAACAGGTGAAATACAAAAAAGCCTCTGCTCTGTGGGGGCCGGGGGAGCAGTGATTGTCTGCAAGGTCAGCGCACCGCCAACGAAGGCTTGCCGGGCCACCACCGGCCCGCGGGCCGTACTAGGAGTACCCCTGCTCTAGATACACATATGCTATCTAAGAGTCAGATAGTAGCATGATCCAGGTATATGGACACATACAGTTTCTGTGTCACCCACCCAGGCTGTTGTCCTTCCACCCATCATTGCTTCATCATTCACCCAGCCATGCATCTCATATTCTTGCCTTCCCAGCTAGTCTTCAATCTCAATAAGTAAGGAATATATAAGAGCTTACCTCTGGCCGCCACCACCACCGTCTCAACTCTCACAGCTGCCGCCGCCGCCTCCTCCCCTGAAGCATCGCCCGATTCGCCCTCCGCCTCGGTGTCGAGCACCACCACCTCCACACTGGCCCCGCCACCAGATGTTCCACCTACAAAGTACATTTAAGAATGTTAGAATAAAGCAGTCACTAGTATTTGGTCTAGGAATGAAGACATGTGAAAACAATGTAATTTGTGACTGTCGTTAAAGTTAAAAAAAAATGTCCCTTTTTCCAGGGAAGGTTGTCTTGCTGCACTTTTTGGCACAACTGATGAAGGCTGTTTTTTTAACACGCACCATTTTTCTCCACACAGACAGAAGATGGACTTCTAACAACAAGATCAAGTTGAAACCAGGTGAGAGCTCGGCTCGACCACAAGAAATGTCTTCAATTAATCGTCAGCACTAACCACTTTTCCATTATCAGTTAAACGTTTAGTTTTATTATGACTTCATTTTAATAAATGTGTTTACTTTTAATAAAGCTTTTAAAGTTAAATACAATCTGTGTTTTTTGGTCCAGACTAGAGTGACTGAGCGAAAGGTTTTGCAATTTTTGCAAGCATGAGTCCAGATAGAACACTTCAAAAGACATTATGGACAATCCCAGAGGACTGCACTAAGTTGATAGAGCTATTGCTGACTAGAATCATGGGAGTTTCGCCAACCGTGCAATCTTAGTTAGCTACACAGACAGACTAATAAGAATAATCTAGTAATACCACAGGGAGTCATAGTAGAGGCAGGATAAGAATTTAGATACAGTCTACAAGAAGAGCAAAGACAATTTTGAAAAAAGTCAAATGAGGAACGCTAGGAAAAATAGGTACTAGTCTAAAATGAAAACTTACTGGGGCCAGCAGAGGAGCCCTCGCCTGCCCGATCCTGGCCCTGTTGATGAACAGCATCCGCCGCCTGCTGCTCCTGTGTCCTCCTCTCGCCCCTGGGGGGAGCTGACGTACAACATGAAAGAAAGAACAGAAAACATGGATGATTGTTGCTTGTCAATGTCAACCAAATCAAACATTTCAAAAGAACAATAACAAAATATTTCTGCGAAATTATATTGATTATGGTTACTTTTCATTTATATGCGGACCTGTGACTTCGAAAGTCACGTAACTCACTAAACAAAGTACTGAAACGTTCACCTAGGACTGGCAGGCAGCAGTCCGCAGGCAAGACGCAAAGTGACAGACAAACTCCATTGTGATTTCAGTCAGATCAGTGACAACACTAACAGTTGCCTGCTACATTACCAGTCATTTAAATAGTCAAACTATCAATCCACCGCCACTATTTTTCTTATTGTCAGGGTTACAAAGGAAGGGGCAGATTTAAGCCCTTGCGGCTCTTTTGCGCCGTTCTTGCGTGACTTTTGTGACGCAGCAGCTAAACAAAAAAGGGCGCCATGGTGCGGCGTATAATATTATAACAACGTGACGCATTTGGGAGATGCATCCCGTTATAAAGCCCTGCGCCATCAGGGGGCGTTCCGGCGCAAGGGAGGGCATTCCTGCGCTGGAACACATCCTAATAGTGGCTGAGGGAAATCTACAAAATATCAATCAGTCACCTTTAGGACAATGATGCGTCACACAAACCCTGCACCTGCTTGAAGCAGACGTACGGCTTGACCCAGCATTGGGGAGATAGGGTACCCCAGAGCATTGATGGAGCTGCGCCATCGTTGCGACGCAACTCCAGCAGTAAAGCTTCGGTGACGTTTTGGGCCCATGGGGCGCCGCATTGCAAATACGGCGCACCATGTTTGGTGGTGGTAGCGGGCCGCACAATTAATGGCGCATCCCTGCTACTTTGCAGGGATGCGACGGTAATTGCAATTCTGCCCCTTAGGGGCATACTTACTTACGCGTTCTGGCGCATCTCCAGAGATGCGCCAGATCAAATGCGTCACGCAAAACTACCCTTGCGACACGGCAGATGTGCCTCATTTACAATGCGGCGCGCCCTGGCGCAAGGGTAGGCACTTGCGTGACGCATCTCGTCACGTAAGAGCGGCGCATCGCTGGAGTCACGTCGCCAACGCAATGCAACTCCAGTAATGCTCAGGGCCACCCAATACTTTACATGCTGTGTCAGTCCTTTCGCCTGCTTCGAGCAGACATAAGGAATTGAATTGACGTAGCAGCGTCGCAGAAGTGCCTGCGTTAAATCTTGTAGATTTCACGCAGGCAATTTTGCGAGGCGCACAGCCGCTGGACCGCCCACCCTGCGTACTAGGAACGCACCCATTGTGGTGCAGGCCCATGGCTTTATAACGTGACGCATCTCCCTAGATGCGTCATGCTGTAAATGACTTGCAGGGATGCGGCACGTTTACGCCGCTGTTGCGTCACGCAAGGCAACGTAAACGTGGCGCAAGGGGCTTGTAAATGTAATCTGCCCCCTAGTGTCTAGCATTACGCAGTTCTGTTAAGTACACTCATACATAATAGTTACTCAGGCCAATGAGACCACGAAATAGAAAACAAATAAGCATAGTAGCAACCCCACTGAGAAGGAGAGCAGTGCACCTGAAATGCACAGAAGATTTTGAAATATAATTTAACTACAATGTAATCGTCATCAGCGGCATTATTGGCTTGCTCCATGTAAAAAACAAATATTTGCAATACAACAACACAGAGCAGGAGAAAACATCATAGTAGTGAGTGATTAAATGCCAATGGCTACTACTACTCACCAAGGCCGGGGATCTCCAAGCCGAGCTGGTCCAGCAGGTCGCGCTCGCGGTCCAGGAGGTCCGTCCAGCGATGGGTGACCTGGCTGTAGGTGCGCTGGACCCCGTAGAGGTGGGATATGGCCCAGCACACCTTCTCCCACCGCTTCCGGCGCTCCCGCATGTTATAGCCGCCGGCCGCGATCCTGCCGCCTCCCGCGATGGTCCTGGGCAGGCGGCGCTGGACGAAGTAGACCAGCGCGCCCACTTCCTCCGGGCTGAATATCTCCCGGCGCGTCACCTGCTCCCCCCTCGATCTCACGCCTGCTGTCCTGCCACTGGGTCCAGCACTACTCCCCGCCGCCGCTGCGGCCCTCAAGTGCCTGGGCAGCTTCACGGCGCCTGGCTTGACCATGGTCTGGGCAGGTAAGGTAGGAAGAAGTAGAAAATTAAGAAAGAATAGGATAGGGAAGAAGAAAAGAAAAGAGTTTACAAAAGTAGTTTAAAAGTAAAGAAAAATAGCAGAAAAGACAAAAATATACAGCTAGGAAAAGAGAGGGATAGATAAGAAGCAAAATCGTAAAAAAAAAACTGAAAACAAGCAAAGGATGGGAAAGATATCAAGAGGATTAAACACCATGCCCAGACACAGGAAATGAATGAAAAACAAGATGGCCGGCGCCCGTTTCCGAGCGCGAAAGTCAGTTCGCGCGAGATTTTCCTCGCGATCTCGTGCGAACCTCTAGATTTCCCGCGCGATCTCGTGCGAACCTCTACTCGCAATGCGCTTACTGCGCGAGATTATACATAGCGGGCGGAAACGGAAATACGTCACGCAAACAAAATGGCCGCGCCCGTACTCGACCTTGGGGTAAATTCGCGTGTTGCGCTGCAAGCGGCTCGCGAATACTGCAAAAAAACTCGCGAAACAACAAGCCGCAAAAAAATAAAATGCTCATTCGCACGAATTGGCGGCTTCCGCGGTCGGTTTCGCACGACGCCGCGCCCCGCGAATAGCGCGAAAAAAACCGCAAAACGATTTCAGCAAAAGCAAAAGCAATGAGCAGGTGCAAAAGGTCAACCTCATGATTTGTAACGATTCTTTGTATTGCTTCCTGAGGGGGCCCTCCAGAATTCGGTTGCCTGCTTGCAACTATTGTGTGACCCTGCTCTGACCTTAACTGTATGCCACAAAGGTCCTGATTTACAGCTAAAGGAGCAGACAAGCAGGTGCCAGGCTGGAACTTTAAATTCTTTCAGTGACACATTAATTAGCCCCTAATTCATTATTGTCAGTTGGGGCAGGGCAGGTGTTGTAACTAATTTTGCAACAATGAAAGCACTTAGCAAGTGCAAAAGATCACTAATCAGGGCGCACTAAGGAAGCAGGTGCCAGCTAAAAAAATATTCTGTGACACATTAATCAGCCCCAAATTAATTCAGGTCACTTGAGGCAGGGAAGGTGTGCTTTGCTTTGCCGAAAATAATGTACACTGGACAACCAGAGGGTGTGGTGATGAAACAGAGGGTGGCATGGGTGGGCCAGAGGGTGGCATGAGTAGTCAGAGAGTGGCAGTGGTGACAGAGAGTGGCAGTGATGAAGAAGAGTGTCCCAAACAGGCTGGACACGTAGAAACAACAAGTTCGCAAAACTTGCGACCCGACAGGTAAGTTCGCAAATTGCGAAATTGTAAAAACCCTCGCGAACTGGCAGAAACACGGGCGAACACAAAAAAAAAAAAAAATCCGCAAATTCGCGGGAATTCGCGGATTTTGCGGATTGCGAATCCGCAAATCCGCAAAATTCGCGAACGCGAGATCCGCAAAATTCGCCCAAAACATAAAAGGGTCTTTGGTTACCGGTTGTCTTTGGAACCCTTTTTAACAATTGGCGTCCCAAACGTGGGGCCCATCAGCGACTCGTGGATCCAGTGGGAGAGGTCCCGACGACAGAGTGAATGACTGCAACGATCGGAAGGTACCCTGTCCGATAGACCCTCGTCTGACAGCCGATCATCCGAACTTCACTGGTTCCGAACAGACCTCTCTCGAGTGATCTGCGGTCCTGACTGGGAACCATCAGGAGTGCCACGAGAAGTACGAAGAGAAGAGGACGATCGGGCGCTGGATTCGGAAGACGAGAAACTGCCCATGCGGTCCGGGTAAGGTCGTGTAAACACGACGAAATTGCGATAGTGATAGATAATTGGAAGTGATTGATAAATTGTTGAGAAAATACTAGTATTACTCTTTGTTAATTTATTGGAGATTCACTGTCTACAAACGGAGAAACAACAGGCTCTCCCTTTATAAACAGCGAAGGATAGGTACGCACCCGTCGGACCTATCTTTCTCCCCCACTGAACAATTGCCCCTTCCCCCTATTGATTAACTGTTATAGATTGTTTTCTGGAGATTCTCTGTCTGCAAACAGGGAAAAATAGGTCCCCTCTTTACAGATAGTGAAAGGGTAGGTGACGCGAACCTTTGCGAGCCTACTTATTCTCCCCATTGACCATATTGATTTTTTATTTTTGACCTAATATTGATTGATTGCTCAGAATTGGTTCATGAGGTATTCACTACGTGCAAACAACGTAGAATAGAAATATTCTGTCTAGTCTTTGCGCGCAGTGATAAGATAGGTAGTGCTGACTATTATCCCATTGTGATCCGTCATGCCTGTCTTCTCCCCACTGGTCAGTAGCCTGTTTTACCCGGACCGCTTATTAGAGATGAACCATCCGGCTCCGCTGGAAGGCACCCCTAATAAGGACATGTTCATGAAGCATGGATTAATCGCTATAGCCTACAGTGAGCTGTGGCATAAATATACGAAAAAGGATCGAGAAAGACAGTGGCCACTGAGAGGATCCTTTGATCTCGACAAAATAGAAACAGTAGAAATAGCCCTTCGTAGGAATGAAACAACACCTATTATGCTCGATAGTCTCGGCATGTGGCGCAAAGAAGCCGCACGACGAAGGGAAGGCGACGAATTCGAAAAGGGTGAAGGGACACGACGGACAACCCCCCAAACGTCTAGTAGGCAAAGGGAAGGGCCAGCGATGGCACAGTCCCGAGGAGTAGACATGAAAAGCGAACGGTGTAAAGGGATGTGCCGACAAGCCAACCCCGGAACACAACGACCCGAAGGTAATCCCCCGACATTACGCACAGGACGGACAGATGTAAAACAAAACCAATGTGCTTTCTGTAAATGTCTTGGACACTGGAAAGCCCAATGCCCGACTCTGCAAAGCATAGGTAAGAATGGAGGGTTGACAGAAAGGACGGACCGACAGAAAGGAAAAAGATGTGAGATAAAAACCAATCAGACTAGTGCAGACAGAACAGACAGGACCACCCCGTTTGATTATGCTCGGTGGCACAGATTTCGTCAGACCAATTTTAACGACATGTTAGAGTTCTGGGACTGATTGCTCTCTGTTGCTCCCCCACTCTGAAAAACAAACACAACTGCAGGTCAGTGTAAACAATCCCCCGTTAGAGAAAAGACTCAAGAAAGCCAAGCGTCTATTATATAACTTAGGATTTAATTACGGTAAAACACACAACCAACAGTAAACAGAATAACTAGTAGAACTCTCTAAAAAGCAAACTTGACTAATAGGAAAAATACAAAACATATTATGCTCACTCCGGAAGTCCTCCAATGTAACAGTTCGATGGTCCCGCCCATCCGAAACACATAGCACGTGTGGGGCGGGGCCTGCCAGCAGCCATGAGCCAAAAGGGATCGCCAGCGAGAAGGTCCTGGAGGCTCCGCCAAGCAGGCAATGAAATGGTCTTCCCATACTACCCTTCCAGGGATGGCGTCCCCCGGGCCGCGAGTAGGGAGGGGGCGGCTGCAAATGACCCCCTCCCTCGTATCTCCTGGTCCGGCCATCACGAATTCCTCCATCGAACGGATGCAGGGTGGGCAGGGAGGAAGAGGCGACGCGGACGAGCCTCTTCCACCTCCACAGGTAGGAGGCTTCCCTGCCCTGGCCCGACGCCGATGTCCTCCAGCCGGGCGACGGCCATATTTCCGCAACACAGGACACACAATGCCCGACTCGTATATTTTCTCAGTACAGGACATACAAGACCCGGCTGGTATACTTGCGTAGTACAGGACACACAATGTCCGACGGGCATATTTACGGAGCACCGGACGTACAATGGTCCCCCCAAGAGTCGGAATCAGGGGTGTAGGGTGGTCATCATGTGCGCCCCTGATTCCAAGGGACGGTGTAGGATGCGCCGGGAGATGGAGACGGCACGGGTGAGCCTCCCTCACCTCCCCAGATGAAGGCTCCACTGCTGCACCCTGGCGCCCCGAACCAGAATGTCCTGCTCCAGCAGCATGATGCTCTGTCTTTCGCCATCACAAGAAGTTTCGTCCACTCCTGATGGATACGGCAAAGGTGACTGCCACAGGGTCTCAAAATGGCGTCTGGGCCCTCGAAAGGCGGGTCTAGGCCGCTGGAGTAACTTTGTCCGAAATTGCAACTCAGGCGCTTGCCCACCTGGGCGCAAGCCACCACCATTGACAAACATCCCCTCGACTTTGAAGATTCTACCAAAGTCCCAAGAGCCCTCGGCCCCTTCAGGCTTCCGGTGAGGAACAGTTGCATTGATCTCAAATGAAATAACCACGGCACAGCAACAAGATGGCGGTGCTCTCGTGTCTGCATCGACTTCCGTCTGAACCACCCAGGAACATTATGGGCTAACGAACTTGAGCAAGTTCCGGCTGAACATCAACATGACCCGGTAAGAGAGACTCTACCCCCTCCCTCTCTTGATTGACGGTCCACACCACCAGCCCCTCTGTTAGCACAGTTTTCTTTTGAACTGCCGAAAGGGACTCTGGTCCAACCGCCAATTGTCGGGGATATTTTGCCCCTGATGCTACTTCCGGACTAAACCGGCCCGCCCAAAATGGCGCTGGTATCAATGGAAACTAACGGATGCCTCGTGGTGTTCCTTAGCTAATGAAACTTGATGTACTAAGATATATATAAATATACGAACCATTGCGCACTCGATGTTAAAAGGGAGGAGGGTTCACTTGGCAAACGTTTAAGAAGGGCTCCGTAAAATGTTGATTTCAATGAACAAATTATTTTTGATATTTGTTGTAACTGATACATAACGTCGCTTATGATGCACACCCGCGGTTTACATCTAGGAAATGTGATTACGATGAACTTGACTGTGTTTCCATTTATGAACTGAAATGCCCCTGATTCCTTCGTCACGCAATGAAATGTTTTTGGTTACTTGCAAATAATTAATTAGACCATTTTTTCATGTTCTTGTGCTACAAAATAACCCCCTACTGTATGTGCTTCCATCGACGACATGTCAGGCCAAAATATGAATTGCGCTCTCACATTTTACGTACTGAATAATTCTACAAATAAAGGTCTTAAAAAGCTATGGATAGGCATCGCGTACTTTTGTAAATACGGGTATCGGTGGGAGGGTTTTTCTGTGCGCAACTGTTCTGCTCTTTTTTTTAGGTTATCCGAGAAATGGTTGTTCGGCCCTGGGTTGATGGTCGAATCAAAGGTATGATACGCTGCCTCCAAGATATGCGACTAAGCTCAGGAACTGACGTATGAAGAAGGACCTCGACTTCTGAGGATGGGTAAAAATAAAACGGTGTGATTGATAAAATGTTATAAAGATATGGTGGTCGAAGGTACTAAGGTACAGGGTTGAACGAAGAACTGATATGCCTTAGAACATCACAGCTTTGGGAATGATTTAGGGATCCCGATGGCCGGATACATCTACAAAACCGGGTACCTCACGCTAGGCACCTCTGATTCCTCTTTTTAGCGTTTTCACTACACACGATCCTTAATGCCATCCTCGAACCTCCCCATGAACCACCTATCACATTGCCTGCCCACATGACTTTAGGAAACCAAAACCCTAAGGGATTATATCCCGAAGAGATAAGTACGAGTATGTGGTAAGTAAAGGACTTTCGTGCCCATACATTTGATGTGTTCGAATGTTGTCCCCCTACCTCCCCTTTTTCCCCCTTTTTCCCTCTGCAGGTCACATTAGAATCCCGACTAGAGTACCATAAGGGATCTGGAACCACGTCACGCCCGATGCATGAAGACGGACTAGCGCTGCAAAACGGCACAACAAGGACGCTCTACCCAATGCACGACCTTTTTACTTGATCTAATGCTTTTCTGTCCCAAAACTGCATGCTTTCTACATCCTAACACAGACCCGAAACGTCTAAACGTTAGGTAACGCACTGAATAGCCCAAACAATACACGGTCATTCCCCATGTCACACGTGTACTGTTTGGCCTATTGTCTGTCTCTCTCTCTCTCTCTCTCTCTCTCTCTCTCTTACTCTCTCTCTCACTCTCTCCCTCTCTCTCTCTCTCTCTCTCTCTCACTCACTCTTCCACCCCTCCTCACTTTCCCTCTTCCTAGCAACTGGCACCTAATTGGCGAACCTGGTGCACCTCCTGATTGGCCCCAAATACCACAAGTATTTGCCCAAATTTGTCCTAAATAAAATTGTATCGGTACCACGTTACTACCTCTCCTTTTCTACTAAAATATGGATGAAATTTAAATTGGCCAATAGGAAAGGGACAGGTAAGACGACTAAGGTTCCCTAAATTTGACCCACTCGCAGGGAACTATTTGTCAGTGGCTTCTATGATAAAATGTGTCTGTGGTAATGCGACCATCCCCATTGCAAATTGTCTCCGTACCCCAAGCTGTAAGAAATGATCGAGACACCCCCATCTACCCAAAATGCCCCCAGTTTGGTATCAGCTGCCCTGAACGGGAACTTGAAAAACGCCCCCTGCTCCGATTCGCTGCGTTTCTAATCGTTTTTCATAAGATCCCACCTTCCCCGAGGATAAGTTTAATAATTATCGCAAACCACCCCCCGAGTTTTTGTAGTAACCAGGTTGCGAGGATTTATATAGAAAGTTAGAAAAATGTATGCAGAGTTAAAAATTAGATCGAAAATCGAAAGACCTTGTTGCTGTAAGCCTTGCTGAAAATAAGATGTTTTGATGTAATGAAGACTTGTTTAGCCTATGTTCATCCCTCAGAAGGATGCCTATCAGACTATGGTGAATAGCACGTTGCACTTTTTGTAAAATACAAGGCCCTGAAGACCAGCCTAGCCTTGCAAGACTCGTACTAGGGAAATGGGTCTCTGCCAGAAGAACTGACATCTACTATAATAGACAAATGACAAATGAACGTAATAATCATCAAAGCGCCAAAGAATTAGCCGACAAAAGGAAGTTGTAAGGAATCCAGCAAACCCATCATCAATTGTTTATACGGTAGCCGCAAAAATCTCAAATGTAGCGAGTGCTTACCCCTGCTGCTTGGTGTTGGGAGAGAAATAGATTTATGTAATTACCTTCTTCTGCAAAATCTCTAAAGACTGTCTTTTCAAACTCATTTAAGGGTATCACTGTCGGAGGAGAAAGAGACCGGATGTGGGAGCACGCGGCCTGACTGCGGATTGTGGAACATCAGCAACGGAGGCCGAGGCGAGACCACAGCAGTAAGGAGTCGCAGGACGGGGCACTGTTTCAAACAAAGCTAAGGAAAGGGCTGACCTGAAGCCCCTGCTCTATGATCAACGTGTGCCAAAAAGTCCCCGCTCTCTGAACATGGTTACGGACCCGCCTGTCGCAAACCCTCCGTCCCCCTGATCTGTTCCCGACTTGGCCTTGCTCCATCCCCTCCTCCTCCGACCTACCATAAGGACTTTTCACACCCGCACCTCTCCACCCGAACTCCCAAGTTCCTCCAAATCCTACTGAGCTACCCAGAGAAGAGTACTCCCTACGTCAGAAGGGAGGGAGCTCCGACTAAGTAGACCACGAACTATGTTAAATCCCAGAACGGTGACCTAGAACTCCACCAAGGATCGCCCCCGAAGAAAAGATAAACAAAGTCTGTGGTTCTGCCCGCTACCAAGCACCTTGAAGATGATGGAAGCAACAGGAAATGCCCACCACAGAGACTCAAGAAACGAACAGATCTCACAATTCTGGAACAATTGCATTTTTATTGCAGATCTATGCTCTACGTTACAAAGAAAGTGCACCTGCTCCAAAACAGTAACGCATTGCTCCTATGAGGCCTGGCGAAACAAGACAAAATGTACCCCTGCTCGCAGACCTCCAACGACTCAATCCACATGAACATTCCTGTTGACAGACCGAATTGTAATCCAGGTGCTTAACAGTGCCAACAGAAGACGACAAAAGACAACGAGAACTCTGATATTTTTTTACTATCTCTCCTTTCTCTCCCAACCACCATTGGACTGACTATGCACCCGCCGTATACAAAAAGGACTTACTTATATGATAACTTACCAGTTCTTATTCTATGATCTGTACCCAATGCCCTCGCTACATAATTCTAGTCTGATATTTCATTACGATGACTTTTTCTGCAACCAACTTAACGATGAACCTGCCTACTAAATGATGAGATTTTTCAATATGATGTTTATAATGTGATGTTTACGTACAGTTCTTTCGCCTAAGTCCCCTCTCCCTTACTTATGATCGCTGCATATAGGTGTAGATAGGAAATAGGCCGGCAAGATGTCTTGGAAATGTTAAAGGGAGGACTGTGAAAAATAAATACAAACTTGGTGAACATTATCGGCGCCATCTTGCCCCTTTTCCAAGCCCATTCGTGCGCGTAAGCGGCAGCCATTTTGAGCACCATGGCCTCCCTGCCCCTCGCTGATAGCCAGCGCGTCTCTCTCTCTCTCTTAACCTCGCAAGCATTCCCCCGCACGCTGACAACCCCCGCTCTCTCATGCCTTGGGTCATAAACCCCTCTCCAGCGCAGCTTCACCACGGAATCCCATCCTGTTCCCAGCGCGACACCTCCCCTCATTCCTTTCATGGCCTCAAACCCTTTTGATGTAAACCCCCTTTTCCTGTGTCCCCGTTTGTCTTCCTTGTTCCCAAGCCGCCACCTGGCCCTGCGGATACTGTTTATTACCCGTACAGTAGGAAGCTTCCCCTCCCCATCAAAAGATCCCCGAACCGATCAAAGCCCCCACCCCATGAGATCCGATCAAACCCCATGCATTCCGTGAATCGGCGGAATGCCCTGCTGTGCGACAACCATCACCTGTTGTGACCGGGGTGGGGAATCCAACTGTAAATGTGTGTGGGAACGGGCCTGCAGGGGAGATTCCGAGGATGTTCTTTCTAATACTAAAATGTTGCAAGAATGTGTTATGTGCAATAAAGGTCGTAAACCCTAGTATAAGAGGCCAGGCCTCAGAGATGTGGTTAGAGCACCTCGTGACGATACTTGCTGTCTGAATTGATGTGTTCTCCTCCGGAGAGAATAAAATCCTCGTTTCCTGCCTTCCAGTCTCCAGCGCCTGCTTCTTCATTGATTAATATTGGTGGGTCATAGAGGCGATACCGCCGGGCAACATAAAAGGGTCTTTGGTTACCGGTTGTCTTTGGAACCCTTTTTAACAGGATGGATGAGTGAGTGAAAGGGAGGGTGGATGGACAAAAGGATCAATAGATGAGTGAAGGAGTGAAAGGATAAATGGATGAGAGAAAGGATGGATGAGTGATAGGGTCAATCGATGGGTTCATGAGCGGATGAGTAGATGGATGGGTGGGTGGGTGGATGGAAGGAAGGATGGCTAAGTGAAAGGGTCAATGGAGAGAGAAAGGGAGGATGGATGGATGCCTGAAAGGGTGGATGGGTGGAAGGATGAGTGACTGGGTGGATGCATGAGTAAGTGAAAGGATGGCTGGATGGGTGAAAGGTTAAATGGCTGGATGGATGAGTGAATGGATGGATGGGTAGAGGAGTGGATGGATGAGTGTACAGATGGATAGGGTAAAGGGTGGATGGATGGATAATGGATGGATGAGTGAAAGGATGGATGAAGGGATGGATGAGTGAAATGATAGATGGAAGGATACATGATGGATAGGTTTTCAAATGGCTGAATATGTCTAGATATGGCTGGGCTTACTTATATACAATTCCACAACCTCTGATGTGTCTGTAAAACTTATCCAATTGTCCTGAAGTTTTGTCCTGAATTTGTGTCCTGAATTTTGACCCTTTGTCCTGAATTTTTACACTCCCCGTCCTGAATTTGCACCAATGCCAGTTGGTCACCCTAACGTACATGTATGTATGAGGTGTGTGCATCCTTGCCCGGTCTGTGTAGGTCAGTGTGAGGTGCCTGAAATGTATGAGGTCTGCTCCTCTGTCGCAGGCGTCTGTGTACGGACAAGGCACCTGGGGCCTATTTACAAGCTCTTTCGCCACCGGTGCCTAACTGTTAATATGGGGAAGAGTGGCTACCGGCGGCGCACGGGTCATGTAAATAAGACCCCTGGCCTGTATGAGACGAGAGCCTCTGTGTGAGCTAGTTTTCTGTCTTCTTTTGTGCTAATTTTTCTGACCTCTATTTTGCTCTCTCTGCTCATTCTGCCCATTAATTTTCCTCTTTCTGCTCGTTTCTAACCTATACTTTCTGTTCATTTCTGACTTTATTTTTTCTCTTTCTACTCATTTCCGCCCTTTATTTTTCCTTTTTACTGCTCGTTTCTGACCTGGGTCTTCCACGGAGACAACTGCACATCCACAGCGCCAAGCTACCCCTAGGGGTGACAGTGCTGCGATACCCCTAGGGGTGACAGTGCTGCAATACCCCTAGCGGTGACAGTGCTGCGATACCCCTAGGGGTGACAGTGCTGCGATACCCCTAGGGGTGACAGTGCTGCAATACCCCTAGCGGTGACAGTGCTGCGATACCCCTAGGGGTGACAGTGCTGCGATACCCCTAGGGGTGACAGTGCTGCGATACCCCTAGGAGTGACAGTGCTGCGATACCCCTAGGGGGGAGAGTGCTCCGATACCCTCCGATATCCTACTAAAGTCCCTGTCCCTCTATTTGGAAACTCACCATCTACTCCACGAGCGACAGGCAGGTTTTCGTGCTCATCACAGTACCGAGTTGGTGATGCTATCGGTGTTGGATGAGCTAAGAGGCATGGCTGACTCCAAGAAACCGAGCGCCCTGATTTTGCTGGACCTATCAGCGGCGTTCGATACTGTCAGCCATGCCTTGCTTTTGGACAGACTGAGGGACTTTGGGATTAAGGGCCAGGCCTTTCAATGGTTGCAATCATTCCTTACAGGAAGGACCCAAAAGATACAACTGGGGGACGAAACATCCGAGGTGGGGATTTTAGAGTGCGGGGTGCCACAGGGGTCCGCCCTGTCCCCGCTTCTATTTAACCTCTACTTGCAACCATTGATTGCTTCTCTGGCCACTATGGGCTGTAAAGTCTATAACTACGCGGACGACACGCAACTGCTGCTAAGTGTCGATGACACCACGGCCGCGCAACTCCAAACTCAGAACATCTTGCGGTTCACAGTGCAATGGATGACAGATAATCTGTTAAAAATCAACCCTGACAAGACCGAGGTACTAGTGATTCCATCTACTGCCTCACCTTGGGGTGATCTCTATTGGCCTACAGAGCTGGGCCCGGCTCCAAAACCAAGCTCGTCTGTAAAGAGCTTGGGGATCAAACTGGATGACGATCTGTCAATGGCCCCTCAGATCTCTGTGGTTGTGGGAAGTTGCACGAACATCATTAGGCAACTGCGGAAGTTAACTCCCGTCCTCTCACAATCCATGATGCGATCAATAGTAACGGCCACCATCATCTCCAGAATTGACTACGGGAATGCCCTGTACCTTGGCTTACCGAAAACTCTGACCAGTAGACTCCAGGTCATAATGAATGACGCTGCCCGGTTGATTTTCAGATTACCGAGGAGATCTAAAGCCACTCCCCTACTACAAAGCTTGCACTGGCTCCCCATTAAAGAAAGAGTGGAATTTAAGAACTTATGCACGGCCCATAGGGCAATCTATGGCAAGGCCCCATCTTACATCAAAGATCGTCTGCAACTTTATTGCCCCACGAGAACACTTCGATCCTCAGACTCCCAACTACTGGTCTGCCCCCGCTACAGGCTAGTGACCAAGGGAGGGAGAGCCTTCTCAGTGCTAGTCCCTCAGCTATGGAACAGGTTGCCGGAGGCACTGCGTCGGGAAGGGAACCTACTACGTTTCAGGAAGAGCCTAAAAACATTCTTGTTCAGACAAAGTATGAGCACAGTGTAATCCCATCTTGCTAAGTTATTGTTACTACCATCTTTCCTGGCGCTTAGAGGCCTGCAGGTGATTAGGCGCGCTATAAAAACCCATTAACAATAACAATACCCCTAGGGGTGACAGTGCTGCGATACCCCTAGGGGTGACAGAGCTGCAATACCCCTAGGTGTGACAGTGCTGCGATACCCCTAGGGGTGACAGTGCTGCGATACCCCCGGGGTGATAGTGCTGCGATACCCCTCGGGGTGACGGTGCTGCGATACCCCTGGGGTGAGAGTGATGCAATACCCTATAGGTGACTGTGCTGCGATACCCCTAGGGGTGACAGTGCTGCGATACCCCTAGGGGTGACAGTGCTGCGATACCCCTAGGGGTGACAGTGCTCCGATACCCCTAGGGGTGACTTGCTGCGATACCCCTAGGGGTGACAGTGCCGCGATACCCCTAGGGGTGACAGTGCTGCGATACTCCTTGGGTTGACGGTGCTGCGATACCCCGAGGGGTGACAGTGCTGCAATACCCTAGGGGTGACAATGCTACACTTTACAGTTGCTAATTGATTGATTGATCTGTGTGAGGCACCTGGCCCTTATAATCTCTTCTCATTTGTGTACACTACATCCATCTGTATTCCGTCTTTACTTCTACGTCGACTGAATTCAGTGTGTACATTTGTGCAAAGTCTGTGTAAGGTAGGCACCTGAATGTGAGGCGCCTGGTATGTATGAGGTCTACTCGTTCGTCTGTGTGATGTTTGAGTAAGGTATGTAGGCCTGCGTGAGGTGCCTGGTTTGAATAAGGTCTACTCGCCTGTGTGATGTTTGTGTAAGGTATGAACGTCTGTGTGAAAATGCAAGGGCTGGACTGTTCCCATGAGGCAAAGGGTCAGACTGATTTGCATATGGCCATGTCTGAACTGGAGTGGTGTGGAGTGCAAAAAACGATGGATTTAGGCCCAGATCTCTGTACTGGGGTGAATGCATGACATTGTTCTGCATTCTGTCCATCTACTGTGCTTTTTGCATTTGTCACCCCGAGTGGGATGGGTATGCTCAGACGTGAGTTCCATGCTCTCCACACCACTGGATTCAAGCAAGCCGGGCTTAAGACGGCTGCAATGCCAGAAACCGGTCCTCGGAAGCTTGTTTCCGGTCCAGGGAAGGCATGGCTTGGCAGTTCGGGCTGGACTGTTCCCATGAGGCACAGGGTCAGACTGATTTGCATATGGCCATGTCTGAACTGGGGTGGTGTGGAGTGCAAAAAACGATGGATTTAGGCCCAGATCTCTGTACTGGGGTGAATGTATGACATTGTTCTGCATTCTGTCCATCAACTGTGGTTTTTGCATTTGTCACCCCGAGTGGGATGGGTATGCTCAGACGTGAGTCCCATGCTCTCCACACCACTGGATTCAAGCAAGCCGGGCTGAAGCCGGCTGGAATGCCAGAAACCGGTCCTCAGAAGCTTGTTTCCCGTCCAGGGAAGGCATGGATTGGCATTTCGGGCTGGACTGTTCCCATGAGGCACAGGGTCAGACTGATTTGCATATGGCCATGTCTGAACTGGGGTGGTGTGGAGTCCAAAAAAACGATGTATTTAGGTCCAGATCTCTGTACTGGGGTGAATGTATGACATTGTTCTGCATTCTGTCCATCAACTGTGGTTTTTGCATATGTCTCCAGCAGTGTCACAGACGGAGAGGTTGTCTAAGATGGCCACCAGTGTACAGTACAGTCCCCTGCCTGACCCCAAGATGGCTTCCATAGTGGTACCCTCCACATTGTTTTAGTTCCCCGGGAGAGCAATTGGACATTGACCAGACCTTGAACCTATCCCTAACCTGCCTACACATCAGGACTTGGAATCATATAAAGTACATGTGTCCCCGTGCGCGCAGCGGACGCGCGCAGCGTGCGCGACGGTGGCACGACGAAGGTGCGCCTAAGGTAAGCCCGTCTGCGACCGTCCGTGCACCGACAACGCACAGAGCCAGAAACGCTGGATCAAATGAGTCAGGGGCTGGGGTCAACATATTAGGCTACAGCCGTGAGTCGTTGCTTATGCTTAACAACAACTCATGTACCACCAATAAGCACAGGGATGTATTGCATTCTATGTCACGACCTGCCCCTTTTGCCACTTTCACTTCAAGACATCACCTTCTGCCTCGCCCTCTCCCGCTCGCACTGAACTGAACATAAGGCTAATATTCGCGCAGCTCTTATCAATGCACGCTCACTGGTTAAACATACAGAAGATGTACATGAGCTGGTTGTGGACGAGGAGCTAGATCTCCTCTTTATCACGGAAACATGGTTACATGACTTTTATGCACCAGCGATTGAACTTGCAACTCCACGGGGGTATAAGATCACGAGACTGGACCGCAAGTCAGGCCGAGGAGACGGTATTGCTGTGATCTTCAGGGATAGGTGGACATTGTTAAAGGAAGGTACAGGAGAGATTCTTGAAGGGGAAGCGCTGGAGTTCTCTCTAGCCCTATCCCCGCATTTCACTTTGGGTGGAGTTTTGATCTACTGTCCCCCTGGCCCGTCAGGCACCTTTATTAAATCCCTAGAGGAAGTCATCACCCGAGGGGCGATTAGGTTCTCAAGGTTCTTGCTGCTAGGCGACTTTAACATTCATTTTGAGAACCCCCTGGCTCTGGGGACAAGGGATATGTCTGACCCATGCGAACTAACCCACCTCACACAGCATGTGCGCCGCCCCACCTGCACCTGTGGCCACATCTTAGACTTAGTCTGCTCTAATTTTAGTCTTGATTTGGGGGATCCGCGGCCAGTGACGTGGTCGGATCACCACCTGGTCAGTTTTTCGTGGGATATTAGCAGTCCCTCCCTGCTGGGCGGGAAAACCCCCGGCCCTCCTCCAAAAAAGATTAACATCCAAGCCCTGGCCACAGCCTTGGCTTTATCATCCCCTGTCAAGGCCTCCAATTTAGAGGGTGCAGTAGAGAGATTCTCGGAATGGATCAGCAGGGCCGTCAATTCTCTCCCGCAACCTTCTGCGAGTGGTCGCCTACGGGACCCTCCTTTGAGACCATGGTTCACCGACCACTTAAAAACATCAAAGCTAGGATGCACAAAATTGGAACAGGCATTGCGCCGGGAATACTGCCCCCGAGCTAAGGCTGCTCTACGCACCACACAAAGAGAATACTATGCTGCCATTAAGGTAGCCAAAAGTAATTTTTTTGCAGAGAGAATTTTCAGAGCCAACAATAACAGTAAAGAGATCTTTGCTGTTGTTCGCAGCTTTATGTCACCTGTGGCTGAATCATCTTCTGCCCCCATCTCTGCTGAGTGGTGCGAGGAGTTGTCTACCTACTTTATTGATAAAATTCAAACAATTCAGGCAAGCCTACGGCTTCTTACCCCGGCTCAACATCATCCTACTTTGTTGTCACCAGAGAATAACATGCCGAGTCAGCTCTTCGCGCATTTTGACCGGGCCGAAGATAAGGACGTTCTGTCCATTTTGAAATCCCTAAAATCGGGGTCACCAGCGGACCCTTGCCCTGCGAGGGTCCTGAGCGGGGTGGCAGAAATCATTGCACCTGTGGTGGGGGCCTTGATTAATGAGTCACTTCAAACAGGCATGGTGCCCCCTCAATGGAAACATGCCAAACTTCTGCCCCTTATTAAAAAACCTACGGCGGATCCGCTCCTATTATCCAACTACCGCCCCATTTCCCTTCTTCCAGCCCTGGCCAAGGTGTGTGAAAAGGTGGCGTTCAGACAGTTGGAAAAATGTGTGGAATCTTCGGGTGCATTGCACCCTGCTCAATTGGGCTTCAGAACATCCTTCAGCACCGAGACAGCTTTGGTGGAGGTTATAGAAGCCGTTAGAGAGTGTCTGGATGGGGGCGGCAGAGCAGCATTGATTCTGTTGGATCTCTCTGCCGCGTTTGACACGGTATCCCACCTCCAGCTTCTCGCCGGGCTGTCAGACATGGGTATTACGGGCAGAGCCCGTGCCTTGGTTAAGGCATTCTTGGAAGATCGGTCTCAACGAGTATGGATGCCCCCCTTTAACTCAACTGACTGTAAAGTGGCCATAGGGGTCCCGCAAGGGTCAACGCTGAGTCCCTTGCTATTCAACATTTATCTGACCCCCCTTATTTACCTGGCGGAGAGAATGGGGGCCAAAATTATGGCTTACGCCGATGACACCCAACTTCTCTTCACCTGCAAGGGTGAGGACCTCCAGACGGCTGAGGCCCAGCATTGTCTATCCTCGGTTTTTGCCTGGCTGGCCCAGGCTGGCCTGAAATGCAACGAGGACAAATCAGAAGTGCTCCTTTATGGTCAATTTCCGATGGCATTCAGGGAATCCCTTTGGCCCAAGGGATTTCCCTGTCCCAAGGGGGACTGCGGGGTAGCCAAGAACCTGGGGATCTGGTTCGAGCCGATCTGAGCTTCCGCGAACAGATCATGAGACTCTCAGGAGCCTGCTTTGGTACCCTGAAAGCCCTCAGGAAGTTCTTCCCCCTCCTTCCTCGTGTCGCAAAGGAGGCTGTAGCCAGGGCGCTCATACTCTCGCGCCTGGACTATGCTAATGCCCTCTACATCGGCTCTCCTGGATTTCTCTTGGGGAAATTACAGGTTGTGCAGAACGCGGTGGTCAGGCTCCTCTTTGACATCCCGAGGAGACGAAGTGTCCGCAAGCAACTGAGTGATCTTCAATCAATCAATCAATCAATCAATCAGTGACACTTGTAAAGCGCGCTACATACCCGTAGGGTCTCAAGGCGCTGGGGAGGGGGGGTGCCGCTACTGCTCGAACAGCCAGGTCTTCAGCTTCTTCCTGAAGGAGAGATGGTCTTGGGTCAGGCGCAGGTCGGACGGGAGGGAGTTCCAGGTCTTGGCGGCCAGGTAGGAGAAGGACCTTCCTCCTGTAGTCGCTCTTCGGATGTGGGGGACGGCGGCGAGGGCGTGGGTGGCTGAACGGAGGTGGCGTTTGGGAGCGTAGAAGTTGACTCGGCTGTTGAGGTAGCTCGGGCCTTGGTCGTGTAGGGCTTTGTGTGCGTGGGTGAGGAGGCGGAAGGTGATTCTCTTGTTGATGGGGAGCCAGTGAAGGTCTCTCAGATGTCCAGAGATGTGGCTGGATCGTGGGATGTCGAGGATGAGTCTGGCTGAGGCGTTTTGGATCCGCTGGAGTCTCTTCTGGAGCTTGGCGGTGGTCCCGGCGTAGAGGGCGTTGCCGTAGTCCAGTCGGCTGGTGACGAGGGCCTGGGTGACGGTCTTCCTGGTCTCTGTGGGGATCCACCAGAAGATCTTCCGTAGCATGCGTAGGATGTTGAAGCACGCCGAGGAGATGCTGTTGACTTGCCTGGTCATGGAGAGGGAGGAGTCCAGGATGAAGCCCAGGTTTCGTGCATGGTCTGTCGGTTTGGGTGCGGTGCCCAGGGCGGGAGGCCACCAGGAGTCGTCCCAGGCGGAGGGTGAAGAGCCCAGGATGAGGACCTCCGTCTTGTCCGAGTTCAGTTTCAGGCGGCTGGTCGTCATCCACTCGGCTACCTCTTTCATCCCTTCGTGCAGGTTGGCTCTGGCGGCGGCGGGGTTGTTGGTCAGGGAGAGGATCAGCTGGGTGTCGTCGGCGTAGGAGATGATGCTGAGGTGGTGTTTGCGTACGATGGTCGCGAGGGGGCTCATGTAGACGTTGAAGAGGGTGGGGCTCAGTGATGATCCTTGGGGGACGCCGCAGATGACATCGGAGGCCTCTGACTTGTACGGTGGTAGGCGAACTCGCTGTGTTCTTCCGTCGAGGAAGGAGATGATCCATTCCAGCGCCTTGTCCTGGATTCCGATGTTGCTGAGGCGCTGTATTAGGGTGCGGTGGCAGACCGTGTCGAATGCCGCGGAGAGGTCTAGGAGGATGAGGGCCGCTGTTTCTCCATTGTCCATCAGGGCTCGGATGTCATCGGTGGCGGCGATGAGGGCGGTCTCGGTGCTGTGTTTGGCTCGGAAGCCGGACTGTGAGGGGTCGAGGGATGCGTTCGTCTCGAGGAAGGCGGCCATCTGCTTGTTGACGGTCTTCTCGATGACTTTGGCTGGAAACGGGAGAAGCGAGATGGGGCGGTAGTTCTTGAGGTCGGTGGGGTCTGCTGTTGGTTTCTTGAGTAGAGCGCTGAGTTCGGCGTGTTTCCAGCTTTCGGGGAAGATGGCGGTGTCGAAGGATGTGTTGATGATGTCTCGCAGGTGGGGTGCGATGACAGCGTCGGCCTTGTTGAAGACGTGGTGAGGGCAGGGGTCGGTTGGTGATCCGGAGTGGATGGAGTTCATCGTGCGGATGGTGTCTTCTGTGCTGATCGGGGTCCAGGCGTGGAGGGTGGTGGTGGGGGGGGGGCGGCTGGTCGGTCGTGGTGTGCGTTGGTTGGTTGTTGAAACTGCTGTGTATGTCCGTGATCTTGTTGTGGAAGTATGAGGCGAGGGAGTTGCAGAGGTCTTGCGATGGGGTGATGTCGTTGTTTCCTGCGCTGGGGTTGGAAAGCTCTTTCACGATGTTGAAGAGTTCCTTGCTGTTGTGTGCGTTGTTGTCCAATCGGTCCTTGAATGCTGTTTTCTTGGCGGCGCGGATCAGCTGGTGGTGTGTCCGGGTGGCCAGTTTGTAGGAGGTTCTGTTGTCCGGTGTCGGGTCCCTTTTCCAGACTTTCTCGAGGGCTCGGCAGTTCTTCTTGGAGCTCTTGAGTTCGTCGGTGAACCATGGGGCCTTCTTGCTGCCGGGTCTGCTGGGCGGGGTCCTCAGCGGGGCAAGTTCGTCCGCGCAGTTGCTGATCCACTTCGTGATGTTATCGGCGGCCTGGCTGGGGTTCGCTGAGCTGGCAGGAGGGTGTTGGCTCAGGGAGGTGACGAGTTGGTCTGCTGTGATCTTGTTCCAGCTTCTGCGGGCGGTGTGTTGCTGATGTTGGTGGGTCGTCGTTCTCTTGAAGGTGAAGTGGACGCAGCTGTGGTCCGTCCATTGAAGCTCTGTGGCGTGGCTGAAGTCGATGTCTGTGCTGGATGAGAAGACGGCGTCGAGTGTGTGTCCGGCGAGGTGGGTGGGGGTGGACACCAGTTGCTTGAGTCCCAGGTTGGCGAGGTTGTCGAGCAGGGTGCTGGTGTTGTGGTCGTTGTTGTTCTCCAGGTGGAAGTTCAGGTCCCCCAGGAGGATGTAGTCAGCGGAGGGGAGGGCATGCGGGCTGACGAAGTCGGCGATGTCCTCGCTGAATTGCGTGCGTGGTCCGGGGGGTCGGTAGATCAGGGTGCCTCTGAGGGTGGTGTTCGGGTTGGTGTGGATCTGGAAATGCAAGTGTTCGGCGGTGGTCAGGGTGGTGTCGGTGCTGGTCGTGAGACGGATGGTGTTCTTGTGGATGATGGCGATGCCTCCTCCCATCTGGTTGGCGTTTCGGTCCCTCCGGACGATCTTGTAGCCCTCTGGGATAGCGATGGCGATGTCGGGAGCTGAAGAGGCGTTCATCCAGGTCTCCGTGAGGAAGGCAACGTCAGGGGCTGTGGCGTCTAGGAGGTTCCAGAGTTCGATGGCGTGTCTGTGGACGGAGCGGGTGTTGAGCAGGATGCACTTGAGGTGGGTGCTGCTGGAGGTCGACTTGGCGGGTGCTGGTGCGAGGCAGGCCCGGATGCAGGAGAACTTGCAGGCGTGGCAGCTGAAAGGTCCGTGGGAGTGTCGCGGTGTGGCTTGATGGCATTCAGGGAGTCGGCCGGAGTTGAGAGCGATGAGGGTGGCGGCGGAGTACGTCAAGCGGGTCGGTCGGGGTCTTCGGGGGCCAGGGGTCCAGGCCCTGGTCGCGATCCGGTCGCGGACGGGCGCAGACGGGCTTACCTTTGGCGCGCCTTCGGCGCACAATCGGCGCACCCGCTGCGCGTGACCGCTGCGCGTTCGCACGGTCGCCATTTAAGGCGAAGTGCGCGGGTGGGCGGGGCAGCTGGGAGGCGGGAGCAGAGGGAAAAGGGGCGTGGTCAGCGGTGGTGGCGGGAAGCGGGAAGCGGGGAGGGAAGGCGGGCAGACAGGAAGGAGAGCGCGAAAAACAGGCAGACGTTACCAACAACAAAAGGCACAAATGTTAAGCAGGACGCAAAGACTGGGAGGAAACAAGCACAGTAGTTCGCAAAGACAAAAACAAAACAGACGGCAGCGGCGTCAGCCGGCCACGAGGCAGAGGGGACAAGCACAATGGTTCGAAAAAACAGACAAAACAGACGGCAGCGGCGTCAGCCGGCCACGAGGCAGAGGGGACAAGCACAATGGTTCGAAAAAACAAACAAAACAGACGGCAGCGGCGTCAGCCGGCCACGAGGCAGAGGGGACAAGCACAATGGTTCGAAAAAACAGACAAAACAGACGGCAGCGGCGTCAGCCGGCCACGAGGCAGAGGGGACAAGCACAATGGTTCGAAAAAACAGACAAAACAGACGGCAGCGGCGTCAGCCGGCCACGAGGCAGGTAGCGAGGCAGAGGGCAAAGCGGAGTGGCACACGCAGCAGCTGGTGGCCGTGCGGCGCGGGGGTGTCCCACAAGTGGGTCACCTTCACTGGCTCCCGGTTGTTCAGCGAGTACGCTTTAAAGCCCTGGTCCTGGCACATAAAGCGCTCCATGGCCCCTGCCCCTCCTACCTGAGTGCTAGGTTTGCGTTTTACCTCCCGACCCGTCATCTGCGCTCTGCTGCGCAAAGGCGGCTGGTAATCCCTAGGTTCGAAGCGCCCGCCTGGAGTTCAGTCCCTGGCGGTGAGAGCATCCACCATGTGGAATGCCCTGCCGGATACGCTAAGACACACAAAAGAACTTACCACCTTTAAAACACTTCTGAAAACATATCTGTTTAAACAAGTGGTGTAGCCGCCCCTGTCTGCTTGGTCTCTGTTTTCTCCAACGCGCCAGGACCCTCTTGAGTAGCAGTGCGCAATACAAATCCATAACATAACTTACCCCAGACTGTAGAGGCTAAGCGATTTGGCTGATGCCCGGTGGAGCTACCATATAGCTAAAGAGGAGATGGGTTGTGGACTCCCCGCCCTTCCTCCCATCACCTACCCAGCTGGACCTTGGGCAGACTTTCCCCTCGTCTCTACGTCCTATCTTCCTCCTACCCCTTTACCCGATCCACTTACCCTTCCTTGCGCCTTTCACCTTTTCCCCTATTTTCTTTAAATACTTTTCTTGATACTTATGTAACTTTTAACTGATGTAAATTGCAACATTATTGTTCCTCATGCAAAGCGCTCTGTTTCCTTCGGGTCTTGCCAGCGCTATATAATAGCTCATTAATTATATATGTTCCCATTTAGTACTCGTTCTCTCTGTATCTACTTCCCTAGCTCCTATCCCCTCCCCCTGAATCTCTCACCTTGCTTGCTAGTCTTCCTAGCCTCCTGTCCTTTGTGCCCTTTGGACTAAGCACTCCTTCTCCCCTTGGTGGGGAAAGATCCAATATTTATACTCGGGAGTCTCAGCGTATCCGCTGAGAGAGTCCACTGCGTCAAGGGAGCCACTCACACTTGAGGTATGGTATGGCACCCCTTGCCAAAGCACTCCCTCTCCCCTTTCTGAGGAAGGATCCAGTATGTAGACCTTGGAGTCTCAGAGACCCCTCTGAGAGAGTCCAGTGTGTGGCTCACCGGTTAGAGGAGGCAGACCCAGAAGCAGAGGTCGGCCCGGGACCAGGGTTCAATTCCTGACGCAGCAGGGTTTGAAGCCCAAATGTCCACGGACCTGATAATTCTCGCTTCGTTGCCTACTTGAATCAGGGGTTCACGCTCTGCAACTCTGGGCAATAGCTTGCTCAATCTCCACTACGGCCCCCGCGGCGGGATGCCTGGCTTTCACCTTGGGGGTGCCCAGCTGGGCTATCCCACAGGGAAAAACCAGGACGGGTTCCCAAAGCAAGCGCCGAGATACCCTTTGTGGTGATACGTGTGCTATATAAGAAACTACATTACATTTTTTTTTTTTTTTTAAAGGGAGCCTCCCGCAACAGAGATAGAGAAGTGATCCCAGCTCCTACCCCGCTCCCCTGAATCTTTCACCTTGCCTGCTTTTCCCCTTACGTATTTGTGCTTATTGTTTTATCTCGACCTTACAAGTAACTATGTTGCCCTGCTCTAATAACTGTGTAACCTTTGTAACAATGTAACCTGTAACTATGATGTGATGCTCATGTAAAGCACTCTGATACCTCCGATTCTAGCCAGCGCTATATAAAAACCTTTAAAATAAATAAAATAAATAAATAAGTCTATTGCTCCAGCAGTGTCACAGACGGGGAGGTTGTATATGACTCCAGGTAGGCATGCCTGTGTACTGGTCATGTGAGGGTCAGTATCCACCTAAAGTGACTAGACAGATAGCGCCAAGAAGGCCCTACCTCAAGAAGCTCCCTAAAAGAGGCCATGGCTTGATGTTGCTGCTGGTGCTGAGTGGTGAGACTCCCAGACAACACAAGGCGTTTCATCAGGAGACAGAGCCCTCAGGTCAGGCAGATGGAAATGTTCTGCTGCAGGAACCAAACACCACCGCAGGGAACATTCAGCGCCATTTTAAGCAAAGTTAAGGACCGAGAAGTAAGGGCCCGATGTAGGTAAACGGGATTTTCCGATTTCAAAATACCGAGGCGGGCCGAATCGGTATTCTGAAATCGGAAAACGAGATGTAGGAAAAAAATACCGAATGAAAACCGATTCGGTCGGCATCGGTAATGAGATTCGGTACGTTCCGATTCAGCTCGGTCCGAATCGGAAATTACCGAATCGGCCAACAACGAATCGGAAAACACCGAATCGGCTACCACCGAATCGGATATTTCCGAATCGGCGAATACCGAATCGGTAAAAGCCGATTCGGTAAAAACCGAATCGGCAATCATAGACCCATGGCGAAAAAGCCCATAGGAATGCATTGCATGAACCGATTCGGCTTTTACCGAATCGGATAATACCGAATCGGATTTTACCGATTCGGATTTTACCGAATCGGTAAAAGCCGACTCGGCAATAGGCGATTCAGCCAATGAGGTGGCTCCCCCTCCCCCACCCAAACAGGGAGTGGCAACCCTGGCAGGTGCAGCCAATTAAGAAGTTTCTAGAAGTTTCTGGAAAGCCTGCCTGAGCCCAACACACAGTTAGCAGCAGTGGGAGAAGGAGGTTGCAGACTGAGCAGGAGCAGGAGAAAATGGCAGATCAGGCAGGAAGCCAGAAGTCCTCCCAAAAGAGGAAGCCCAAATTCACCACCACAGAACTTCAGGTGCTGGTTGAGGAGGTGGTGAGGGTGCACCGCCAGCTCTTTGGCAAGCTGTCCCTCAACGTGCCAGACAGCACCAAGAGGAGATTGTGGGCCGACATCGCCCAGAAGGTCAATGCTGCTGGAGTCACCCCCAGGTCCATTGAGGAACTTAAGAAAAGGTTTTACGACCTCCGCAGCCTCACGAAGAGGAAGCTGGCCGACCTCCAAAGGCAGGCTGGACACACCGGAGGAGGCAAGAACCCGGCGCCACCCCTCACCGAGCTGGAGGAAATTGTCTCCAGCACCATCGAGAGGGAGAGCATCGTAGGGATCGGGACCCTGGACAGCACTGCGATGGCCACAGCTACAGGTAAGAAGCATGCGCATCATGACACACCCTACCAGACACCTCCCCATTAGACACAATGCATAGGCAAACACCAGCACTGTACTGTCACCAACATACAAGAGACAAGCATCATGGTACATGTAGTCAGCAGAAGTTAGCCAAATATGTCAGTGCAGAATCACAAGACAGGAAACAGTGTGACACGGTGTAAGGAGATGCAAGGACATGTGGAATGCCATAATTGTACTGACTGTAATACATCGGCACTCAGTTTACAAATGCTTCTTTGTACCTAGGGGCACCATCAGGCGGCACCACTGTGGCAGCAGAGGGAGCTTCAACATCAAATACTGCAGTGGCAGGGCCGAGCACCAGCCAGCCTGGCCAGGAGGAGGAGGATGAGGATGAGGAAGGAGACACCCCAGGGCTTGGAATGGAGGGAGTCCTGGTGATTGATTACCAAGCAGTGCACTCCCCAGTACTGGCCAGCACACCCCCCTTGCAATTTTCACCTGAAAACTCCCCTATAAGGCAGACCATTCCGCCGACAACAGCACCTGCCACAACCGTGGCCTTGCCACCCGTCCTACCTGTCCTGGGAGCAGGGGCTCCGGGACCGGCCAGCACCACACCCCCACCAGTGGCACCCCTGCCCACTCAGCAGGCCGGAGGCAGCAGTGCCAGACGCCGTGCCACCACCACCACCACCACCACTGCTGCACCAGCACGGGAGGGCAGTGTGTTCCTGGGCCTGGAGGGCCAGATGGTCAAAATCCAGCGCCAACAGGCCAGATCCACCATGGCCTGCCAACGCCAGCTCCTGCAGCACAACCTGCAGATGGGGGAGTTGGTGAAGGGTTTCCAGGCTGTTGTGGACAGCAACAAGGAGGTGGCAGCAGGGTTGGGCAGGCTGACCACTGCCATCACCCACTCCTCTGCCAGGCAGGAGGAGCATGAGGTTGCGCGCAGGAGGGATGCCCGGGTGCTCAACCGGGCCATGGCCCGCCTTGCAGCGGCGACCGCACAGCTGTGCCATCGAAGCTCAAATCAGGAGTCGGTGCTCAGTCAGCATACGGCTGAGCTGACCAGGGGGATGGCCAGGATCACCACGGCCATGGAGGCCATGTTAATATCAAACGCCGCCTCCAATCCTGCCCTGGACCTGGGTGATGCTGGAGACAGCAGCAGCCGCAGCAGCCCGGCCAGCGCTGCATCAGAGCCAAGGAGGAGCACCAGGCGATCCGCTGATGCTGCAGGCCATTCGGAGGGGGCCGAGGGACACCCCAGTGGGTCTGGAAAGCGGGCCAAAAAATAGGCTGGCAAGGGGGGATGAGCAAACCAGAACCCTGGACTTTATTTGTTTTTACAGACTCCATTTTTTGATGCACTTCAGTGATGTAACTGTGGTGCATCACTATTAAAAATTTTATTTTCCAAGCAACATTTAGCTGTCTTTGCATCTGTACTCAGTCAGAAATAGTTCTCAGTGATCTCCTCACGTCTGTATCTGCCATCACATGGCGTACACACCCCAGCTGGCTGTGTCAGTGGCACAGCTTCGTCGTCGTCATAGTCCTCGTAGTCAGACAACTCCACCTCAGTGCCCTTCTTGACCGCAAGGTTGTGTAACATTGCACATACAGCTATGATCTTGCAGCAGGTGATGGGGGTATACTGCCTTGCACCTCCACTCTTGTGCAGGCATCTGAATCTACTTTTCCAGATGCCAAAGGTCCGTTCAACAACATTCCTGGTGCGTATGTGGGCCCGGTTATACCTCCTTTGGCTGGGTGTGGAGGGGTTGAGGTAGGGGGTGAGTATGAATGAGCGGAGGGCATATGCACTGTCGCCTGGAAGAGAAAGGGGTCACATTAGACACATGCATACATGTATTACACCTACCTACTATGTGTTATGGGGGTCTGATGATGTGGCTCACCTAGGAGGTATCCTTCTCCAAAATCGCCAGCCATCAGCCGTGCATATATGCCGCTCTGTTGGAATATATAGGAGTCATGGGTACTCCCTGGAAATTTTGCTACCAGGTCTGTGATGGTGCACTTGGCATTGCAGATCACCTGCACGTTGATGGTGTGTGTCGATTTCCGATTGCGGTATATGTATTCGGTGTCCGCTGGTGGGCAAATCGGAATATGCGTGCCATCTATGCAACCGATGATTTGGGGAAACTGCGCCATCTGGTAGAAGTCTGCTTTGGTTTGTAGCAGTTCTGCGTGGGTTGCAGGGAATGAGATGTATTGCTCCATCCTGTCTATCATGGCGTCAAGGAATATGTGGAAGAACCTTGACAGGCTGCTCTGGCTCACCCCTCCTGCTGCTGCTGCTCCACTTTGATAGCTACCAGACGCTACCAGGTGTAGGCTGCATAGCACCTGGACGTGCGCAGGGATGGCGTGTGCCCTTGGGGTGTGGTGGTCCAAGTATGGCTTAAGGTCCCTGATGAGCTCAAGTATGGTGTCAGAGTCCAGCCTGTATCTCTGTAGGATCTCAGCCTCAGTGAGCATGAACAGGGTTATCCTCTGTCTGTAGACCTGTTCATTTCTTAGCCATTCCCTCTGTCCTTCCTGCTGTAGCCGTAGCCGCCTCGCAATGACATAGAAAGCTGCCATCCTGCAAGTTGCAATGCATTTTGGGACTGTTTATATGGGTTGGAGTTGGTTACCACCTGATTGCAATCCATGGTAAATACCGAGTGAATTCTACCGATTTTGAGCCGATTTCGGTGTTTCTGTGCCTCCCTACATCTCCCCAACTGTCGGAATCGGGGAATTTCCCGATCGGAGAATCATACGAATCGGCATGATTTCCGATTCGGCTCATGTCCGATTCGGTATTTTTTCCGATTCGGTACATGGACCGAATCGGTGATTTTCCGATTCGGTGTCACTAACGAATCGGTAGTAGGACCGAATCGGTGATTTTCCGATTCGGTGTCACTAACGAATCGGTAGTAGGACCGAATCGGTAATTTTCCGATTCGGTGTCACTAACGAATCGGTAGTAGGACCGAATCGGTGATTTTCCGATTCGGTGTCACTAACGATTCGGTACATGGACCGATTCGGTCTTTGTAACCGATTCGGTGTTTTTCCGATTCGTTACATATCCGATTTTCGGTATGTACGTATCGGATTCTTTCCCATTCGGTACTCATTCCGAATCGGTTTTCTGTCCGATTCGTTCTGTTTTTGGTTCCCTACATCGCGATGGCTGTTTACCGATCGGTAAGGGCCAAAAATCGGTATTTTCGGCCGATACCGATCGGTAATGCCCTACCTACATCGGGCCCTTAAATTCCTTGAGGAAGAATTACTTGGAACACAGGAAGTCTGTTCAGAGCGGGACATCAACTTAAGGGCTAAACATACCGTGGAAACCAGCAAGAAGCCTCAACTTTTCCAAATACTACAGCAGCGCAACAACAGAATACCCCAAAGAACGACTGTCCAACAGGGCCGGACTGGGAACAGAAACCTGTACTGGCAGTTTGCTGCTCGACTGGCCCTGGGAGCTCGGGGGGCTGCTAGCAGGAAGCACCACTCGGCTTTTGTTACAGGAGGCTGATATTACAGCCCAGCAGCAAAACCGGCCCCCAGTGATAAAAACTGCCCCTATGGGGACAAAACCGTCCGCCACCCTCCTGCCCACCGGGGAAATGCCTGGTGACCGCTACGGCCAGTCTGGCCCTGCTGGCCGCCTGCTCGTAACTCAACATGAAAGTGACCTCTGTCCTAATGGCATTAACCCCACAGTGCCCAGAAGTACCTTTTTAATCTCATCCAATCCCTGGCAGCATTTGTTTCCGGGGGAAGGTTGAGGTTCTTTGGTTTTTGACTTTGTCTCATATTCGGTCGCCATTTTGTGTCTCGTCGCCATTTTGTGTTGCCCTCACTCAGGCAGCACGGCGAACGGAGTGTTTTTGCTTTTCCCAGCTGCGTGTCTCTTCGGTTAAAGAGTAACCCCCTGCCTTTGTTTACGAAACCGATGTCAGGGTCTGGCCGAGTTCGCTAATCCATGTCTGGGTTGATTGATCCCTGTCTCGACTGACTATTTGGCTTCTCCCATTCTTTCCTTACATTATCTTATCCGACTGGCCTTCACTATTCTCTCCTTGTATTCTCTTGTTACACAACTATCCTTTGAGGCACACAAATACGTCGTGCCACCTGCAAATTGGATTGTCGGTACTAGCACTGTTTAATTTGTTGGGAGGGGTAACACACGGGGTCTGAGAGAGGGACGTATTTGGGACACCTGATAGCTTGTTTTCCAACTTTTCCTATTGGCTTGCTTTGTATGTACAGGGAGTAAATGTTGTAAATATGTGTGCTATAAAAGATTGTGCGCCACGGACTAAAGTGGCAGTCTCCTCAGAATCTACTCTGTACGTACTTCTGGGACAACTGTGCTTAGTTGCAGCTAATAAACCTGGTTTTCTACGCCCAACAGAGTGTCTCGTGTCTCTGTTCGACAAGGCAGGTGAACTTGGGGATTTAAGGCGTGCCCTGCGCCGCTAGGCCCATAAGGCCGGGTTCTCCAATTGGCGCCCAACGTGGGGCGGCTTCAGTGGTAGCGGTTCAGCCCGAGGGTCGTGAGAAGCCTCTCAAGAAAGTTCCGGAGGATTCGCGAACCACGCCAAGCAACCCCTGTATGTCGAAGTGGACCGAAGGTCTTTTGCAGCGCGGCTACTCCTTTCCGGCGGCTGCTGACGACTGCTGCTCTGACTGCCGCCCTGCCTTGGACCCTCTGGTGATGATTGGTATCGCGAGACGTTAGACGGACCTCTGTTGGCGTGAGAGACCACTTAGTTAAGTATTCGTGGGTAGCGCCCACTTCTTTGTTTTGTTTTTTGTTTTTGTTATTCGACCATATAGCCAAAGCCAAGGGGTGAGTACGTTTGTGTTGTGTTATTTGCTTTGACCCCTTGAAGTTGGTAAACGGACCAGTGAATTTAAGATGCCTGGTTTTAGTAAATTTAGGACGTTTTGTTGTTTTGGTTGTAATAGGGATTCCCGGCTCGAGGACCCATGTCCGATTCCTCCGGTTGGAACTCCCACTTATGAGTTCTATTCTAAACATGGTGTTGGCCCCATTGCCTTTAATGAGGCATGGATCCGATACACAAAGAAAGATGGTGTTTTGCAGTGGCCACAAAATGGTAGCTTTGAGCCTGATATATTAGACAATTTAGAAGCAATTTTGTTCAAAAGAAAAGCCTGGCAGGCAATGTTTGACTCAAAGAAGAAAGAAGCCAAACGGAGAGAAATTAAGCAGGCAAAAAGAGATAGAAAAGCAAGGGATATGACGATCATACAGGCTGCCCAACAGTTCAAAGACAATGAGACTGATCGAGCGATTGAAGTCTCGGACAGACAACATCGTATGGCCATAGATAGATGCAACCCTGTGTTACCTACTTCTCCACAGAGTAAGGATCATTCTTGATGAAGATCCCTTAATGTCCCATCTGTTGAGATTGCCTTCACCTTATGTACCAGGAGCTAATGCACCCTTATTGTTGCCACCTGTCCAGCAACCTGTTGTTCAGCCAGTTGGTCCGGCTCTTCCACAATTGCTCCTTCCTGCATTGCTACCCGCACCTCCTTTGCCACCAACTTCTGTACCTCAGTCTCCTTCACTTTTGGTTCCTCTTGTGGCGACCAGTCCTTCTCCTTCTTTGCTTAATACCTTTTCTCCAGTTTTATTGTATGATTCTTCCCCAACTCGTAATTGGTTGGTCGATACTGTTTCTGGTCTTTTCTCCCCTCTTTGGGTCTTTTAATCGGACTCCTGCTTTTTCTCGAAGACAATCTGGTAGTCACATCCCAGATTCCGACGAACAAGTTCCGTTGAACTCTCTTGCTCATAAATGGATCACGAGTGGTCCACAGTATAGTGAACCTGATATTCTCCAGTGGAATGCGCCCACGCAGAGATATGTTTTTAATGTCATGTGTGATATTCTTGTCAAAGGATGGGAGAATATGGAGTTGGATTTAACTCCTCAGGGTCTGTTAGATTTTCAGGATAAGTTTGATAAGGGACTTATTGTGGGTTCTGAAGTTGAGGACGCTGTAAGGACACTTGTCACTTTCAGGTCTTTATTTTCTTCTCAGACTATTCTTGAACCTGATCCTGCAGTTAGACAGAAAATGAAACATTATCCTATGAGGGAAGTTCCTCCAGTATGGAGAGAAGAGGTTCCACAGGCAGGCGTTGTTCCGGCTATCCCTGCTCATTTCCAGCGTATATGGCAGTGATTCCCAAACTGTGCGCCGCGGCGCCCTGGTGCGCCGTTATGAGGAGCCAGGGGCGCCGCGGCACGATGTGGGAAAGTGCAGGGCAGCGCTACATACTGGGGAGAAATGCCGTCAGCAGCACTCGCTGTTGGAGGCCATCTCACATTTCGTTGAAGTGCTGAAGAGGCTTCAACAGCTCCTCCCAGACCTGCAGTCTGTCAATTAGCCCCATTGTCATTCTGTCTGTGGCGATTATCTCACACAGAATGACAATGGGCCATACTGCAGTTACAGAAGCCTAGAGCGGCGCACTACCTTGGGGAGACCAAACGCCGTCTCTGTCCCTCTCCATCACACCCTGTCCTCTGCCCTCTCCATCACACACCGTCCCCCGCCCTCTCCACCACATGCCGTTTTTGTCCCTCCCTGCCCTACTCTTGCTTGTTAGCAAAGGTGTGGTTCTCTGTTGTACTGCACCGCACCTCTGCTCTTCTTTATTATTGCGTCCATCGCCTCTCCCGAAGAAAAAAGTTTGACATAAATGAATAAGGAAAGGTGAAAGACCTGAAAGGTGCAGTGCAGGGTAGATGGATATTAGGGTTAAGTGCTATGTAGATGGCAGGACATTGTTTTCCATCCGGCTTCTGTGCAAAGGCCACCATATGAGTAGATGGGAGTGAGAGTAACAGAGTGACAGAGAAAGAGTGAGAGCGACCTAGGGGTTGGAGAGAGAATCGTAGGTTCTTTAAAAAACCAAAACCTAGATAGATGCCAAGTAAGAGAAACATATGCCTTTAGAAAATAACTTAGAATCTAAGTGGAACCGGACTTTCTGTTTTTTCTTTGTTGATTTAGGTTGTCCTATAATGTTATGTTGCTTATTTGCATCACTCTGGGGAGGACCCCACAAAGTCATATTATACCCAATAGAGTCTGACAGAGTCGGTGCACTATGGTTACTTAGTAGCTTTTGGTACTGTGGGTGCAGGGTGAGGGGCCTGGTGGAGAGCGATGGGTGGGTGCATGGTCAGGGGCCTGGTGGAGAGCGTTGAGTGGGTGGGTGCAGGGTCACGTCCTGGTGGAGAGCTTTGGGTGGGTGGGTGCAGGGTCAGGGGCCTGGTGGAGAGCGTTAGGTGGGTGGGTGCAGGGTCAGGTCCTGGTGGAGAGCATTGGGTGGGTGCATGGTCAGGGGCCTGGTGGAGAGCGTTGAGTGGGTGGGTGCAGGGTCAGGTCCTAGTGGAGAGCTTTGGGTGGGTGGGTGCAGGGTCAGGGGCCTGGTGGAGAGCGTTGGGTGGGTGCATGGTCAGGGGCCTGGTGGAGAGCGTTGAGTGGGTGGGTGCAGGGTCAGGTCCTGGTGGAGAGCATTGGGTGGGTGGGTGCAGGGTCAGGGGCCTGGTGGAGAGCGTTGGGTGGGTGGGTGCAGGGTGAGAGGCCTGGTGGGGAGCTTTGGGTGGGTGGGTGCAGGGTCAGGGTCCTGGTGGAGAGCGTTGGGTGGGTGGGGGCAGGGTTACGGGCGTTTACTACGTCATCTGTTTCAATGCTCCCCAAAAGCAGCACAAGGCCCCCTACCAAGTATTCTTTTGCAGTTTTATATGGCGCAAACTCCACCCGAAGGCATCAGAGCGCTTTACATTAGCACCAGTTGCGTTGCAGACGGACACATTCATTTTTAGGCATGGGGAGACCATCATGCTTTTGAAATGGTGCCATTGTTCCAGGTGGCAGCCCCCTCCATTGGGTGGGAAGGGTGCAAGGGGGTGGCCGAGAAGGGTGCAAGGCAGAGGGGAAAAGGGTGCAAGGCAGAGAGGAGAAGGGTGCATGGTAGAGAGGAGAAGGGTGCATGGTAGAGAGGAGAAGGGTGCAAGGCAGAGAGGAGAAGGGGCAAGGCAGAGGGGAGAAGGGGGCAAGGTAGAGAAGGGTGCAAGGAGGAGGGGAGAAGGGTGCACGGCAGAGAGGAGAAGGGTGTATGGTAGAGAGGAGAAGGGTGCATGGTAGAGAGGAGAAGGGTGCATGGTAGAGAGGAGAAGGGTGCAAGGAAGAGGGGAGAAGGGTGCAAGGTAGAGAAGGGTGCATAGTAGAGAGGAGAAGGGTGCATGGTAGAGAGGAGAAGGGTGCATGGTAGAGAGGAGAAGGGTGCAAGGCAGAGGGGAGAAGGGTGCAAGGCAGAGGGGAGAAGGGTGCAAGGCAGAGGTGAGAAGGGTGCAAGGCAGAGGTGAGAAGGGTGCAAGGCAGAGAAAAGAAGGGTGCAAGGCAGAGAAAAGAAGGGTGCAAGGCAGTGGGGGGAATGGTGCAAGGCAGAGGGGAGAAGGGTGCAAGGCAGAGGGGAGAAGGGTGCAAGGCAGAGGGGAGAAGGGTGTAAGGCAGATGGGAGAATGGTGCAAGGTAGAAAAGGGTGCAAGGCGGAGGTGGAGTAGGGTACAAGGGGGAGGGGGAGAAGGGTGCAAGGTGGAGGGGGAGAAGGGTGTAAGGCAGAGGGGGTAAGGTTGCAAGGGGGATGGTGATGAAGTTAAAAATGTGCCCCCCCCAAAACATTTCTGCGGATGCCCATGATCAGAGCCCACCTCACGTAAACTTCTTGTAACGCCACAGAGCTCCTTGAGCCTTTCTCTAGCCTGGTTACTTTTAGTGGGAGTGCTTTATGCATTGAGATGTACTTTATAAGATCTTTGTGATTGCAAATAAAGTTTTATGACAGTGATGGCTACTCTCTGAATCCTTCATCACGTCTAGACGTGATTCTTCATGTAGACCAGTGGTTCCCAAAGGGTGCGCCGCGGCACCCCGGCGCGCGGGTAAAAAAATGGTGGGGAGCCACAGCCAACTGCCAATTAGGTCAAGGGAGCCACGGGTCAAAAAAGTTTGGGAACCACTGGTATATGGGTACATGTCCCCTGGAAACGATCTGAAGTTTTAGCGCTCAAACAGACTCTACCGGACCCTCGTAAAAATCCTGCTGGATATTATAAAGAGCTGTCCCAGACTGTTGATGCGTGTATTATGAATCTGGCCGATATTGATATGCTGATGGGGAATGTAGTTCCACAAGCGTTGTTGGCTCGGATTCGTAGAGAAGACCACGACCAACCTTTAGGTGGTAATTGGGCTGCTATAAGTGCCGCAGATGCAGAACAAGTGGGTGGTGCCAACCAGATGAGTTGATTACACAATTGCCTGGTAGAATCATCACCTTAATGAAAACATTGATGCCTGCTTTACGTGTTAACTGGGATAAGTTAGCTGCGTGTAAGCAGAAGAAAGATGAGAGTGTTTCCGATTTCTTTACTCGTTTCGAGAAGACGTTCGTCGACCATAGTGGTCAAGATATGAGTACTGAAGGTGGACAGCGATTATTTGTGGATAAATTTATTTATTTATTTATTTTTAACATTTCTTAAGCGCGAACAAATGCCCGCAGGCGTCTCGGCGCTGTAGGATTGAGAACTCTCCTATGCTTGGCGTCAGGTTTTTAGAGGTTGAACAACCATGTTTTCAGTTTCTTTCTGAATGACAGGAGATTTGGGCTGGATCTTATGGATTGAGGGAGTGTATTCCATAGTTTTGGGGCGGCAACCAGGAATCGTCTGTCTCCCCAGTTAACTAACTTAGTCCGTGGAACAATCAGATCGTTTAGCTTAGCTGAACGGAGAGGGCGAGAAGGTATTTTGTATTTAATTTGCTTCCAGAATTATCACATAAGCTGAGAGACTCAGAATGTTCGTGAGCTGTTTCTTCCTCTGCACAGATATTAGCTACTGCTCAGTATTACGAGAATAGGGATAAGGAAGAGAAAGATAAGATCGAGAAGAAGACTAAGGAATTAAAAATGAAGGTTCTTTTGCAACAGGCTAAACCCCCTTCGTTCTGCCCAGCACCAGTTTCAACAGCCTCCTCAGCTTCAGAGGTTGTTACAAAAAGCTGAACCTTTTGTTCCGCGACCTTTGCTAGGTCGTAATCAATGTGCCTATTGTAAAGAGGAAGGTCATTTTAAGAATAGCTGTCCAGTTTTATTGCAGCGTAATGGTAGATTCCAAGGGCCGCGAGGCCGTGGTGGTTTTGAATCAGCACCTAGAGGTAGAGGGTGAGGTGCGTTACCTCAAGGACAGCGTTCCTTTCCCCCTCAGAATTCTTTGAATTATTTTGATCAGCAGAATACTCAGTATGCGCAATATTACAATGACGATTATTGTGTTAAGGGTGAGGTTCAGGATTTTCATTCTAGTTAGGACAGCCAAGGACAAAGTAAGGGAGTCGTATCAGTTCCAGTGGATCAGAATGGGCCTTATGTTGAAGTTGTTGCATTGGGTGTTGCAGAGCCATTTCTTCTGGATACTGGTGCAATGAGAAGTTCTATCATTCACTCCAAACTCCCTGGGGCACCTTTGTCTGGCTTAACTAACTAACGTTTCTGTGGGATTTTCTGGCGCCCCAGTTAGTAACCCAGTTTCTTGTCCTTTGCCTCTTTCGATTGGTCCTTATAATTTGGAAGCTCCGCTTATTTTGATGACTGGTTGTGGAGAGAATCTGTTGGGTTTGGACTTGTTGAAACGTCTTCATGCAACATTGTATTGTTCCCCCTCTGGTGTATATCTTACTTTAGGTGAGAAATTGGCTTCTCCTATGTATTTATCTAAAGGCCAACTCCCACCAGAATTGCATTCTCTCCCTGCTACGCTTTGGGCTACAGGTCTGAATGATGTTGGTTTGCTCCAGATTCCACCATACGTGGTTACCATTAAGCCTAATGTTAAATTACCACGCATTCCTCAGTATAAGATTTCCAATGATGGTGAACGAGCTTTGTTGGCTATTATCTATGATCTGGTTCAGAAGGGTGTGGTCGAAGAAACGAGAGGTAATGTTTGTAACAGTCCTGTTTTGCCTGTCCTTAAACGCACTGATCCTTCTCAGCCTCCTGTATATCGCTTTGTGATTGATCTTCGGGAGGTCAACAAAATTGTTGACCCCAGTTTCCTGTTGTCCCAGATATCACTGCCTTGCTTACTATGATACCCGCTTCGGCGGCATGGTTCTCGGTTATTGATCTCAAAAATGCTTTCTTTAGTATTCCTATTGCTGAGGAAAGTAGGGATATTTTTGGCTTCTCTCTTGGAGGCCGAAGTTTTCGGTTCAAACGTGCACCTCAAGGCTATTGTGAGAGTCCCTCCATTTACAGTCAGGCTTTCAAATATCAGCTCGATGCATTCACTTTGCCCCCTGGTGCCACTCTTATTCAGTATGTGGACGATTTGTTAGTAGCTGCTGATTCAGAGGATGTTTGCAAGGATGTGACTGTTTCACTGTTGCGTCATTTGTCTGACCTGCATCACAAGGTGTCACCCTCTAAGTTGCAATATTGCTGCCAAGAGGTTACCTACTTAGGTCATCTCTTGTCGAAGGAGGGAAGACGATTGACCCCAGAAAGAATTCAAGCAATCGCCCAAATGTCTGTGCCATCCAAACAAAGAGAGGTGCGTGCCTTTCTGGGCATTACCTCTTATTGTAGACAGTGGATTCCAAATTTTTCTTTGTTGGCTAAACCTCTGCTGGCACTTACTCTGAAAGATACACCCCAACCTCTTCCCTGGACTGATGAATGCCAGAAGAGTTTTTCTGACTTACGTACTGCCTTGTGTTCTGCTCCTGTGTTAGGTACTCCAGATTACAGTAAGCCTTTCACACTCTATGTTCACGAAAGAGAAGGTTGCGCGTTGTCAGTTTTAACGCAACAATTTGGAGACAAACAACGGCCATGTGCCTATTTTTCGGCTACGTTGGATCCAGTAGCCAAAGCATTGCCTAGTTGTCTCCGAGCTACAGCAGCAGCTATTTCCATTCGTCAATCTGCTGAATTGGTACTAGATAACACTCTTGTTGTTATGGTACCACATGCAGTGGATACTCTTTTAAACAGAACGAAAACACAACACCTCACAAGTGCCCGCTTGTCTGGATATGAGCTGACGCTCTTGGCTAGCCATATACACATCAAGCGGTGTAATACTTTGAATCCAGCAACGTTGCTGCCCATTCTGGAAGAGAAAGACACTCAAGAACAGCATGGTTGTTTTCTCCGAACAGAGGAGGAAACGAAAGGCAGAATAGACTTAAAAGACGCACCACTTGTGGACCCGGATGGAATCCTATGGGTGGATGGGTCATGTTTCAAGCTTCCAAATAGCGAGACGACTGCGGCTTATGCTGTTACCACCTTGTATACGGTAGTGGAGACAGCACGCATTTCACAGAATTCAGCCCAAGCAGCTGAACTAATTGCCCTGATGAGAGCGTGTGTGTTGGCTAGGGGAAAGAGAGTGAATGTTTACACTGATAGCCAATACGCCTTTGGCATGGCTCATAGCTTCGGTCGTTTGTGGAAGGAAAGAGGATTCTTTACTTCCAATGGGACTAAGATACAGCATGGTCAGTTGGTGATGACCTTTTCGAATGACTTGCTTTGCCTACCCAAATAGCAATAGTAAAGTGTAGTGCACTTAAAAAAATCACTGATGATGTGGGTCGCGGGAATGCTTTTGCAGACGAGGTAGCGAAAGAAACAGCGAGAGATGCTACGAGTCGAATGTGTGTTGCAATCCGTGCAAGATGGGTCAGAGAGGGAGAAATGTGTGAGGACACAATAGAAAGTGTGAGAACAATTCAAGAAGAGGCTACTGAGAAGGAATTGAGTAAGTGGAGAGAAAGTACGGAAATGTTGGACGCGACAGGGTGTTGGACGGAATTGTCAGAACATCAGCGTTGGCTGTTACCATACACCTACGTACTGCCTGTAGTTACTATGGCGCATGGTCCAGCCCACATTAGTGCAAAAGGGATATGTTAACTTCTGGCTCCAGTATGGCAGAATGAAGGAATTCCTAAATGTGCGGAGAATGTGGTGAAGCATTGTATCGTTTGTCTAATGCATAATCCAGGAAAGGGAACCCCAACTCCAGCAGGTCATTTTGCTCCCCCTACTTACCCTTTTGAGGTAATACAAATTGATTACATTCATATGGACCGTTGTAACAATCTAAAGTATGTTCTGGTGGTGGTGTGTGCCTTTTCCAGATGGATAGAGGCCTACCCCCTAAAGGACAATACTGCTTTGTCTACTGCCAAAGTCCTTTTGAAGGAATTTTTCCCGAGGTTTGGTTTGCCGCGAATTGTCTGGAGTAACAATGGAAGTGAATTTGTAGGCCAAATTATGCAGAAAGTGTGTGCGGGTCTTGGTATTAGGCAGAAATTCAATGCGGCAAACCACCCTCAGTCAGCAGGTTTGGTAGAGTGCTATAATGGCACTCTCAAGCTTAAATTGGCGAAGATTCAGGCCAGCACGAGTCTTGCTTGGCCTGACTCGTTACCTTTGGCGCTTTTAACTACTCTATATTCTCGTTTAGGACTCAGCCCATATGAGGTCGTTTTTGGGCGCCCAGCCAATGTCTGGGGAGTCCCTCGACCAAAGAAGTATTCTGACATCCCATACCCAATGTTGATTGACTACTTGCATGACCTCACCACTAAATTGCGTGTTCTTCACCAACAGGTTCAAAACGCTTTGCCGGAGGCCTCTGCAGATCCAGGTCACTCCATCTAACCCGGTGACTGGGTTTGTCTGAAGAATTTCCAGCAGAAAAAGAATCTGGAACCTCGTTGGGGCCCGCCTCGGCAAGTTTTGTTAGCAGCACGTACGACAGTAAAGGTCGTCGGGAAGAAGAACTGGGTCCATGGCGTACACTGTAAGAGGGTACTTTGCCTTTGCCTTTTGATCAGTGGGTTCGTAAGGGTATAAGTGACAGTGAAGGTGAAAGGGTCCCTCGATTTGTACCTTTCAGTAGTGCACGCCTGGATCAAACGAACTCTGAGAAAGAAGACGACGACGTGTTGCAAGAAGCTGTACCATCACATCTACGACTGAATACAGTAAATCCAGAGACTTTGTTTTAAGAACAAACGATCCCTAATAAGACTCAGTACAATTTAAGGTCCAGATCAACGAAAGACAATTGAACTTTCTTTTTCCTTTTTCTGATTACACTTTTTGAGAGACATTTCTTTTTCCACTATCCATCAAGTTGTAGGGTCACGGTAGGAGTCTTAGGCTGTGACCTGAGTAGTGACATTAGGTCTGCAGGACTTGCAGTGTCATAGGATGGCTAATAATCACAGCTAAGTGATCCAGGAAGATTGCCGTGAGCAACGCTTTAGAGAATGGATATTAAAGTGGAAAGCAGTGATTAGAATGCAGAAATGAAAAGTAAACATAAGAGATTATTGGTTAGTCAATGTGGCATAACCTTATGTATTTTAATATGTTCATGTATTTTATTGGCTTGTGTGATTTGGGTTGTTTACACTATGCAGCAAGCACCTGTTCCAACTTCTGTTTCTTTGTCTTTTCCTACCACTGCCTCCCCACATCAGTTTCATACACTCCCAGAACATGAGCAAATTAGGACAGAATACTTCAACAATTCATTTATTCAGTTACTACATCAGCATCAACTGGTAGTCAATACTACTGACTGTTGTGTCTTTGGGCTCATGACCCATAACACCGATAGAGGGATGCCATATTTAGTCCTTCCATTTTCCTACGAAGGCTCCGCTTCGGCCTATTTGGCCATGTTTTCTAATGTATATCAGAATCAACTTCGATATCCTCCTGGTAGTCCATATGGTGGTGGAGCAAATTTTAGTCACAGTTCTTTGATAAAGGGAATAGTGGCCATGGCTAGAATTGCTGAAATTAGTAAGATTCCCGTTGATGGAAACGAGCATATGATGGCTGGAACGTGACTCTATATGTTACTAGCCTTACAGATAAGGCTAGACGAAGGAGATCCCCACCAATTTGGACTGTACCTCATCGAGGTAATTTCTGTTTGCAGATCAATGGCCAAAATGTTAAGAATCAACAGGAGAAGAGTGTCTGTTCCCATACGTATATCTATTCACTTCAGATTTCTTCACCGCTAGTGCCATCACAAGGCACGTATTTTGTTTGTCGTGATAGAGCCTATACGTGGCTTCCTACCTACTTTTCGGGAACTTGTTATGTGGCTTTCCTTCTCCCTCCGACATATACTGCTCCTTCAGGTCATTATAGAAAGAGGTATGGCAGAGGGGTTATTGATTCTAAGGACACAGCAGGACAAGAAGGAGGTGACTTTATAAAAGGTTGCTTCCTTTCTGGAGCCCAATGGTCAACAGCAGAGACATCAGACAGCTAGTTCGCGTTGTTGAGGCTACCATAAATAACTAACTTCTGGAGCCTTGAGTAATCTGACAGCCGAACTTCAGGTGGATCGCCTTATGACTTTGCAGAACCGGATGGTTTTAGACATTGTCCTTGCAGATCGTGGAGGAGTCTGTAAATTGATCGGGTCTAGTTGCTGCATTTACATTCCTGATAATGCCCCTACAGTACACCAAGCCATCTCTAAGTTGCATATAATTTCCGAGCCTATACATCAGGACACAGGAGATTGGTCTGTGATGAGATGGTTTTGGGGACTACTGTTCACTTGGGGATGGAAGATATTAACGTTCTGTGGAATGGTTTTGGCCATCATTTTCTCTTATTGCCTCTGTTTACAGTGTGGCCCTGCCATCTGCTGTTTTTGTGCCACCATGTGTGTCCCAAGGCCTGTGTCACAGAAAACAGAGAATATTAAAATGATATTGCAGCAACAGCTCGATGACCTCATGGCCATTGACATCGACTCAGATTAACTTGAGTCCTTTGTGTTTTGCCTGAGTAATGGCAAAAGGAGGGCCTGAGGTTCTTTGGTTTCTGACTTCGTCCTGTATTCGGCCGCCATTTTGTGTCTCGTCGCCATTTTGTGTTGCCATCACTCAGGCAGCACGGCAAACGGAGTGTTTTTGCTTTTCCCAGCTGCTACGTGTCTCTTCGGTTAAAGAGTAACCTCCTGTCCTTGTTTACGAAACCGATGTCAGGGTCTGACCGAGTTCGCTAATCCATGTCTGGATTGATTGATCCCTGTCTCGACTGACTATTTGGCTTCTCCTATTCTTTCCTTACATTATCTTATCCGACTGGCCTTCACTATTCTCTCCTTGTATTCTCTTGTTACACAACTATCCTTTAAGGCACACAAATACGTCCTGCCACCTGCAAATTGGATTGTCAGTACTAGCACTGATTAATTTGTTGGGAGCAGTAACACACGGGGGCTGAGAGAGGGGCGTATTTGGGACACCTGATAGCTTGTTTTCCAACTTTTCCTATTGGCTTGATTTATATGTACAGGGAGTAAATGTTGTAAATATGTGTGCTATAAAAGATTGTGCGCCACAGACTAAAGTGGCAGTCTCCTCAGAATCTACTCTGTACGTACTTCTGGGACAACCGTGCTCAGCTGCAGCTAATAAACGTGGTTTTCTATGCCCAACAGAGTGTCTTGTGTCTCTGTTCGACAAGGCAGGGGAACTCGGGGATTTAAGGCATGCCCTGCGCCGCCAGGCCCATAAGGCCCGGTTCTCCAAGGTGGGTGGCCAGGAGCGAGGTACCGGTGCTGGCTTAGCCCAGGCATTAGCATTTAAAGAAATGTATGACACAGAATCACCACTTTACTTTAAACCTGTCTATTTCACGACACTAGACTTTGAAGGAAGGGTTTCCACTTTTATGGTTGATAATGAGGACATTTAAGTAATATAAAGTGCTGCACTAATGCCACACACAATTGAATAATGTGCCACAAAATGTCCCTTTTTGTGCTGTAAATTGTGCTAATTCAAGCTGTAATGTCCTGGGGGGCTCTCACTACACTTTGTTTTCTTTCGTTATATATGTCTTGTTAAATCTACTCTGTGCTGTCAATGATCTACAAAGGAAAAGCACATTTTAGACTAGATGATGTAACTTCCTGTACAATGCACTTCGCATTTAAAATGTAAATTATTGTCATAAACATTGTTGCATAATACACATTTTAGGAATGTACACGTTATCTCCAGCAAAAGCACACATTTCTATAAACATTGACAAACATATCCTCAATCTCATGCAAACAGTGAATACTAAATAAATGACTCTCAAATGCTCCGAGTCTTTTTAAAGAGTAGTAAAACCAATTAATAAATCATGCAATATAAAAAAATACATAACAGGAAACAGATGAAACATTGTCCCCTGTATATTGCAATCTTGGGGTTCAGGAGATATTTATGAACCACTTGCCTTGTGTTTTATAAACATCAGCGGAACCCCTCAATGGCACCAGAGGCCCCTACTCACAGCCCATGGAAGAATGCAGCAGGGGAGGGAGAAAGTATGTAGTAGGGGTGAGTAAAGTTAGCCACAAGAAAAGGCCAATTATCAGCATAATGCGGCACAGTTTACTTCATTCTTTTGACATCTGTGCACTTGTTAACATTAGGCATTGGTTGCACCTCATTAGTACCAGTTTAACACCAAGCGTTAGCAATTAGCAACAGAACGGTGACTGGCAAACATTGCAAGGGGCCTTCCACTGTGCAGTAACGCGCTTTGCTGATTTTTAGTAACTTTTGAACAGTTTGAGATAGAATTTTTTTTAAATAAAATCTGCAGCTTATGGACAAAGGTGTTTATCTACTATGCAAATAAAGTTACACAGAGAGGATGGATTATGTGGCAAATGCAGCCAATCTATAATTATGCGAAAAATACAGCGGTCACACAATTGCATAATTCCCTTGCCCCGGCCCATGCTAGACAATTACCCGTTATATATTATCTCTCACTATACATAATAAGTTACTGGGTCACTTGGTCCCTGGACGTTTGGAAAGCTTTGGTGCGCTGCTGATACAAATCACATAAAGATTTTTATGATTGAGTGTTTGGATAAAGAATTTCACTCAGAGCCAGCCCCAGAAGTTATGTTATGGATTGTTATGTTATGGATTCTTATATAGCGCATGACTCACCCAGGGGCATCCCAGCGCTTTACCAGTGGGAATCCAGAAACGAGGAAACAGAGAGAGTACTGTATTATGAAGAGGCGAGCTTAGAACAAGAATGTTTTTAATTGTTTCCAGATCAGTGGAAGGTGCAAATGCTTCCAATCCATCCAATGATTCTGGAATTTAGCCAGACTTTTCTGGCTGGTCTGGTTCTGCTGGGTGTGATGGTGTTGATGAGATGCAGGACGACCATGAAAGGGCATTCTTGGGTTCAGGTTTATCATGTCTCCTATAAAGTGCGTGGGGGCGGGACTGCGGCAGAACCGGGTTCGAAGAGGCGCAACTTCCATGGTTGGCGAAGCGTCCTTCCACTCCCTGCCCCACAAAGCTAATAAACGTGGATTCAGAGAATGCTCAATATTGATCTTTGGAGGGAAACCATGTCGCAAAATGAAAGTTTTATAAGGCGAAGCCGGCCGGCTCCTGCCTTTAAATATTTCATGGCTGCCATTTCTCACTTTGGTGGCTCGATCCTCCCGTTCAATATCATTTGAATCACTCCACGACTCTGGCAAGGAAGAAACCATTTCCCCCGCCCACTCCCCCCGCAAAGAACTGCGAAAAACCTCCAGTCATGAGATATTTTCAAAGGTGCTCGAAGTATGAGAGCAGGGGAGCTGCAGTACCCCCAAAATATCCATGATGTAATTCGGAAACTGCATGAGCAGCAAAGACGATTTATATTTTGTTTTTATCTTGCCACATTTGCTGTGTTTCAAAGACAGATGTCAGAGTCAGGCTCTGCAGTCAAGCAAATTGCTGCTTATTCCCTTGACCCTGATATCGGGTCAGGTTGCTCCCAACGCCGCACGGCTCCTCCTGTGCACCCCTGACTCTGCCCCACTGCTGTCGCTGCCAGGAGAACGCCGCTGGTGTGCTCCAGCGGTCTGGTGACGTCGTAGTTTTGTCTTTTTTGTGTACTTCTGAATTGCACCTGTATTGCATTTGTATTCCTGTATTTCAGTTTTTTCTATATTTCTGTTTTTTATTTAATTTTAGTCCCTTGCCCTCTGTGCCCTTCCCGCTCCCCGCTTCCCAATGCTGCTCCCCTGCGGCCCCGCCCCTTTGCTTCTGTGTCCTGTCCCCATTGGCCCGCTCCTGCCTCCCAGCTGCTCCTCCCTCTCACTTCGCCTCTTATGGAGGATGCCGCGCGGAAACGCAGCGGACGCGCGCACTGGGGGTTGCGCTGGTGCACCAAAGGCAAGCCCGTCTGCGCCCGTCCACGCCTGGACCGCGCCCAGCGCCAGAATCCCTGCACCCCGAGGCCACCACAACACCAGACTGCACTACGACTCCAGCACCCTCCACGCACTCAAACCCGGACGAGACCACCCCTGCTACCAGGCCATCCCGACGCACACCCAAGGGCCCTTTACCTGCCGGGACTGCAGCTTCACCAGGATCCAGCCCGCAAAACCGCCAACCAAAGAACCCAACCTCCTCCGTTGTATCCTCCTCAACACCCGCTCCGCTCGCAAGCACGCCATCGAACTTTGGGACCTCCTCGACTCTACCGCCTCCGACGTCGCCTTCCTGACGGAAACCTGGCTGAACGCCACCTCGGCACCGGACATCGCCACAGCCATCCCACAGGGCTACAAGATCTTCCGCAAAGACTGCACCAACAGAGTTGAAGGGGGAATCACCATCATCCACAAAGACACCCTCAGAGTCTCGACCAACACCGACAAAACCCTCACCTCCGCCGAGCACATGCACTTCCAGATCCACACCAACCCCAACACGACCCTCAGAGGAACACTCGTCTACAGACCACCCGGACCCTGACCACAGTTCAGTAACACCATCGCCGACCCAGTCAGCAGCCTTGTCCTCGCCTCCATGGACTACATCCTCCTCGGGACCTGAACTTCCACCTCGAGAACAGCAACAACGCCAACTCCACAGCCCTGATCAACAACCTTGCCAGCCTCGGACTCAAACAGCTCGTGATGACACCCACCCACGCCGCTGGACACACACTTGACCCCATCTTCTTTGCAAGCCCCCACGTCTCCTTCAACCACACCACCGAGCCCCACTGGACTGACCACAGATGCGTCCACTTCACCTTCAGGAAACCCACCACACACCACCGCACCCAACAGCTGCCACGCCGCTGCTGGGGCAAGGTCACCAAGGACTAACTGACCACCACACTCGCCCTCAGACCACCCGCCGACCCCATCGACCCCGACACCGCCGCTACCAACCTCAAACAGTGGATCAACGACTGCTCCAACACCCTCGCCCCTCTCAAGACCTCCACCACCAACCACACAAACAAGAAAGCAACCTAGTTCACCGAAGACCTCCGAACCTCCAAGCACACCTGTCAAAAACTTGAGAAGAAATGGCTCCACGACCAAACACCAGAAAGCCACACAGCCCACAAGAACACCACCCGCAGGCACCCCCAACTCATCAGAACCGCCAAGAGGATTGCCTTCAAGGACCGCCTCGACAACAACGCACACAACACCAAAGAGCTCTTCAGCAACATAAAAGAACTCTCCAACCCCAGCTCCAACACCAACGACATTCCACCATCACAAGACCTGTGCGACTCACTGGCCACCTTCTTTTACCGCACCGACCTCCACGAGAGCTTCATCTCCGACACCCCCGCACCCACCGCAGAGACCACCACCCCTGAGACCTCCACCCGCACCAGTCACCTGACCAACTGGTCCAACGTCAGCGACGAAGACACCATCAAAACCATGAACTCCATCCATTCCGGATCCCCATCCGACCCCTGCCCTCACAACGTGTTCATCAAAGCCAGCTCAACCATCGCGCCCCACCTCCGGAAAACAATCAACATCTCTTTCGAGACAGCAACCTTCCCGGAAAGCTGGAAGCACGCCGAGATCAACGCCCTACTAAAGAAACCCAAGGCGGACCCCAAGGACCTCAAAAACTTCCGGCCCATCTCCCTGCTCCCGTTCCCGGCAAAAGTAACGGAGAAGATTGTCATCAAACAGCTAACCCGCTACTTCGAAGACAACAACATCCTGGACCCCTCCCAATTTGGCTTCCGCAGCAACTACAGCACCAAGACTGCCCTCATCGCCGCCACCGACGACATCAGGATCCTGATAGACAAAGGAGAAACAACCGCCCTCCTCCTCCTGGACCTATCAGCAGCCTTCGACATGGTCTGCTACCGTATCCTATCAGCACGCCTCCATGACCCCGGAATCCAAGGAAAGGCCCTGGCCTGGACCACATCCTTCCTCTCCGTCAGAACCCAGAGCGTCCGCCTACCACCCTTCCGCTCTAAAACCACCAAGATCTTCTGCGGCGTCCCACAGGGATCCTCCCTCAGCCCAACGCTGTTCAATATCTACACGGCACCCCTCGCCCACGTCGCACGACAACATAACCTCAACATCATCTCCTACGCCGACGACACCCAGCTGACCATATCCCTCACCGAAGACCCCCACACCACCAAAGCCAACCTCCACAGAGGAATGAAGGCCATCGCCAAATAGATGAAGGACAGCAAACTGAAGCTAAACTCAGACATGATGGAGGTCCTCATCCTCGGGCCCACCCCATCAGCCTGGGACGACTCCTGATGGCCCACATGGAAACCCGGTGCAGCCGACTAACCCGGCCACCCCCTGGATCCAGGACCTAAGCGCGACTCGGCGCTCCCACTTTCTTCCGGACCGCAAGGTGCAAGCGGTATTGCGGTAATTTGCCCGCGCCGCCCCCGGACCTTGACACACTATCCTTGTAATCCCGATTCACCAAGTCATACCGATGACTAACTTCATTACCGGTCCTGGCCCATTGTTTTTAACTCAAGCTCGCCTGTGAGCACTTTAACCTTATGCCCTTTGGCTAAAGAGGCTCAAATTTTAATAAGGCAACTACTGTTCTGTCCTGATGATGGACCCCAGCATTTAATAAGGGGGTCCGAAACGTCGTCGACCTTGTGTACCATATACCAGTACAATGATTTACTACACGAAAGTATGTAATGGTACCCACTGGAATCTCTCTGTTTAATTTTGAAACTTTACAGAGACTTTTTTGACCTTGTCTTGTAAGCCCTTCTGTGTATGTTGTCTGTGTCTATGTACTGTCGTGGGTTGGTACAGGCTTGTGCCCCACGAAAGTGAATTGTTGAAGGTGTATTATTGTTTCACAAAACGTTTATTGAAATATAAAACTTGAAGACCTCTGTCCGGCTGGGCATGTCTTCTACAATATAGAACTGACTGGGTCTATATTTATGTTGGTTATTACTGTGTCTCCTTGCTAGGGACCACTGTTGTGTCTGTACGGCCCACATCGCTAGGCACACCCCCGGAACCCACCGACCATGCACGCAACCTGGAGGTCATCTTCGACTCCACCCTCTCCATGGCAAAGCAAGTAAACGCTGTCTCAGCGTCCTGCTTCAACACCCTCCGAATGCTCTGCAGGATCTTCAAATGGATCCCCCCTGACACCAGAAAAACCGTCACCCAGGCCCTCGTCACCAGCAGACTCGACTACGGGATCGCCCTCTACCTAGGAACAACAACCAAGCTCCTGAGACGACTACAACAAATCCAGAACTCCTCAGCACGACTGATCCTCAACGTCTCCCGATGCAGCCACATCACACCCCACCTGAGAGGCATGCACTGACTCCCAGTCAACAAGAGGATCACCTTCAAACTCCTCATCCACGCACACAAAACCCTTCACAACGCCGGACCAGCATACCTCAATGACCGATTCAGCTTCTACACCCCCACCCGCTGCCTCCGCTCTGCCAATCTCACCCTCGCCACAGTTCCCCGTATCCGGAAAACCACCGGCGACAGACCCTTCTCCTACCTCGCCACCAAGACATGGAACATCCTCCCTACCGACCTACGACAGACCCAGGACCTGCTGGCCTTCAGAAGACTCCTCAAGACCTGGCTCTTCGACCAGTAGCAGCCCCCCCCCCCCCCAGCGCCTTGAGACCCTCACGGGTATGAGTGCACTTTATAAATGCATTGATTGATTGATTGATTGAACATGTAGATTGGTGTTTACATTTCTGCTCTGACTTCAGAGTGAGAGGAGTTTGTACAGCCAACTATGTGACAATCTTGCTGGAGTACAGGGAGTGTGAAAGGAATTGCTGTGAAATGTCAGATTTTTCTAACACACATCAAAATGTAGTTACCTTGTAAACTTCAAAATGGGGCGCCCTAGTAGGGCCTCAAGAGACCCCAGGTGGCCGCCAGGCTCAGCCAAAAGAAGCATTATGCTGATAACAGTGCTTTGTTTTCAGTGGAAATAACTGAGCGTCAGTAGCCGCTCTGTAATGGGCCATCACTAACACCTTTTGTCATTTATATCCTGGATGGAAGAAGGTGCCAAAAGGGAGGGACTCCAAATATTCTTCCAAACGCCCACCCCCATTTCTAATAATCTCACTGTGGATACTTTGACACATTGGTAAGGCCTGTCTGACCAGAACAGTATATTTGACAATCATGTATTTGCATTCAAAACGGTAACAGAAATTACCTGCAATGCTTAAATGAGTGTAGACATATTTACACATTGCCAGTTTAATACAATAATTGTGAAAAATGTTTAGGGCGGAGACCAATGTTTTTTTTTGTTGCTTTGGGGGCATGGCATTAAAAGGTTTGAAGACCGCTGCTGTGAATGAACTGTACACATATTTCAAAATATATATGCAGTTCGGAAAAAAAATAAAGTACATTTTTCATCATTCTGAAGTGTGATGAAAACAGAAAAAGTACCCAGAATCAAAACAAATCAATTCACTTGACCGAGGGTACAGGGTACTAAACTTCACCATCTTCAGGGCGGGGCGGCTCCGGTCGATGGTATCGTTTGTTGATGGATCTGCTGATGCACAGGTGAGAGACGTTGGCCTTCATATTGCTTTTGGCATTTCAGGCTCTTGCATATATCTTGCGGTGAAAGACGCTTGGTTTAACATTGTCTTCGACACTTCCGGCTGCTGCACATGGTGCGCAGTGGGAGACACTGGCCTCCATATTGTTTGTTGATGCTACTGCTGAAGCACAGGTGAGAGACGTTGGCCTTCATATTGCTTTTGGCATTTCAGGCTCTTGCATATATCTTGCGGTGAAAGACGCTTGGTTTAACATTGTCTTCGACACTTCCGGCTGCTGCACATGGTGCGCAGTGGGAGACACTGGCCTCCATATTGTTTTTTGATGGTCCTGCTGAATCACGTGGTGAGAGATGAAGGCCTCCATGATGTCTTTGACACATTGGGAAGCTGCTCATGAGGCTGGTGTTAGACGCGGGCCTCCATGTTGTTTGTAGATGTTCCTGATTACGCGCATAGTGGGAGTCGCTGTCCTCCATTTTGCTTTTGGTACTCCTGGCTCTTGCACATGATATGTAGCTCCACCACCACCTTTGACACTTCCGGACGCTGCTCATGATGCTGGTGAGAGACCCTGGCCTCCATATTGTTTGTAGATGTTCCTGATGACTCACGTGGTGGGAGACGTTGTCCTCTATATTGCTTTCGGTATTCCTGGCTCTATGGCATGCGATGGAAGATACTTCGATTCACCACACTGTCTTTGACACTCCTGGATGGTGCTCATGGTGCAAGATGCTGGCCTCCATTTTATTTGCTGATGTTCTTGATGACGCGCATGGTGGGAGACATTGTCCTCAGTTTTGCTATTGGTACTCCTGGCTCTTGCACATGATATGTGGCTCCACCACCACCTTTGACATTTCCCGACGCTGGTCATTATGCCGGTGAGAGATGCTGACCTCCATATTGGCTGTTGATGCTTCTGATGATGCAGGTGGTGGGAGACGCTGGCTTCCATATAGTTTGTTGATGTTACTGATGATCCACGTGGTGGGAGAAGCTGGCTTCCATATTGTTTGTCGATGTTCCTGGTGAAAGCACATGGTGGGAGACGCTGGTTTCCATATTGCTCTTGGCATTTCTGGCTCTTGCACATCGCGTGCGGTGGTAGATGTTTGGCTCCACCACCACCTTTGACACTTTGGGACGATGCTCATGGTGCTTGTGGGAGGCGCTGGCCTCCATATTGTTTGTTGGTGTTCCTGATGACGCATGTGGTGGGAGACGCTGGCTTCCATATTGTTTGTTGGTGTTCCTGATGACACACATGGTGGGAGACGCTGGCTTCCATATTGTTTGTTGGTGTTCCTGATGACGCACATGGTGGGAGACGCTGGCCTCCATATTGTTTGTTGGTGTTCCTAATGACACATGTGGTGGGAGACGCTACCCTCCATATTGTTTGTTGGTGTTCCTGATGATGCACGTGGTGGGAGACGCTGGCTTCCATATTGTTTGTTGATGTTCCTGATGATGCACATGGTGGGAGACGCTGGCCTCCATATTGTTAGTTGATGCTCCTGATGACGCACGTGAAGGGAGACGATGGCCTCCATATTATTCGTTGATGTCCCTGATGACGCACTTGGTGGGAGACGCTGGCTTCCATAATGTTTGTTGGTGTTCCTAATGACGCATGTGGTGGGAGACGCTGGCCTCCATATTGCTTGTTGGTGTTCCTGATAGCGCACGTGGTGGGAGACGCTGGCTTCCATATTGTTTGTTGGTGTTCCTGATGACGCAAGTGGTGTGGGACGCTGGCCTCCATATTATTAGTTGATGTCCATGCTGACGCAAGTGGTGGGAGACGCTGGCCTCTGTATTGTTTGTTGATGTTCCTGATGATGCATGAGGAGGAGACGCTGGCTTCCATATTGTTTGTTGGTGTTCCTGATAGCGCACGTATTGGGAGACGCTGGCTTCCATATTGCTTGTTGGTGTTCCTGATAGCGCATGTGGTGGGAGACGCTGGCTTCCATATTGTTTGTTGGTGTTCCTGATGACGCAAGTGGTGTGAGACGTTGGCCTCCATATTATTAGTTGATGTCCATGCTGACGCAAGTGGTGGGAGACGCTGGCCTCTGTATTGTTTGTTGATGTTCCTGATGATGCATGAGGTGGGAGACGCTGGCTTCCATGTTGTTTGTTGGTGATCCTAATGACACACGTGGTGGGTGGCCTCCATATTGTTTGCTGGTGTTCCTAATGACGCGCGTGGTGTGAGACGCTGGCCTCCATATTGTTTGTTAGTGTTCCTGATGACGACGTGATCTGAGACGCTGGCTTCCATATTGTTTGTTGGTGTTCCTGATGACGCATGTGGTGGGAGACGCTGCCCTCCATATTGTTAGTTGATGTTCCTGATGAAGCATGTGGTGGGAGACGCTGGCCTCCATATTGTTTGTTGGTTTTCCTAATGACGCACGTGGTGTGAGACGTTGGCCTCTATATTGTTTGTTGGTGTTCCTGATGATGACGTGGTCTGAGACGCTGGCCTCCATATTGTTTGTTGGTGTTCCTGATGACACACGTGGTGGGAGACTCTGGCCTCCATATTGTTTGTTAGTGTTCCTGATGAAGCACGTGGTGGGAGACGCTGGCTTCCATATTGTTTGTTGGTGTTCCTGATGACGCACGTGGTGGGAGCCTTATGACGCACATGGTGGGAGACGCTGGCTTTCATGTTGTTTGTTGATGTTCTAATGACGCACGTGGTGGGAGGCGCTGGCCTCTGTATTGTTTGTTGGTGTTCCTGATGAAGCACGTGGTGGGAGACCCTGGCTTCTATGTTGTTTGTTGTTGTTCCTAATGACGCACCTGGTGGGAGACGCTGGCCTCAATTTTGTTTGTTGGTGTTCATGCTGATGCACGGGTGAGAGATGCTGGCCTCCATATTGTTTGTTGGTGTTCCTGCTGATGCACGTGGTGGGAGACGCTGGCTCCCATGTTGTTTGCTGATGTTCCTGATGACGCACGTGGTGTGAGACGCTGGCTTCCATGTTGTTTGTTGTTGTTCCTGATGACGCACGTGGTGGGAGATGATGGCTTCCATGTTGTTTGTTGATGTTCCTAATGACACACGTGGTGGGAGACGCTGGCCTCCATATTGTGTGTTGGTGTTCCTGCTGATGTACGGGTGGGGGACCTTGGCCTCCATGTTGTTTGTTGATGCTCCTGATGACGCAAATGGTCTGAGACGCTGGCCTCCATGTTGTTTTTTGATGCTCCTGATGACGCACGTGGTCTGAGACGCTGGCCTCCATGTTGTTTGTTGATGCTCCTGATGACGCAAATGGTCTGAGACACTGGCCTCCATGTTGTTTGTTGATGCTCCTGATGACGCAAATGGTCTGAGACGCTGGCCTCCATGTTGTTTTTTTGATGCTCCTGATGATGCACGTGGTCTGAGACGCTGGCCTCCATGTTGTTTGTTGATGCTCCTGATGACGCACGTGGTCTGAGACGCTGGCCTCCATGTTGTTTGTTGATGCTGGATGATACTCAGTTCGGTTTCCGTAAACACCATGGTACGGAAACCGCTCTCATCAAAGCAGCGGATGACATAAGAGTCATCCGTGATCAGGGAGGAACAGCATTGCTGGTCCTTCTTGACCTCTCAGCAGCCTTCGATACGGTCGACCACAGGATCTTGGTCGACCGTGTCGAAAGGATGGGTATTCAGCTTACTGCCAGGGATCTACTTGCTTCTTTCCTGGCCAACAGAACCCAGGCGGTCACCTTGGGCCTTTTTCAATCAGCGGATTTGTCGTTACCGTGTGGGGTCCCTCAAGGCTCATCCCTAAGTCCGACACTATTTAATATATATGTGTCGGACCTTGCTAGTGTCATCAAAGCACACGGGATGAGCCTAACCTCATACGCTGACGACACTCAGCTGGTACTGGCCATAAAGGGCGATGGACAGGAGGTGGCAGAAAGATTCCAAAGGGGGATGACTGCTATCGGTGAGTGGATGGCAAGAAATTGCCTGAAGCTCAACTCCGATAAAACGGAGGTAGTTATCTTTGGCAACCTTCTACCAGCCTGGTCTGCAGCTTGGTGGCCATCGGCTCTTGGTATCCCTCCTACCCCCACCGTTAGGGTCAGAAATCTAGGAGTGACATTCGATGACCAGCTCAGCTTCATGGCCCATGCAAATAAGGTGGCAGCTAACGCCCATTTTAAGCTCAAAATGATAAAAAAGATCATCCCTTATCTTCCAGATTCAGCAGCCAAGACGTTAGTCACCTCCCTGGTCCTGACATCGTTGGATTACTGCAACGGTCTTTTGCTTAATGCACAAAGCAGAGTCACTAAAAAACTACAGACTGTGCAGAATGCAGCGGCACGCGTGCTGTCCCAAAAACCCAAATTTGCACCCATCTCGGACACTCTGAAAGGTTACCATTGGTTAACCATCCAAAATAGGGTAAAATTCAAATCACTGTGCATAGTCTATAAGACTCTGCAGGATCAAGGACCGCGCTTTCTTAAAAAGCAACTAATTCCTTATAATCCGCCCAGAATACTTCGCTCTACCTCGCTCAACCAACTAGTGGTTCAACGAAGCAGAACAGTCTCTTGGGGTGACCGCCGCTTTTCTATTGCAGCCCCTAAAATCTGGAACTCCCTACCAAACCACATAAAAACAAGTTCCACACTCCTTCAGTTCAGAAAAAAATTGAAGACGTGGTTATTCACCCAGTAAATCTAGCCTCCAATCATCTGATCAGGGAGAGACAGCTTTGCATACTAGCGCCGAGACGCCTACGGGTAATTGTACGCGCTCTACAAATGCCATTAAATAAATAAAATAAATAAATAAAATGCTCCTGATGACGCACGTGGTCTGAGACGCTGGCCTCCATGTTGTTTGTTGGTGTTCCTCATGACGCACGTGGTGCCTCCATGTTGCTTTTGACACTTCCGGCTCTCGCACATGGCGCGCTCAGTATCCTCAGACTGATCCATTTCTTGGATCTGCAGAGAACAAACTTTCTCCCTTTAATCAAGCTCCGGTGATCAGAGGCGCATCTCCTGCCCCCCACCCCCGCCGTCCTCGGGGGCCGGGGTTGCAGATGGCTGCCTCGCCTCCACCGTTCAAGCTTGGCTGGCCCATTTCATCAGCGCTGCCAGGGCCCTGCTCGGAAACATGTCGACAACATTTAATCTTAAAAAATTGAAAGAAATGAATTAATATGCAAATTTCATCAGCTTTGTAATAAAAATGTCCTTGGAAAAAACTCGTCGGGAAGCGCTGTCCCCCGGGAGGGCGCGCATTATCCCGCTCAGTTCTGAAGGAAGTCTGACTCGGGGTCCGCCAGGAAATCAGCGCCGATCTGACTTGGAAATAATGATGACGAAGAACAAAAGCCGCGCGGGTTGAATGCGCGCGCCGGCTGGGGACGGCGCGGGCTGTTATTCACACGAAGTTAACGGGATTAGAGCCGAGGGGAGGGGGCGGGGGTCTCTGCGCCCTCCGCCACCCTCGGTGCGCAAAACTCTGTCTACCCATGGCCTGTGAACAAGGGGCCTCTGTGCGCAAAACTCTGTCCACCCTCCTGGAGGACCAGGGGCCTCTGCGCAAAAGACTCTGCCCACCCGCCTGGAGAACCAGGGGCCTCTGTCCACCCGCCTGGAGGACCAGGGGCCTCTGTGCGCAATGCTCTGTCCACCCGCCTGGAGGACCAGGGGCCTCTGTGCGCAAAACTCTGCCCACCCGCCTGGAGGACCAGGGGCTTCTACGCAAAAGACTCTGTCCACCCGCCTAGATAACCAGGGGGCTCTGTGCACAAGACTCCGTCCACCCGCCTGGAGAACCAGGGGCCTCTGTGCACAAGACTCTGTCCACCCGCCTCGAGAACCAGGGGCCTCTGTGCGCAAAACTGTACCCACCCGCCTGGAGGACCAGGGGCCTCTGTGCGCAAAACTCTGCCCACCCGCCTGGAGGACCAGGGGCTTCTGCGCAAAAGACTCTGTCCACCCGCCTAGAGAACCAGGGGGCTCTGTGCACAAGACTCCGTCCACCCGCCTGGAGAACCAGGGGCCTCTGTGCACAAGACTCTGTCCACCCGCATGGAGAACCAGGGGCCTCTGTGCGCAAAACTCTGCCCACCCGCCTGGAGGACCAGGGGCCTCTGTGCGCAAAACTCTGCCCACCCACCTGGAGGACCAGGGGCCTCTGCGCAAAAGACTCTGCCCACCCGCCTGGAGAACCAGGGGCCTCTGCGCAAAAGACTCTGCCCACCCGCCTGGAGAACCAGGGTCCTCTGCGCACAAGACTCCGTCCACGTGACTGGAGAACCAAAGGCCCCTGAGCGAAAGACACTCTGTCCCCCCGCCTGGAGGACCAGGGTCCTCTGTGCGCAAGACTCGATCCACCCTCCTGGAAAACCAGGGTCCTCTCAGTGGAAGACTCTGTCCACCCACCTGGGGGAACAGAGGCCCCTGTGTGCAAAACTCTGTCCACCCTCCTGGAGGACGAGAGGCCCCTGTGTGCAAAACTCTGTCCACCCTCCTGGAGGACGAGAGGCCCCTGTGTGCAAGACTCTGTCCACCCACCTGGGGGAACAGAGGATCCTGTGTGCAAGAGTCTGTCCACCCACCTGGAGGACCAGAGGCCTTTGTGTGCAAGAGTCTGTCCACCCACCTGGAGGACCAGAGGCCCCAGTGTGCAAGACTTTGTCCACCCACCTGGAAAACCAGGGGCCTCTCAGTACAAGAATCTGTCCACCCACCTGGGGGACCAGAGGCCCCTATGTGCAAGACTCACTCCACCCTCCTGGAGACCAGGTTCTTGCAGGGGCCTCTGTGCGCAAGACTATGTCCATCCGCCTGGAGGACCAGAGGCCTCTGTGTGCAAGATTCCTTCCACGTGACTGGAGAACTAGGAGCCTCTGTGCACAAGACTCTGTCCACCCGCCTGTAGAACCAGGGGCTGCACTTCACCCGAGCTATCCAGACATTCTTCTAAACTCTGAACTCCCACCCCCCACTAAACCCCCCTACAAACAGAGCTGGCCTTTATTTAGGCAGCACCCTGGGTGTACAGAAGTGTGGCACCCTTGCTAATGCTAAGAAATAAGGCTGCCAAGTCTTGTTTCCACCTCAAGCATCTTTCTTCCACCACCCTACACTTCCTGTCTCTTTATCTCATAAATCCCAAGGCTGCTGAGTCTTGGTTCCACCCCAAGCACCTTTCTTCCACCGCCCTACACTTCCTGTCTCTTTATCTCATAAATCCCAAGGCTGCTGAGTCTTAATTCACCCCAGGCCTCTTTTTCTCAACAACCTACACTTCTGGGCTCCTAATCTCATTAACACTGAGGTACCTAACAGCAAGTGTCAGTTAATGGTGAGCTAAATCCCACATGAGGTCAGCTAGACTCCCCAAACGGGGGTCAAACAGGTTGTGGTGGTACAGATACCTAGCTGATGATTACAAATACACATTAAATAGTTTATCATAGTCCGAGAGGGTCATAGTGGGAGCTTCCGTTACAGAAAGAGCTTTAAGAGCATTAAGATTGTAGTGTAAACTAGGCCTGGGTGGTAAATTCCGTTCCGCTCGTGGAATTTGCGGAATATGGGTAATTTTGCGTTCCACGGAGAGCGCAGAATTGCCCAAAAATCCGCGATCCGCGGCTTCGTAGAAGTTTTTTGCTCGTTTGCGCTTTCAAAATGCATGTTCACGAGATATTTCTCCCCGAGAATTAAAACAGCTTTCCCAAATAGGAAAAAAGCATTGTGTGCTCGCAGAGAGTTTTTACTGTTTCCCAGAGCTTTGCAAATTCCACCCACCCCTAGTGTAAACTAAGGCTTAAGTTTATCTCTACAAGGTTTGAGTTTCCCACCTACAGACACCTCAACTTAGTTTAGTGCACCGGAGACTGAGCATAAAAGCACAAGCTGTTGTAGCAGAGCCCCATAAAGCATGAAAGTACTGGCTGTTGTAGCACAACCCCTCAATGAATGAAATCACAGGCTGTCGTAGCGCCACCCCCTGAATGCATGGAAGCAGAGGCTATTCTAGCACTGCCCCCTCAATGCATGAAAGCACAGACTGGTGTAGCACAACCCTTCAATGCATGAAAGCACAGGCTGTTGCTTTACCGGCCTCCTCAATGCATGGAAGCACAGGCTGTTGTGGCAACGCCCCCCAATGAAGGAAAGCTCAGGCTGTTGTAGCACAACCCCTCAATGCATGGCAGCACAGGCTGATGTAGCACTGCCCGCACAATGCATAAAAGCACAGGCTGTTGTAGCACAACCCCTCAATGCATGGAAACATAGGCTGTTGTAGCACACCCCTCAATGCATAAAAGGAAGCGCTGTTGTAGCACAACCCCTCAATGCATGAAAGCACAGGCTGTTGTAGCACAACCCCTAAGTGCATCAAAGCACAGGATGTGGTAGCACAACTCCTTAATGCATGAAAGCACAGACTGTTGTAGCACCAGCCACTCAATGCAGGAAAGAACAGGCTGTTGTTGCACTACCCCCTCAATGCATGGAAGCACAAGCTGTTATGGAAATGCCCCCTCAATGCATGAAAGCACAGGCTGTTATAGCACAACCCCTCAATTCATGGAAGCAGAGGCTGTTGTAGCACCGGCCGCTCAATGCAGGAAAGAACAGGCTGTTATAGCACATCCCCTCAATGCATGAAAGCACAGGCTGTTGTAGCACATCCCCTCAATGCATGAAAGCACAGGCTGTTGTAGCACCGGCCTCTCAATGCGTGAAAGCACAGGCTGTTATAGCACATCCCCTCAATGCATGAAAGCACAGGCTGTTGTTGCACATCCCCTCAATGCATGAAAGCATAGGCTGTTGTAGCACCGGCCTCTCAATGCATGAAAGCACAGGCTGTTATAGCACATCCCCTCAATGCATGAAAGCACAGGCTGTTGTAGCACCGGCCTCTCAATGCGTGAAAGCACAGGCTGTTATAGCACATCCCCTCAATGCATGAAAGCACAGGCTGTTGTAGCACCCACCCCTCAATGCATGAAAGCACAGGCTGTTATAGCACATCCCCTCAATGCATGAAAGCACAGGCTGTTGTAGCACTGGCCTCTCAATGCATGAAAGCACAGGCTGTTGTAGCACCGGCCTCTCAATGCGTGAAAGCACAGGCTGTTATAGCACATCCCCTCAATGCATGAAAGCACAGGCTGTTATAGCACATCCCCTCAATGCATGAAAGCATAGTCTGTTGTAGCACCGGCCTCTCAATGCATGAAAGCATAGTCTGTTGTAGCACCGGCCTCTCAATGCATGAAAGCACAGGCTGTTGTAGCACCGGCCTCTCAATGCGTGAAAGCACAGGCTGTTATAGCACATCCCCTCAATGCATGAAAGCATAGTCTGTTGTAGCACCGGCCTCTCAATGCATGAAAGCATAGTCTGTTGTAGCTCGACCCCACAATGATTTATTGCACATACTGTTGTAGCTCTGCCCCCTAAATACATGGAAGCACAGATTGTTGTTGCACGAGCCTCTCAATGCATTTTAGCACAGGCTGTTGTTGCACTGCCCCCTCAATGCATGAAAGCGGAGGCTGTTGTAGCACTGTCCCCAATGCATGAAAGTACAGGCTGTTGCAGCACTGCCCCCTCAATGCCTGAAAGCACAGGCAGTTGTAGAATTGCCCCCTCAATGCATGAAAGTACAGGCTGTTGTAGCATTGCCCCCTCAATGCATGAAAGCACAGGCTGTTGTAGCACCGCCCCCTCAATGCATGGAAGCACAGGCTGTTGTAGCACCGCCCCCTCAATGCATCAACGTACAGGTTGTTGTAGCACAAAGCTTCAATGCATGAAAGCACAGGTTGTTGTAGCACAACCCTATAAAGCATTAAAGCACAGGCTGTTGTAGCACAACCCCATAATGCATTAAAGCACAGGCTGTTATAGCACAACCCCTCAATGTATGAAAGCAGAGGCTGTTGTAGCACTACCGCTCAATGCATGAAAGCATCGGCTGTTGTAGCACAACCCCTCAATGAATGGAAGCACAGGTTGTTGTAGCATCAGATCCTCAATGCATGGAAGCACAGGTTGTTGTAGCACTGCCCCCTCAAAGCATGAAAGCACAGGCTGTTGTAGCACCGGATCCTCAATGCATGGAAGCACAGGCTGTTGTAGCACCGGATCCTCAATGCATGGAAGCACAGGTTGTTGTAGCACTGGCCTCTCAATGCATGGAAGCACAGGCTGTTGTGGCACCGCTCCCTCAAAGCATGAATGCACAGGCTGTTGTAGCACAACCCCTCAATGCATGAAATTACAGGCTGTTGTAGCATTGCCCCCTCAATGCATTAAAGCGCAGGCTGTTGTAGCACAACCCCTCAATGCATGAAATTACAGGCTGTTGTAGCACCGCCCCCTCAATGCATGGAAGCACAGGCTGTTGTAGCACCGCCCCCTCAATGCATCAACGTACAGGTTGTTGTAGCACAAAGCTTCAATGCATGAAAGCACAGGTTGTTGTAGCACAACCCTATAAAGCATTAAAGCACAGGCTGTTGTAGCACAACCCTATAAAGCATTAAAGCACAGGCTGTTATAGCACAACCCCTCAATGTATGAAAGCAGAGGCTGTTGTAGCACTACCGCTCAATGCATGAAAGCATCGGCTGTTGTAGCACAACCCCTCAATGAATGGAAGCACAGGTTGTTGTAGCATCAGATCCTCAATGCATGGAAGCACAGGCTGTTGTGGCACCGCTCCCTCAAAGCATGAATGCACAGGCTGTTGTAGCACAACCCCTCAATGCATGAAATTACAGGCTGTTGTAGCATTGCCCCCTCAATGCATTAAAGCGCAGGCTGTTGTAGCACCAGCCCCTCAATGCATGAAAGCACAGGCTATTGCAGCACTGGCCACTCAATGCATGGCAGCACAGGCTGTTGTAGCACCACTCCCCCAATGCATGAAAGCACAGGCTGTTGCAGCACAACCCCTAAGTGCATCAAAGCACAGGATGTGGTAGCACAACTCCCTAATGCATGAAAGCACAGGCTGTTATAGCACCGGCCCCTCAATGCATGATAGCACAGTCTGTTGTAGCACAACTACTCAATGCATGGAAACACAGGCAGTTGTAGCACCAGCCGCTCAATGCAGGAAAGCAGAGGCTGTGGTAGCACAACCCCTCAATGCATGGATGCACAGGCTGTTGTAGCACCAGCCCCTCAATGCATGAAAGCACAGGCTGTTGCAGCACTGGCCACTCAATGCATGGCAGCACAGGCTGTTGTAGCACCAGCCCCTCAATGCATGGCAGCACAGGCTGTTGTAGCACCAGCCCCTCAATGCATGGAAGCACAGGCTGTTGTTGCACCACCCCCTTAATACAAGGAAGCACAGGCTGTTGTGGCACCACCCCTCAATGCATGAAAGCACAGGCTGTTGGAGCACAGCCTCTCAATGCATGGCTGATGTGAACCCGTCAATGCATGGCTGATTGTGATCCCCTCAATGCACGGCTGATGTGAACCCCTCAATGCACGGCTGATGATTGTGATCCCCTCAATGCATGGCTGATGTGAACCTCTCAATGCATGGCTGATGATTGTGATCCCCTCAATGCATGGCTGATGTGAACCCCTCAATGCATGGCTGATTGTGATCCCCTCAATGCACGGCTGATGTGAACCCCTCAATGCATGGCTGATGATTGTGATCCCCTCAATGCATGGCTGATGTGAACCTCTCAATGCATGGCTGATGATTGTGAACCCCTCAATGCACGGCTGATGTGAACCCCTCAATGCATGGCTGATGATTGTGATCCCCTCAATGCATGGCTGATGTGAACCTCTCAATGCACGGCTGATGATTGTGATCCCCTCAATGCATGGCTGATGTGAACCCCCTCAATGCATGGCTGATGTGAACCCCTCAATGCATGGCTGATTGTGATCCCCTCAATGCACGGCTGATGTGAACCCCTCAATGCACGGCTGATGTGAACCCCTCAATGCATGGCTGATGAATGAATGAATGAATGAAATGTGATTTGTAACCGCGCAACTAAGCCCAGTGGGCGTCAAGGCGCCTAGCTCAATATATAGCTGAGTCAACCATGTTACGGGAACTTACTGGTAGGCTTTAATGAAACACCAGATTTTGAGGGGTTTCCTAAAGAGGTCCAGTGAGGGCTGAGATTTGATCTCCAAAGGAAGTGAGTTCCATAGTTGGGGTGCCAAGATGGAGAATGCCCTACTTCCCCATTTAACCTTCCTAGAACGGGGGACTACCAGTTGATTCAGCTCTGAGGAGCGAAGACATCTGCTGGGTATGTAGCGGGTAAGCAGAGACCCAAGAGCGTCAGAAGGGCCTGCCATGAGGGCACTGTAAGTAAGGCAGAGGATTTTAAAAGAGACCCTGGAGGAGATAGGGAGCCAATGGAGGCTCTTCCTTGCCATAGTAGCAGATGTAAGCCATGGAAGGGCCAGCACAAATCGTGCGGCAGCGTTCTGCACCACCTGCAGACGCTACAGAAGACACTTGTTGGCCCCAGCGTAGAGAGAGTTACAATAATCCAGCCTGGAGCCAACAAGAGCAGTCACAATCTGCTTGCGTGCCTGGGGGGAGAGGTAATGAAGGATTCTTTTGAGGGTCCTGATAACACCCCAACAGGTGGCAACTGTCCTGTTTACCTGAAGCTCCATAGAAAGCGAGGTGTCGAAGATGACGCCGAGATTCCTGGCAGATTGGGTTGGAGTGGGGCAGGTGCCAAGAGATGAGGGCCACCACTCGCCCGACCACATGTCCTGGTCCTTGCCAAAGACCAGGACCTCTGTTTTGTCGCCGTTCAACTTTAGGGAGTTAAGAATCATCCACTCTGCAACAAGCTGCATGCAAGACCTAAAGTTGGACGCGGAAGTACTCACAGAGTGGGCCAGGGACACCATAATCTGCGTGTCATCGGCGTACGACACCACCTCCATCCCCTGTGATCTTACTAATCTCGCAAGGGGGGCCACATAGATATTAAACAGGGTCGGACTCAATGCCGACCCCTGTGGCACCCCACATTGCAATGATTTGACAGGGGAGAGGAAATCTCCGAGCATCACTCGCTGTTCTCTCTGCTGTAAGAAAGAGTTCAGGAGACTCAGGGCCGGCCCTGTTACCCCTGCCTCCCTTAACCGAGATGTTAAAGTAGAGGGAGACAGGGTGTCAAACGCCGCCGTAAGGTCCAACAGCACTAACACGGTGTTTTGGCCAAGATCTACTTTTCGGCGAATGTTATCTACCACCTTAGTCAAAGCAGACTCCGTGCTGTGGAACTTCCTGAAGCCATTTTGGGACCCGTCCAAAAACCCAGAGGAGTCCAAGAAGGTGGATAAGTGGGAGTTCATGTGGGCTTCCAGCATCTTTGCAGGGGCCGGCAAAAGGGAAATTGGTCTGAAAGTCTTAAGAAGGCCAGGGTCCAATGAAGGCTTCTTAAGAAGAGGCTTCACTATCGCCTTCTTCCAGACCATAGGAAAGGTGCCCTGATCCATAGCCCCGTTCATTATTTCCAACATGCGGAGTAGAATGATATCCCTACATTCCTTAAGTATTTTCAGGGGGACAGGGTCCAGGGGCGAGGCGGATTTGGTTCTATCGAGCAATCGATTAAGACCCTCCAGGGACAGCGCTGGAAAGTGAGCGAGGGTCTGGGAAGGATCTCTGGACCAAGATTCAAGATGCATGATTCCAGAGGAAACCTTGTCATTCAGAGAATTCCTCTGGGATTGTAAATCAAGATAGATGTCATCTATTTTCTTATAAAAGAAGTCCGAGATATTGTCGCATAACTCTTGTGAACCTACCACGGGGTCCGGTGCCTGAAGAGAGCAGAGGGAGTCCACGATCTTAAAAAGCTCTTTAGATGAAGTAAGAAAACTAGTCAGGTTGGTAAAATATTCCTCTTTCTCCTTAATAACTCTGCTTTTATATTCTCGCAACTGGCACTTGTATACCTCCCGTTCTGTAGGATCCCAGGATTTGCGCCAGCCTCTCTCTTTCCTTCTGCATTTTTGTCTAAGAAGCCTCAGAGATTCCGAAAACAAGGGCGCTGAAGGTTTCTGTCGTGCCACATATCTAAGTGAGGTAGGGGCTAACTCTTCAACTGCCTTGGAGATAGAGTCGGCAAGTTCTTGTGCCGCCTCATCCGTCTCCCTTAGAAATGAAATGCTAGTGGCTTGAATATAAGGAGCCAGGGCATCGTTGGAAAAGTTTCTGAAGCTTCTTTTGAGACATTTATTGGTGGCAGCGTAATTAACCTCGGCAGGGGGAGATTCTAAGTCCAGTGGTACTGCTAGATGATCCGACCATACCAGCGGCAGGCCAACTGCTAATCTCGCATCATTGGAAAATACCCCGTCAACGGTATGACCGGCCCTATGAGTCGGGCAGTGCACCAATTGGACGAAGATAATATAAACAAGAATCCCGGGGAAGGAGACCGAAGGAGAGCAGACAATGCAAAAATATAGAGCCTCGAAGGGATCTGAAGGAACAGATAGAGACTTCACCGTACAGGAGAGTGTCGCCTTAAAGAGGATTGCCAGTCCTCCTCCTCTGCGTCGCACTTTATCTTGTCTATGAAGCATATAACCTTCAGGTATGGCTAGAAGGAGATCATGACCTGAGGACTCGAAGGCCCACGTCTCGGTCACAAAAACCCAGTCTGGTTGCCTCATGTTCACAAAGTCGTGAAATGCTACATTGTGCTTAATGAGAGATCGCGCGATAATCAGGAAGCCCTTTCTAAGTTGTAAAGTCGTCTGTCGCGGGGAAGGAGGACCGGGTTTCCTAAAGGACTGTGTGGTCGATGTAAAAGATGTTCTACACGTGGGGCATACCTGAGACAGACGCAGACACTCAGGAGAAAACCGATGGTGGCAGGATAGCACTGGGGGTCTAAGAGACAGTAAATCCAATGATGAGTATCCCCAGTTCGACTTGAGGGACCTATCAGGAGCCCCAGGGACCAGCCCGTCCTGCAGCGCGTCCTCGGCGCGGACGGGCGCAGACGGGCTGAACTCTGGTGTAACTCCGGCGTCAATCAGGCGTCCCTGCTGCACGTGACTGCTGCGCGTCAGCATGACTCCCTTTTATCTACGTCTAGCGTCCTTCTGATGACTAGAACGTAGCAGCTCCCGAATGGCGCCGAAAAGCGTCACAATCTACTCGCAAGATGGCGCGAGTACACGGAATTACGCCGGGAAGCGGACCCGCCCAACAGCGGTGGCTTTCAACAATTTTACAGTGCAAGTGGGGGCCAGAGAATTAAAAGCAAGGTTGAAGTTAAAACAAAATATAAATGAGATACAAAATGAGGTGGGTTTAAAATTAGCAGCAGCTCCGGTCACCAGCCACGCAAAAGCCACGCAAAGCGCAGGTAGGGATCTGGTGTCAGCTAGTAAGAGGGAGCAACTGGTTTACCTCCCTTGTATCCACGTCTAGCGTCCTTCTGACGACTAGAACGTAGCAGCTCCCGAATGGCGCCGAAAAGCGGCACAATCTACTCGCAAGATGGCGCGAGTACACGGAATTACGCCGGGAAGCGGACCCGCCCAACAGCGGTGGCTTTCAACAATTTTACAGTGCAAGTGGGGGCCAGAGAATTAAAAGCAAGGTTGAAGTTAAAACAAAATATAAATGAGATACAAAACGAGGTGGGTTTAAAATTAGCAGCAGCTCCGGTCACCAGCCACGCAAAAGCCACGCAAAGCGCAGGTAGGGATCTGGTGTGCACGGCTGGTGTGATCCCCTCAATGCACGGCTGATGTGAACCCCTCAATGCATGGCTGATGATTGTGATCCCCTCAATGCACGGCTGATGTGAACCCCTCAATGCATGGCTGATGTGAATCCATTAATGCACGGCTGATGTGAACCCCTCAATGCATGGCTGATGTGACTCCATTAATGCACGGCTGATGTGAACCCCTCAATTCATGGCTGATGTGAACCCCTCAATGCATGGCTGATGATTGTGAACCCCTCAATGCATGGCTGATGTGAACCCCTCAATGCATGGCTGATGTGAACCCCTCAATGCATGGCTGATGATTGTGATCCCCTCAATGCATGGCTGATGTGAACCTCTGAATGCATGGCTGATGATTGTGATCCCCTCAATGCACGGCTGATGATTGTGATCCCCTCAATGCACGGCTGATGTGAACCTCTCAATGCATGGCTGATGATTGTGATCCCCTCAATGCACGGCTGATGATTGTGATCCCCTCAATGCACGGCTGATGTGAACCCCTCAATGCATGGCTGATGATTGTGATCCCCTCAATGCATGGCTGATGTGAACCTCTCAATGTATGGCTGATGATTGTGATCCCCTCAATGCATGGCTGATGTGAACCTCTCAATGCATGGCTGATGATTGTGATCCCCTCAATGCACGGCTGATGATTGTGATCCCCTCAATGCACGGCTGATGATTGTGATCCCCTCAATGCACGGCTGATGTGAACCCCTCAATGCATGGCTGATGATTGTGATCCCCTCAATGCATGGCTGATGTGATCCCCTCAATGCAAGGCTGATGTGAACCCCTCAATGCATGGTTGATGATTGTGATCCCCTCAATGCATGGCTGATGTGAACCTCTCAATGCATGGCTGATGATTGTGATCCCCTCAATGCACGGCTGATGATTGTGATCCCCTCAATGCACGGCTGATGTGAACCTCTCAATGCATGGCTGATGATTGTGATCCCCTCAATGCACGGCTGATGATTGTGATCCCCTCAATGCACGGCTGATGTGAACCCCTCAATGCATGGCTGATGATTGTGATCCCCTCAATGCATGGCTGATGTGATCCCCTCAATGCAGGGCTGATGTGAACCCCTCAATGCATGGCTGATGTGAAACCCTCAATGCACGGCTGATGTGAACCCCTCAATGCATGGCTGATGATTGTGATCCCCTCAATGCACGGCTGATGATTGTGATCCCCTCAATGCACGGCTGATGTGAACCTCTCAATGCATGGCTGATGATTGTGATCCCCTCAATGCACGGCTGATGTGAACCCCTCAATGCATGGCTGATGATTGTGATCCCCTCAATGCATGGCTGATGTGATCCCCTCAATGCAAGGCTGATGTGAACCCCTCAATGCACGGCTGATGTGATCCCCTCAATGCAAGGCTGATGTGAACCCCTCAATGCATGGCTGATGGGAACCCCTCAATGCACGGCTGATGTGAACCCCTCAATGCATGGCTGATGATTGTGATCCCCTCAATGCATGGCTGATGTGAACCTCTCAATGCATGGCTGATGATTGTGATCCCCTCAATGCACGGCTGATGATTGTGATCCCTCAATGCACGGCTGGTGTGAACCTCTCAATGCATGGCTGATGATTGTGATCCCCTCAATGCATGGCTGATGTTATCCCCTCAATGCACAGCTGATGTGAACCCCTCAATGCATGGCTGATGTGAACCCATTAATGCACTGCTGATGTGAACCCCTCAATGCACGGCTGATGTGAACCCCTCAATGCACGGCTGATGTGAACCCCTCAATGCATGGCTGATGATTGTGATCCCCTCAATGCATGGCTGATGTGAACCTCTCAATGCATGGCTGATGATTGTGATCCCCTCAATGCACGGCTGATGATTGTGATCCCCTCAATGCACGGCTGAGGTGAACCTCTCAATGCATGGCTGATGATTGTGATCCCCTCAATGCACGGCTGATGTGAACCTCTCAATGCATGGCTGATGATTGTGATCCCCTCAATGCACGGCTGATGATTGTGATCCCCTCAATGCATGGCTGATCTGAATCTCTCAATGCATGGCTGATGATTGTGATCCCCTCAATGCACGGCTGATGAATGTGATCCCCTCAATGCATGGCTGATGTGATCCCCTCAATGCACGGCTGATGTGAACCCCTCAATGCATGGCTGATGTGAACCCCTCAATGCATGGCTGATGTGAACCCATTAATGCATGGCTGATGTGAACCCATTAATGCATGGCTGATGTGAACCCCTCATTGCACGGCTGATGTAAACCCCTCAATGCACGGCTGATGTGAACCCCTCAATGATCAGCATGCCAGAACCGTTGCAGGCAAATGCTTCGGAACAATCAGATCCCTCAGAAAGTTCTTCGACTTTCTCCCCATTGATGCCAGAAAAACTGTGACAGTTGCACTCATAATCTCACGCCTGGACTACTGCAACGGCCTGCTCACAGGAGTCAAAAAGAGCACCATCCTAAAACTGCAGACCGTACTACACACAGCTGCACGTCTTGTCCTGGGCCTGCCCCGCAGATCCTCTATCTCTGCAGCGCTTCGTTCACTTCACTGGCTTCCCCTTCACAAAAGGATTCTCTTCAAAATCCTGATCATAGCCTTTCGTGCCTACAACAAAACAGGCCCTAAATACCTCACCAGGCGCTTTCCCCGCTATACGCCCAGTCGTCACCTTCGTTCGACCCACGACAACCTCATCCTTCCCCCTAAATACAATCTGAAAACAAAGGGTGAGAAGACCCTCAGCTTCCTTGCCACTAAAGCTTGGAATAAACTGCCCAAACCCCTCAGACAACAAACCCAGGAAAAACCTTTTAGAAAGATTCTGAAGACATGGATCTTCAATCTCCCGGACGATTACTCCAAAGCCTCCATCTAATCCTCCTGGACTGGTTCACTCTGGATCCTCAGCGCCAAGATGCCCCCTCCGGAGCGAACGTCGCGCTCTAGAAATACCCCCACAAAAATGCACGGCTTATGTGAGCCCCTCAATGCACGGCTGATGTGAACCCCTCAATGCATGGCTGATGATTGTGAACCCCTCAATGCATGGCTGATGATTGTGATCCCCTCAATGCATGGCTGATGTGAACCCCTAAATGCACGGCTGATGTGAACCCCTCAATGGGTGTCCTTGCTCTCTGGGTTAGTAAGAAATCCTTAAAGTGGGTTCAGGGGTGCATTGTTTTTTTTTTTAGAACATTACACTCAAGCTCTGCACTAAGAGAAACAACACTTTATGTATAAACGTACTTATTTCAACGGTCTCATCCTATTGATTAGCAGGTGTGAAATAACCACACAGAATATTATTAAAACAGCACGGCAACATGGTGCTAATAACACAATTTCAACATGATCGAAATGTCAATTGGCAGCCTAGCGCCCTAAAGACTACTTCTATGCGCTGTACTTTGAGAGCATGGAGCCGCTTAACTTGCATGTGCGTTTCCTGGGATTCGATGCACGGTTCCTCTCCTAAGAGACTTGCTCGTATGAGTTGTCCCTGTAGGACGGGGCGCTGCGGCAGCACCGCAGTCTCTGTCGGCATCTCAGGCAGGGTCTTGTGCGAGAACCTGGGAACGAAGGACCTCGCTTCCCAAGTGGCCACTTGATGAACCTTTTATTGTTTTACTGCTCATCTGAAGCCTCTAGGAGGCTGCCTCTCACAGAGGGAGAGGGGCTGAGTGCAAGGTCTGAGGGGAAGGCTTTGCTGCTGCGGGATCTGAAGCCTCTACGAGGTTGCCTCTCACTGAAGGGGGCGTGTGCAAGGACTGAGGGAAGGCTTTGCTGCTACGGCATCTGAAGCCTCTACGAGGCTGCTTCTCAAGAAGGGGGCATGTGCAAGGACTGAGGGGAAGGCTTTGCTACTGCAGTGTTTGCTTTGGGGGTCTCTGGTTGGCACAGGTGAATACTTGTGACAAACAGGGACCCTCTCCTCTAGTCAGGGCAAGGGACTTACTCCTAAAAATAACCCCTGCTCACCCTCTAGGCAGTGTGGCGCGAGCAGGCAAGGCTAAACTTCAGGGCGTTATTGGCTAAGCATTTATGACCATATACAGTAATTCAGGAATGCACCACAAATGGACACCAGTCTATGATTTATAAACATACGTATTCTTTATGTATATATCTACGCAGACTTAATACAAGACCACAATAACGTTGCAAATGACCACAATACTGTTTGGAATCAAGAGTTCTTTGTAAATACGCTTAATGTCAGTTCTGTGCGGTTCGTACCTCTGGGGCGACTCTTCGGTGGTTAAAAATGAGAAAAACAAATCTAACAACCATGCGGACCCTCTGGTCCGAGACGTGCACCCTTTGGTGCGATGCGCACACAGTACCTTCTGGGATTGTTGAGTACGACACGGGCAATGCAGGGACAAAGGCTGACGCACTCGGGACGCTGATCGGCGGCTTCACTAGTCCAGATCTGGCTCGTAACAGGCATTGCGATGTGCAGCCTAGGAGCAGGACCTCAGGGAAGCGCTGGGGATGGTCCGGGTCGTTGGGGAAGAGTCCATGCCGTAGGGCGGCTTTTGAGGCTGTTTCCCTGGGGCGGCGGAGCGGCACTCAGCGGCCAGTACGCGACATACCGGGCGGCTTTGACAGTGCGGCGCGGCCCGAGAGGAGGATAGTACGGTGCGGTTGGGTACGCTCCAAACGTATGAACCGTACCTCACTGGATGACGGGCTGTGTAAGTTCATGGTGGCTGAAGTCGGTGGCGGGGCGGCTCAAATAGGGGGAAAGTTGCGCACGGTCAGGAGCGGGCCAATTAAGTACGGTGCAACCTACGGCTTTTAAGATCGGCGTAGACACACAGTGCAGGGCGGCAGCGGGACGGGCTTCAAGGCGGCAACAAGAAGGGGAGGCGAGGCGCACTCGGCAACGGGTTCAGCGGGGCACGGACACAGGCAGTCCAGTAGCTCTCAGCGAAGGCGGGAGAAAAGCCCAATGGTCCTGGGGCTCAGTTCAGGGGGCAAGCTCGCTTCCAAGCCCTTGGAGATCGTTTGTTTGAAGCACCAGTCTTTTCAGAAAAATATACAAGTCTATGTAGGTTCTTCCTCTCCTTTTGACAGCATGGCAACCACTGCAGGCCAGTCCCCCAGGATAGGACAGTCTTCCTCCTTCAGCTTTCCAGGTTCCTTCTCTTAGGGCAGAGGTTTTTTCTTGGTTCAAAGCAGGATCTTATTTCTTAGGAGCAGGGCTCCTACTCTTATCCCCAAAATCCTTTGTTCTTTCAGGCCTGGAGGGCCTTTGCCTAATCCAGTTCAGTTCCTGAGCACTTTGTTTTGGGGACTCTGGCTTCTTCTTTCAGTGTGCAGGGCAGAGACATCAGACGCTCCGCAGGAGGTGAAGCCAGCATTCAGGTGGCAGAGCACAGCCCTATTCAGAGTCAAGGGGCACTCCTCCCACCCATCCTGGTGTAATCTCTCTATTCACCACCTGGCAGCTCCAGCCTGTCTCCTGGAATTCCCCAGCCCTGTCACTCACAGCAACCAGACAGCAGATACACATCCTAGCAGAGGCGGGCTAAAATAGTTAGGCAAGCGAATACTAACTTTTTTAAAGTAATATTTGCAAACACAGGATATTAAAATAAACTTTACTAAAAGACGTATTTTATTATTCTGAGTTCAGGCATGCTAAACTTGACTCTCTACCATGTTCTCTGAGTCTGTTGGGATTATAGAGTGTAATAATTCCAGCAGCCCATTCTGGCCTATCGAGAACAGGTAGCCTTACAATAGTGAAAAACGAAAATGGCTGTAATTCACTATTAGGAAATAGCACACACATCAGGTCTTGTTCTACCTTATGCTTACAATGCACCCTGCCCTTGGGCCTACCATAGGGGTGACTAATATGAAGTTAAGGGAAGGTTTAGGGACTGGCGAGTGGGTGTACTTGCCGAGTCAGCATGACAGTACCAGACTGCACGCAGGTTCTGCAATGGCAGACCTTAGACACATTTTACTAGGCTGCTTCTGTGGGTAGCACAACCAGTGTTGCAGGCCCAGCAGCAGCTTTTGTATTTACAAGCCCTGGAACTCCTGGTGCACTTTACTGGGGTCTGACAGTAAACCAAATAAGCCAAACATGGAATCCAATCACATATAACAATTTACACATAGGGAGCACTTGCACTGTGGCACTGGTTGGCAGTGGCGCAGTGCTCTGAGCAGCTAACACCAGCAACAACATACGAGGCACATCAGCAAAAAGTGGAAGGGAGACTCACGCCAAGGTGCCAGGTCTGACAGGGGGCATGTGCAAGGATTGAGGGTAGGCTTTGCTGCTGTGACATCTAAAGGTTCTACCGATATTCAATAAACATCATGAGCAACTAATATTATTAGTATTGTAAAAGTGACCCCCTTGGAGAAGATTGCATTCTTGATCACTAAATGCCAGATGGTTAGCACGGATTACCTCAGTGCATCAGACAGGGTCGCCAGCATTAATGTAAAAAGGCTTGGTCAGTTTGGAACGCCTCTACATGGGTTAAACATTATCGGCCACAGCGGGATTGCGCTTGCCTGAAAGCAAAAATATTCAAATGAGTCTCCCCACATGAGTTATTCATCAAAAATCAGATTTAACTGTATTTAGGAAATCCATCCACTTTTCTCCAAATATCAGTTTATGAGTTCTGAAAATACACAGTTTTGTGTCTGGAATACACCATTTTGTTATTCATACAGTATTTCAACTGAGCAAAAGGTTCTAATTTAGAAGGCTGTGATGTACACAGGAGAGCTACTCACCGGTAGCTGGGGAGCTACTCACAGGTGCTGGGGAGCTACTCACAAGTAGCAGGAGCCCTACTCACAGGTGCTGGGGAGCTACTCACAGGTAGCTGGGGGCTACTCACAGGTAGCTGGGGAGCTACTCACAGGTAGCTGGGGAGCTACTCACAGGTAGCTGGGGGGCTACTCACAGGTAGCTGGGGGGCTACTCACAGGTGCTGGGGAGCTACTCACAGGTAGCTGGGGGCTACTCACAGGTAGCTGGGGAGCTACTCACAGGTAGCTGGGGGGCTACTCACAGGTAGCTGGGGAGCTACTCACAGGTAGCAGGAGCCCTACTGACAGGTAGCTGGGGGGCTACTCACAGGTAGCTGGGGGGCTACCAGTAGCTCATGAACTCCTCGTTGGAGAAGCCTTCTCTTGGGGGCTGCCTCACAGCGAGAGGAAAGGGCTGTGGACAAGGACTGAGGAAGAGCAGAGGAAGGCACAATGCCCTGAGGGCAGGGGACCTCTCTACCTCAGCTCACAGCCCATGCCACGCGCTGCCTGGGGGAGTTTGGAAGGAATATGCCTGCTGGCTGGAAGCCTGTGGCTGCAGTCAAACAGTCCAATGACCGACCCCAAGGGCAGCGTGTGAGCCCACGTGCCTCAGTCTGAGATCCCATGTGCGTCCGCGTGTGACCCCATGTGCATCAGCCTGAGACCCCATGTGCTTCCGCCTGAGACCCCATGTGCTTCCGCCTGAGACTCCACATGCCTCAGCCTGAGACCCCATGTGTGTCAGCCTGAGACCCCATGTGCTTCCGCCTGAGACCCCATGTGTGTCAACGTGTGACCCCATGTGCGTCAGCCTGGGACCCCATGTGCTTCCGCCTGAGACCCCTCGTGCCTCAGCGTGAGACCCCATGTGTGTAAGTGTGAGACCCCTCGTGCCTCAGCGTGAGACCCCATGTCCCTCAGAGTGGTGTGACCCCTCGTGCCTCAGCGTGAGACCCCATGTGTGTCAGTGTGAGACCCCTTGTACCTCAGCGTGAGACCCCATGTGTGTCAGAGTGTTGTGACCCCTCGTGCCTCAGCGTGAGACCCCATGTGTGTCAGTGTGAGACCCCTCGTGCCTCAGCATGAGACCCCATGTGTGTCAGTGTGAGACCCCTCGTGCCTCAGCGTGAGATCCCATGTGTGTCAGTGTGAGACCCCTCATGACTCAGTGTGAAATCCCATTTGTGTCAGTGCGAGATTCCTCGTGCCTCAGCATGAGACCCCATGTGTGTCAGTGTGAGACCCCTCGTGCCTCAGCCTGAGGCCCCATGTGTGTCAGTGTGAGACCCCTCGTGCCTCAGCATGAGACCCCATGTGTGTCAGTGTGAGACCCCTCGTGCCTCAGCGTGAGACCTCATGTGTGTCAGTGTGAGACCCCTCGTGCCTCAGCGTGAGACCCCATGTGTGTCAGTGTGAGACCCCTCGTGCCTCAGCGTGAGACCCCCTGTGTGTCACTGTGAGACCCCTCGTGCCTCAGCGTGAGACCCCATGTGTGTCAGTGTGAGACCCCTCGTGCCCCCCTCGTGCCTCAGCGTGAGACCCCATGTGTGTCAGTGTGAGACCCCTCGTGCCTCAGCGTGAGACCCCATGTGTGTCAGTGTGAGAACCCTCGTGCCTCAGCGTGAGACCCCATGTGTGTGAGTGTGAGACCCCATGTACCTCAGCACCATTGCTGCACTTCTGAAGTCTTACTGGGGGTGACACCAATGTCACCACAAGGCCTACGTGGCTGCACCCCAGCACTGCTGTTCTGCAACCCTTATGCAACTGCACGGTGCCTGCAGCCCAGCATTGCTGTTCTGCAACCCTTATGCAACTGCACGGTGCCTGCACCCCAGCACTGCTGTTCTGCAACCCTTATGCAACTGCACGGTGCCTGCACCCCAGCACTGCTGTTCTGTACAACAGCACAGTGCCTGCACCCCAGCATTGCTGTTCTGCAACCTTTATGCAACTGCACGGTGCCTGCACCCCAGCACTGCTGTTCTGCAACCCTTATGCAACTGCACGGTGCCTGCACCCCAGCATCGCTGTTCTGCAACCCTTATGCAACTGCACGGTGCCTGCACCCCAGCACTGCTGTTCTGCAACCCTTATGCAACTGCACGGTGCCTGCACCCCAGCACTGCTGTTCTGCAACCCTTATGCAACTGCACGGTGCCTGCACCCCAGCACTGCTGTTCTGCATCCCTTATACAACAGCACAGTGCCTGCACCCCAGCATTGCTGTTCTGCAACCTTTATGCAACTGCACAGTGCCTGCACCCCAGCACTGCTGTTCTGCAACCCTTATACAACAGCACAGTGCCTGCACCCCAGCACTGCTGTTCTGCAACCCTTATGCAACAGAACGGTGCCTGCACCTCAGCATTGCTGTTCTGCAACCCTTATGCAACTGCACGGTGCCTGCACACCAGCATCGCTGTTCTGCAACCCTTATGCAACTGCACAGTGCCTGCACCCCAGCACTGCTGTTCTGCAACCCTTATGCAACTGCACGGTGCCTGCACACCAGCATCGCTGTTCTGTAACCCTTATGCAACTGCACGGTGCCTGCGCCCCAGCATTGCTGTTCTGCAACCCTTATACAACTGCACGGTGCCTGCATACCAGCATCGCTGTTCTGCAACCCTTATGCAACTGCACGGTGCCTGCACCCCAGCATTTCTGTTCTGCAACTCTTATGCAACTGCACGGTGCCTGCACCCCAGCATTGCTGTTCTGCAACCCTTATGCAACTGCACGGTGCCTGCACCCCAGCACTGCTGTTCTGCAACCCTTATGCAACTACACTGACAATGCGAGGTCTGATTCTGCACCTCAGCATTGCTGTTCTGCAACCCTTATGCGACTGCACGGTGCCTGCACCCCAGCACTGCTGTTCTGCAACCCTTATGCAACTACACTGACAATGTGAGGTCTGCGTCTGCACCTCAGCATTGCTGTTCTGCAACCCTTATGCAACAGCACGGTGCCTGCACCCCAGCATTGCTGTCCTGCAACCTCGCAGAAGAGGTCGCTCCCAACGCTGCTCCCTGCTGCCCATACCGCTAGACCGATAAGTGCTTCCTGCCTTGCTTGCACAAACTTATTGCATTTTACCTGCACAGATTTATTGCATTTAAACTTGATTGTAGCGCTTGACTGCTTTGCCACTTAACCTGCCCACAGATCGTAGCACTAGACTGCCTTACCTGATTTGGGATTTGCTTTTATTTCTATCTGCTCGCGCTCGACGGCGTCGCATTGCTACACTGTAGCTTACTCGTGCCAAGTAACTCTCCATAGCGCTTAGCTGCCAAGGTGCGCTTGCACTCGAAGCTATTCCGATTGCGGCCATTTTAATCGCACTGGTGTTGTTGTTGTTTAACCTCCCTGACCTCAGCCCCTCCCCGCTCCCGCCTCCCAGCTGACCCCCCCCCTCGCCCCTCCCCTTCCCAGTATCCATATTTGACAGATGCACTTGCGCGCAGCGTTCACGCGCAGCGACCGCGCCCAATCCGCGCCGAAGGCGCGCCAAAGGTAAGCCCGTCTACGCCCGTGCGCGCCTGGACCGCGCCCAGCGCCAGACCCCCAGCCCCTCGCACTGCCCAGCCCTCCCGCATTACCTACGATGCCGCCACCCTCCTAGCCCTTAACCCCGGTCGCGCCCCCAACTGCGTCCAAGCCGCTCCTGGACACACCCATGGCCCTTTCTCATGCTACTCCTGCAAATTCATCAGCACCGTCAACAACTCCTCTACGATCACTCCTCAGATTCCCGACACCAACCACCTACAATGCATCTTGCTCAACACCCGATCGGTCCACAGACACGCCATCGACCTATGGAATCTACTAGACACCATCTCTCCAGACGTCGCCTTCCTAACAGAAACATGGATGAACGCTTCCTCCGCTCCAGACATCACCATTGCCATCCCTGAAGATTATAAGATCACACGCAAGGACCGTACCGGACACACAGGGGGAGGAATCGCTATCGTCCATAAAAAATCAATCCGCATCTCAACCAGCTCTGACGCCAACCTCGCCAACTCTGAACACCTTCACTTCCAGATCCACATCGACCCCAAGACCACACTCAGAGGCACCCTCCTCTACAGACCACCAGGACCCCGCGCAAAATTCAGTGAAGACATCACGGACTTCATCACTCCACACGCGCTCCCCTCCAAAGAGTACATCCTTCTGGGAGACCTCAACTTTCACCTTGAAAAGAACAACGACCGCAACACCACCACCCTCTTGGACAACCTCGCCAACCTCGGACTTAAACAACTGGTCACCTCCCCCACCCACATCGCAGGTCACACACTCGACCCCATCTTCACCTCCAGCAATCATGTCTCCTTCAGCCACACTACGGATCTCCTCTGGACTGACCACAGCTGCGTTCACTTCACCTACAACAAGCCGAAACCCACCAACCACCTCCAACCAACTCTGCAAAGAAACTGGAACAAAATCACCATCGACCAGATCTCCTCATCGCTCCTTCTAAACACCCCAGCCCACTCTTCTAACCCTGACCAAGCCGCCGCCAACTTCACCCTATGGTTATCCAACACTGCCGACACCTTAGCACCACTGAAAAAACGTCAAAGCAAACCTGGCAGCAAGAAGGCCTCATGGTTCAACGATGATCTTAAGAAGTCCAAGAAACTCTGCCGCTCCCTCGAAAAGGCCTGGAAAAAAGACCCAACCACTAGCACCAAGGACGCCTTCAAAAACGCCACCCGCACACACCACCAACTAATCCGAAAGGCCAAGAAAACAGCACTCAAGGATCGACTTGACAACAACGCCCACAACAGCAAGGAACTTTTCAACATTGTCAAGGAATTTACCAATCCCTCGGCCAACTCCAACGACATCACCCCCTCTCAAGCCCTCTGCGACTCCCTAGCCTCATTCTTCCACAACAAAATTGCAGACATCCACAACAGCTTCGACAACCAACCCGGAGACCAACCCACCCAACCATATGCTGAACATTCTCCCCCCTTGAACACCCTTAACGACTGGAACCCAATCTCCACTGAGGACACCATCCGCCTGATGAACTCCATCCACTCAGGATCCCCCACAGACCCATGTCCTCACCACATCTTCAACAAAGCAGACTCCGTCATAGCACCGAACCTCCGAGACGTCATCAACTGCTCCTTCAACTCCGCCACCTTCCCGGAAAGCTGGAAACACGCTGAACTCACCGCCCTTCTGAAAAAACCCACAGCGGACCCCACCGAACTCAAAAATTACCGCCCCATTTCACTCCTTCCATTCCCGGCCAAAGTAATCGAGAAAGCTGTCAACAACCAGCTCGCCGCTTTCCTCGAAGCCAACAAATCCCTCGACTCCTCACAATCTGGCTTCCGAGCAAAACACAGCACTGAGACGGGGGCGTGGCTTGCGCGCCGCTGTAGCATGGCGTGTCGCGCTTGAGCTCCGGGGTGAGTTGGTCCCGTAGAGCGTTTCTTTCCGCTCCTTCGTGCCCTTCTGACCTGAAACATCACTCACCAGCAGCGGAACATGTGGTAACCTTCACGACGCTGTTTTTTCCGCGCTCTCAGCCACCGAGGATATGTTTCCTGAATTATCCCTCACAGGCGCTCGCATTCCTGAAGAACGACCGCCATTTTGTCGCGCATGACGTTCCTGTCATCGGACTTCTGAGGCGCCGCAGCGGATACAAACTTGCAGTATTCAGCGCTCGGCTGAGGGTTTCTACACACGACGGCTGAAATGGTAACATTTATGCTTTTTTCTTGATGTTACTTTCTTGCTTCTTGGCTGGTTTTTTTTTGAGCTGCTCGCTTTGATTTTTTCTCTCACATTCTTCATGGAGGTGTCCGTTTCGCTTTATTGAGGTGATTTCCTACGCAACTTTGCTCATACTTGAACAGCTACTCTTGCTCTGCGTGTTTTGAGCGTAAACTGCCACTTTTTCACACTGAGTCTACATATTTTGCGCAACTTTGGTGTTCTAGCCTATTCCAGTGTATTCTCTCAGGCTCCTGCTACGTCACTGTCATTATGAGTCGGTCCTTGAACAGCAAGGACTCTAAGGACCTGGGCGCATCTTTAAAAAGACTTAAGTCAGTCTCTCCGACGCCTGAATCTCCTCAGGCAGACAATGCTTCCACATAGGACACCATTTTGGCGCGCCTGAATGAAGTTCATGAAATTGCGCAGTCAACAAAAACTAACACTGACTTACTACAAGTGGAAGTGTCTGCTATCAGGAATGACTTTAAAGCCCTTTCTCTTCGTGTATCAGCGACAGAAACACGAATAAGTTCCGCAGAGGATGGGATGCAAAAGCAATCCAGGTCCCTTTCTCAACTGGAGCGTTCTATGGTGGCGATGCGCAGAGACCTCACGGAGCAGGAAGACCGTAATAGGAGATCCAATCTCCGTATTTTTGGCCTACCGGAGGACTCAGAGAAATCATCCTCCTCTATGATTGAGTTCCTATCTCATTGGATTCCGGATACACTCCAGCTATCTTTCCACAGAGATTTTGAGATTGAAAAAGCACACCGTGTTCCAACGTTTCGTTCCAAGGCAGCCACCCAGCCAAGAGCAATCATTTTTAAGCCCTTACGACATCAACACACTGAGCTGATTCTGTCTCATATGCGCAAGATTAAACAACTCAACTGGGAGGGTCATCGCATATCCATTTCTCAAGACTTTGCCGGAGACACAGTCATAAGACGGAAAGGCTTCTTGAACCTTCGGAAACGTCTCACCGACTTGGGCATTCCTTTTTCCTTTTCAGGTCCATCCAAGTTTCGCATCACTTATAAAGGACGTCCCAGGATCTTCGATGAACCGGCAGACTTGACAACGTTCTTAGACAACCAGGAGGAAATAGAGATGGAGATTCAAAGAGCAGCGTCGCAGGCTCCTGGGGCCTCAGGGACCTGATTTGTTTCTCTCCATACTTGTGGTTGTGCTGTTTTCAGGATAAATTCCTCTTCTTTCTTTCTAGTAGTGTTTACACGCTGATTTGCTCCTCTGCTATTGTACTTTCTTTCTTTTCTTTCTCTTCTCCATACTACTCTTGAATCTCTCCTTCCTTCTCAAATCCGTCCTCTCAGCCTCTTTTTCTGGTCTATCCTTTACATGGTACTTGCCTTGTTATTGTTATTGGGCCCGATTCACAGAACTAACTTAAGACAAAATCCTAAACTTACTACTTTTGGTATTCACAGAAGTTAGGATTTTGTCTTAAGTTTGTCTTAAGACAGACTTAAGACAGACTTAAGTTAGGATTTTGTCTTAAGTCTGTCTGAAGTCTGTCTTAAGACAAACTTAAGACAAAATCCTAACTTCTGTGAATACCAAAAGTAGTAAGTTTAGGATGTTGTCTTAAGTTAGTTCTGTGAATCGGGCCCATTGGGTGCAGATCTCTTGGTTGTAATTAATATTCTTTTTCTTTTTTCACTAGCACTTTGTTTCTCATCTTTACCTTATACTAGGTATCGTTCGAGTATAGCGGGGTAGAATTCTCCTTACTGTTTCTGCTCCTTTTCATCTTCCATCTCTGTTTCTTCCTCGTCTCTACATGCTCCTCTCTTGCACTTATCTTTTTTCCTTCTACGATTCCACTTTATAGTATAGTTATATGTAATTGTTGTTATTATTAATATGCGATTTCGGTGCATATTCGTTACTGTATTTATGAAATGTAACATATTATTTAGGTTGTTTACTGCATAATTAGGCTTTTATTGCATTTTTTATTCTATTGTTCTTCAATATATGATCTTGTTCATGTTATGATATCGCTAATCTACTCTGAAGTGTATTATTCCTCTTATAGCATCTCAGCTCCTCATTTTCAAAATGTATGTGTACTGAGTTCGGCTTTTTCTTCATATTGTTTATTTATCTTAATGAGATTTTTTCTAATAATGGGCTGTTTCTCCTTACCAACTTTTGCTCTTAATACGGTTCCCCTACTCGCCCTTTCCACGTTCTCCCTTGCATGATATGGGTCTCTTTTAGACCTCCCCCTCTGCCTCTTCTCTTTTTCTCTTCTTGTCTTTCTTCTCTTCTGGCCTTTCTTTTTTCCTGGTTCTCCCACATGGTTGCTCCCGTAACATCTATTTTGCTTAATGGCTGGTCTACTGTTTTTTTGCACCCCGTTCTTTGTCTGTCATCAATGATGTCTCCGTTTGTATCCCCCTTTGTTACATGCCAGGTTTAAATGTATTATCCCTTAATGTTAAGGGTTTAAATCATCCAGTGAAACGATCTAAAATCTTGGATTACTGTAAGTCGCTCTCGGCAGACTTAGTCCTCTTTCAAGAATCTAAAATTACCAGTAGAGAAGCTTTATTTTTAAAGAAAGAATGGGTGTCGGATGTGTCTTGTTCTGATGCTTCTGGTAAACGCAATGGTGTGCTTCTGTTAGTTTCGAGGAATTCAGGGTTATCAATTATCTCTTCTGAGCATGATTCTGAGGGTCGCTGGCTTTTATCTAAATTGTCGGATGGACAACATGACTTGTTTGTTATGAATATATATGCCCCGAATGTTGATAATCCAGCCTTTTGGAAATCCATTTCTAAAAAATTGCATGACACCCCTCATGCTGGCAATCTCATTGTTGGTGGCGATTTTAACTTACCAATGGATCCTTTATTGGACAGGAACTCTGCATTTCAGATTCGTCCGCCTAAAGCACATAAACAGATGATTAACATGTGTTCCATTGCTCAATTGCATGATATTTGGCGTCTCCATAATCCCACTGGCAGTGACTTTTCTTTCTTTTCTTCCCCTCATTCCTCATTCTCTCGTATTGACTATCTCCTGGTTCACTCTTCTCTTGTCTCAGCCTCTTCCTCTCCGCTGATTCATCCCATTGTCATTTCTGATCATGCTGCGGTCACTTTTACGCTCTCGACCTTTGCGCCGAAACCACGTGGTCGTTCCTGGAGACTTAATACGGAAGTGTTACATGACTCTTCCCAGGTGGATAAATTTTCCACGGATATAAACACTTTTTTCCGTGAAAATGAGGATTCTGTATCTTCTCCAATAACTTTATGGGGCTCTTTTAAGTGTACTTTTCGGGGCCAAGTTATCGCATGCATGTCCAAACGTAACTTGGCGATTAAGGGGGAACTTACTGACTTATCTTCTAACATCAAAACTCTGGACGCCTCCTTTAGACATACCAAAGATCCGACTACCCTACAACAAATTAAGCTCCTAAAATACAAATATAATACTATTGTCACTAAAAGAGCTCATATTGGCTTCCAGGCGCAAAAGTCCAAGAAGTTACTCGCGCTGGGAAACTCTTGGCTGCCACATTAAAATTCCAAGATTCTTCCTATAAGTCCTCCCAGATCTCTTCTATTAAAGATCACACTGGCTCTACCAAATTCCAAACTGAGGAAATTCTTGAAGTCTTTCGCGATTTCTATAACAAATTATACACCCCCTCTAACCAGGCTTCTTTTGACAAGTGCCAAGACTTTTTAAAATCAATTCCGATTCAATCAGTCTCAGAAGAAGATCGCTCTACTCTGAATGCTCCTATCTCACCGGAGGAAATAGCGGCTGCTATCAAGGCCACCCGCTCGGGGAAAGCTCCTGGTCCAGACAGATACCCGATATTATTTTATAAAACCTTTCTCCCGCTACTTGTTCCTAAGCTACAAGCTGTCTTTGACACTTTCGTTCGTAATGGTTCTGTTTCTGGTACAGCTGCTGATGCCACAATAGTAGTGATCCCGAAAGAAGGTAAGGATCATTCAGATCCTAAGAATTTCCGCTCTATTTCGCTTCTTAATATGGAAGCGAAGATTTTTGCTAAAATCTTGGCTAAACGTCTAGAATCTTTTATTCCTAATCTAGTTCATCCCTCCCAAACTGGATTTGTTAAGGGTAGACTGGCAAGAGACAATATCCGCACTTTCTGTCATATTATTGGAGCGGCTAAGCGATCCCAACTACCTGCCGCGGCCTTGGCCCTCGATGCGGAAAAGGCCTTCGATAAGGTCTCTTGGCCTTTCCTTCGAGCTGTCTTATGTGCACATAACCTCGGGGACTCTTTTATTAACATGGTAATGTCTTTATATTCCCAACCTAAAGCTAATATTAGGGTTAATGGTTCTACATCCTCTTTTTTTAATCTTTGCCAGGGCACGAGGCAAGGGTGTCCCTTATCCCCTCTCTTGTTTCTGTTATCTATTGATCCTCTCCTTCGGCTGATTGATTTACATCCTGATATCAAAGGATTTTCTTTTGGCCCTCATTGTCTTAAAACTGCTGCCTACGCTGACGATGTTCTCATTTTCTCAGATGATATAGCGTTGGCCATCCCTGCTATCTCTGACACCATTTCTTTGTTCTCTAAAGTATCCGGATACACTCTAAACAGAGATAAGACAGAAATGTTCCCTTTAAATGCCTACTGTTTTCCTGCTCATATGGGTTCGGCTGGCTTTAAGTGGCAATCTACCCATCTCAAATATCTAGGCATCTATTTCTGTTCCACGCTACATACCACGGTTGCCTATAATGAATCTCAAACTCTTACTAAAGTTCGTCGTCTTCTGGATACATGGTCTCCGAAACATATTTCGTGGTGGGGTCGCCTACAAACCCTAAAAATGATGATCACGCCGATTATTAATTTTGTCTCATCCATGATTCCGATGAAATTATCCGACTCTTTTTTTCGGGAAATCGATGGTATCACCGCCAAATTTCTTTGGAATGGCAAACGCGCTCGATTAGCATATAAATATTTACGTAGACCCTGTGATATGGGGGTTGTAATTTCCCGGACTGGGAAAAATACCAGACGGCTTTTTTGGCCTCTCAGGGGGCCTTATGGTTCTCTCCCCCATCCCATCATATTCCTTTATGGCTACTCATAGAACAGGACTTAGCTGCACCTCTACCACTTGCCTTATTTATTTATTATTTATTTAATGGTTTTATAAAGCGCGTAGTAACTCGATGAGCATCCCAGCGCTGAGCTGTTTCTCCTGAGGCTTCCGGCTTGCCTCTCTCTGTACTACTTCCACTTTGCACATTCTGTTTTCCCGCTCTATAATTATTGATACAATTGCCGCAATTAAGAGAGTAGACAGGAAGCTGGCATTTCCTCTGCACAAAACTAGATGGTCTTCCATTTGGCGTAATTCCAAAATTAAACTTAATATCACTCCCACCCTCATGTCTTATTGGGCTACGAAAGGTGTCTCTCTTGTACAACATCTGTATAGTGACTCTGGTGAGCCCTTACCTTTTTCTACCTTAGCGCTCAAACACTCTCTAACTAATCTAGACTTCTATACCTTTCTTAAAATCAAGGTTGCCATCTCAAAAACTCGTCTTCACCCCTCCTCCCCTACCATCTCGCTATTTTGTATTTGGCTCAAAGCTGGTCATGTTGCCTCCCACATATATAAGTTTCTATCTTCTACTTCGCTTCCTGACCAGACGGTTGCACAACAAAAATGGATGCGTCATTTTGATCACAATATTACAGATCATTTATCATCTGAAGCTTGGCAATCCATTAGCAAATTTGCGTTCCGTAACAAAATAGCTCCTTCCCTAATACAGTCCAAGTTTTTCTCGATTAACTTACTCCACTGGACACCTGTACGTCTTCATTCTCTCAACCTTAAAGAAGATGATCTCTGCTGGAGTTGTGGCCTGGAGGCGGGAGATTTCCCTCATATGTTCTATAACTGTTCCTTACTTAAACCTTTCTGGGACCTTATTCAGCAACATTTATCTCTTATCTTTGACATTCAGCTCCAGCTCTCTTTTCCTCTAGTTATATTAGGTCCCTGGGCTGCTCCTACGCCCCTTCCCCTTGATTTGTTGCAATTACAGCTGTTAGATCTTCTTTTATCTATTGCGGTCAAGGTTATCCTTATGGATTGGAAATCTTTCTCGTCAGTCTCTTACCATACGTGGTGGGCATGGGTTTCCTTCTTACGCAGTGCTCACACCTCAGTAGATCTAGCACACCTATCGCCTTCCATTTCGAGTGGGGTTTGGGCATCCCTGGATAAATACATGGAACTCTCCTCGCAAGGTGTAGTCCCTCGATTTCCTGTTGGTTTGTCTACTTAATTTTTGTCTGCTAGTTACGTTACATTGGGCTATTCCTGTGGGATTCCTTCTCTCTTTCTCCCTCTTTCCTGTCCTCTCATCCCGTTCTTTCTTTCCGCTGCTATTTTCCTTTCTTTCCTTCCTTCCTCCTTTTGCTCTTTTTTCTTCCCCTGCCCCTACCCTCATCTCAGAGGCTGATATGTTCCACGTTCTGAACGATATACCCATTATTGGCTTATATTATTAACTCCATATTGATTCCCTTCTTTCCAATTTTATTTACATCTAATTGAGTTACTGATCAAATGATTTCCATGTTTGTTTTTCACGTTCTACTCATATTGGAATGTATCACCTCTTTGTATTTTGACTGCTATTATTTGGATCCTTATTTCTCTCAATAAAATCTTGTTGAACTTAAAAAAAAAAACACAGCACTGAGACCGCCCTCATCGCAGCAACAGACGACATTCGAACTCTACTGGACAATGGAGACACAGTTGCCCTCATCCTCCTAGACCTCTCTGCAGCCTTCGATACAGTCTGCCACAGCACCCTTCTACAACGCCTCAGAAACATCGGAATACAAGGAAAAGCACTTGAATGGATCACCTCGTTCCTCACCGGAAGAACCCAGAAAGTCCGCCTTCCACCATTCAAGTCCGAGGCCACTGAAGTCATCTGTGGCGTACCACAAGGATCCTCACTCAGTCCCACCCTCTTCAACGTATACATGAGCCCCCTCGCGGCCATCGCCCGCCAACACAACCTCAACATCATCTCTTACGCGGATGACACTCAACTGATCCTTTCTCTCACCAAGGACCCCAACACCGCCAAAACTAACCTACACGAAGGAATGAAAGAAGTTGCCGAATGGATGAAACACAGCCGTCTGAAACTGAACTCAGATAAAACAGAAGTCCTCATCTTAGGTACATCCCCCTCTGCATGGGACGACTCCTGGTGGCCGGAAGCCCTTGGAAAAGCACCCATCCCGACAGACCACGCACGGAACCTAGGCGTTATCCTGGATTCTGCACTTTCAATGAACAGACAAGTCAGCGCCGTATCCTCATCCTGCTTCAACATTCTCCGCATGCTCAAAAAAACTTTTCGCTGGATCCCCACCGAAACCAGAAAAACAGTCACCCATGCTCTGGTCACGAGCCGACTGGACTACGGAAACACCCTCTTCGCAGGTACTACCGCTAAACTCCAGAAGAAACTCCAACGAATCCAAAACGCCTCAGCCAGGATCATATTAGACATCCCGCGCAACGAACACATCTCTGGTCACCTGAAAGACCTCCACTGGATACCCGTCAATAAGAGGATCACTTTCCGACTGCTAACCCACGCACACAAATCACTCTACGACATCGGACCAGAATGCCTCAACTCACGACTGTCCTTCTACACCCCCTCCCGCCAACTACGTTCTTCCAGCCAAGCCCTCGCCACTGTACCTCGCATCAACAAGACCACCATGGGAGGCAGATCCTTCTCATACCTGGCTGCTAAAACATGGAACTCACTCCCCACTTACCTTCGCCTCACCCAGAACCACCTAGCGTTCAGAAAGCAACTTAAAACGTGGATATTTGACAAGTAATCCTCCTCCCCTCCCTAAGCGCCTTGAGACCCTCTGGGTATGTAGTGCGCTATATAAATTCTTTGACTTGACTTGACTTGACTTATGCAACTGCACGGTGCCTGCACCCCAGCATTACTGTCCTGCAACCCTTATGCAACTACACTGACAATGTGAGGTCTGTGTCTGCACCGCAGCATTGCTCTTGAGTATCCTGACGGCACGCGATGGTGCAATGCCGATGTCAGCAATCTCAGTGGCGGCTCCTCTGCTATGGGGAGGAGTGCCGCCCCACTGCTCTGAGCAGTGTAAAGGAAAGGAATTATAAAATGATCATAAATGTTTCCTACTATCATTTCATGTTTCCTTCCTTGCGGGCGGGTCTGCTTTGCTCTTGGAGCGGGGCCGGGGAGGAGTGGTTTTCCCACTCCTAAGTTCACAGTGGCTGTTTGGTCGGCCCTCTAGTGCCACTCAAACCAGTCATGTGCCCTTCCCCCACTCTCTATGCGGGACGCATTACAACCTGCATGGAGAACAGGTCTAGGCCCCCAATCCCTGGTCGAGTGTCGAACCAGGACACTCATAACCAATCACAACGTTGCATTGCGGAGTTGTGATTGGTCAGGGGAGCCCGACTTCCTGTCCCATGAGGAGAGCAGGAGCAAGGAGCAGAGGCGCGGAGGCGGGGCCAGAGGCGCGGAGGCGGGACCGGAGGCGCGGAGGCGGGACCGGAGGCGCGGAGGCGGGACCGGAGGCGCGGAGGCAGGGCCAGAGGCAAGGTAAGTGTGTAATTAATTGAGTTTGTTTGTTTTTCATTGCCCTACCTCATGCCCACGCCTCCCCTTGTTGACCGTCCCCCATTCCCGACTCACCACCCGTGAGGCATGCTGGCTGCCACTGGTCAGCGTGAAGTCCTTGAGCCTGCACTAACGCATCACTGCTGCCTCCCACAGGTGAATACCTTGTGTGAGAACATTCTGTAAGTGCACGTGGGAGATGATGGAAGAGGACCCCCATACAGCTCCCTAGCCTGAGGAGGGGGGAGGGAGGGGGCTCCAGCTTGTTAACCCCCCTACAGTCCTCCTCTGAACCAGCCTCAGACTCCTCCTTGCTGCATCCTCAGGTGTAGGAGAATCTCTCTTGAGCTGTTACTAATGCAGGCCCTGTTAGGATGTAGGCCCAGGCCTGCGAGCATGAAGGAGCCGCGTGCGTGGCACAGGAGGGGGGGGGTGGAGGGGGGGTGGCTTCACTTCTGCACAGACTCATGAAAACGTTACTAGCACACAACTGAAAAACAATACACACGGTCAGACACACACAGTCATATACACAGAGACACAGACACACACAGTCATATACAGAGAGACACACATTTATGAATGCGCAGGCATATAAGCAAGCCAATGACAGATAAACATAAGCAGAGGCCTAGAAAACATCCTCTAAATAAACATGGGCAACGAGTCAGAGACAAAAAGGGGCACATATTCACAGATACATACCAACAACACACACACCGGACAAATGGAACAAATGAAGATACCGACGGGAACCAACAAGCAAGAGAGAACACACACAAACTGACAGCAAACACACACAAACTGACAGCAACACACAAACTGACAGCAAACACACACAAACTGACAGCAAACACACACAAACTGACAGCAACACACAGACTGACAGCAACACACACAAACTGACAGCAAACACACACAAACTGACAGCAACACACAGACTGACAGCAACACACACAAACTGACAGCAAACACACACAAACTGACAGCAAACACACACAAACTGACAGCAACACACAGACTGACAGCAACACACACAAACTGACAGCAACACACAGACTGACAGCAACACACACAAACTGACAGCAAACACACACAAACTGACAGCAACACACAGACTGACAGCAATACACACAAACTGACAGCAAACACACACACAAACTGACAGCAACACACACAAACTGACAGCAAACACACACAAACTGACGGCAACACACAGACTGACAGCAACACACACAAACTGACAGCAAACACACATAAACTGACAGCAACACACAGACTGACAGCAACACACACAAACTGACAGCAAACACACACAAACTGAAAGCAACACACAAACTGACAGCAACACTCACAAACTGAAAGCAACACACAGACTGACAGCAACACTCACAAACTGACAGCAACACACAGACTGACAGCAGCACACACAAACTGACAGCAAACACACACAAACTGAAAGCAACACACAGACTGACAGCAACACTCACAAACTGACAGCAACACACAGACTGGCAGCAACACACACAAACTGACAGCAACAACACACACAAACTGACAGCAACACACAGACTGACAGCAACACACACAAACTGACAGCAACACACAGACTGACAGCAACACACACAAACTGACAGCAACTCTCAAAAACTGACAGCAACACACAGACTGGCAGCAACACACACAAACTGACAGCAACAACACACACAAACTGACAGCAACACACAGACTGACAGCAACACACACAAACTGACAGCAACACACAGACTGACAGCAACACACACAAACTGACAGCAAACACACACAAACTGAAAGCAACACACAGACTGACAGCAACACTCACAAACTGACAACAACACACAGACTGACAGCAACACACACAAACTGACAGCAACACACAGACTGACAGCAACACACACAAACTGACAGCAACACACAAACTGACAGCAACACACACAAACTGACAGCAAACACACACAAACTGACAGCAACACACAGACTATGCATGCACACTAACGCACAGGTGGTCACAGAGAAGAAGACAGGCAGCGACCGATGGAGCAAGATGTACGTCTGCCCACAATCACACATGCACACAGGAGGAAACACAGAAGCAATCATCAACACAGGCTTTCTTGAAAGAGTAAAAACGTGCACAAAGACATGCAGGACGCATACACATACATAAGAAACAACACACACCCATATGAACACAGAATCTAGCACCAGTACAAGCACACACAGGCTAGTTACACACAGAGATATACATACTTACAAGAGGACACAGAGAAGCACAAAGGACACACACATATATGCAGAACATGTGCACATGCCCACACAAAACAAAGGACCCCACACAGGTTTCGCTCTCTCTCTCTCACACACATGAAAGTGCACATTCACATGTAAGTAGAAAACGCAAACATGTGCCGATGAATACATACTATTGATGCGCACACAAAGACACACAGAGAAACAGATGCACAAAAGTCTAGATAAATAGATCACACAAACATACATACATAGGAAGACACAAATATACTTGCAAGAAAAAACAGACGCACATGGAAGGCACATACACTTTTACACCACACACAGACATGTACAGATCACACACACAGACATAAACACACTCTTCTTACACACATGCTCACACAAGCAAGCTACACATGTTCACATGCCTGTTTTTATCGGAGGAAACACTCATGGACACGGGAGAAAAAAAAACACCCACATCTACAGGGCACACACTCTCACACACATACTTACAGGAGGATTCCCAGGCACACACCGCACGCACACACACGCGCTCCCAGCCCCCTCGCAGGAGGCGCGCACACGCCCTCCGCCCACGCATTCATCACAGCGCAGGTATTGTCAGCGAAAGTTTAATTGCACAAACACTCTGTAACTGTCCTGTCATATTTCTTGTCAGCCGGGCCTTTCTCCGGGGCCACTATCTGCACAAAAAGCTATAATTGAATCGCCGCCGATTCACCAGAGAGAGGTATCAGGGGGCCGGGAAAATAAAAAAATAAACAGCGGCCATGATTAGAATTTCCTGCTATCAGCAGATTTGACAAATGGTGTCGAAGGGGGCTCGATAATTCCGGGGTTCATTCTCCAGGCAGCGACCGGAGGCGGGCGCTTATCGCCTCCTCGGAAAATCAAAGTGCGTGGGGGTGAGGGAGAGGGGGGGGGGGGGAAGAGTGGGGGCTGCGAGAAGGGAGGGGAGGCCGGCTCTCTGCGCAGGAAGAGTTGGAACTATAGCACTTCAAACCGGAGCGTTAGTGCCCTTTACGGAGGGCATTAACAGGTCTTAAATAGAGATAAGAAGCAGCAAGTGGGTCTGCACGCTGTTATTGCCCATCCTCACCCCCTGCGCAGAGAGGCCCACACCCCCAGCTCTGCACCTCCATTGCATTTACAATGCATGCAAATAATAACTGTTAATGCCCGCAATCTACGACGTTTGATTGACTCAGCATTTCCTAGCGAGAGTTCATGCGTGTAGCTAGTTTCTTGGCAGTCTGAATTATTTGTTCTTGTTTAGGGCCAGGTTCACAAAGAAAGTCAGAAATATTCTCCCCAGGATTACATCTATGTTTGTAGACAAACGACAGCGTTTTTGATAACTCAGCATTAATTCAGGGGGTGCTCATAGGAAGCAACGGCAGCCTCCAGGAGTGCTTGCAGAAGCATTCAGGGGTCTGTTAGGGATGCACGTGTGTACTTTCAAGCCAGTAAACATCTAGCATCGGCACCTTTACGCTCTTTCACTTTTAATGTTTAGATTGTCTACAGGAATGGTATTTTTCTGAAGAAAACTCACTTCCCTTATATCGCACCAATGTAGGTTTGTTCGCAGTGCTTAATTAGTAAATAAAAAAGAGCCAGGACTCTCATTGGGAGGCTACTACAGCTTGCCTCACTGAGGTTGACATTGATGGATGGCTTGGGAATGGTTCAAATCCCTCCTTGAGGAGAGAGAACACAATGTGTGGCTGGCTCCTCAAGTGCCACCTGCAAAGAAGCTTGCCTTTGGGGTACCTCAAGGCTCTGCATTGAGCACAGTGCTGTTTAACATCTATTTGGCTCCCCTGGCTAAGCTAATGGACTCTTTTGGCATCAAGATGGTCTCCTGCACTGATGATACCCAGCTTCTCTTGACAGTGCACCCTCCACCTCTCTGCAGCAGAGGCATTTAAAACCTGCCTTTCTGCCCCCCTGCGTGGGCACAGAGAGAGTCTTCTGCTATGCAATGTGGATAACACAGATATTCTGCTATTCGGCTGCTCCAGAGGAGGATGGCTGCCCAGCTGCTAGCTGTGGGATCGTCCTTCCCCTCCCGGATCCACATCTTTAGGGCTGAATATAGATGATAAACTGTCCTTCCCTCACCAGACCACCTCTGTAGCCGCCACCCGATTTCCACTCCTGAGATCCCTTTGAAAAGTCCTGGACCTCCCACCTTTCATTGAAGACACGTAAGACAGTGGTCAGCGCACTGATCACTGAGGCTGGACCACTCTAACAGGCTGTGTCCTGGTCTCCCAGACAAGCTGGCTATGGAATTGCAAGTGGTCCAAAATGCAGCGGCCTGCCTCCTTTTACCTTCAAGGGAGTTTGTTTAAATGGCAATTAGTGGTTTGAACTGACTTGATAGGACGAGTTAATAATCCTCATGTGAAATCAATTCATCAGAAATTGAATAATTAGTTATATGTAGTCAATGATCAAAAACACATAAACAAAACATGAATAACAAACACAAAGGTGTATTGGAAAAATAGAGTTTATCAAATAGTAAAAAGGTCGATAATTTCATATACAGATAAAGTTAATTCAAAAATAATTAGGTCTGCAGGTCCAAAAAGATATATTAACAAGTAACTCAACAGAACCTAAAAACACCTATTCAAGATCAATTTAAATGGGACAAAAGGGGGCCCCTATCAGCACAAGGTTAGTGAATAGGGGTGAGGTATGGGACACTCCAGAGCCCTTCGTCTCGTTCTACCGGGAGTCCCATCATTTTACATAACGCCATTGCCTGACATGCATACAACTGTGCTGTGATATTGTGCTTCACTTACCCTAACCCCTTTCCCTGGGCACTTTCTCTTTGCCATCACGTTTCAGGGGACCTCCGCACAGCGGATTTTAGCGCTGGTGCACGATACAAACTAATCTTTCTGGCCGCCATTACCAGAGCACCCACAAGCCACACCCACTATCTCTGGCCACGCCCCGTAAGCCAGCCTCTATAAATCATGTGCATGGCCAGGACGTGCAGCGGACGAGCGCAGCGGGTGCGCCGTCAGCTCGCCGAAGGCGCGCCTAAGGCAAGCCCGTCTGTGCCCGTCCGCGCCAGACCGGCGACCGGAGCCAGACATGCGGTGGGCTACCAAAAATAAACTACACTAGGGAAGAGATACTTAGTCTTAACCCTCAGTCAAATAACCGCCCTCTTTTCACTCACGGTGAATCGAATAACTCATCCCAGAGAGGTAACAAAAGTAAATTGACTGAAGTCACAGGTTGTGACCATGGGAGGAACCCTACAAAACAACTTAACTCCAAGACCTGTCAAAAATACATAGCATGTGCCATCCTAAACGTCAGGTCTCTCGCCAAACATGCGACACAGGTATATGACCTGCTTGTCGATAACCTCTTTGACTGTTTGTTTGTTACGGAAACATGGTTGTCCGAGAGTTCAAATCCGGACTTAGCACAAGCACTACCATCGGGATATACTATATCCAGACTAGACAGAATTTTAATAATAGGGGGGGGATTGCGATTATCCTCAAAGAACATCTAAAATGTACCATATCACTCGCTTCTGAACTGAAGGACGCAGAATGCTTCTGCTTCAATATAAAAATAAATAATCAAAACACCTTTGCAGGAGTACTGGTATACAGACCCCCGGCCCTTTGGGCCAATTTTTAGATACTCTTGGTGACTTTCTAAGTCCCATGGTGATACGTTATGCCAATTTTACAGTCCTGTGTGATTTTAACCTACACCTAGAAATGGAGAACTGCCCAAACTCAAGAAATTTCAGGGAAATTACTAACTCCCTTGGTCTAAAAATTCACAATAACGGTCCCACTCATCAAGCTGGGCATACCCTAGACGGGATATGCTCCAATGCTACTAACATAGTAACATCTCCCCCGTCCACCCTTGTTTGGACTGACCACAAACTGGTGCCTTTTAATATATATTATGAAAATGGACCTAAAATTGGGCATACTCGCAATTGGAAAAATTTGCTAGCCAGCCCCAACCTACTACATTTAGCGGAATCCACTAAACCTACCCTTACAAATGATCCACATACAGACAACAATCTGTTTAATAAATGGATGCTATCAATAGCTAATACGCTAGCACCATGGAAGAAAGGCAAGAACAATATACGTAAATCAGCTCCCTGGTTCACACCCCAATTAAAAACGATGAAAGATAAGTGTAGGATCCTAGAAAAGATTTGGAGAAAGCACTACAAAACAGAAGATCTTAAATCCTTTAGATTAGGATTAAATTCCTATCATCTACATATAAAGGTGGAAAAAAAGAAGTACTATACGCACCTTATCGAAAAGGCAGATGATAACCAAAAGTCTATTTTTAAAATAGTCAAATCTTTTACCCACCCAGCTATCCTAGACTCTGAAATACAGCCCTCACAAAAACTCTGCAATGATATTGAAGAGTACTTTGAAAATAAAATTAGTGAGCTAAAAAACAATTTCTCTGACGATATAGCCCAAGACCCCCCAGCTCTAAACCCAGGTCCTAGAATAGAACTCCTATGCTTTAAAAAAATTTGCTTAGATGAATCTAAGAAGGCTATTCTTTCATGTAAATCAGGGTCCCCTTTTGATCCCTGCCCGCCAAAGATTCTCCACGCGCTAATTGAGATTGTGAACCCGATCATAAATCAAATCATAAACTCTACCTTTGAAACAGCTAAAATCCCTGATCTATGGAAAATAGCCGCGGTCAAACCTCTCCAAAAAAAGAAACTATCTGACCCCACCACACTTTCCAACCTTAGACCCATTTTCCTTCTTCCATGTCTAAGTAAAATAGCGGAAAAACTGGTGAACACTCAGCTGAATGAGTTCTTGGAAAGCTCCAATTGCCTCCACCCCAAGCAATCTGGCTTCAGAGCAGGTCATTCAACAGAATCGGCACTGCTCCACACCACAGACACCCTGAAATGGGCACTAGATCAAGGCAAGGAGGCGGTGCTGATTCTGTTGGACCTTTCTGCGGCCTTTGATACGGTCTCCCCTAAGATTCTCATAAACAGACTGAAGCAAATTGGTTTAAACGACAAAGCCCACGAAAATACACAAATCTGCACCCTGGTTCTCCGACTCCCTAAGGGAACTAAAACGCCTTTGCAGGCAACGAGAGAGTGCCTGGCGACTAGATTTCCTCTCGGACAAAAAGGCCGCCTACAAAGAGGCGATTAAAGCTTACAAAAAAGGAATTAGGCTCGCCCAGGCAACCTATTACTCAGATAAAATTCTTGAAGCTAAATCTAAGCCGAAGGAAATCTTTAGTATAATAAAGCTATGCACCAGCCCCAATACTGCAACCCCGCCTAATAAAACCCAGGACCAATGTAACGAGCTTGCGAACTTCTTCCATGATAAAGTCGTAAAAATCTACTCTACATTCCCAACAGTAGCCACAAATCGGGACGCGACTGCCTCACCCCTCCCTAGATCGCACCTTCATCCCGAGCAGCCCTCCCTTGAGCACTTCCTTCCTTTGGATCTCGACACCTTAGACAAGGTGGCACGCCAAGTTAAATCAGGCCCCCCATGTGACCCTGCCCCCCCAGATGTCCTGTTGCAGGCATCTAAAACCACCCTGCCAATAATGCTGGAACTTCTCAATTCGTCCATCTCTGCGTGCGTAGTCCCCACGGCATGGAAGCAAGCCATGGTGCGGGCGCTGCTAAAAAAACCTAGCTTAGATCCCGATGATCATGCTAGCTACCGCCCCATCTCACTTCTCCCTTGGGTCAGCAAGGTTCTGGAGAAGTTTATAAACGCCCAACTCGTTCAGTTCCTAGAGAACCACTCTCTGCTACACACATCCCAGACAGGCTTCAGACCGCCTTGCTAGCAGTCACAGAAGAATCTCGAAGGGTATTGGATCAGGGGGGATCAGTGGCAGTGATCCTCCTTGATCTAAGTGCTGCCTTCGATACGGTCAGCCATACCACCTTGCTGAACCGTCTCCATGACATCGGAGTATCTGGCGACGCACTAAGGTGGTTTGAGTCTTTCCTGTCTGAGAGATCCTTCCGGATCTTTGATGGCGAGACAATGTCCTCTAGGAAAACCCTCAGCTGCGGAGTACCACAGGGCTCTTCCCTGAGCCCTGTGCTGTTCAACGTATACATGAGGCCGCTGGCGGGTGTCGTCGAACCGTATGGCATCAAAATTGTGTCATACGCCGGCGACACTCAACTAGTGGTCTCACTGGCCGCTGGTAATAACAGGCAACGCCCGGCAGATCTGCTAAAATGCTTAGAGGATGTCAAGGGATGGATGACCACGTCCTCCCTAAAACTGAACGGGGACAAGACGGAGCTAATGCTCCTAGGCCCAACCTCTCCAGTGCCTTTCACCTCCTTATGGCCCTGTGCACTAGGCCCTCCTCCCACCCCCAAGGAAAGTGTCAAGAGCCTGGGAGTGTGGCTGGACAACAAACTCTCGTTCTCCACCCAGGCCACTAAGTTGTCCGCCACATGCTTTGGCCTACTAAGAATTCTTAGAAAGATCCTTCCGCTTCTACCTTTAGAAGCTAGAAAGGTGGCGGTACAAGGCCTCATTCAGTCCCGCTTGGATTCGAACAATGCCCTGTATGTTGGGGCTCCCGAAATGACCCTCCGGAAATTACAGATCGTGCAAAACTGTGCAGCACGCACCCTGCTACAGATTCCACGATCCCAGTCAGCCAGACCTGCTCTGAAGAGTCTCCACTGGCTGCCAGTGAGGCAGAGAGTAGCATTCAAGGCGTTATGCATGGCACATCACGCCTTTTGGAAAACAGGCCCACCTATTAACAACGACCTTGTCATCCCCTATCACCCAAACAGGAATCTTAGGTCGATGGAAGCCTTCCTTGCTGTTGTTCCCAGAGTGAAGAGAGCCAGGTCGGGTGGCAGGCTGTTCTCTCTCAACACTGCCAAACTCTGGAATGCCCTTCCCCTCTCACTCCGATCTAATCCAAATCTGCTTTCATTCCAGAAAAACTTGAAGACACTACTGTTTGCTAAATCCTTCGTGTGTTAATTCTTCCGTTCTTGGTCACTCCGCCTCAGCACAACTCAGCGCTTGGACGCCCCCGGGCAGCAATCGCGCTCAATACATTTATTTTCATTTCATTTCATTCATTTCATGGTTAACCGCATTTCTCAGGAACAGGAAACAGGTCGTCACTTTGGGTAGATACAAGTCCACAGGGAAACAACTGTCCTCAGGGGTCCCGCAGGGATCTTCCCTGAGCCCGACCCTTTTCAACCTGTACATGTCCCCCCTGCTCACACTGATCGATTCCTTCGATATGGAAGCTATCAGCTACGCAGACGCCACCCAACTGATTCTAACCCTGGATAAAAACTCCACCGCGGCAGAAGAAAGATTTCACCACTGCCTCACCTCAGTCATGAAATGGATGGAGTCTAACCATCTCAGGTGTAACAGCTCCAAGACAGAGATCATCCTGTTCGGGAAAGCTAACAACTTTAACCCAACCCTATGGTGGCCCACTAACTCAGATCCACCGCCCGCCACAGTTGACACAGCCAAAAACCTAGGTTTTAAATTTGACCAGTCGCTGTCCTTTCACAAACAGGCACTCACAGATGCAGGTACTTGTTTTCAAATAATAAGAATGTTGAGGAAATTATTTGATCTGCTTCCCCTGCATGCTAGGAAAACTGTTGCAGTGACCCTAATCCTGTCCCGCCTTGACTATGGCAATGGCTTATATGCGGGAACTAAAAAGATGGTGATAAAACGACTACAAGTGATCCAAAACGCCGCTGCCAGGCTGGTACTGGGACTCCCCAAATGGTCATCCTCGACGGATGCACTAAAACCCTCCACTGGCTTCCAATCCATAAAAAGATCATGTTTAAGATCCTAACCATCACGTATAAAGCCACCATTGAAAGTGGGCCACTATACCTGAGAAATCATCTTAGACCCTACAAAACTTAATCGAACCCTGCGGTCTTCCAACCAGAACTTGGTCATTAGTCCCCATTTCAAAATGAAAACACGAGGGGGGAAAACCCTGGCTACACTGGGAGCCAAAGCTTGGAATCTCCTGCCCACCCAACTAAGACACTCCAACAACGAGCCCATGTTTAGAAAGTTATTAAAAACTTGGATCTTTAGCGCGCCTGACCAGAAAATCCTAGCACTCATCTGATTTCTCGTAACCATTCTTTCTTTTCTGTACTCTTCCTCTTTATCTTCCCCTCAGCCCTCTGTCATCTAGCGCCAAGATGCTCCTTGGAGTGAACGTTGCGCTTTACAAAAAAACTGTTTCATTAATTCATTCATTCATACAACCCACCCATGTGAGGAGATTTACTTGCACCAAGAATGGAGGCATACTGGTGCAAATTAAGCTGTGAGTTAATCCATTTACAAGAGCAAATTCATGTTTTGTGACTCACAGTTTTGAAATTCACTTGAATGTGAGGCCATTTGTTCACTTAAGTGTCATTCATAAGGGCTTTGTATTTTGGCGCCTAGCAAGGAGTAACCCTGCCAAGGAATGGTTTCTCGGAACACCTTCCATAAGCAACGGAGCGGAGCTAGACTTATACTAGTTTGTAAGTTCAAAAATAGGAGAGAGTTGGACAAAGTTGTGACATTCCCAAGAGCAGTGGCAACGGACCCACATTCTGCAACAGTTCTGAGGCCGGCTCTTTTGGGGCCTTGGTCAGGCTCCAACAGTCGTGAAGGGCTTCTAAAACCGACCACCCACCTTTCATAAACTTCACAAGCATGACTGAAAGTGTTGCCTGGCCCAGCTCTCAGCCAAAGTTTTCGGACAGCAATTGCAACAACACGCGGGGGACACAAAAGCAGATGCCATGGTTGTCTTCCTCCAATATCACTCTAGTGACTGGTTGGGCCTTGTTAGACCTAGCTTTTTGAGCAGGTTTATCCCCAAACCTTTTGCTTTTCTGGCCTCCTCTTTCTGACCTGTTTTTTGTTGGTTTTATAATTCTGGGCACTTTACCACAGCTGATCAGTGCTAAAGTGCATATGCTCCCCTGTAAATTGTTACTGTGGATTGGTGTTTCCATGATTGGCTGATTTGATTTACTAGTCAGTCCCTAGTACAGTGCACTGTGGGTGCCCAGGGCCTGTAAATCAAAGGCTGCTAGGGGGCTTGCAAAAACAACAGTTGATGGACAGAATGCAGAACAATGTCATACACTCACCCAAGTACAGTGATCTGGGCCTAAATCCATCGTTTTTTTTGTTCACCATGCCATTTCAGTTTGAACCCAACCATAAGCAAATCAGTCTTGACCCTGTGCCCCATGGGAACAGTCCAGCCCGAACTGCCAGGCCAGGACCTCCCTGGACTCGAAACAAGCATCCTAGGTCTGGTTTCGGGCTTTCAACCCTCATCAGCCAGGATAGCTTGAGTCCAGTGGCATGGAGAGCACTGGACTCACGTCTGAGCATTAGGGGTGGGCGGAAAATCCGTTCCGCTCGCGGATTTTGCGGATTTTCGGGAAATCCGCAATCCGCGAGATTTGCGAATCTCCCGCAAAATCCGCAAATCCGCGAGCAGCGGATTTTGCTCGCACTGCTCGCACTGTTCGCGTGAGTTCGCGTGAGTTCACGCCCCGCGAATAAGTGCAAAATTGCAGAAATACGATCTTAGCAAAACTGAAAGTAACTGCTTACCAGGTTCAAAAGTTCAGGCTCATCATTAGTAGCCATTTCCTGTAGTGCTTCCTGAGGGGCCCCTCCAGAGTTCAGTTGCCAGTTGAAACTATTATGTGACCCTGCTCTGAACCTCAGAATAGTTACAAATATGCCACAAAGGTCCTGAATTACAGCTAAGGGAGACAAGCAGGAGCCAGGCTGGAAGTTAAAATCCATTAATCAGCCCCTAATTCATTATTGTCAGTTGGGGCAGGGCAGGTGTTGTAACTAATTTTGCAACAATGAAAGCACTTAGCAAGTGCAAAAGATCACTAATCAGGGCGCACTAAGGAAGCAGGTGCCAGCTAAAAAAATATTCTGTGACACATTAATCAGCCCCAAATTAATTCAGGTCACTTGAGGCAGGGAAGGTGTGCTTTGCTTTGCCGAAAATAATGTACACTGGACAACCAGAGGGTGTGGTGATGAAACAGAGGGTGGCATGGGTGGGCCAGAGGGTGGCATGAGTAGTCAGAGAGTGGCAGTGGTGACAGAGAGTGGCAGTGATGAAGAAGAGTGTCCCAAACAGGCTGGACACGTAGAAACAACAAGTTCGCGAAACTTGCGACCCGACAGGTAAGTTCGCAATTTGCGAAAGTGTACAAAACCCTCGCGAACTGGCAGAAACACGGGCGAACACAAAAAAAAAAAAATCCGCAAATTCGCGGGAATTCGCGGATTTTGCGGATTGCGAATCCGCAAATCCGCAAAATTCGCGAACGCGAGATCCGCAAAATTCGCTCATGCCTACTGAGCATACCCGTCCCACTAGGGGTGACAAATGCAAAAACCTGGCTGGCTGATGAGGGTTATGAACCCGAAACCGGTCCCAGGATGCTTGTTTCCGGTCCAGGGAAGACATGGCTTGGCAGTTCGGGCTGGACTGTTCCCATGAGGCACAGGGTCAGACTGATTTGCATATAGGCATGTCTGAACTGGGGTGGTGGAGTGAGCTAAAGAATGATGATGGATTAAACCCAGATCTGTTGACTGGGGGTGAGTGTTTGTTTTGCTCAAACGCTCCGTCCATCATCCCCTTTGGTATCGCTTTGTTCGCCCTGAGTTGGCAGGGTATGCCCAGACGTGGGTCCCTTGCTCACTCTGCCACTGGATTCAAGATAGCCTGGCTGATGAGGATTATGAATCCGAAACCAGTCCCAGGATGCTTGTTTCTGGTCCAGGGAAGACATGGCTTGGCAGTTCGGGCTGGACTGTTCCCATGAGGCACAGGGTCAGACTGATTTGCATATAGGCATGTCTGAACTGGGGTGGTGGAGTGAGCTAAAGAATGATGATGGATTAAACCCAGATCTGTTGACTGGGGGTGAGTGTTTGTTTTGCTCAAACGCTCCGTACATCGTCCCCTTTGGTATCGCTTTGTTCGCCCTGAGTTGGCAGGGTATGCCCAGACGTGGGTCCCTTGCTCACTCTGCCACTGGATTCAAGATAGCCTGGCTGATGAGGATTATGAATCCGAAACCAGTCCCAGGATGCTTGTTTCTGGTCCAGGGAAGACATGGCTTGGCAGATCGGGCTGGACTGTTCCCATGAGGCACAGGGTCAGACTCATTTTCATATGGCCATGTCTGAACTGGGGTGGTGGGGTGAGCTAAAGAATGATGATGGATTAAACCCAGATCAGTTGACTGGGGGTGAGTGTTTGATTTGCTCAAACGCTCCGTCCATCATCCCCTTTGGTATCGCTAAGGGGCTTGCAGCACTGGCTGTGCCACCCACAAAAGCAACCTGTAAAATATAACTCTGGCCTGCCATTGCAGAGCCTGTGTGCAGTCTAGTAATACCATGTCAACTTGGCAAGTGTACTTGCCAGGCCCTAACCTTCCTTTTTCTTCCATGTTAGTCACCCCTAAGGTAGCCCCTAGGTAACCCAGAGGGCAGTTTGCAGTATATGTGAAAGGAAAGACCTGCCCTTGCGTTTGTGGCATGCCCTGATAGTGAATTACTGCCAATTCTGCTTTTCACAATTGGAAGGCTACCTGTTCCCCTAGGACAGAATGGGGAGTTTGCTTATAACATCACATAAACATAACTACCCCTGGGAACAAGGTAGGAAAATAAAGTTTGATATGCCTGAACTCAGAATGTTAAAATGCATCTATTAATGGGGGTGATTTTTACATTCTGTGTTTGGAAATACCACTTTTAGAAAATAGGTATTTTCTTGCTTAGCCATCCAGTATGCCTCAGCTAGGATGTGTATTAACTGCCTGTCTTTGGAGTGGCAGGGGCTGGGGATGTGCAGTGGTTCCAGAGCATCTGGATGAGTCACGGCTGGGCTGAATAGACCTGGGCTGCATTTAGATTAGGGGGAGGAGATTTCCTTTCACCTGAATGGGTCTGGCCTGCCTTCCACAGTGCTGTCTCCACCCCCTGCCAGGAAGCTGCACCAGTGCGGACACAACTGGTTTTGGCCGGGTACAGACACTCTTTGCCTTCAGAGAACAAAGGATTTTTGTGTATAAAAAGAGGGACCAAGACCCCAGACTTTGAGATCACTTCTGGTAAATGAAGAGGAACCTTTGCCAAGGAGAAGAGCCGGAGTTGAGGAGGAGGAATACTGCCCCTGTGGTGTTTGCTGTCTGGGGTTGGCCTGCAGTGCATACTTGCTGCCAAGGAAAGGAGAAAAGGACTTTGTTGTTTGCCTTGTCACCTGCATAAGGAAGTTCTTCAAGGGCCTGAAACTAAGCTTGCCTCCTGTTCTGAAGTCTCAGGGACACCAAGACTTCACCACCAGCTCCCCTGAACTGCCTTGCTGGGAGTTCTGACCTACAAAGAGGTGCCTGCTGGTGTTTTGGGCCTCTAGAGTATTGTTTTTCGCACGGAGCTGGAAAATCACCGCATCTTCGAAGAAGCAAGACAAATCTGCACCTGTTTCCGATGCTTCGCCAAATAAACCATTGTAGAGCCTGCCAAAGCTCGAGATTTCGCCACACGCTGCATCAAGTGCACTGATCTCCAAAGTCGGAGATCATTGCACCGATTTCTACGCAAGGCCTGCTGCGCGGCTGCAAGAGTTAACACATCGTCCCGGATCATCGCATCGAGGTGCCAAGTTAGTCGCATCGTTGGGGGACACAGTAAAAAACCGAGGCATCACCTCCCCGGAGCAAGGAACTGACGCATCACTTCCCTGAGTGTAAGGAACCAATGCATCACCTTACTTGTGGCTTGTTTTGTTTGTTTGCATGGTGCATCTCAGGTACTTTGTGAGAAAAGTGTTGCATCTGCAATTTACTTTGAACTGAACTATTTCTACCACCTTAAAGTCATATTTTTATTACTGTATTGTGGATGTTTTGTGTCATTTGGTCTTGTTGTGGTTTAGATAAAGATTACTTATTTTTATAAACTGGTGTGGTGTCCATTTGAAGTGTTTTCACTGTAACACGGTAAGTGTTCACAAACCCTTTACACACTGCCTCTGAGATAAGCCTGTCTGGTCGTGCCAAGCTACCAAGGGGGTGAGCAGGAGTTATTTTAGAAGTGTATCCCCTCTACCCTGACTAGAAGCAAGGGTTTCCTATTTGAACAAATGTACCTACCTCTGCCAACTAGAGACCCCCATTTCTAACAGGCCTGCTTAGTGTGAATCTTGCCTGGCCAGGTGTTACATGTATGAAACTTGCCCTGCCCATGTAGTACCTGGTCTGTATATGAAGCTTTCCTAGGCCATGTTGCATCTCATCTGTGTGTGAAGCTTCCCTACCTCTAGGCATTGTTGCGCTGGGTCTGGGTGTAAAGATTGCATTGGCCATGTTGTACCCGGTCTGTGCGTGTACTTTGTCCTGCCCTTGTTGCACCTGGTCTGTGAGTGAACCTTGGCAAGTCTAGGTGTTTCACCATGTCTGTGGGTGAACCTTCCCCTTCCCATGTTGCGTCTGGTCTGTGGGTGAACCTTGGTCTGTGGGTGAACCTTAGCCTGTGCAGGTGTTGTACCTCGTCTGTTGAGTGAACCTTGGAGGTCTGTGGGTGAACCTTAGCCTGTATAGGTGTTGCGCCTGGTCTTTGAGTGAACCCTGGCAGTCTGTGAGTAAACCTTGGCCCGTGGAGGTGTGGCACATGGTCTGTGAGTGAACCTTGGCATTCTGTGGGTGAACCCTGGCTCATGCAGGCATTGCACCTGGTGTGTGAATGAACCTTCGCCTGCTCATGTTGCGTCTGGTCTGTGAGTGAACCTTGACCCGTCCAGGTGTTACCTGCGTGAGACTTCCCCATGTTGTGCCTGGTCTGTAGGAGAAGCTTGGCCCTACAGGCGTTGCACCTTGTCTGTGAGTGAATCCTGGCTTTTGAAGGCGTTCACCTGGTATGTGGGTGAATTTACCCCTGCTCCAGTTGCATCTGGTCTGTGGGTGAACCTTGGCCGGTGGCATGCAGGGGTTGCACCTGGTCTGTGGGTGAACCTTCCCCTGAACCCTGCCAGTGTTGCACCCGGTCAGTGAGTGAATATTGGCCCATGCAGGCTTTTCACCTGGTCTGTGGGTTAACCTTACCCTGCCCAGGTTGTGCCTGGTCTGTAGGTGAAGCGTGCCTGGGTGTGGTTGCGTGTTGCGTATATAACAGGGTGTGTGTGGGGTGGGGGCTCTCTAGTGCTCACGGCCCCCACCAGCCCTAACCAGAAGGAGCCTGTGATTGACAGGCTGCTGGCCTTCTGATTGATGGCTGTTTTAAGATGAAGTTCTGTTTTGCGAGTGACTTAATCCAAAGGGGGCTGGAGGAGGCGGGGCTTCCGGCGGTGGATGATGAATGAGCGAGTGCCCGCTGCATTAGATGATTGCTCGTCGTCTGTCTCCGGGAAGCAGTTACTCAAGGAGTTATGACACATGGAAAACAGGCTGCGGGGACAGGCGGGTCCAATGCACTGGCCGCGGAGGGAGGTGCGCCCCCTGCCGGTCAAAGAGGGCACCCGTGCTGGTCACAGGGAGCACCTGTGCCTGTCACTAAGGGCACCCAGGCCGGTCACAGAGGGAACCCGTGCCGGTCAAAGGAGCACCCGTGCCAGTCACAGAGGGCACCCGTGCCGGTCAGAGGGCAACTGTACCTGTCACTAAGGGCACCCATGCCGGTCACAGAGGGCACCCGTGCCGGTCAAAGAGGGCACCCGTGCTGGTCACAGGGAGCACCTGTGCCTGTCACTAAGGGCACCCGGGCCGGTCACAGAGGGAACCCGTGCCGGTCAAAGGGGCACCCGTGCCAGTCACAGAGGGCACCCGTGCTGGTCAGAGGACACCTGTGCCTGTCACTAAGGGCACCCATGCCGGTCACAGAGGGCACCAGTGCCAGTCAAAGAGGGCACCCGTGCCAGTCACAGAGGGCACCACTGCCAGTCAAAGAGGGCACCTGTGCCGGTCAAAGAGGGTACCTGTGTCGGTTACAGAGAGCCCCCATGCCGGTCAAAGATAGCACCCATGCCTGTTAAAGAGGGCTCCCAGCATCGGCTAATGTGTGCGGGTGGCGGGCACTCACACGGATGGTGGGGGACTGGACGAGTCACAAGAGTCTGACCCGGAGCAACGGTGAGACAGGAAGAGAAGAAAAAGCGAAAAAGAGGAAGCAATGGCGAAGAGCGAAAGAAGGGAGGGGGAGAGAAAGACAAGAAAACAGGGACAAGAACAGGAAAACAGTAATAAAGAGCAAAAGAAGGGGAAGAGAAATACATTAAAACAGTGACACAGAGAGAAAGGAGGATGAAGCAAAAGACGGGAAAACAGAGACAACTAGCACTGCATGTCTAGGTGCAGTCCCGCAAGCTGCTCCTAGAGGTCCCCTGTGAGCAAGGCACAGCACTGCATGTCTAGGTGCAGTACCGCAAGCTGCTCCTAGAGGTCCCCTGTGAGCAAGGCACAGCACTGCATGTCTAGGTGCAGTACCGCAAGCTGCTCCTAGAGGTCCCCTGTGAGCAAGGCACAGCACTGCATGTCTAGGTACAGTCCCGCAAGCTGCTCCTAGAGGTCCCCTGTGAGCAAGGCACAGCACTGCATGTCTAGGTGCAGTACCGCAAGCTGCTCCTAGAGGTCCCCTGTGAGCAAGGCACAGCACTGCATGTCTAGGTGCAGTACCGCAAGCTGCTCCTAGAGGTCCCCTGTGAGCAAGGCACAGCACTGCATGTCTAGGTGCAGTACCGCAAGCTGCTCCTAGAGGTCCCCTGTGAGCAAGGCACAGCACTGCATGTCTAGGTGCAGTCCCGCAAGCTGCTCCTAGAGGTCCCCTGTGAGCAAGGCACAGCACTGCATGTCTAGGTGCAGTACCGCAAGCTGCTCCTAGAGGTCCCCTGTGAGCAAGGCACAGCACTGCATGTCTAGGTGCAGTACCGCAAGCTGCTCCTAGAGGTCCCCTGTGAGCAAGGCACAGCACTGCATGTCTAGGTGCAGTACCGCAAGCTGCTCCTAGAGGTCCCCTGTGAGCAAGGCACCAGCACTGCATGTCTAGGTGCAGCACCTCAAGCTGCTCCTAGAGGTCCCCAGTGAGCATCATAAACTTTGAAGACATGGTAAATCCACCCTACCCATAATGCATTGTGTGGAAGACAATACCACAAATAGCTACAATTATATACAATTAGAGGCTTTGAAATGTGACAAAAGAATTATATTAAATCCAAATTAGGTAAGGTTGTACTCTATGTGGAGCTGATGAAGGGAAATTTATAGAAGATGTAATATAAATGTGAGATGTGGTAGGTGCAGTGCCGCAAAATGCTCCTAGAGGTCCCTTGTGATCAAGGCGCCACACTGCCAGTACCGCAAGCGGCTCCTAGAGGTCCCTTGTGATCAAGGCACCACACTGCCAGTACCGCAAGCTGCTTCTGGAGGTCCCTTGTGATCAAGGCACCACACTGCCAGTACCGCAAGCTGCTCGTAGAGGCTCCAAGTTAGCAAGGCATCAGCACTGCTTGTCTAGTTGCAGCACCTCAAGCTTCTCCTAGAGGTCCCCAGTGAGCATCATAAACTTTGAAGATATGGTAAATCCACCCTACCCATAATGCATTGTGTGGAAGACAATACCACAAATAGCTACAATTATATACAATTAGAGGCTTTGAAATGTGACAAAAGAATTATATTAAATCCAAATTAGGTAAGGTTGTACTCTATGTGGAGCTGATGAAGGGAAATTTATAGAAGATGTAATATAAATGTGAGATGTGGTAGGTGCAGTGCCGCAAAATGCTCCTAGAGGTCCCTTGTGATCAAGGCACCACACTGCCAGTACCGCAAGCGGCTCCTAGAGGTCCCTTGTGATCAAGGCACCACACTGCCAGTACCGCAAGCTGCTTCTGGAGGTCCCTTGTGATCAAGGCACCACACTGCCAGTACCGCAAGCTGCTCGTAGAGGTTCCAAGTTAGCAAGGCATCAGCACTGCTTGTCTAGTTGCAGTACTGCAAGCTTCTCCTAGAGGTCCCTAGTGAGCATTATAAACTTTGAAGATATGGTAGATCCACCCTACCCATAATGCATTGCGTGGAAGACAGTAACCACAAGTACATTCAAATAGATATGTCCACATATACAATTAGTAGCTTTGAAATGTGACAAAATAATTATGATATTAACTCCGGATTAAGTTGTGCTCTATGTGGGGCTGATGAAGGGAAATTTATTCAAGGGCTAATATAAATGTGAGATGTGTGGGTGCAGTACCGCAGGATATGCTTAGAGGTCCCTGTTCAGCATCATACACTTTGGAGATACGGTCCAAAAAAAATACATTGTGCCCATAATGCATTGCATACAAGACAGTAGAGTACCACAGTTTATTCAATATCTATAATTAGTAGCTTTGAAATGTGTAAAAAGTAATATTGTATTAATTCCTGGTTAGGTTGTACTCCATGTGGAGCTCATGAAGGGAAATTTATAGAAGGTCTAATATAGATGTGTTGGTGCAGTACCACAAGCTGTGCCTAGAGGTGGCTTGGTGAGCAAAATAACAATGGATTAAACCCAGATCTGTGACTGGGGGTGAATGTTGTGCCATTGTGAAACATTCCGTCCATCACCTTGTGTGCTTTGCTGTTCACCCTCATGTGGGCTGGGTATGCCCAGACGTGGGCTTCGTGCTCACTACGCCACTGGAGTAAAGCTATCCTGGCTGAAGCCAGAAACTGGTCCTAGGATGCTTGATTTCGGTCCAGGGAAGACATGGCTTGGCAGTTCGGTCTGGACTGCTCCCATGAGGCACATGGTCAAGACTGATTTGCATATGGCCATGTCAGAACTGGGGTGGCTTGGTGAGCAAAATAACGATGGATTAAACCCAGATCTGTGACTGGGGGTGAATGTTTTGCCATTGTGCAACATTCCGTTCATCATATTGTGTGTTTTGGTATTCACCCCATGTGGGAAAGGTATGCCCAGACGTGGGTCCCAAGCTCACTACGCCACTGGAGTAAAGCTATCCTGGCTGAAGACGGCTGATAGCCAGAAACTGGTCCTAGGATGCTTGATTCCGGTCCAGTGTAGACATGGCTTGGCAGATTGGTCTTGACTGTTCCCATGAGGCACAGGGTTAAGACTGATTTGCATATGGCCATGTCTGAACTGGGGTGGCTTGGTGAGCAAAATAACAATGGACTAAATCCAGATCTGTGACTGGGGGTGAATGTTTTGCCATTGTTCAACATTTCGTCCATCATATTGTGTGTTTTGCTAGAGGTCCGTAGTGAGCACCTAACTTTTGGTCACATATGGTACTCCTCTAATGCATTGTATGCAACATGGTACCACGAGTACATACAAATAGCTATGTCCATATATACAATTAATAGCTCTGAAATGTGACAAAACAATTATTCTATTAATTCTGATTAGGTTTTACTCTATGTGGAGCGGATAAAGGGAAATTTATAGAAGGTCTAATATAAATGAGATGTGGTATGTGCAGTACCGCAAGCTGTTCCTAGTGGTCCCTAGTGAGCAAGGCACCAGCACTGCTTGTCTAGGTGCAGTACCGCAAGCTGCTCCTAGAGGTCCCTAGTGAGCATCATAAACTTTGGCGATATGGTAAATCCATCCTACCCATAGTGCATTGCATGCCAGACAGTACCACAGCACATTCAATATATACAATAGTAGGTTTGAAATGTGACAAAATAATTATTACATTATTACGGATAAGGCTGTACTCTGGGGAGCTGATGAAGGGAAATTTATAGAAGGTCTAATATAAATGTGAGATGTGCTAGTGAGTAAAGTAACCACTGCCAGTCTTGCTTAGGACCAAGTGAGTGTCCTGTCTGAAGGCCTTTAAGAAAATAGTGCCTTGATGTTGTAATTAAAACCTGGGGCATAACAACACTTAGAGCTTAGAGTTAGGGCTGATAGCAAACAGCCAAGTGCCCTGATTCTATTAGATCTGTCAGCAGCATTCGACACGGTCAGCCATAACATTCTGCTGAACCGTTTGTCGAATCTGGGCATTAAGGGGCAAGCACTTCAATGGCTAAGATCTTTCTTGACCGATCGTACTCAGAGAGTGCAATTGGGTGACCAGGTGTCGGCCCAGGGCTCATTGAGTTGTGGAGTTTCCCAGGGCTCCGCATTGTCGCCACTCCTCTTTAATATCTATTTGCAGCCCTTGATGGAGGCCTTAACACGCAGAGACTGGCAGGTTTTTAACTACGCCGACGACACCCAACTCCTGATCCGGCTTGATAACACTGGCCAGGGGCAAGAATCAGTGAAAAACCTACTTAGGTTTACTGTTAAATGGATGGTAGCCAATTCCTTGAAAGTCAACCCGGATAAAACCGAGGTGCTCATTATTCCACCCAAAAATAGCCCTTGGTGTGATCTTTTTTGGCCCCAAGAACTGGGTGTGGTCCCAACTCCGGGGCCAGTTGTAAAAAACCTGGGATTGAAAATTGATTCGGATCTGTCTATGGCGGGCCAGGTTTCTTCGGTCGTGGGCATCTGTACGGGCTTACTCAGGCAGCTGCAGAAACTTGTGCCTCTCCTTTCTTCTTCTGCATTACAAGCCATTGTCTCCGCCACTGTCATCTCTCGGCTAGATTACGGTAATGCCCTCTATTTGGGCATCTCCCAGAAGCTCCTTAGGGGACTGCAAGTTGTACAAAATGATGCAGCTAGGCTCATCTTTAGACTCCCGAGGAGAACGAGAGATACTCCATTACTACACAAATTGCACCGGCTGCCTGTTGAACAGCGTGTGCCATCTAAAAGTCTTTGTATAGCCCACAAGGCTATTTATGGGACGGCACCTAAATATATAAAAGATCGAGTGCATAAGTACGTGCCCGGCAGAGCTCTCCGCTCTTCCGAGGCCATTAGACTGGCCTCTCCTAGGTATAATCTTAAAACCAAAGGGGGCAGAGCTTTCTCAGTCCGCCTTCCACAGATCTGGAATGAGCTGCCGGAGTATCTGCGAAAGGAATTGGCTCTGCTCTCCTTCAGAAAGTTTTTAAAGACCCACCTGTTCAGAGAAACATTAGTATTGGCCTGGTGCCGTCCCTCCGCCTTTAGACCCGGTGACGCTAGTGATCTGTGCCTTTTCTGGAAAGCGCTTAGAGACCAGTGGTGATTTGCGCTATATAAAAATAAAATAACATAACATAACCTAAAAAGAGAGATGGGGAGAAGAAGGAGGACGATAAAGAAGGAAATAGTGACAAAGAGAAAGGAGTGAGAGAAAGACAGGAAGATAGTTCTCCGGGAGAAAACAGGGATGGCAATGAACCTGCGAGCGTGAGATAAGAAGAGAAGAAGGGTAGGATGGTGGAAGAAAGAGGCCTGGGGTGGATGGAGATGGTCAGGCTTGGGGTTCAGTGTCCTGGAGCTGCCAGGGATGGTCACTTGGGGGAGGAGGCTTGTGATGGACACAGTGTCCACAGCTGCGCGTCCTATAAGAGCTGCTTGTGGTTGGACTCATGGGGCCCTTCACTTAGGGCCCCTCCGACTGCCAAAGGCCCCTCCCACCCAGAGTCACACTGCAGCATCGCTGGAGGCCTCGGAGGGCTCTGGAGTGAAGACCCCCACCTCCCTCCTCCTGTCTCGAACACTTCACTGCCTTCAAAGGAGCCTTTCGGGAGTCAAGACCACTCTCTGGCGCTCGCGACACCATCACTCAAGACCCAACCAGATCCGCTCCAGACGTGGGCCAGTCATGACGTCAGCATCTCTACCCCATGAGCAGGAACCCATCATATTGGAGAAATGACAGACAGCCATTCCCATGAACATGGGCTGGGGGGACTGGACGTCACCCAGAAATGTAGGCGAGGCGGGGATGACTGGTACATTTTACTCACTTTAAAATATTTTTTTTAACAGATGCTGTGCAATGGGGGCTGTGGTACTGGCATCTTGCTGACAGTTTAATGTTATCACATGGATACACTGAACATGCTTCTGACAGTGCATTATTAGTATCGATGCTCACTGCATGCTCCCTGGCAGTGCAGACGCAATGCTCACTGCATGCTCCTGGCAGTGCAGTATCAATGCTCACTGCATGCTCCCTGGCAGTGCAGACGCAATGCTCACTACATGCTCCCTGGCAGTGCAGTATCAATCCTCACTGCATGCTCCCTGGCAGTGCAGCATCAATGCTCACTGCATGCTCCCTGGCAGTGCACTATCAATGCTCATTGCATGCTCCCTGACAGTGCAGTATCAATGCTTACTGCATGCTCCTGGCAGTGCAGTATCAATGCTCACTGCATGCTCCTGGCAGTGCAGTATCAATGCTCACTGCATGCTCCCTGGCAGTGCAGACGCAATGCTCACTACATGCTCCCTGGCAGTGCAGTATTAATGCTCACTGCATGCTCCCTGGCAGTGCAGTATCAATGCTCACTGCATGCTCCCTGGCAGTGCACTATCAATGCTCATTGCATGCTCCCTGACAGTGCAGTATCAATGCTTACTGCATGCTCCTGGCAGTGCAGTATCAATGCTCACTGCATGCTCCCTGGCAGTGCAGACGCAATGCTCACTACATGCTCCCTGGCAGTGCAGTATCAATCCTCACTGCATGCTCCCTGGCAGTGCAGCATCAATGCTCACTGCATGCTCCCTGGCAGTGCACTATCAATGCTCATTGCATGCTCCCTGACAGTGCAGTATCAATGCTTACTGCATGCTCCTGGCAGTGCAGTATCAATGCTCACTGCATGCTCCTGGCAGTGCAGTATCAATGCTCACTGCATGCTCCCTGGCAGTGCAGACGCAATGCTCACTACATGCTCCCTGGCAGTGCAGTATTAATGCTCACTGCATGCTCCCTGGCAGTGCAGTATCAATGCTCACTGCATGCTCCCTGGCAGTGCAGTATCAATGCTCACTGCATGCTCCCTGGCAGTGCAGATGCAATGCTCACTGCATGCTCCTGGCAGTGCAGTATCAATGCTCACTGCATGCTCCCTGGCAGTGCAGTATCAATGCTCACTGCATGCTCCCTGGCAGTGCAATATCAATGCTCACTGCATGCTCCCTGGCAGTGCAGACGCAATGCTCACTACATGCTCCCTGGAAGTGCAGTATCAATGCTCACTGCATGCTCCCTGGCAGCGCAGTATCAATGCTCACTGCATGCTCCTGGCAGTGCAGTATCAATGCTCACTGCATGCTCCTGGCAGTGCAGTATCAATTCTCACTGCATGCTCCCTGGCAGTGCAGACGTGATGCTCACTGCATGCTCCCTGGCAGTGCAGTATCAATGCTCACTGCATGCTCCCTGGCAGTGCAGACGCGATGCTCACTGCATGCTCCCTGGCAGTGCAGTATCAATGCTCACTGCATGCTCCTGGCAGTGCAGTATCAATGCTCACTGCATGGTCCCCTGCAGTGCAGTACCGATTCTCACCTCACCATTCGTTGCAGTGCAGTATCGTTGCTCACTCACTGCATGGTTTCCTGCAGTGCAGTACATATTTTCACCTCACCATTCCTTGCAGTGCAGTATCAATGCTCTCCCACTGCAAGGTCCTCTGCAGTGCAGTACTGATTCTCACCTCATCATTCCTTGCAGTGCAGTATCAATGTTCACGGCATGTCCCCCTGCAGCAGTATGAATTCTCACCTTATCATTCCTGTCAGTACAGTATTGATGTTCACTGCTTGGTCCCCTGCAGTGCAGTAGTAATTCTCACCTCACCATTCTTTGCAGGGCAGTATCAGTGCTCACAGAAGGACTCCCTGCAGTACAGTATCAATCCTCACCTCACCAGTCCTTGCAGTGTAGAATCAATTCTCACTGCATTCTCCCCTGCACTGCAGTATGGATTCTCACCTCACTACTCTTTGCAGTGCAGTACTGATGCTCACTACATGGCCCCCTGCAGTACAGTATCAATCCTCCCCTCACCATTCCTTGCAGTGTAGAATCAATTCTCACTGCATTCTCCCCTGCACTGCAGTATGGATTCTCACCTCACCACTCTTTGCAGTGCAGTACTGATGCTCACTGCATGGCCCCCTGCAGTACAGTATCAATCCTCCCCTCACCATTCCTTGCAGTGTAGAATCGATGCTCACTATGTGCTTCTCTGAAGTTCCGTATCGATTCCCCCTTCATAATTCTTTCCAGTGAAGTGGCAATGTTCACTCACTGCATGCTTCCCTGCAGTATTCATGTTTATCTCACCATTCCTTGCAGTGCAGTATTGATGCTTATTGCATGGTCCCCTGCTGTGCAGTAATGATTCTCAAATCACTATTCCTTTCAGTGCAGTATCGATGCTCACTGCTCCAGTGCAGTATGAACGCTTGGCACCCTGTCCCCACCAGTGCAGTATATTTCTTTCTCTTATGAAACTTGTAAAGTGCAACAGAAACCTCAACAAGAGGCATCCAGGCTCAATATTAGAGTGTTAGATGAAAGAAGTAAGTCTTGAGCTGCTTGAGAAAACTTAAAAAGTCAGTTTGGGTCCTGGGAGGAACAGGCACAGCCTTCCATGCTTTGGATGTGATAGATGCTCGGGATCTCCCTGGTCGGGACAGGCATTCCATTCTTTGAAGGTGATCAATGCTCAGGATCCATCTGAGTGGGACAGGCACAGCATTTCATGCTTTGGAAGTGATCAATGCTGAGGATCTCCTGGGAATGACAGGCACAGCATTCCAGGCTTTGGAGATGATCGATGCTCAGGATCTCCCTGGTAGGGACAGGCACAGCATTCCATGCTTTGGATGTGATAGATGCTCGGGATCTCCCTGGACGGGACAGGCATTCCATGCTTTGGAGGTGATCGATGCTCGGGATCTCCCTGGACGGAACAGGCACAGCCTTCCATGCTTTGGATGTGATAGATGCTCGGGATCTCCCTGGTCGGGACAGGCATTCCATTCTTTGAAGGTGATCAATGCTCAGGATCCATCTGAGTGGGACAGGCACAGCATTTCATGCTTTGGAAGTGATCAATGCTGAGGATCTCCTGGGAATGACAGGCACAGCATTCCAGGCTTTGGAGATGATCGATGCTCAGGATCTCCCTGGTAGGGACAGGCACAGCATTCCATGCTTTGGATGTGATAGATGCTCGGGATCTCCCTGGACGGGACAGGCATTCCATGCTTTGGAGGTGATCGATGCTCGGGATCTCCCTGGACGGGACAGGCATTCCATGCTTTGGAGGTGATCGATGCTCGGGATCTCCCTGGACGGAACAGGCATTCCATGCTTTGGAGGTGATCGATGCTCAGGATCTCCCTGGACGGGACAGGCATTCCATGCTTTGGAGGTGATCGATGCTCGGGATCTCCCTGGACGGAACAGGCATTCCATGCTTTGGAGGTGATCGATGCTCGGGATCTCCCTGGACGGAACAGGCATTCCATGCTTTGGAGGTGATCGATGCTCAGGATCTCCCTGGACGGGACAGGCATTCCATGCTTTGGAGGTGATCGATGCTCGGGATCTCCCTGGACGGAACAGGCATTCCATGCTTTGGAGGTGATCGATGCTCGGGATCTCCCTGGACGGGACAGGCATTCCATGCTTTGAAGGTGATCAATGCTCAGGATCCATCTGAGTGGGACAGGCCCGCCCCAATAAAGATGGATTGCGGGGTCCGTCATGGTTGCATCCTCGCCTCTTTTTTATTCTGCGTCTACATCAACGAACTGGAGAGTAATTTGGGCAATGGTAATACGGATGTACCCCAGATAGGTTGTAGACTCCTTCCAGCGCTTCTATATGTCGATGATTGTGTTTTAACGCCCAGAACAGGGGTGGGGCTGCAGAGGCTTTTAACTAGTTTTAATGGTTTTATGAGTGATCTTGGACTGAAAACAAATGTTGCTCAATCCCATGTTATGGTGGTGGGCAAACCTCCCATGAACACAATAACATGTTTTATTAATAATGAAAAATTACTTTGTGTACCCACCTTTTCATACTTGGACATTCTTTAAAAAAATAAATACATGGTCCCACTTAGTAGAGGCAAGAATTGGAGGTTTTAATCGTAAAATTGAGGCCATGTTTAGGTTCACAAAAAACTAGTCTCCAAGGCCTATAAAAGTCATCACAGATATATATAAGGCTCGCACGTGCGCCATCACTATTTATGGCGCTGGTCTGCAGAGAGTTGAAAATATGTTTTTGAAACAGTTATTAACAGTGCCTAAAAGTACTGCCATTACTATTTGTCATAATGATTTAGGTGTAACACCACTGTCTTTTCGTCTCCAGTTATCACCACTTCTGTTATGGCGTAGTATTTGGGTGAAAGAAGAGACTGTCCTAAAGTGTGCTATAATCACTGATTGTTTGAAACTGGACTGTGTCCAGAAAATTCTCTGGATTATGTAGATACAAGAGCTACTAGGGAAGCTGGGGCTACCAGAATGTATTGACACTCCCGGTAATATAGTCAAAATTCCAAGAGTCAAATTGAAAAGAATGTTTATGACATATAGCTATGAAGTCAGAGATCGTGTAGAATATAGCAAGAAAAGAGTTGTCGAACACTCATGGCGGGTTTGTTCTTTAGGTACTGAACCCTATCTCTCTTTCTATTTTAATCACCCTAAAATGTTTTATCTTAAAAGATTCGGGATGGGTATTGCCCACTTATTGGTTTCCTATCCACGTAATACAGTGTGACGCAAAATTGGATTTGTGTTCTTGTGACTCAGAATCAGCACAGAGCACTTTACATTTCATGTTTTTCTGTGGACTCTATACTACCACTAGATGTTCTTTTTTAAAACCACTGTTAAGATTTTTAAATATAAGAAAGTGCAGGGCTGCGTTACAATATTTGCTCCTCTTGAAAGATGAATTTATTTGCCTAATGATTTATAAATACATTTCCACGGCGATGAGACTTCGGAACATGGTGGCTAAATGATTTTATATTGTTTAAAACAATATTTTAACATACATTTGAGTGTTTTAGTTGTATGCAATGTTTTTATTATGTAATCTTTTATGGTTGATTTACAGCCGAATACAGATTTATTGAAGATGATGATGGAAAGAAGCAAGTCTTGAGCTGCTTGAGAATACTCAGAAAGTCAGTTTGGAACCTGGGACAAACAGGCACAGCATTCCATGCTTTGGATGTGATAGGTGCTCGGGATCCCCCTAAGAGGGACAGGCACAGCATTCCACGCTTAGAAGGTGATCGATGCTCGGGATCTCCCTGGATGGGATAGGCACAGCATTCCATGCTTTGGAGGTGATCGATGCTCGGGATCTCCCTGAGAGGGACAGCACAGCATTCCATGCTTTGGAGGTGATCGATGCTCGGGATCTCCCTGGATGGGATAGGCACAGCATTCCATGCTTTGGAGGTGATCGATGCTCGGGATCTCCCTGAGAGGGACAGCACAGCATTCCATGCTTTGGAGGTGATCGATGCTCGGGATCTCCCTGAGAGGAACAGGCACAGTTTTGTAAGTAATTGATGCTAATGATCTCCCTGGTAGGGACAGGCACAGCATTTCATGCTTTTAAAGTGATCGATGCTCGGGATCTCCCTGAGAGGGAAAGGCACAGCAGTCCATGCTTTGGAAGTAATCAATGCTAATGATATCCCTGGGAGGGTCAGGCACAACATTCCATGCTTTGGAAGTGATTGATGCTCAGGATCTCCCTGGGAGAAAGAGGCATAGCATTCCAATCCTTGGAGCTAATCAATGCTTGGGATCTTCTTGAGAGTGACAGGCACAGCATTCCATGCTTTGAAGGTGATCGGTGCTCAGGACATCACAGCATTCCATGCTTTAGAGGTAATCGATTCTATGCACCTCCTTGGGAGGCACAGGCACAGCATTCAATGCTTTGGAGGTGATCCATGCTTTGGAGGTGATCGATTCTCAGGACAGCACAGCATTCCATGCTTTGGAGTTGATCGGTGCTCAGGACATCACAACATTCCATGTTTTAGACGTAATCGATTCTATGCACCTCCTTGGGAGGGACCGGCACAGCTTTCCATGCTTTGGAGGTAAAAGTGCCGTTCTATCTTCTTATGTGCTGAGTCTCCACCCTTAATGTGCAGACTTGGCATTTTTAAAAATACTACTCATAAAATACCTTTGCGAATAGGTAAAAAATGTAAACTTACACAATATTGGAAGTTTACCTTTGTACATTGGGTCCTTGGTGTTTGGTCTCAGGCTGTACAGTAGTGTCATCAGCTGATGGCGAGCTGGAGACCTCTGAGACAAAGGACATGTAGGATGGAAGGGGGAGAAGAACACTGATGCACAGAGATGGATGCGTGAATGGGTAGAGACCGCTGCAACACGGCCCTGTAAGTGAGTGAGTGTGAATGTCTCTTCCTGGCCGTCTCAGCGACGGAAGGGCATATCCACCACAATGAAGCAGCCTGCAAGCAGCATGTGGCGCCTAACAAATCACATATAAATAAACATGTAAATAAACAGAAGGATAAGTAAATAGTGCTACGAGGCTGGACCCTCCAGTCTCCTGCATACATTGATTTTTGACGCCTCTTCCCATTATCTAGGTGCGGAATTGGGAACGGCGAGGCCGCCACAATAGCTTTGTGATTGTGGAAGGTGCCGCTGACGCCTCGGTCCAGGCCACTTATCCCGCCATGATTACCATGCCAAGGACTATTTGGGTTGCAGTCACTTAGTGCTGCTACACTGAACACATCACCCATTCCAGTGCGCAGCACGCCGCACGCGCCGCGCATTTGCATCAAAATTGCATGTTCTAATCGAGGCTCTCCCTGCGGACCGATCTCCCTTGAAAATGATCCAATTGAGGCCCCTGCACACGTGTCAACCTCCACACTGGTAACGAGTGAGAATGGTGATACGCTGTGGCCACCCGGCACAGCCATAAGTCTCTCCAGGGGAAGGGAGGCAGCTACCACCACTTCTGAGGTTGCCTTCTCGAGCAATGGCCTGTAAACCCCCTCACCCTATAAGAAAGGTAAGATCTATTTCATGGAACTCTACGAGGACGTACTCACCACATGCACAATTGTAAGGCTACCAGCCTGTGTTTAGCACATTTCTACTGCTGGCCTGTCTCCTGGCACCTTTGGAATCTGGTTGCACGTTCCTTATGGGTCCTTGACTTGTGGATATGTTTGAGAATGACAAACATCCATCGAGATGTTACGCTGGCATCTTACAGTCTTACAGGGTGTGTTGGGCAATTACTGGACGTTAGGTATCCAGACACTTGTTTGGTCCTGGTTTCACACTAATCAGGAGCGAGCACAGAGGCCTGTGCTGTCACCAGCAGGAGGAGAGCATAATGCGTGACCGTCACCAGGAAAACCTACTGCACGGCTGTCACCAGGGAGAACCGACTGCACGGAAGTCACCAGAGAGAACCTACTGCACAGCTGTCACCAGCGAGAACCTACTGCACGGCTGTCACCAGCGAGAACCTACTGCAGAGCTGTCACCAGGGAGAACCGACTGCACGGCTGTCACCAGGGAGAACCGACTGCACAGCTGTCACCAGCGAGAACCTACTGCAGAGCTGTCACCAGGGAGAACCGACTGCACAGCTGTCACCAGCGAGAACCTACTGCAGAGCTGTCACCAGGGAGAACCGACTGCACGGCTGTCACCAGGGAGAACCGACTGCACAGCTGTAATCAGGGGGAACCTACTGCACGTCTGTCATCAGAGAGAACCGACTGCACGCCTGTCACCAGGGAGAACCGACTGCACAGCTGTCACCAGCGAGAACCTACTGCAGAGCTGTCACCAGGGAGAACCGACTGCACGGCTGTCACCAGGGAGAACCGACTGCACAGCTGTCATCAGGGGGAACCTACTGCACGTCTGTCATCAGAGAGAACCGACTGCACGCCTGTCACCAGGGAGAACCTACTGCACAGCTGTCACCAGGGAGAACCGACTGCACGGCTGTCACCAGGGAGAACCGACTGCACGGCTGTCATCAGGGGGAACCGACTGCAGAGCTATCACCAGGGAGAACCGACTGCATGGCTGTCACCATGAGAGCTGACTGCATGGCTGTTACCAGGTAGAACCGACTGCAGAGCTGTCACCAGGGAGAACCTAGTGCACGGCTGTCACCAGGGAGAACCGACTGCATGGCTGTCACCAGGGAGAACTTACTGCACGGCTGTCATCAGGGGGAACCGACTGCACAGCTGTAATCAGGGGGAACCTACTGCACGTCTGTCATCAGAGAGAACCGACTGCACGCCTGTCACCAGGGAGAACCTACTGCACAGCTGTCACCAGGGAGAACCGACTGCACGGCTGTCACCAGGGAGAACCGACTGCACGGCTGTCATCAGGGGGAACCTACTGCATGCCTGTCACCAGGGAGAACCTACTGCAGAGCTGTCACCAGGGAGAACCTAGTGCACGGCTGTCACCAGGGAGAACCGACTGCATGGCTGTCACCAGGGAGAACTTACTGCACGGCTGTCATCAGGGGGAACCGACTGCACAGCTGTAATCAGGGGGAACCTACTGCACGTCTGTCATCAGAGAGAACCGACTGCACGCCTGTCACCAGGGAGAACCTACTGCACAGCTGTCACCAGGGAGAACCGACTGCACGGCTGTCACCAGGGAGAACCGACTGCACGGCTGTCATCAGGGGGAACCGACTGCAGAGCTGTCACCAGGGAGAACCGACTGCACGGCTGTCACCAGGGAGAACCGACTGCACAGCTGTCACCAGGGAGAACCGACTGCACGGCTGTCACCAGGGAGAACCGACTGCAGAGCTGTCACCAGGGAGAACCTACTGCACGGCTGTCATCAGGGGGAACCGACTGCACAGCTGTAATCAGGGGGAACCTACTGCACGTCTGTCATCAGAGAGAACCGACTGCACGGCTGTCATCAGAGAGAACCGACTGCACGCCTGTCACCAGGGAGAACCTACTGCACAGCTGTCACCAGGGAGAACCGACTGCACGGCTGTCATCAGGGGGAACCGACTGCAGAGCTGTCACCAGGGAGAACCGACTGCACGGCTGTCACCAGGGAGAACCGACTGCACAGCTGTAATCAGGGGGAACCTACTGCACGTCTGTCATCAGAGAGAACCGACTGCACGCCTGTCACCAGGGAGAACCTACTGCACAGCTGTCACCAGGGAGAACCGACTGCATGGTTGTCACCAGGGAGAACTTACTGCACGGCTGTCATCAGGGGGAACCGACTGCACAGCTGTAATCAGGGGGAACCTACTGCACAGCTGTCACCAGGGAGAACCGACTGCACGGCTGTCACCAGGGAGAACCGACTGCACGGCTGTCATCAGGGGGAACCTACTGCATGCCTGTCACCAGGGAGAACCTACTGCACGGCTGTCATCAGGGGGAACCGACTGCACGGCTGTCATCAGGGAGAACCTAGTGCACGGCTGTCACCAGGGAGAACCGACTGCATGGCTGTCACCAGGGAGAACTTACTGCACGGCTGTCATCAGGGGGAACCGACTGCACAGCTGTAATCAGGGGGAACCTACTGCACGTCTGTCATCAGAGAGAACCGACTGCACGCCTGTCACCAGGGAGAACCGACTGCACGGCTGTCACCAGGGAGTCACCAGGGAGAACCGACTGCACGGCTGTCACCAGGGAGAACCGACTGCAGAGCTGTCACCAGGGAGAACCGACTGCACGGCTGTCACCAGGGAGAACCGACTGCAGAGCTGTCACCAGGGAGAACCGACTGCACGGCTGTCACCAGGGAGAACCGACTGCACGGCTGTCACCAGGGAGTCACCAGGGAGAACCGACTGCACGGCTGTCATCAGGGGGAACCGACTGCACAGCTGTCACCAGGGAGAACCGACTGCACGGCTGTCACCAGGGAGAACCGACTGCACAGCTGTCACCAGGGAGAACCGACTGCACGGCTGTCACCAGGGAGAACCGACTGCAGAGCTGTCACCAGGGAGAACCGACTGCACGGCTGTCATCAGGGGGAACCGACTGCACAGCTGTAATCAGGGGGAACCTACTGCACGTCTGTCATCAGAGAGAACCGACTGCACGGCTGTCATCAGAGAGAACCGACTGCACGCCTGTCACCAGGGAGAACCGACTGCAGAGCTGTCACCAGGGAGAACCGACTGCACAGCTGTCACCAGGGAGAACCGACTGCACGGCTGTCACCAGGGAGTCACCAGGGAGAACCGACTGCACGGCTGTCATCAGGGGGAACCGACTGCACAGCTGTCACCAGGGAGAACCGACTGCACGGCTGTCACCAGGGAGAACCGACTGCACAGCTGTCACCAGGGAGAACCGACTGCACGGCTGTCACCAGGGAGAACCGACTGCAGAGCTGTCACCAGGGAGAACCGACTGCACGGCTGTCATCAGGGGGAACCGACTGCACAGCTGTAATCAGGGGGAACCTACTGCACGTCTGTCATCAGAGAGAACCGACTGCACGGCTGTCATCAGAGAGAACCGACTGCACGCCTGTCACCAGGGAGAACCTACTGCACAGCTGTCACCAGGGAGAACCGACTGCACGGCTGTCATCAGGGCGAACCGACTGCAGAGCTGTCACCAGGGAGAACCGACTGCACGGCTGTCACCAGGGAGAACCGACTGCACAGCTGTCACCAGGGAGAACCGACTGCACGGCTGTCACCAGGGAGAACCGACTGCAGAGCTGTCACCAGGGAGAACCTACTGCAAGGCTCTCACCAGGGAGAACCGACTGCACGCCTGTCACCAGGGAGAACCTACTGCACGTCTGTCATCAGAGAGAACCGACTGCACGGCTGTCATCAGAGAGAACCGACTGCACGGCTGTCATCAGGGGGAACCTAGTGCACGGCTGTCATCAGGGAGAACCTAGTGCACGGCTGTCACCAGGTAGAACCTAGTGCACGGCTGTCACCAGGGAGAACCGGCTGCACAGCTGTCATCAGGGGGAACCTACTGCACTGCTGTCATCAGGGAGAACATACTGCACGGCTGTCATCAGGGAGAACCGACTGCACGGCTGTCACCAGGGAGAACCTACTGCACAGCTGTCACCAGGTAGAACCGACTGCACGGCTGTCACCAGGGAGAACCGACTGCACGGCTGTCATCAGGGGGAACCTACTGCATGCCTGTCACCAGGGAGAACCGACTGCACGGCTGTCACCAGGGAGAACCGACTGCACGGCTGTCATCAGGGGGAACCTACTGCATGCCTGTCACCAGGGAGAACCTACTGCAGAGCTGTCACCAGGGAGAACCTAGTGCACGGCTGTCACCAGGGAGAACCGACTGCATGGCTGTCACCAGGTAGAACCGACTGCACGCCTGTCATCAGGGGGAACCTACTGCACAGCTGTCACCAGGTAGAACCGGCTGCACAGCTGTCATCAGGAGGAACCTACTGCATGGCTGTCATCAGGGAGAACTTACTGCACAGCTGTCATCAGGGAGAACTTACTGCACGGCTGTCATCAGGGAGAACTTACTGCACAGCTGTCATCAGGGAGAACTTACTGCACAGCTGTCATCAGGGAGAACCTAGTGCACGGCTGTCACCAGGTAGAACCTAGTGCACGGCTGTCCTCAGGGAGAACATACTGCACCACTGTCACCAGGAGAACCTACTGCATGGCTGTCATCAGAGAGAACTGACTGCACGGCTGTCACCAGGTAGAACCGACTGCACGGCAGACAGCATCAGCTGAAGTCTCTAGTGCGCATGTCGGGTTGGACAGGTCTCTGACTATGGCTAGCCCGACACGTGCTCTTCAGGCCTGAAACCAGTGCTCTGTTAGTGTGCCGGGGAAACAGAGCACCGCTCCCCTGGTTTCCTTTCGAGCGCTGGGTTCACTCATCCAAACCAATCTTTGCTTTGTTTTGATGCAGCTTCAGTTCTAGAAAGCATGAGAGCAGAGCCTGGATTGGCTCTGGGCAAGCTAGCCTGTCTTTACGCTGGCTGGCACGTTTACCATCAAAGCCATGCAAGCGTTTTATGATGCTTCAAATGCACTCGGCCTACCTGCCCTGCTACTCCCTTCACTTTGGTGGCCGCTTAATACGGAAAACACAGAAGCAATTTCAATTTACATAAGTGCTCCCTTTTTTGGGGGCTGTAGGGCAGGGTCCGAGGTCCGTTTCCTCTGTGAATCAATCAATCAATCAGAACATTTGTAAAGCGCACTACATACCCATGAGGGTCTCAAGGCGCTGGGGGGGGGGGGGGGGGGGGGTGCTGCTACTGCTCGAATAGTCAGGTCTTGAGGAGTCTTCTGAAGGTGAGCAGGTCTTGGGTCTGCCGTAGGCGGGTGGGGAGGGTGTTCCAGGTTTTGGCGGCGAGGTGGGAGAAAGATCTGCCACCAGAGGTCGCTCTTCGGAAGCGGGGGACTGTGGCGAGGGCGAGGTCGGCGGAGCGGAGCAGGCGGTTGGGGGTGTAGAAGCTGAGTCCTGTGTTGAGGTATGCTGGTCTAGTGTTGTGGAGTGCCTTGTGTACGTGGGTGAGGAGCTTGAAGGTGATCCTCTTGTTGACTGGGAGCCAGTGCAGGTCTCTCAGGTGGGTTGTAATGTGGCTGTGGTGAGGGATGTTGCGGATCAGGCGTGGAGAGGCGTTTCACGACTTTTGCCGAGGCTCCTGCATGGAGGGCGTTTCCGTAGTCCAACCTGCTGCTGATGAGGGCCTGGGTGACCGTTCTTGTTTCGGTGGGGATCCACCTGTAGATCTTTCGGAGCATTCGGAAGGTGTTGAAGCAGGAGGATGAGACGGCGTTGACCTGCTTTGTCATGGAGAGCTGTTCCCAGTGCGGTCGGCCACCAGGAGTCGTCTCACGCCGAGGGGGTGGAGCCGAGGATAAGGACTTCCGTCTTGTCCCGAGTTTAGCTTCAGTCCGCTGTTCTTCATCCATTCGGCGACGGCTTTCATCCCTTCGTGGAGGTTGGTTTTGGCAGTGAGGGGGTCGTTGGTGAGGGAGAGGATCAGCTGGATGTCGTTGGCGTAGGAGATGATGTTGAGGTCGTGCAGTCGGGCGACGTGGGCGAGCGATGCCATGTAGATTTTGAACAATGTAAGCGTGGTTGGGACTTCTGCCCCAGACTGTCAAAGTGATTTTGTACGTCTGGGCTTCCCACTTTCCAGGTAACAATGGATACAACTGCACAAAGAAGCGCTTACAAAAACTGCCCGATACAAGACGCGACAAGCGTCTGGTGCGTCGCGATCCGGGCGATGATTCCTCGCTAATTGGTGACACAGACATTAAAATGGGAATTTGCACGTTTGTTTCAGATTAAACGACGCCTCTTGATAAACACTGAATATTTATGGTGGCTGTGTTGATGAAAACTGGTGCCCATAAAAATAATTGTAGTAAACAGCAAAGTCATTAAGGCAGCAATGAAAACTGTTTATTACCGAGTGGGCTCGGCATTGGGCCCCGCGCTTTGATTATCCACATTTCGTGTCCTGGGGCCAAACTCCACTCAGAGAAGCCACAGAGAGAGCTCTGCAAAAACAGACAAAACACCCATTCTGTAGCGCGGATTCCAGCTCACTGGGCTTTTTGGAAGCAGTGATTGGCAGAGAGCCTGAACCGGGGGTGGGGGATGGGGGGTGCTGAGGAGAGGGAGTGAGCTGCTATGAGGGAGCAGGACCTGCTGAGGAGAGGGAGTGAGCTGCTATGAGGGAAAAAGCGAACTGCTGAAGAGAGAGCAGGCACTGCTGAGGGGAAGGAGTGAAGTGCTGAGGGGAAAAATGAACTGCTGAGGAAGGAACAGGCACTGCTGCTAGGAGGGAATGAGCTGTTGAGGGAAAAAGTGAACTGCTGAGGAGAGAGCAGGCACTGCTGATGGGAGGGAATGAGCTGCTACGAGTAGAGCAGGCACTGCTGAGGGGAGGGAGTGAACTGCTGAGGGGAAAAGTGAACCGCTGAGGAAAGAACAGGCACTGCTGATGGGAGGGAATGAGCTGCTACGAGTAGAGCAGGCACTGCTGAGGGGAGGGAGTGAACTGCTATGAGGGAAAAAGTGAACTGCTGAGGAGAGAGCAGGCACTGCTGAGGGGAGGGAGTGAACTGCTGAGGGGAAAAGTGAACCGCTGAGGAAAGAACAGGCACTGCTGATGGGAGGGAATGAGCTGCTACGAGTAGAGCAGGCACTGCTGAGGGGAGGGAGTGAACTGCTATGAGGGAAAAAGTGAACTGCTGAGGAGAGAGCAGGCACTGCTGAGGGGAGGGAGTGAGCTGCTATGAGGGAGCAGGACCTGCTGAGGAGAGGGAGTGAGCTGCTGAGGGAAAAAGTGAACTGCTGAGGAGAGAGCAGGCACTGCTGAGGGGAGGGAGTGAACTGCTGAGGGGAAAAGTGAACTGCTGAGGAGAGAGCAGGCACTGCTGAGGGGAGGGAGTGAACTGCTGAGGGGAAAAGTGAACTGCTGAGGAAGGAGCAGGCACAGCTGCTGGGAGGGAATGAGCTGCTACGAGGAGAGCAGGCCCTGCCGAGGGGAGGGAGTGAATCTATAAAAGGTGAGCAGAAACTGTTTCTCTAGGACTGTGAAGCTAGTGGGACGTCTGTCTAGCACTGTGAATCTACCGGGACGTCTGGCTAGGACTGTGAATCTACCAGGACTTCTGGATAAGACCACAAGTCTACCGGGACATCTGGCTAGGGCTGTGAATCTACCAGGACGTCTGGCTAGGACTGTGAATCTACCGGGACGTCTGGCTAGGACTGTGAATCTACCGGGATGTCAGTCTAGGACTGTAAATCTACCGAGTCGTCTGGCTAGGACTGTGAATCTACCGGGACATCTGGCTAGGATTGTGAATCTACCGGGACATCTGGCTAGGACTGTGAATCTACCAGGACGTCAGTCTAGCATTGTGAATCAACAAGGACATCTGGCTAGGACTGTGAATCTACCGGGACGTCTGGCTAGGATTGTGAATCTACCGGGACGTCTGGCTAGGATTGTGAATCTACCAGGACATCTGCCTAGGATTCTGAATCTACCAGGACGTCAGTCTAGCATTGTAAATCAACAAGGACATCTGGCTAGGACTGTGAATCTACCGGGACGTCTGGCTAGGATTGTGAATCTACCGGGACGTCTGGCTAGGACTGTGAATCTACCGGGATGTCTGGCTAGGATTGTGAATCTACCGGGGACGTCTGTCTAGGACTGTGAATCTACCAGGATGTCTGTCTAGGATTGTGAATCTACTAGGACTGTGAATCTACCAGGACGTCTGGATAAGACCAAGAGTCTACCGGGACATCTGGCTAGGACTGTGAATCTACTAGGACATCTGGCTAGGATTGTGAATCTACTGGGACGTCCGCCTAAAACTATTAATCTACCAGGATGTCTGGCTAGGACTGTGAATCTACCAGGATGTCTGGCTAGGACTGTGAATCTACCAGGACGTCTGTCTAGGACTGTGAATCTACCAGGATGTCTGTCTAGGATTGTGACTCTACCAGGACATCTGGCTAGGATATGAATCTACCGGGACATCTGGTTAGGATTGTGAATTTACCAGGACGTCTGGCTAGGATTGTGACTCTACCAGGACAATTGGCTAGGATGTGAATCTACCGGGACATCTGGCTAGGATTGTGAATCTACCAGGACGTCTGGCTAGGATTGTCACTCCACCAGGACATCTGGCTAGGATCTGAATCTACCGGGACATCTGGCTAGGATTTTGAATCTACCAGGATGTCTGGCTAGGATTGTGACTCTACCAGGACATCTGGCTGGGATGTGAATCTACCGGGACATCTGGCTAGGATTGTGAATCTACTGGGACGTCTGGCTAGGATTGTGACTCTACCAGGACATCTGGCTAGGATGTGAATCTACTGGGACATCTGGCTAGGATTGTGAATCTATCAGGACATCTGTCTAGGATTGTGACTCTACCAGGACATCTGGCTAGGATGTGAATCTACCAGGACATCTGGCTAGGATTGCGAATCTACCAGGACCTCTGGCTAGGATTATGACTCTACCAGGACATCTGGCTAGGATGTGAATCTACCGGGACATCTGGCTAGGATTGTGACTCTACCAGGACATCTGGCTGGGATGTGAATCTACCGGGACATCTGGCTAGGATTGTGAATCTACTGGGACGTCTGGCTAGGATTGTGACTCTACCAGGACATCTGGCTAGGATGTGAATCTACTGGGACATCTGGCTAGGATTGTGAATCTATCAGGACATCTGTCTAGGATTGTGACTCTACCAGGACATCTGGCTAGGATGTGAATCTACCAGGACATCTGGCTAGGATTGTGAATCTACCAGGACCTCTGGCTAGGATTATGACTCTACCAGGACATCTGGCTAGGATGTGAATCTACCGGGACATCTGCCTAGGATTGTGAATCTACCAGGACGTCAGTCTAGCATTGTAAATCAACAAGGACATCTGGCTAGGACTGTGAATCTACCGGGACGTCTGGCTAGGATTGTGAATCTACCGGGACGTCTGGCTAGGACTGTGAATCTACCGGGATGTCTGGCTAGGATTGTGAATCTACCGGGGACGTCTGTCTAGGACTGTGAATCTACCAGGATGTCTGTCTAGGATTGTGAATCTACTAGGACTGTGAATCTACCAGGACGTCTGGATAAGACCACGAGTCTACCGGGACATCTGGCTAGGACTGTGAATCTACTAGGACATCTGGCTAGGATTGTGAATCTACAGGGACGTCTGCCTAAAACTATGAATCTACCAGGATGTCTGGCTAGGACTGTGAATCTACGAGGATGTCTGGCTAGGACTGTGAATCTACCAGGACGTCTGTCTAGGACTGTCAATCTACCAGGATGTCTGTCTAGGATTGTGACTCTACCAGGACATCTGGCTAGGATATGAATCTACCGGGACATCTGGTTAGGATTGTGAATTTACCAGGACGTCTGGCTAGGATTGTGACTCTACCAGGACATCTGGCTAGGATGTGAATCTACCGGGACATCTGGCTAGGATTGTGAATCTACCAGGACGTCTGGCTAGGATTGTCACTCCACCAGGACATCTGGCTAGGATCTGAATCTACCGGGACATCTGGCTAGGATTTTGAATCTACCAGGATGTCTGGCTAGGATTGTGACTCTACCAGAACATCTGGCTGGGATGTGAATCTACCGGGACATCTGGCTAGGATTGTGAATCTACTGGGATGTCTGGCTAGGATTGTGACTCTACCAGGACATCTGGCTAGGATGTGAATCTACTGAGACATCTGGCTAGGATTGTGAATCTATCAGGACATCTGTCTAGGATTGTGACTCTACCAGGACATCTGGCTAGGATGTGAATCTACCAGGACATCTGGCTAGGATTGTGAATCTACCAGGACCTCTGGCTAGGATTATGACTCTACCAGGACATCTGGCTAGGATGTGAATCTACCGGGACATCTGGCTAGGATTGTGACTCTACCAGGACATCTGGCTAGGATGTGAATCTACTGGGACATCTGGCTAGGATTGTGAATCTACCGGGACGTCTGGCTAGGACTGATACTCTACCGGATTTCTGTCTAGGACTGTGAATTTACCGGGGCATCTGACTAGGACTGTGAATGTACCAGGACGTCTAGCTAGGACTGTGCATCTACTAGGACTGTGAATCTACCAGGACGTCTGGATAAGACCACAAGTCTACTGGGACATCTGGCTGGGACTGTGAATCTACTAGGACATCTGGCTAGGGCTGTGAATCTACCGGGGCGTCTGTCTAGGACTGTGAATCTACGGGGACGTCTGGCTAGGACTGTGAATCTACCGGGACGTCTGGCTAGGACTGTGAATCTACTGGTACATCTGGCGAATTCTGCGCCTGCGCGGCGCATTCTATTGAGCGGGCGGGGCTGTGACAGAACCGTTCCGTCACAAGCACAGCTCACCCGCGTGCTGTGACAGAGCAGTTCCGTCACGAGCACGGGACCGCCGCGCGGCCCCCCCATACCCTTAGCACTGCAGCGGGATAGCCGCCGCAGTAAAGGGGTTAAAGGATTTCCCTTCCCCTACAACGCTCACTACATGCACATCGATGTGCCTGCTGCCACTGCAGTCGGGAAAAAAAACGGACCGCCTGTGCCAGGGCACAAACAGAGCCCGATAGAGACCCGTTTCGAGGCCCCTTTAAAACTGACTAAGACTGTGAATCTACCAGGACGTCTAGCTAGGACTGTGAATCTACCGGGACGTCTGGCTAGGACTCTGAATCTACCAGGACGTCTGGATAAGACCACATGTCTACCGGGACGTCTAGCTAGGACTGTGAATCTACCGGGGCATCTGACTAGGTCTGTGAATCTACCAGGACGTCTAGCTAGGACTGTGAATCTACTAGGACTGTGAATCTACCGGACGTCTGGCTAGGATAGTGAATCTATCGAGCCTTCTGTCTAGGCCCTGACACAGCTGTGTGGCCTTTTCCCAAAGCAGCAAAGCACCAGCCTTTTGGCTTCGCGGATGGAGGGGCCCGGTGGCACCGCCCTGAGGGCCACACAGTCGCTCAGGTGATAGGGGCGTGAAGGAAGGCGGACAGAATAACCCCCTCAACACGAAGGAATGGAAGGAGCCGGAAGTGGAAAGAGCCGGACGTGCGGAAGTGAGATTAATTGAGAGGGCTCCCGTCACAAGACACTAAAGCAGGGCATCTGCAGTGCGTGGCCCCCGGGGCCCTCCCACAGCCCGCGCCCCCAACCCCCCCCCCCCCCAGGCCTCCCTCCCGCAGCCCGCGCGCCGGGCCAATCTCATCCTGTTTGAACAGTTTGATGAAGTCGGGCCCGATGGGTATCCGACCATTTTGTTTAATTTATAAATGGATTTTCGTCTAATGCTTAAACTATCGTCATCCCCGCATAATGCAACGGGGGGCGGTGTGCAGGCCGAGAGCACCGAGCCAGGGCTCGCAAGCAATGAGTGGGGGGGGGGGGGGCGATCTTTGGAGGTACCGGAGGAGGAGGGGGCTCTGACCGCCCCCCCCCCCCCCCTCCCGCCGTTTCCAGCACTCTGGCTCTTTACAACTCTGATCATTACATTCAGTAGGGGCACAGGGTACTCATGAGCACACGTGTCATCAGGACTGCGGGTTATATTCATAAATTATCTGTTAATCTTTGTCAGACTGGTCTGAAAACTGAAACCAGGATGGCCGGCGAACACCAGGTGGCCCCACCCAGACCAGGAAGCCCCACTCACACCAAGAGGCCCCTCCCGGACCAGGGGCCCATCCTACGCCAGGAGACCGCATCCAGGTTATGAGGCATCACCGAGATTAGGAGGCCCGCCAACACCAGGAGGCCCCAACCACACCAGGACGCCCCACCCAGACCAAGAAGCCCCACCCACACCAGGACACCAGGAGGCCCAGCCCACGCCAAGAGACCCAGACCAGGAGGCCCCAACCACACCAGGAGGCCCCACTCATACCAGGAGGCCCCACCCAGACCAGGAAACCCCACCCAGACCAGGAGGCCCACCCACACCAGGAGCACCACGTCCAGACCATGAGAGGGGGCTTCACCCACACCAGGAGGCCTGGACTAGGACGCCCGGCCCAGACCAGGAGAGGAGGCTCCGCCCACACAAGGAAGTCCAATCAGACCAGGAGACCCCGCCCCACCAGGTAGACATACTCGAGGAGTCGGAGAGGAGAGATGTGGGGGAAGGGTGTGATCGCGTTTATATTTTTGGCACCAACCTGTTACTCCCAAGTCCCCTCAGGGTACCCCATTCATTCATCTCTTAGCAGCGCATGGCCCGTGACTTCCGTCCTCCCTCTCATCTTCCAAAGCAACGTCTGGAGTGGCTGAGATGTGTGGAGCATTTCCAAACTCACAGCTGAGGCAGCCGTCACCTCTGCGACGAGCTGGAGTAGTTGTATCCTCCCCCAACTTTGCAGCAGCTTCAACTCAATGAGCAGGGGATTCTCGGCACCCATGGTTGGCACTATCTTCCTAATCTGAAGGCTGGAGCAGTTGTCTCCTCCAATGAGCTTCTCCAGTGAATGAGATTGTAAGTGGTGGTTTCCTTGAGATGTGCGGTGTCTACTTGAAGGTATAGACTGAAGGTTGGAGTCGTTGTCTCTCTAGAAGAGACTCATCAACAGCCACAAGGACTAATGAACCAAGAGAGATCTGGAAGAGGCTCATCATCAGTCCGCGAGGGATTTCGAACTGAGAGAGCTCTGAAGAGACTCATCGACAGGCTGCGAGGACTACCAGACCAGGAGAGCTCTGAAGAGACTCATCAACAGGACACAAGGATTACGAGACCAAGAGAGCTCTGAAGAGACTCATCGACAGACCACAAGGACTACCAGACCAAGAGAGCTCTGAAGAGACTCATCGACAGACCACAAGGACTACCAGACCAAGAGAGCTCTGAAGAGACTCATCGACAGACCACAAGGACTACCAGACCAAGAGAGCTCTGAAGAGACTCATCGACAGACCACAAGGACTACCAGACCAAGAGAGCTCTGAAGAGACTCATCGACAGGCCGTGAGGACTAACAGACCAAGAGAGCTCTGAAGAGACTCATGAATAGACCACAAGGACTACCAGACCAAGAGAGCTCTGAAGAGACTCATCAACAGGCCACAAGGACTACCAGACCAAGAGGGCTCTGAAGAGACTCATCAACAGGACACAAGGACTACCAGACGAAGAGAGCTCTGAAGAGACTCATCAACAGGCCACGAGGACTACCAGACCAAGAGAGCTCTGAAGAGACTCATCAACAGGCCATGAGGACTACCAGACCAAGAGAGCTCTGAAGAGACGCATCAACAAGCCACGAGGACTACCAGACCAAGAGAGCTCTGAAGAGACTCATCAACAGGCCATGAGGACTACCAGACCAAGAGAGCTCTGAAGAGACTCATTGACAGGCCGTGATGGCTACCAGACCAGGAGAGCTCTGGAAGAGACTCATCGACAGGCCACAAGGACTACCAGACCAAGAGAGCTCAGGAAGGGACTCATGGACCGATACGCCTACGGGCAATTGTTCTCGCTGTACAAATCGCAAAAATTAATAAATAAATAAATAAATAAATAAATGGACAGGCTGCGAGGGCTACCGAACCAAGAGAGCTATGAAGGGACTCATCAACAGGCCACAAGGACTACCAGACCAAGAGAGCTCTGAAGAGACTCATCGACAGGCCGTGAGGACTACCAGACCAAGAGAGCTCTGGAAGAGACTCATCGACAGACCACAAGGACTACCAGACCAAGAGCGCTCTGAAGAGACTCATAGACAGGCCACAAGGACTACCAGACCAAGATAGCTCAGGAAGGGACTCATGGACTGAGACGCCTACGGGCAATTGTTCGCGCTGTACAAATCGCAAAAATTAATAAATAAATAATAAATAAATAAATGGACAGGCTGCGAGGGCTACCGAACCAAGAGAGCTATGAAGGGACTCATCAACAGGCCACAAGGACTACCAGACCAAGAGAGCTCTGAAGAGACTCATCAACAGGCCACAAGGACTACCAGACCAAGAGAGCTCTGAAGAGACTCATCAACAGGCCACGAGGACTACCAGACCAAGAGAGCTCTGAAGAGACTCATCAACAGGCCATGAGGACTACCAGACCAAGAGAGCTCTGAAGAGACTCATGAATAGACCACAAGGACTACCAGACCAAGAGAGCTCTGAAGAGACTCATCGACAGGCCATGAGGACTACCAGACCAAGAGAGCTCTGAAGAGACTCATCAACAGGACACAAGGACTACCAGACCAAGAGAGCTCTGAAGAGACTCATCAACAGGCCACGAGGACTACCAGACCAAGAGAGCTCTGAAGAGACTCATCAACAGGCCATGAGGACTACCAGACCAAGAGAGCTCTGAAGAGACTCATGAATAGACCACAAGGACTACCAGACCAAGAGAGCTCTGGAAGAGACTCATCAACAGGCCACGAGGACTACCAGACCAAGAGAGCTCTGAAGAGACTCATCAACAGGACACAAGGACTACCAGACCAAGAGAGCTCTGAAGAGACTCATCAACAGGACACAAGGACTACCAGACCAAGAGAGCACTGAAGAGACTCATCGACAGGCCACGAGGACTACCAGACCAAGAGAGCGCTGAAGAGACTCATCATCAGGACACAAGGGCTACCAGACCAAGAGAGCTCTGGAAGAGACTCATCGATGGGCCACGAGGACTACCAGACCAAGAGAGCTCTGAAGAGACTCATCAACAGTCCGCGAGGACTACCAGATCAAGAGAGCTCTGAAGAGACTCATGAATAGACCACAAGGACTACCAGACAAAGAGAGCTCTGGAAGAGACTCATCAACAGGCCACGAGGACTACCAGATCAAGAGAGCTCTGAAGAGACTCATGAATAGACCACAAGGACTACCAGACAAAGAGAGCTCTGGAAGAGACTCATCAACAGGCCACGAGGACTACCAGACCAAGAGAGCTCTGAAGAGACTCATCAACAGGACACAAGGACTACCAGACCAAGAGAGCTCTGAAGAGACTCATCAACAGGCCATGAGGACTAGCAGACCAAGAGAGCTCTGAAGAGACTCATCAACAGGCCACAAGGACTACCAGACCAAGAGAGCTCTGAAGAGACTCATCGACGGGCCACGAGGACTACCAGACCAAGAGAGCTCTGAAGAGACTCATCGACAGGCCGTGAGGACTAACAGACCAAGAGAGCTCTGAAGAGACTCATGAATAGACCACAAGGACTACCAGACCAAGAGAGCTCTGAAGAGACTCATCAACAGGCCACAAGGACTACCAGACCAAGAGGGCTCTGAAGAGACTCATCAACAGGACACAAGGACTACCAGACGAAGAGAGCTCTGAAGAGACTCATCAACAGGCCACGAGGACTACCAGACCAAGAGAGCTCTGAAGAGACTCATCAACAGGCCATGAGGACTACCAGACCAAGAGAGCTCTGAAGAGACGCATCAACAAGCCACGAGGACTACCAGACCAAGAGAGCTCTGAAGAGACTCATCAACAGGCCATGAGGACTACCAGACCAAGAGAGCTCTGAAGAGACTCATTGACAGGCCGTGATGGCTACCAGACCAGGAGAGCTCTGGAAGAGACTCATCGACAGGCCACAAGGACTACCAGACCAAGAGAGCTCAGGAAGGGACTCATGGACCGATACGCCTACGGGCAATTGTTCTCGCTGTACAAATCGCAAAAATTAATAAATAAATAAATAAATAAATAAATGGACAGGCTGCGAGGGCTACCGAACCAAGAGAGCTATGAAGGGACTCATCAACAGGCCACAAGGACTACCAGACCAAGAGAGCTCTGAAGAGACTCATCGACAGGCCGTGAGGACTACCAGACCAAGAGAGCTCTGGAAGAGACTCATCGACAGACCACAAGGACTACCAGACCAAGAGCGCTCTGAAGAGACTCATAGACAGGCCACAAGGACTACCAGACCAAGATAGCTCAGGAAGGGACTCATGGACTGAGACGCCTACGGGCAATTGTTCGCGCTGTACAAATCGCAAAAATTAATAAATAAATAATAAATAAATAAATGGACAGGCTGCGAGGGCTACCGAACCAAGAGAGCTATGAAGGGACTCATCAACAGGCCACAAGGACTACCAGACCAAGAGAGCTCTGAAGAGACTCATCAACAGGCCACAAGGACTACCAGACCAAGAGAGCTCTGAAGAGACTCATCAACAGGCCACGAGGACTACCAGACCAAGAGAGCTCTGAAGAGACTCATCAACAGGCCATGAGGACTACCAGACCAAGAGAGCTCTGAAGAGACTCATGAATAGACCACAAGGACTACCAGACCAAGAGAGCTCTGAAGAGACTCATCGACAGGCCATGAGGACTACCAGACCAAGAGAGCTCTGAAGAGACTCATCAACAGGACACAAGGACTACCAGACCAAGAGAGCTCTGAAGAGACTCATCAACAGGCCACGAGGACTACCAGACCAAGAGAGCTCTGAAGAGACTCATCAACAGGCCATGAGGACTACCAGACCAAGAGAGCTCTGAAGAGACTCATGAATAGACCACAAGGACTACCAGACCAAGAGAGCTCTGGAAGAGACTCATCAACAGGCCACGAGGACTACCAGACCAAGAGAGCTCTGAAGAGACTCATCAACAGGACACAAGGACTACCAGACCAAGAGAGCTCTGAAGAGACTCATCAACAGGACACAAGGACTACCAGACCAAGAGAGCACTGAAGAGACTCATCGACAGGCCACGAGGACTACCAGACCAAGAGAGCGCTGAAGAGACTCATCATCAGGACACAAGGGCTACCAGACCAAGAGAGCTCTGGAAGAGACTCATCGATGGGCCACGAGGACTACCAGACCAAGAGAGCTCTGAAGAGACTCATCAACAGTCCGCGAGGACTACCAGATCAAGAGAGCTCTGAAGAGACTCATGAATAGACCACAAGGACTACCAGACAAAGAGAGCTCTGGAAGAGACTCATCAACAGGCCACGAGGACTACCAGATCAAGAGAGCTCTGAAGAGACTCATGAATAGACCACAAGGACTACCAGACAAAGAGAGCTCTGGAAGAGACTCATCAACAGGCCACGAGGACTACCAGACCAAGAGAGCTCTGAAGAGACTCATCAACAGGACACAAGGACTACCAGACCAAGAGAGCTCTGAAGAGACTCATCAACAGGCCATGAGGACTAGCAGACCAAGAGAGCTCTGAAGAGACTCATCAACAGGCCACAAGGACTACCAGACCAAGAGAGCTCTGAAGAGACTCATCGACGGGCCACGAGGACTACCAGACCAAGAGAGCTCTGAAGAGACTCATCGACGGGCTGCGAGGACTACCAGACCAAGAGAGCTCTGAAGAGACTCATCAACAGGCCACAAGGGCTACCAGACCAAGAGAGCTCTGAAGAGACTCATCAACAGGCCACAAGGGCTACCAGACCAAGAGAGCGCTGAATAGACTCATCGACAGGACACGAGGACTACCAGACCAAGAGAGCGCTGAAGAGACTCATCGACAGGCGACAGAGGCTACTCTGGTGCTGATGTGTTGTTCTTTTCTTACAGACTTCATTGGCAAAAAACTCTTCCTCTTTTGTTGTTCATTTTAGGCAAACTGGTATCCATAGTCCCTTTTCACTTTCCATCGATGGAATCGCTATGCACCTGGATCCAATCCGATGTACTTAGAGTGGGTAGATTTATACTATTCCCAAATATTGCCCATTTATTTCTACTTGTGAGTTGATTCATATATATACACTTATGGATACGCTTGGATCCAGATTGCACACCGCCTCACACCCTCCCCCCCAGCCCCCGCTGTGTGACACTACCTAGCACACATTTTATTAATTATTAAGTAAATAATATTTACAGTATTCTGTGTGACCTGCCTCAAATCGATCATTCAGAAGCAGTGATAGGAGAAGTAAACAAGTCCTGTTATATATGTCGGGATGCAATGGATGCCTTGACCACATATCACATGGCTCCATTCTAATTCCCCCCTTTAGCTTGGTTTAGACAGCTTCACTCGTAGTATTAGCACACCCCAGCTGCATCCCTGCTTGTCGAGAGTAATTGAAGACCAGACGCAGTATCACAGCAGTTAGATTAAGGTAGGGAGAATAGGCTGGTCTTTCCATCTGAGAAACAAGCACTGACAAAGTCAAAACGTCTGTTTTGCTTTGGAAAGTTTGTACATTGGTTATGTTTTTTTTATTTTATTAAAAGCATATGCCACCGTAATAAAAAGAGGACAAAAGAAAAACATGCCTTTTTCTAAAGGTGGTGACCAGGGGTTTGCAATAATTAACACAAAGAAACAATACTATTGGCTTATAAATATTGTAGCCTGAAGATATAGTATAAACACACAAGGATAGCACATATGACAAACGGATGAAAAAGATAGAGAAAGGAAATGGCCGACCGCTCAGAGGTGCACAGCTCTGTAGGCAGATGTGCTCATACGCTCAGGCAGAAAGCAGTCACTCAAAGTGCAGTCGAGCACTATCAGACCTGGCATCCTTGGCCTGGGTCTCCCTTCCACCTTCTCCTTATGCCTCCTACGTGTATGGCCGATTTTTGTGCTGGACTCGGTACCACTGCTAAGCAGTGCCCCAGTGCGAGGGCTCCTACTAATAAACTGACATATGACCTCTATATTCATATCTGACCCAGGGAAAGTGGTAGAGATTCCAGACTAGTGCCCCTGACCTCAGGGGTTCCTAAAACATCCTTGTAGGGGATTGATTTGGAGATACCGAGCTTAGAAATAGCACTTTTAGAAAATAACTAAATCCTTACCCAAAACCTTGCTGTGTGCCGTGGAAGATGTGTAGTCAGATGTCTAGGAAAGATGACAGGGTAGGGGTTGTCTCCCAAGCCTGGTGTTAGCTAGCGGCCTCTAAATGGTAGGGGTGTGTAGAGTTCTAAGATGATGGTAAGAAATTCCATTTCATACGTTGATTGTGTTAATGCTCACGTGACTTGTGTTATGCTTCACGCGCGTCTCTTGAAGAGTGTTTACATTCAAGAGACGCGTTTCTCGTGACTTTCCCCGCATGCAACCTTCAACTGTGGGTCTGCGACTTTTCAGTTGGACTTTGCCGTGTGTGGACGTGCTCCTATAATACTCTGTTCTTTGGGTATTAAACTTACCTTTTGAAACGACAACGCTTCCTGTTTGTTCCTGTGCTACTAGAGGAGCGTCACTTTACATTTGGCGACGAGGGACTCCTTTTTCTTCGAAAACAGCGTATTACCAATTTTGCACTATCCAACTTCCTCACCGTTTGCTTCCTTTGCATCCAGTTCATCCTTCTCCAGCTCGAAAACCCGCATCAATTTGGCCTGCTTCTTCGAGGTATCGGACATTTCTTTCATTTTGCCTGATTTCTCTCGCTGTGTGCGCCCCCTCCTATGACGTGAGACGTGAGCGAGATTTTCATCTCGTCTCGAGCATACGTCATCACGCGCACCCAGGCAATCACGTAGCTACGCTCAACTACGCAAAGAGGCCATTTTGTCTTTGTTTATCCAGGGTTACCATAGCTACCATTTCTCGATCGCAAGGATCGGAAGGAAAATAACTTATCGGATTTCTCTAAAGCATCAACGGTGAGCAGATCTTTAAGGTTTATTTCGTTTTTCTTACATTTCAAACATTTTAAAAGTCTGTTTTAAACCAGAACTTCTGAACCATTTACCAGTCTCAGACTTTTGCTGTTTTAAAGTTACTTACATTTATTTTATTCAAGCAACATGGCTACTAATCAGCAAATTGTCTCTTTAAATTACTTCCTACCAGTCCCTGGTAAACCTAAGGAACCTTGGAGACATTGGTTTCAGAACTTTGAAAGTTATTTAATTGCTATTGGAGCTGATGAATATGCTCCAAAGAGAAAAATGGCTATTCTTTATAGCAATTTAGGGAAAGAAGGAAGACAATTTTTTAATAATTTTCCAAATCCTCTTCCAGCTTCGGGAAGTGGAGATGAAATTAATGAATATTCTGCTGCAATTTTAAAATTAAATAGAACATTTCTTGACCAGCCTAGTGTTATCCTTGAACGTTTTAATTTTATGAAAAGGCGTCAGGAACAAGATGAAACTATTGAAGAGTTTGTTTCCGCTTTGAGGAACCTTGCTTCGGAGTGCAGTTTTGGTTCTTATTTGGACACAGCTCTGAGAGATCAATTTGTATATAACTGCTGTCACAAAAAGATCCAAGAGCGTATACTAAGCGGCAGAGACCCATCCTTATCTGAAGTCCTTGAAATGGCCAAAGGAATTGAAAGATCAATTGTATCTTCTAAGTGCATCTCTGAAAGTACCTCATCTCTTCTTCCAACTGACTTGAATGTAAACGCAGTTTATTCTAGGGGCAAGCCGTTTCAAAGACCGTTTCAAAGGAGAACAAATACTTTTTGTTTTCGTTGTGGTTCTAAAACACACTTGAGTAACAGCCCTACTTGCCCAGCTCAAGGGAAGAAGTGCACTTTTTGTCAGAAAAATGGACATTTCCAATCTGTTTGTCGCAACAGAAAGAGTTCGCAAATTAATAACATTTCTTATTTTACAGGCGAAGATGCAGATGTTCAATCTATTGATTCTGAATTGAAAAATGTTACTATTAGTTCAGTTAATATTGATGCTAATAAGGGAAATCTAGCTGTTAAGGAAATTCTCTCTATTCATTCTGTTTCTATTTTTATGGTTGATTGCATTGATTCAGAACGTGTGAAGGATCCCACTTGCCAGGTAATTGTTGATCAGATAGAAATTGACATGATGGCGGATTCTGGCGCCCCTGTGACCATTATATCTGATCATTTGTTCAACACTCACTGGTCTTCAAGAATCACTCTTGAACCTTTAGACATCATACCTAAGTGTTATACTGGCAAACATATTGACATGTGGGGTTTCTTCATCACCAGTGTAACTTGTTTGGGGAGGTGTATTTACACAAAAGTATATGTAGCCACTGATGGCAAATGTATTGTAGGGTGGCAAGACCTTGCTAAAATGGGCCTCAAACTTGTTCCTGGTTCCGAATTTCCTGTTCAGATTAATGAACAAAGTACTTTTTCCTTCATCAATTTTATTGATGTAGGAATTGTAAACAAAATTATTGCTGATTTCCCAGAGGTTTTTAACAATTCTGTTGGCATGATAAAAAACTACGAACATCGCATACGTCTCAAGCCCAACGCCATTCCTGTTATTCACAAATTGAGGAATGTTCCCCTTAGCGTTAGAGACGATTTAAAAAAGGTACTCTTGAAAATGGTAGATGAGAAAATAATTGAAGCTCTGGATTCTTCACTATGGGTTAGTCCGATTGTCGTAGTGAAGAAAAAGGATTCCAGCATTCGTCTGTGTGCATACCTTAGATCACTAAATCAAAATATTCTAATTGACTGTTATCCTTTGCCCAAGATTCAAGAACTCCTCACCGGCATTGCAGAATCTAAGGTATTCACTCTCTTAGATTTAAGGAGCGCTTATCATCAAATTCCCCTGACTCAATGTTAATCAGAACTCACCACCTTTATCACTCCTTTTGGGGCCTTTAAATATCTGAGGCTACCTTTTGGTTTGGCGAGTGCCGCAAGTGTTTTTCAAAAATTTATGGACAGCGTCTTGTGTAATATAAAGGGGGTACAAGCATATCAGGACGATGTGTTGATTCATTCTAAGAGTATTGATGCACATATTAAGGATTTGCGTTTGGTGCTGTCTCGCTTCAGAGATGTAGGAATCACTTTAGGTGAAAAGAAATGCGGGTTCTTTGTAGAAGAATTAGACTATTTGGGTCATTCTATCTCTACCTTGGGTATTAAACCCAAACTCTCTCTCACTCAAGCTATTTCTAATGTACCTACCCCCAACAATAAGGACACTTTGAGATCATTTCTCGGTCTCACCGAATATTACTCAAGATTTGTTATGAACTATTCCCAGTTGATCCAACCCCTTAGGATGCTTATAAAAAAAGATGTTGCATTTTTGTGGAATGAAGAAGCAAATTTAGCTTTTAATAACATTAAGAAGGTTATTGTTAATGCCCCAGCCTTATCATCCTTCACACCAGGTCTCAAGTGTGGCATTTACGTTGATGCTAGCCAGAAAGGTCTTGGTGCAATCCTTTGCCAGTGGAATGGTTCTGTAGAACATACCATTGGTTTTGCCTCAAAGTCACTGAACCATGCTGAGTGCAATTATAGCACCATTGAAAAAGAGGCTCTTGGTTGTGCGTGGGCTGTAGAAAAATTCAAAGTCTATATTTGGGGCTCTCATTTTTTACTATATACCGATCATAAGCCTTTACTTCATCTACTAAACAGGAATGGTACAGGGAAAGCCTCTTCGAGGTTGGTAAGGATTCTCTCGAAATTACATGACTTCAATTTTAGCATTCACCATATTGCTGGTGGTAAAAATATGAGAGCAGATGCTCTTTCCAGGTTGCCCTTGGAAGGTGATGATGATGTTCTCAGAGATGATGTTGAGTGTGTTGTAGCCTCGTTGGAGGACTTGGTTTTTTCTCCACTCTCTATTTCTAAAGAAGATTGGCACAAATGCTATTCAGAGGATGAAATCCTTGTGGCTGTGAAGAATTTAGTAGTTTCAGGATGGCCCAAAATACGTTCTCTCCCTGCCTCTTTGAAGTCTTTTGCACAAGTGTCTGAAGATTTGACAATCGTTAATGGAATTGTTTTTAGGGGTGATCGTTGTGTTCCTCCTTTGGTTCTACGCAAAAAATTATTTTTTGCAGCTCATCAGGGTCATTTAGTTGTAGGTGGAACCTCTCGCAAATTAAAGGAACATTTCTGGTGGCCCGCCATGGAAAGAGATGTCAATGAATGGGTTGATTCTTGTGGTACTTGTTTGGCTTCAGACAAACACTGGAAATTGCAAAATTTACCGTTACACAACGTTCCCATTCCCGAGGAAGCCTGGGTTAAGTTAGCAATTGATTTTTCTGGTCCTTTCAAGATACTTCCTTTGTCTCAACGATATTTAGTCTCCCTGGTTGACTATCATTCTAAATGGCTTGATTTTGATTTTTGTTCCAACCCAGATTCCATGTCAGCCATAAGTTTTTTGGATAGAGTTTTTAGAATGGAAGGTCCTCCTAAGGAAATTGTCAGCGACAATGGTTCGCATTTTTGCTCCCGTGTTATGGAAGGATTTTTGGAGAAGTTTGATGTTAAACACTTGAAAGTTGCCCTTTATTCTCCCGCGTCCAATGGCCTGGTTGAACGGATGAATAGGTTTTTGAAAGAGGGCATTCAAACTGCTTACTCTTGTAAAATGGACGTTGAAGTATTTCTAAGGGAAAAGGTTTGGGCATACTTAATCACACCTCATTGCACTACGGGCATTTCACCGTTCAGACTCCTTAAAAAAAGGAACCCACATGGTACTGTCTGCCCCTCTTGGATCAAAGATCTGACCTTGCAAAATTCTAAATGCATTTCCTGTTCTGACAAGTTGCTTGTAAAGAGTAATGTTGATAAACAACAATCTGTGCAAAAGCGAAACTTTGATTCAAAAATTGTTTCCATTCCTGAAATGTTTACAGTAGGTGATTGGGTCATGTTTAAAACCATGGATAGAGTCAAGAAAGGTCTCTCCAAGTACTCAATCCCCACTCAGGTTCTCAAGGGTTCCAAAGGTTCTTTGTTTTTAGATAAGAGAGGGTGGCGTAACAAACGTTCTCTCGTTAAGCTAACCCCTGAGCAAGCTAGGATCATTCTCAGAACTAAACATGGGGATGAGAACTCTCCCTATGTTACTTCTGACTTTTCTACCCAGTTTGATTCCCCTGCGGTTAGCGATTCTGTTTTACCTACCAAGGAAGAATGTTCATCTTCCAATGATACCACCCTACTCCTCAAGAACCCTCAGATGAAGGGCTTTCACCCTCTATTGAGGTTTCATTGCCCCTCCAAAACACTCTAGAAAATGTTGAAGTTTCTGGGCCATCTTACTCTGCTTCCACCTCAGATGTGACATCCAGGGCTCATAGGAACTGCTCTTTCCCCACACGTTTTAAAGATTTTTATTTAAGCTAAGTTTCCTTTCCTTTAATCAAACTTCTTTTCTTTTTATTTTGTGGGAAGGGAGGAGATGTAGAGTTCTAAGATGATGGTAAGAAATTCCATTTCATACGTTGATTGTGTTAATGCTCACTTGTCTTGGATTATGCTTCACGCGCGTCTCTTGAAGAGTGTTTACATTCAAGAGACGCGTTTCTCGTGACTTTCCCCGCATGCAACCTTCAACTGTGGGTCTGCGACTTTTCAGTTGGACTTTGCCGTGTGTGGACGTGCTCCTGTAATACTCTGTTCTTTGGGTATTAAACTTACCTTTTGAAACGACAACGCTTCCTGTTTGTTCCTGTGCTACTAGAGGAGCGTCACTTTACAGGGTGGAGTAGTTTCAGTCGAGGGTCCTGCCTCCCACCAGGCCGGCCCCACTCCCAGTTGGGCGTCCGACGACCCTGCCTCCCACTTTCAAAGAGAGAGGTGCCATCTGGCAGTAAACACCCACAACAAGGACCTGGATACTGGGGAACCCCCTGCCGGATCAAAGAACTCCAAAAGACCCATGGCACTAGAACTAGGGGACCCTTTTTTGCTGATGAATGATGTCATAGACAAGAGCGGAGCTCGAGTGATGTCATAGACTGGAGTGAAGCTCAAGTCATGATGTCATAGATGAGTGAAACTTGAGTGATGTCATAGACTAGAGTGAAGCGCGAGTGACATCATCAAAGAGCCTTAACAGTAAAACAGTCTGTGAGCTAATAAAAAGAAGTCTGCTACCAACAATGCTTGATATCCCTCCGCTAGGTCTCACTCCCCCTTGCACCAGCCCCCAGTACCTCCCCCCTCCATGCTCACCTGGTTCTGGCGTCTCCGACTGCGAGGAGGAGGAGGCGGAGCTGGCCCCGTCCTCGGCCACGCCCTGCGACAGGAGGCCCCGCCCCGGCGGAAGCTTCATGCCCAGCTGCTCCGCCATCTCCACGTGGTCCCCTGGGTGCACGTAGTCGAAGACGCTGCTCCCCGTCAGCTCCACCTATGGGCAAAAGAGGGAGAGGCAATGTCAGCTGGGTCATACCTACAAGTCAGGACTATTGGCTTTGTCAATGGTTGTTAGTTGCATAAGATAAATAAGCAACAACTATGGCTTGTATATAATATTGAAAACACTTCAACTTCAAGCCCTGGTGACACCAGGACAATGTCGCTGCTCCTGAGAATCAAAATGAGAAGGAAATCCAGAGAGAAAATGACTCTCTTTAACCCCTCCCATGCTCGTGACGGAACCGTTCCATCACGAGCCTCGGTGGGCTGTGCTGGTGACGGAACGGTTCCTTCACGGCCCGCTCGCCGCGCCTGCGCGGCGTGAATTCCGCGCCTATGCGGCGTGTTTTATTGAGCGGGCGGGGCTGTGACAGAACCGTTCCGTCACAAGCACAGCTCACCCGCGCGCAGTGACAGAGCGGTTCCGTCACGAGCACGGGACCGCCGCGCGGCCCCCCATCCCCTTAGCGCTGCGGCGGAATAGCCGCCGCAGTTAAGGGGTTAAAGGATTTCCCTTCCCCGACAACGCTCACCACATGCACATCGATGTGCCTGCTGCCACTGCAGTCGGGAAAAAAAACGGACCGCCTGTGCCAGGGCACAAAACAGAGCCCGATAGAGACCCGTTTCGAGGCCCCTTTAAAACAAGCATTAACAATGCAATAGGTCTCGCCCTTCATTAAGTTAGAGCCATTTGCTTTGCTATACAATACCATTAGCAAAGCAAATGGCTTTAACTTAATCAAAGGCGAGACCTATTGCATTTTCAATGCATGTTTTACTATTTGTTTGCTACGTTACCTTCAATTTTATTTCACATTTGCTACAATGTCCCGTGATGAGATTTAATGCATCGGACATATCCGGTTCCCCTTCTGTCTCCCTCTAAATGGCGGGTCCTAAAATTGTGCTATGTGCGCGAACATAAGACTAGTTTGAATATAGTGCTTCCCAGTAAACCGGTCCCCTCACGGTGCTGACTCGGTTTTCCAGGCATGACTCAGGCCAGTTTCTCACTGCAGTTCTCTCCTCTCGCCTTCAGACTGGTAGGGGGTAGCGGTGGGGAAGATTGGTGGGGGGAGAGTAAATGGAAAATAGGAAGAGGGAGGGAAGGAGCGAGAAAAGAGAGAAGGGGGAGAAACACTCGCAGAGCTGCTGCGTCAGAGGCAGTGGTTCAACGAGAGAGGCGGAAGAGAACACGCGGGCAATGGCGGTGCCATGAAATCAAAGGAGAGACTGGGTCGAAAGATGGAGAGAAAGGCATACGCTTCTGAGAGGGGCGGAGATACGGGGGAGGGAGAAGGGGAGAGGAAACTGGAGGCATGGGAAGAGAAGAACGAATGACTCTAAGGGGGAGAAGACTGATTGAGGAGTGACAGGAGGAAAAGAGGCATTCAAATATAGAGGTAGGGCAGAGACTTTCCCGAAAGGGATTAAACGGCGTACTTAAGTGCCATTGCAAGGGGACGCGTTTCGTGCGCCTCGGCAGCAGGGCTGCTCTTGTGCGTGATAACCCAAGAACGGGAGCCGTGTGGAAATGAGGTGCACAGGTTCTAGATAGATGACCCCAATAACCCGTGCCCAGCACCAGAGTGTGAAGCTGTTCTTTTATATTTATGTTGCCCTGTTAATTCCAGGCGTGCCCACTATCGCAGCGACTGAGATGTATTCTCGACATAGGAAAGGTAAAAAGAGGTTTTAGAGTGCCGCCAGTTCCCCGGGAGGTTTCAGCTTCCCACGCACATGAGACACTCAGCTCTGCAAGACGCAGCCCCGCAGTTTCAGTTTTCAAGCCATCGGCATCTCTCCCTTCTGCTTTAAAAGGAATAAAAACAAGGGGGCATATTAGCAACAAATAGCGATATTTATCGCTAAATGCGCTTAGCGCATTTTTTTTTATCGCCAGGTATTATTGCAGAGATAACATGCTATTAGCACCGTTTATCTCGAATGCGATAAAATATCCAGCGATAGCGGCTCAATGCGTGAATATCGCTATAAATCCAGCGATATTCAGGCATTACCGCTAATGGGGATTTAACCTGATTATCCACCTGCCATTGGATAAACAGGTTAAGTCATGGTCTGAGCAGGCGTTAGGTTCTGGCGATAGTCACGCTTAGCGTAACTTTTTTAATCGCTTTGCCTGCCTTGCTAATAGGCGATAGCTGTGTTAGCAACTGCTTTCAGTCACTAACAGGTTGGGTACGCCCACTTTGCATGTCATTAGCGATAAATATTGCTGACATGCAAAGTGGGCCCCAAACCGGTCACTATCGCTTAAGAGCTGTCGCTAACTGCTGTTAGCGACAGCTGGCTAATAGGGCGATAAAATTATCGCCGGTTTAGTGGGAAAAAGTCCTGCTAAAGCAGCGATAATGTCCTTGCTAATATGCTCCATGCTGTCTCCGCGTGCACATCTCCTGTCCGGGCAGGCACAGCGAACAGGAGACAGGGAGGGACAGGAGATGTGTACGCGTACACATGACCCGTACGTGTGCACATCTCCTGTCTGTACACGTGCACATCTCCTGTCCCCCTTCGCAAGAAAAATCGACAACAATAGATCTCGTCAAGAGACAGCGCATGCGCTGCATCGCTAAGCGAGACCTAAAAACTGCTGGTGCTCAGAGCCAGTGAGACCCAGCCCACTTAAAGCCCTGGGAGAGAGTCACCCAAACAGCACACCAGGGCAACCCTTACCCCCAACAGTAAGATACAACAGTAGGTCATTGCCAGTGGTCTAAGTGAGTGGGATCTATTGGGAATGACGCCCCCACACTTTTTTCAATTTACAGTAACAGTTACCATACTTATGTTAAAAACGCATCGTCCAGGCAGGGCCGGATCTAGGCTCATGGTGGCCCTGTGCAGGGAGCGTGGGTGGGGGCCCCGGAAGAGGGGGTCCGGACGGGGTGGAGCTCACTCCGCGCTCCACCGGGGCCCGCGCCTGGCTGTGTCAAACTGAAAGCGCTCGGGTTGGCCCAGTCGTTCCCCTGACCCCCGAGCTCTAGGGGCCCCCAGGAGTCACTGGGACTTGGAGCCATATTTCAACTGTCTGCCGCTTAATAGTGCAGAAATTCCCTTTCTCTCCACCTTTATTGGCACAGGCGGAGCAGGGGGCCTAAAGAAACCAATCACCACCAGTTTACATGGGAGGCCACGCCAGCTGCCAGTGCCACTGACTGGAAGACAGACAGCGGCCTACGAATCGATGGATGCGGCACCGGCAAATTGAATGCGGCGGGCCCCCTGCCCCTCGGAGTAAGTGTCAGTGATTCCGAAATGTAATACTCGGCAATGATTAGGCCTTCTGCTGGCTGGGACTCGAGCCGTATACTGCCGCTTAATTTAATGCAAAATAGTACCCCCGACTCCACCTTTATTATAGGCCCTGCAGGCACAGGCGGAGAGGGGCCTAAAGGAAATCAGTGGCCGGTGCTGCCACTGGAAGACAGACAGCGGGCGGCCTACCTCGATGCGGAAAAACTCCCAGCTGCAGTGCAGTAAATTCGCCCCTCCGACCTCAAGCATTAACAGCTACACTCACGCCCGGCTACCTATCTTCATATGACTCGCTTGCTTGCCATGCCGCATCGCGATAGTCAGTCAGTGCCACAAACAGTGTGCAGGAATATCATTATCAATCATCTGAGAGAATGGATCTATTCTGCCCTTACCCGGCAGGTGCGTTCACACTTCTTCACTTTATTCTCAGTCTGAGCTCAGGGGCCGCTCAGCTTTTGTCCGACTCCGACGTCGACGACCACCAAATGGCTGGGCTGTGCAGAGAGAGTCATACGCCACCAGTCCCACAAGTTAGTTACGCATGCGGGGAAGTCAAGCAGCAGGTTAGGTTGAGTCTGCACGCTGCCGCAGATCACGCTATCCTGGCTTCCGGCGTCTGTGCCAGCCAGCCGGGTGACAGTCATGATGATTTGAAACACCCCAGCACCCCTGCTGCCCAATCAGGAACGAGGTCGGTGCGGACTCGGAGCCAGAGGCCAGGGAGGAGGGGGGGGGGGAGGGGGGTGACTCATTGTGTCAGGGCTTGGAACTGTGACTGTCGGACTCGGAACTTAGTATTGGAAGCCGGGGTCGGAGCCGGAGGCCGCCAAATCCTGCCAGGGGGCTGCCAGTGCCACGATGTATCATTGATCCTTCCGATCCGATCCTCGTCGTGGCGGCCCCTGGGGTTTGGCGGCCCTGTGCAGGTGCACACTTTGCACATGCCTAGGGCCGGCCCTGGTCCAGGACTGTTAATTCTGCCCTTAAGCATTGCACCCCAGAGCACAGTTCCAAAACGTTTTGCATGCCCTCCAACCTCTGGTTATTACACATGTGGAAGGGATCTGGCTGCTTCTCCAAGCTGCAGGTCAGAAGTCAAAATCCCAGCCTTTCATCCATCTAAAGCTGATGCAATGACTATTTTTTGGGGTAAGGCAATAACACTTGTCATTCACACACAGTGACGCACCAGGACTCCGCTACTCTTAGTGGGAGGTTCATGTGTCCCTGTGTAAGAGGCCATTCCCTCTGACCGCGAGGGGAACGGAGAATGGAGAGAGAAGACAGACTTAAAAACACAAATGAAAAAGCAAAAACAAACGCATGCAACACTTCAGAGCTGTGGAAGCGGAGGGCAAGCACTTCCGGCCAGTATTAAAATAATGCTTAGATGTTCTTCCGTGAAAAGGCCTTGAGTCCTAATTCTGGCCCTTGGCTTCGAAAGTGGGCCCCACACACGTGTCCCTGGACCCCCGGGCCCCTGGAACCTGCCCCACCCCCTCCTCAGAGATGAATGATGGAGTCCTGTCCCACTCTCACACATGCAGACTGACTGCTTCATAAATATGTATTCATCGACAGTTGGCCAGTCATGGTCGAGATGACACGAGTGTGGTGAGCAGATGGTTTCTTATCCTGGAACTCAAACTGAAGCAGAAGTTCCGGCTGTGAACGTGCGGGTGCACGCGCGCGTTCACGCGTGTGTATGTGCGCTAGGGCCGGATTAAGACCTTTACAGGCCAAGCACATACGATTCTGGTGCCCCATATATATTTATTTCAAAATATAAACACTAATAAATCGTAAAATAAAAAACATCTTTTTCGAAATGAAACAAAACTTACAGTAAGATGGAAAATAATCAGGGCAAAAGTCCTAAAAAAAGAAGTGGGGGGACGCTGTCACCGGAAGTGACGTCATGACAGGAAGTGACGTCACGAAGGGTGGTTCCGATCTTGTCCCAGAGAGGCCAAAGAGTGAAGTCCAGCTGTTTGGCAGGGGGGACGGTGTCCACCCGGTAAAATAAGTGGGGGGACGCCGTCCACCTGCGTGGTACCCCGTGGTACCCCGACTCGAGCCCTGAAAAGAATGTTTCTTTTTGTATACTTCCACCTTATTTATATGTTCAACTGCACCATTTGCAGTTTTGCACCATATGGTTCATGGTAAACCGGACAATGGAACATTTCTGTGGTGCCCCCCCCTTTCCATGATGCCCTAAGCACGTGCTTATTTTGCTTAATGGTTAATCCAGCCCTGATGTGTGCCTGTGCATACGTGTGTGTGCACACGTGTATGTATGTATGTGAGTGCGGTACATCCTCCAAATTGTGTATTTGTTTGCTCCAGCTCTATAATTCTTTTCCATGATCTCTTTTTGTCTTTTCTCATTTTTGATGGTCTGATTCTTTGTGGTTCTTTCGTCTCTCAACCTTAGTGATGTTTGCGCTTTCTGGAGCCTTTGCAAGCTTCTGGAAGCTTCTACTTGTACGAGACGGAACAGTACTAGGAAAGGGCTCTAGCCCACCGGCTCAAGGCAACAACATGCTAGTGAATCTGTTTACCACCTTCCACTACAGCGGCTCCCACTCTCCCAACCCTCTGGCCAAGCTGGTCTCTGGACCGATAACTTATTGCTAACCTCTGCTACTCTTAGTGCTTCTCGGACTCGTCACAGTCGTTACTACATGAGCACACCTGCCAATATTTCAGAAAAGGAAAGTGGGTGATTTTAAAGAAATTATAGGGAAAAAGTATTTCCCCAGTTGATTCCTATTGAAGAAAGGGCAATTTCAGGCAGGGGACAGCCAAAATAAAGCCATTTTTGGTTTACAAAATCGTGAGTCTCCCGCTTGAATTGGGTCTATTGGCATTTCTACTTAGATGACAGCTACCTCGAGACCAGAACAAAACAGGAGGATCCTGAAAATGCACCCCCACCCACCCATCCTGGGGGCCACAAGGGGGCGGTCACCTCCCGACTCCTTCTGTACATATCCAAGCCCCGAAAAAGAACAGAAAGGAGGGAAGGCGGGCGGGTGAGATGTAATGACTGTGACGAGGATAAGTTGGACTAAGAGTAATGAACATTGCAGGTAAGTCATCAGGTCATTGCGTCGATGTCCTTCGTCCTGATTCCAGTCACTAGTATTAGAGGAATACCAAAGCTGCAATGCTTTGACAAATTAAAGAACAACGTGTCCGCACCAATCTTAAACAGTCAGCGCCAGGAGGCCAACGTCCCCACGAGTCGCAGAGCCACACTCCAGGAGGACTGTGGCTTAAGCAGGTACGGCAGCGGGTGTCCGGCTGGGTTGGGAGGCGGGGAGACTCGTCTCTAAAGTAACTCGTCCGACCTGCTAGTACCTGTGTCCCCTTTGTACATAGTCCTTCCCACCCCCTCTTTCCCGTTACCCCTATCACGCTCACCTCATAACCGCTCACCTGTCACATCGTGTATATAGCTTGGTTGTGTAAATACACGTTATCAGCAGTGCTCCCATCACTCCTGGGTTCCCCCGGGCATAATAAAACAAAAAATCGTGTCATGACGGATGGTATATTTTTCTTTCCTGCATGTCTTGCGGTGACAAAACCGAGGAGGAGCAGTACCTATTGTAGGAGAGTAGCGTCTGCTTTCCTATGATCACCCCACTTTTTGCTTTTTGCTTCACTGTTTTTCTACTTAATGTGGCTGTGGGCCTGCTAATCAGACCCACAGCCCAGCTGCTCTCTCTCTAAATTCATACCATGTACTTTAGGTACATTACCAATTGGACATTGGATAACTTTATGAGCCCCTGCACAGTGTACTATAGGTACCCAGGGCATAGGTGCATCCAAGGCCTACCAGGGGCTGCAGCATGTATTATTCCACCCCTGGCTGGCCACTCCCGTTGACACAACTGGCTGATCACTCAGCTGGGGCAAGGTCGTGTAATCACCCCTTGCTTAGATATAGTATTCCTATATCTAACCCTATATCTAGACACATATACACCTATAAGTCACTCCTATGGCAGGCCTTAACAATCCTGGAGGCAGAGTGCTTGGTTTTATGTGAGATGAGGCTCTAGCATGAGCTGAGCCTGTCTGCAGCTTTCGGAACCATGTCCTTATAGGTGTTCTAGGATATAGCCATACCATATACTCTTAAGTGCATTATGAACCTTGCGGTTAAATGCTAACTCCGGTTTGGCTTTATCAAAACATGTCATGTCAGGTGCCATACGCTTTGGAATACTACCCCCTCGCCAGTTCTGGCGACGGGGGTAGCATTCCACCCTTCTAGAGGAAGAAGACATGTTGTTCCTACTAATCCCGGTTAAAGTTAACCAGAGCCTCAGCATCACAAAATGGATGCTGCTGCCACAGACACAAGTCTGACCTCCTGCTGCTGGGAGTCCTTTCAGCGAGGGAGGCTTGGACAATAGGTTTCCTGTCTTGGAAGGTGCTAGCACCACCCCAGAAAGGCTCTAGTGTATTGGGGCAGGGAGGGCTGAAAGAAATGAGACACTGCCTGGGGCACATAAGGTGTCCCATGCATAGTCCAGTTCAAACCGGTGCTGGGGCACTCAGCCCCAGCTCTGGTGTGAAACTGGACAAAGGGAAAGGGGTGTAACCACCCCCTTCCCTGGTCCCACACATAGGAGGGACCTAGCATGTAATCCAGCCACTAGATTTGGTATATAGGTAGGAGCTGAGTCCCAAGACTTTAGATTAATCCTGACTGAAACTTGAAACGAAACTCTGGACCTTCGATGTTCTACTTGAAGATAGAAGACTAAAGAATCTCCCTTATGGTCAAGGAGTGACCACCCTGCACAAGCAGGCTCCTTCCAGCGATCAATGGCTTGCTTTGTCGAAGCTCTCGCCGGAGCCCAAGCACAGAGCCTGACAAGACCCAGACTTCCAGACATCCTTCAGCCCGATCCACAGCCCCAGCAAAGCTGAGATCCGTGGAGGCGACGCGAGACCGGCCATCTTGGAAAGTCAGCAAATTGCTTTCCGTGCAACTTCCGAGGCACCCTCGAAGTTGTGCATTGGGGAATGAGAAGCCCCAGTCCCGAGCAACAACTGCAATAAAGATCAGCCCTCCACACTCCACGAGTTCTGTGTGGGGCTCTCCTGCATTTTCCTGCTCGACGCGTCTGTCTGGTCACTTGCCCGTTGGCTAGTGGCCATCTTGATGATGAACTTTTGAATTTACACTGCTGGTCTCGTTGCTCCAGACTGGCCCTTGCTTCCCTGAAAAGAGGAAGCTCATCAGACCTTTCTGGTCTGATTAAGAAGCCATCTTTGATTCCTGCGTGGGTTGCCTTTGCCAAGGCTTGTTGACTCCAATCCGGAAGCCGACACCGCTGACAGTGAGAGCCTTTGTGGGACAGTGTGTGCCTGACTCCTGGTCATCGTCGACGCCTCCTGATCCATGTGGCTGCAAAGACAAGCTTCACGACATCACCTGATTGCTTCGCGACATTGCCTGGTTCCTTCCTGGTTCCTTCCTGGTCACTGGCTAGTGACCCAGACTCTGTCCCCTCTGCTTTCAGGAACTCTTCATCCTCGATCCGCCCTTGGATCCAACCGGACACTTCTCTCCTGGTCGTCTGCAGCATCTTTCTACAAGACTCCATAGGATTCAGCGACAAAACCCAACACACTTTGACTCCTATGCACCCGCTTCCTGTGGGTGAGGTAATGCGAGTACTCCGGTGCACCAGTGTCTAGGTTTCAAGTAACTTTCATCCAGTCCAGTCAGAACTGCCCTAAAAGAACTAGTTTCTAATTCTTTCGTTCCCATTCTAACTCTATGGTAACTTGCGTGTGAGTAAAGACTCTGCACACGCCTCCTATGGCCTCCTACTTCCTGTCCTTTGGTAGTACAGTGTAGCCCCAGCGATTCCCTAGGCCCTAGGCCTGTCCTTTGTTTGTGACGTGGTTCTTGTACCACTAGTTTCGTATATGGTTTAGCGTGCCCCTAGGGCCCTACTGTATTTTGTGCAACTTATTGTATGATAATTAAGTATCTTGTTATGTGCTTGTGCCTACGACCTCATAAAGAGTTCAGAGGGGCTGTTTAGAAATAAATACATATATGTTTTATATATATCCTGTGTGGTGTCCTTTCATTTGGTATTAAAGGGGTTACATATGGTAAAACAACTGGCTTCACATGCCCTCTTGAGTTTAGCCTAAGACAGCTTTATCCATGCTACCACTAGAATAGCTGGTCTATAAGATTGACTTTACAACCATCACCATAAGGGTTGTTTGGACTGGTGCAAGGTGCTCACTAGAATAGTGAACATCATATACCAGGCCAACTTCTCACACCTATTGTCCGAAGGGAGAAAAGCAAGAACGCTGAGACTCCCCAGAGGGCACCCGGTACAACGGATCCAGACGTATATACCAGTGAAAGACTTACTTCACGCAGCAAAAGGACCTTTACAAAAATAAAGCCTTATTAACCCAGATCCAGTCTCCGACCCCTTTCTGCGACCCCGCCACAGATACACAACACCTTCGGGGCTTGTGATGACGTCTGCAATCGGGATCTGCAGATAAGCTGGATGACGTCCAAGTTATCAACAACTGCTGACTAGAAACAGGAAGGGGTTCGTCACCGTGTGCTGCCCCTCTGCTGACTAGACACAGGAAGGGGTTCGTCACAGTGTGCTGCCCCTTTGCTGACTAGACACAGGAAGGGGTTTGTCACCGTGTGCTGCCCCTCTGCTGACTAGACACAGGAAGGGGGTCATCACCGTGTGCTGCTCCTCTGCTGACACAGGAAGGGGTTCATCACAGTGTACTGCCCCTCTGCTGACGAGACACGGGAAGGGGTTCGTCACTGTGTGCTGCTCCTCTGCTGACGAGACACGGGAAGGGGTTCGTCACCGTGTGCTGCCCCTCTGCTGACGAGACACGGGAAGGGGTTCGTCACCGTGTGCTGCTCCTCTGCTGACACAGTAAGGGGTTTGTCACTGTGTGCTGCTCCTCTGCTGACACAGGAAGGGGTTCATCACCGTGTGCTGCCCCTCTGCTGACGAGACACAGGAAGGGGTTCGTCACCGTGTGCTGCTCCTCTGCTGACACAGGAAGGGGTTCATCACCGTGCGCTGCTCCTCTGCTGACACAGGAAGGGGTTCATCACTGTATGCTGCCCCTCTGTTGACGAGACACGGGAAGGGGTTCGTCACCGTGTGCTGCTCCTCTGCTGACACAGGAAGGGGTTCGTCACCGTGTGCTGCCCCTCTTCTGACACAGGAAGGGGTTCATCACCGTGTGCTGCTCCTCTGCTGACACAGGAAGGGGTTCATCACCATGTGCTGCTCCTCTGCTGATTCAGGAAGGGGTTCGTCACCGTGTGCTGCCCCTCTGCTGACGAGACACAGGAAGGGGTTCATCACCGTGTGCTGCCCCTCTGCTGACGAGACACAGGAAGGGGTTCATCACCATGTGCTGCTCCTCTGCTGACACAGGAAGGGGTTCATCACTGTGTGCTGCCTCTCTGCTGACTAGACACAGGAAGGGGTTCATCACTGTGTGCTGCCCCTCTGCTGTCACAGGAAGGGGTTCGTCACCGTGTGCTGCCCCTCTGCTGACACAGGAAGGGGTTCGTCACTGTGTGCTGCTCCTCTGCTGACACAGGAAGGGGTTCGTCACTGTGTGCTGCTCCTCTGCTGACACAGGAAGGGGTTCATCACCGTGTGTTGCCCCTCTGCTGACTAGACACAGGAAGGTGTTCATCACCGTGTGCTGCCCCTCTGCTGACGAGACACAGGAAGGGGTTCATCACTGTGTGCTGCTCCTCTGCTGACACAGGAAGGGGTTTGTCACTGTGTGCTGCCCCTATGCTGACTAGACACAGGAAGGGGTTCGTCACCGTGTGCTGCCCCTCTGCTGAAGAGACACAGGAAGGGGTTTGTCACCCTCTTCTGTCCCTCTGCTGAAGAGATACAGGAAGGGGTTTCTCACTGTGTGCTGCCCCTATGCTGACTAGACACAGGAAGAGGGTTTGTCCCCGTGTGCTGCCCCTCTGCTGACTAGACACAGGAAGGGGTTCATCACTGTGTGCTGCCCCTCTGCTGACACAGGAAGGGTCCATCACCGTTTGCTGCCCCTCTCCTGACTGGAGACAGGAAGGGGTCCCTCACTGTTTGCTGCCCCTTTGCTGACACAGGAAGGGGTTTGTCACAGTGTGCTGCCCCTCTGCTGACACAGGAAGGGGTTTGTCACTGTGTGCGGCCCCTTTGCTGACACAGGAAGGGGTTCATCACCATGTGCTGCCTCTCTCCTGACTGGACACAGGAAGAGGTCTGTCACCGTGTACTGCCCCTCTGCTGACACAGGAAGGGGCTTGTCCGCCCCTCTGCTGAACAGACACAGGAAGGGGTTTGTCTCGAGTGCTGCCCCTCTGCTGACGAGACACAGGAAGGGGTCCGTCACTGTGTGCTGCCCCTCTCCTGACACAGGAAGGGGTCCGTCACCGTGTGCTGCTCCTCTGCAGACACAGGAAGGGGTTCATCACTGTGTGCTGCCCCTCTGCTAACGAGACACAGGAAGGGGGCTATCACCGTGTGCTGCCCCGCTGCTGACGAGACACAGGAAGGGGTTTGTCACCGTGTGCTGCCCCTCTGCTGACGAGACACAGGAAGGGGTCCGTCACTGTGTGCTGCCCCTCTTCTGACACAGGAGGGGGTTTGTCACCCTGTTCTATCCCTCTGCTGAACAGATACAGGAAGGGGTTGTCACTGTGTGCTGCCCCTCTGCTGACACAGGAAGGGGTTCATCACCGTATGCTGCCCCGCTGCTGACACAGGAAGGGGTTCACCACTGTGTGCTGCCCCTCTGCTGACGAGACACAGGAAGCGGGCTATCACCGTGTGCTGCCCCGCTGCTGACGAGACACAGGAAGGGGTTTGTCACTGTGTGCCTTCTCTCTGCTGACACAGGAAGGGTTTTCTCGCCGTGCTCTGCCCCTCTGCTGACACAGGAAGTGCTTTGTCACTGTGTTAAAAAGGGTTCCAAAGACAACCGGTAACCAAAGACCCTTTTATGTTGCCCGGCGGTATCGCCTCTATGACCCACCAATATTAATCAATGAAGAAGCAGGCGCTGGAGACTGGAAGGCGGGAAACGAGGATTTTATTCTCTCCGGAGGAGAACACATCAATTCAGACAGCAAGTATCGTCACGAGGTGCTCTAACCACATCTCTGAGGCCGGGCCTCTTATACTAGAGTTTACGACCTTTATTGCACATAACACATTCTCGTAATATTTTAATACTTGAAAGAACATCCTCGGAATCTCCCCTCCAGACCCGTTCCCACATACATTTACAGTTGGATTCCCCACCCCGGTCACAACAGGTGATGGTGGTCGCACAGCAGGGCATTCCGCCGATTCACGGAATGCGTGGGGTTGATCGGATCTCATGGGGTGGGGGCTTTGATCGGTTCGGGGGTCTTTTGATGGGGAGGGGAAGCTTCCTACTGTACGGGGTAATAAACAGTATCCGCAGGGTCAGGTGGCAGCCTGGGAACGAGGAAGACAAACGGGGACACAGGGAAAGGGGGTTTGCATCAAAAGGGTTTGAGGCCATGAAAGGAATGAAGGGAGGTGTCGCGCTGGGAACAGGATGGGGTTCCGTGGTGAAGCTGCGCTGGAGAGGGGTTTATGACCCAAGGCATGAGAGAGCGGGGGGGTCGTCAGCGTGCGGGGGAATGCTTGCGAGGTTAAGAGAGAGAGAGACGCGCTGGCTATTAGTGAGGGGCAGGGAGGCCATGGTGCTCAAAATGGCTGCCGCTTACGCGCACGAATGGGCCTGGAAAGGGGCAAGATGGCGCCGATAATGTTCACCAAGTTTGTATTTATTTTTCACAGTCCTCCCTTTAACATTTCCAAGACATCTTGCTGGCCTATTTCCTATCTACCCCTATATGCAGTGATCATAAGTAAGGGAGAGGGGACTTGGGTGAAAAAACTGTACGTAAACATCACATTATAAACATCATATAAAAAATCTCATCAGTCAGTAGGCGGGTTCATTGTTAAGTTGGTTGTAGGAAAAAAGTCATCGTAATGCAATATCAGACTAGAATCACGTAGCGAGGGCGTTGGGTACAGATCATAGAATAAGAACTGGTAAGTTATCATATAAGTAAGTCCTTTTTGTATACGGCGAGTGCATAGTCAGTCCAATGGTGCTTGGGAGAGAAAGGAGAGACAGTAAAAATATCAGAGTTCTCGTTGTCTTTTGTCATCTTCTGTTGGCACTGTTAAGCACCTGGATTACAATTCGGTCCGTCAACAGGAATGTTCATGTGGATTGAGTCGTTGGGGGTAATTGTAAGATCAGTTCGTTTCTTGAGTCTCTGTGGTGGGCATTTCCTGTTGCTTCCATCATCTCCAAGGTGCTTGGTAGCGGGCAGAACCACAGACTTTGTTTATCTTTTCTTCGGGGGCGACCCTTGGTGGAGTTCTAGGTCACCGTTCTGGGATTTAACACAGTTCGTGGTCTACTTAGTCGGAGCTCCCTCCCTTTTGACGTAGGGAGTACTCTTCTCTGGGTAGCTCAGTAGGATTTTGGAGGAACTTGGGAGTTCGGGTGGAAAGGTGCGGGTGTGAACAGTCCTTATGGTAGGTCGGAGGAAGAGGGGATGGAGCAAGGCCAAGTCGGGAACAGATCAGGGGGGAGGCGGAGAGTTTGCGATAGGCGAGTCCGTAACCATGTTCAGAGAGCGGGGGCTTTTGGCACACGTTGATCATAGAGCAGGGGCTTCAGGTCAGCCCTTTCCTTAGCTTTGTTTGAAACAGTGCCCCGTCCTGCGACTCCTTACTGCCGTGGTCTCGCCTTGGCCTCCGTTGCTGACGTTCCACAATCCGCAGTCAGGCCGCGTGCTCCCACATCCGGTCTCTTTTCTCCTCCGACAGTGGTACCCTTAAATGAATGTTGAAAAGACAGTCTTTAGAGATTTTGCAGAAAAAGGTAATTACATGAATCTATTTTCTTTCCCAACACCAAGCGACTAGCGTAAGCACTCGCTACATTTGAGATTTTTGCGGCTTACGTATAAACAATTGATGATGGGTTTGCTGGATTCCTTGCAACTTCCTTTTATTGGCTAATTCTTTGACGCTTTGATGATTATTACGTTCATTTGTCATATGTCTATTATAGTAGATGTCAGTTCTTCTGGCAGAGACCCATTTCTCTAGTACGAGTCTTGCATGGCTAGGCTAGTTTTCAGGGCCTTGTATTTTACAAAAAGTGCAACGTGCTATTCACCATAGTCTGATAAGCATCCTTCTGAGGGATGAACATAGGCTAAACGAGTCTGTATTACATAAAAACATCTTATTTTCAACCATGCCTACTGCAACAAGTTCTTTCGTTTTTCAATCTAATTTTCAACTTTGCACACATCCTTCTAACTTTCTATATAAATCCTCGCAACCTGGTTACTACAAAAACTCGGGAGGGGTGGTTTGCAATAATTATTAAACTTATCCTCGGGGAAGGAGGGATCTGATGGATACCAAACTGAGGGCATTTTGGGTAGATGGGGGTGTCTCGATCATTTCTTACAGCTTGGGGTACGGAGACAATTTTCAATGGGGATGGTCGCATTACCACAGACAAATTTCATCATAGAAGCCACAGACAAATAGTTCCCTGAGGGTGGGTCGGATTTAGGGAACCTTAGTCGTCTTACCTGTCCCTTTCCTATCGGCCAATTTAAATTTCATCCATATTTTAGTAGAAAAGGAGAGGTAGTAACGTGGTACCGATACAATTTTATTTAGGACAAATTTGTGCAAATACTTGTGGTATTTGGGGCCAATCAGGAGGTGCACCAGGTTCGCCAATTAGGTGCCAGTTGCTAGGAAGAGGGAAAGTGTGGAGGGGTGGAAGAGTGAGTGAGAGAGAGAGAGAGAGAGAGAGAGAGAGAGAGAGACAATAGGCCAAACAGTACACGTGTGACATAGAGGATGACCGTGTATTGTTTGGGCTATTCAGCGCGTTACCCAACGTTAGACGTTTCGGGTCTGTGTTAGGAGGTAGGAAGCATGCAGTTTTGGGACAGAAAAGCGTTAGATTTGGTAAAAAGGTCGTGAGAGCGTCCTTGTTGTGCCATTTTGCAGCGCTAGTCCGTCTTCATGCATCGGGCGTGACGTGGTTCCAGATCCCTTATGATACTCTAATCGGGATTCTAAGGTAACCTGCAGAGGGAAAAAGGGGGAGAAAAAGGGGAGGTAGGGGGACAACATTCGAACACATCAAATGTAAGGGCACGAAAATCCTTTACTTACCACATACTCGTACTTGTCTCTTCGGGATATAATCCCTTAGGGTTCTGGTTTCTTAAAGTCATGGGGGCAGGCAATGTGATAGGTGGTTCATGGGGAGGTTCGAGGATGGCGTTAAGGATCGTGTGTAGTGAAAAACGCTAAAAAGAGGAATCAGAGGTACCTAGCGCGAGGTACCCGGTTTCGTAGATGTATCCGGTCATCGGGGTCCCAAAATCATTCCCAAAGCTGTGATGTTTTTAAGGCATACCAGTTCTTTGTTCAACCCTGTACCTTAGTACCTTCGACCACCATATCCTTATAGCAATTTATCAATCACACCATTTTACTTTACCCATTCTCTGAAGTCGAGGTCCTTCTTCATAAGCAGTGTATCATACCTTCGTTTTGACCATCAACCCAGGGCCGAACAACCATTTCTCGGATAACCTTAAAAAGAGAGCAGAACAGTTGCGCACAGAAAAACCCTCCCACCGATACCCGTATTTACAAAAGTACGCGGAGCCTATCCATAGCTTCTAAGACTTTTATTTGTAGAGTTATTCAGTACGTAAAAGGTGAGAGCGCAATTCATATTTTGGCCTGACATGTCGTCGATGGAAGCACATACAGTAGGGGGTTATTTTGTAGTACAAGAACATGTAAAAAGGTCTTAATTAATTATTTGTAAGTAACCAAAAACATTTCATTGCGTGACGAAGGAATCAGGGGCATTTCAGTTCATAGATGGAAACACAGTCAAGCTCATCGTAATCATATTTCCTAAATGCAAACCGCGGGCGTGCATCATGAGCGACGTTATGTATCAGTTACAACAAATATCAAAAATAAATTGTTCATTGAAATCAACATTTTTACAGAACCTCTTCTTAAATGTTTGCCAAGTGCACCCTCCTCCCTTTAACATTGAGTGCGCAATGGTTCATATATATACATATATATCTTAGTACATCAAGTTTCATTAGCTAAGGAACACCATGAGGCACCCGTAAGTTCCATTGATACCAGCGCCATTTTGGGCGAGGCCGGTTTAGTCCGGAAGTAGCATCAGGGGCAAAATATCCCCGACAATTGGCGGTTGGACCAGAGTCCCTTTCGGTAGTCCAAAAAGAAAACTGTGCTAACAAAGGGGCTGGTGGTGTGGACCGTCAATCAAGAGAGGGAGGGGGTAAAGTCTCTCTTACCAGGTCATGTTGATGTTCAGCCGGAACTTGCTCGAGTTCGTTAGCCCATAATGTTCCTGGGTGGTTCAGACGGAAGCTGATGCAGACACGAGAGCACCGCCATCTTGTTGCTGTGCCGTGGTTATTTCATTTGAGATTAATGCAGCTTTTCCTCACCGGAAGCCTGAAGGGGCCGAGGGCTCTTGGGACTTTGGTAGAATCTTCAAAGTCGAGGGGATGTTTTGTCGATGGTGGGGGCTTGCGCCCAGGTGGGCAAGCGCCCGAGTTGCAATTTCGGACAAAGTTACTCCAGCGGCCTAGACCCGCCTTTCAAGGGCCCAGACGCCATTTTGAGGCCCTGCAGCAACCTTTGCCGTACCCATCAGGAGTGGAGGAAAACTGCTTGTGATGGCGAAAAACAGAGCCTCATGCGGTTGGAGCAGGACATTTTGGTTCGGGGCGCCAGGGTGCAGCAGTGGAGCCTTCATCTGGGGAGGTGAGGGAGGCTCACCGTGCCGTCTTCCTCTCCCGGTGCATCCTACGCCGTCTCTTGGAATCAGGGGCGCACATGATGACCACCCTACACCCCTGATTCCGACTCTTGGGGGACCACTGTACATCCGGTACTCCGGAAATATGCCCATCGGACATTGTGTGTCCTGTACCACGCAAGTATACCAGCCGGGTCTTGTATGTCCTGTACTGAGAAAATATACGAGTCGGGCATTGTATGTCCTGTGTTGCGGAAATATACCAGCCGGACATTATATTTCCTGTGCAGCGTAGGTATATGGCCGTCGCCCGGCTGGAGGACATCGGCGTCGGGCCAGGGCAGGGAAGCCTCCTACCTGTGGAGGTGGAAGGGGCTCGTCCGCGTCGCCTCTTCCTCCCTGCCCACCCTGCATCCGTTCGATGGAGGAATTCGTGATGGCCGGACCAGGAGATATGAGGGAGGGGGTCATTTTCATCCGCCCCCTCCCTACTCGCGGTCCGGGGGACGCCATCCCTGGAAGGGCAATATGGGAAGACCATTTCATTGCCCGCTGTGTGGGGTCTCCAGTACCTTCTCGCCAGCAATCTCTTTTTGGGCTCATGGTTGCTGGCAGGCCCCGCCCCACACGTGCTATGTGTTTCGGATGGGCGGGACCATCGAACTGTTACATTTCGAGGACTTCCGGAGTGAGCATAACATGTTTTGTATTTTTTTCCTATTAGTCAAGTTTGCTTTTTAGAGAGTTCTACTAGTTATTCTATTTACTGTTGGTTGTGTGTTTTACCGTAATTAAATCCTAAGTTATATAATAGACGCTTGGCTTTCTTGAATCTTTTCTCTAACGGGGGGTTGTTTACACTGATCTGCAGTTGTGTTTGTTTTTCAGAGTGGGGGAGCAACAGAGAGCAATCAGTCCCAGAATTCCAACATGTCGTTAAAATTTGTCTGACGAAATCTGTGCCACCGAGCATAATCGAACGGGGTGGTCCTGTCTGTTCTGTCTGCACTAGTCTGATTGGTTTTTATCTCACGTCTTTTTCCTTTCTGTCGGTCCGTCCTTTCTGTCACCCCTTCATTCTTACCTATGCTTTGCAGAGTCGGGCATTGGGCTTTCCAGTGTCCAAGATATTTACAGAAAGCACATTGGTTTTGTTTTAAATCTGTCCGTCCTGTGCGTAATGTCGGGGGATTACCTTCAGGTCGTTGTGTTCCGGGGTTGGCTTGTCGGCACATCCCCTTACACCATTCGCTTTTCATGTCTACTCCTCGGGGCTGTGCCATCGCTGGCCCTTCCCTTTGCCTACTAGACGTTTGGAGGTTTGTCCGTCGTGTCCCTTCACCTTTTCTAAATTCGTCGCTCTCCCTTCGTTGCGTGGCTTCTTTGCGCCACATACCGAGACTATCGAGCATAATAGGTGTTGTTTCATTCCTACGAAGGGCTATTTCTACTGTTTCTATTTTGTCGAGATCAAAGGATCCTCTCAGTGGCCACTGTCTTTCTCGATCCCTTTTCGTATATTTATGCCACAGCTCACTATAGGCTATAGCAATTAATCCATGCTTCATGAACATGTCCTTATTAGGGGTGCCTTCCAGCGGAGCCGGATGGTTCATCTCTAATAAGCGGTCCGGGTTAAACAGGCTATTGACCAGTGGGGAGAAGACAGGCATGACGGATCACAATGGGATAATAATCAGCACTACCTATCTTATCACTGCGCGCAAAGACTAGACAGAATATTTCTATTCTACGTTGTTTGCACGTAGTGAATACCTCATGAACCAATTCTGAGCGATCAACGTTAGGTCAAAAATAAAAAATCAATATGGTCAATGGGGAGAATAAGTAGGCTCGCAAAGGTTCGCGTCACCTACCCTTTCACTATCTGTAAAGAGGGGACCTAATCTTCCCTGTTTTCAGACAGAGAATCTCCAGAAAACAATCTATAACAGTTAATCAATGTTTAGGTCGAAAATAAAAAATCAATATGGTCAATGGGGAGAATAAGTAGGCTCGCAAAGGTTTGCGTCACCTACCCTTTCACTATCTGCAAAGAGGGGGACCTATTCTTCCCTGTTTGCAGACAGAGAATCTCCAGAAAACAGTCTATAACAGTTAATCAATGGGGGAGAAAAATAGGTCCGACGGGTGCGTACCTATCCTTCGCTGTTTATAAAGGGAGAGCCTGTTGTTTCTCCGTTTGTAGACAGTGAATCTCCAATAAATTAACAAAGAGTAATACTAGTATTTTCAACAATTATCAATTACTTTCAATTATCTATCACTTTCGCAATTCGTCGTGTTTACACGACCTTACCCGGACCGCATGGACAGTTTCTCGTCTTCCGAATCCAGCGCCCGATCGTCCTCTTCTCTTCGTACTTCTCGTGGCACTCCTGATGGTTCCCAGTCAGGACCGCAGATCACTCGAGAGAGGTCTGTTCGGAACCAGTGAAGTTCGGATGATCGGCTGTCAGACGAGGGTCTATCGGACAGGGTACCTTCCGATCGTTGCAGTCGTTCACTCTGTCGTCAGGACCTCTCCCACTGGATCCACGAGTCGCTGATGGGCCCCACGTTTGGGACGCCAATTGTTAAAAAGGGTTCCAAAGACAACCGGTAACCAAAGACCCTTTTATGTTGCCCGGCGGTATCGCCTCTATGACCCACCAATATTAATCAATGAAGAAGCAGGCGCTGGAGACTGGAAGGCGGGAAACGAGGATTTTATTCTCTCCGGAGGAGAACACATCAATTCAGACAGCAAGTATCGTCACGAGGTGCTCTAACCACATCTCTGAGGCCGGGCCTCTTATACTAGAGTTTACGACCTTTATTGCACATAACACATTCTCGTAATATTTTAATACTTGAAAGAACATCCTCGGAATCTCCCCTCCAGACCCGTTCCCACATACATTTACAGTTGGATTCCCCACCCCGGTCACAACAGGTGATGGTGGTCGCACAGCAGGGCATTCCGCCGATTCACGGAATGCGTGGGGTTGATCGGATCTCATGGGGTGGGGGCTTTGATCGGTTCGGGGGTCTTTTGATGGGGAGGGGAAGCTTCCTACTGTACGGGGTAATAAACAGTATCCGCAGGGTCAGGTGGCAGCCTGGGAACGAGGAAGACAAACGGGGACACAGGGAAAGGGGGTTTGCATCAAAAGGGTTTGAGGCCATGAAAGGAATGAAGGGAGGTGTCGCGCTGGGAACAGGATGGGGTTCCGTGGTGAAGCTGCGCTGGAGAGGGGTTTATGACCCAAGGCATGAGAGAGCGGGGGGGTCGTCAGCGTGCGGGGGAATGCTTGCGAGGTTAAGAGAGAGAGAGACGCGCTGGCTATTAGTGAGGGGCAGGGAGGCCATGGTGCTCAAAATGGCTGCCGCTTACGCGCACGAATGGGCCTGGAAAGGGGCAAGATGGCGCCGATAATGTTCACCAAGTTTGTATTTATTTTTCACAACTGTGTGCTGCCCCTCTGCTGACGAGACACAGGAAGGGGGTTGTCACCGTGTGCTGCCCCTCTGCTGACACGGGAAGGGGTCCCTCACCGTGTGCTGCCCCTCTGCTGACTAGACACAGGAAGGGGGTTGTCACCGTGTGCTGCCCCTCTGGTGAACAGACACAGGAAGGGGTTTGTCACCGTGTGCTTCCTCTCTGCTGAAGAGACACAGGAAGGGGTTCCTCACCGTGTGCTGCCCCTCTGCTGACACAGGAAGGGGTTTTTCACCGTGTGCTGCCCCTCTGCTGACTAGACACAGGAAGGGGTTCATCACTGTGTGCTGCCCCTCTGCTGACACAGGAAGGGTCTGTCACCTTGTGCTGCCCCTCTGCTGACTAGACACAGGAAGGGGTTTGTCACCGTGTGCTTCCTCTCTGCTGACGAGACACAGGAAGGGGTCCGTCACCGTGTGCTGCCCCTCTGCTGACGAGACACAGGAAGGGGTTCATCACTGTGTGCTGCCCCTCTGCTGACACAGGAAGGGTCTGTCACCTTTTGCTGCCCCTCTGCTGACCCAGGAAGGGGTTCATTACCGTGTGTTGCCCCTCTGCTGACACAGGAAAGCGTTTTTCACCGTGTGCTGCCCCTCGCTGACTAGAAACAGGAAGGGGCTCACACCATGGCTGCCCCTCTTCTGACCCAGGAAACCCCCCTGCCCTGCGGCACCTTTAACCCGCTGAGCACAGCGTCCAACCTCAGAGCCGTCCCTTTCTGTCGTCTGTCCGCTGTCTTCTGTCCTCAGGACCCACGCTCATCTTGAGACCCTCGTGGGAAGGGGTGGAGGGGGGAAGGGGGGAAGGGGGCGGGGGAGGGGCACGTCGGAGCGCCGGATTCCTGCAGATCACATGCACCCGACATGTCCCCTGTGAGCGGCGGATAAACTACCTCCTAATTAAATATTTTTTAACGATGTCAGTAATTTTTGCCAAGGGGCAGATTCGGGGTAAAATTTAATATGAGATCAGAGACTCTGTTCCCAGCGTGGATGCTATAAATGAATGACTGCGCTGTCGGATGAAAGGCGGCGCCGAGCATGAGAATGAGGGAGTCGAACCTCAGATCAACAGTTGAGGGGCGTGAGGTGAAGCCAGACCCCCAGAAGATAAAAGGAGGGGCGTGAGGAGAGGCCAGACCCTCATACAATGAAAGGAGGGGCGTGAGGTGAAGCCAGGCCCTCTGAAAATGAAAGGAGGGGCGTGAGGTGAGGCCTGACCCTTATACAATGAAAGGAGGGGCGTGAGGTGGGGCCTGACCCCCAGAAGATAAAAGGAGGGGCGTGAGGTGCGGCCAGACCCTCATACAATGAAAGGAGGGGCGTGAGGTGAGGCCAGACGCTCATACAATGAAAGGAGGGGCTTGAGGTGAGGCCAGACCCTCATACAATGAAAGGAGGGGCGTGAGGTGAAGCCAGACCCTCATAATATGAAAGGAGGGGCGTGAGGTGGGGCCTGACCATCATAGAAAGAAAGGAGGTGCGTGAGGTGAGGCCAGACCCTCATACAATGAGTGGAAGGGCGTGAGGTGGGGCCTGACCCTCATACAATGAAAGGAGGGGCGTGAGGTGGGGCCTGACCATCATAGAAAGAAAGGAGGTGCGTGAGGTGAGGTCAGACCCTCATACAATGAGTGGAAGGGCGTGAGGTGAAGTCAGACCCCCAGAAGATAAAAGGAGGGGCGTGAGGTGAGGCCAGACCCTCATAATATGAAAGGAGGGGCGTGAGGTGAGGCCAGGCCCTCTGAAAATGAAAGGAGGGGCGTGACGTGAGGTCTGACCCTTATACAATGAAAGGAGGGGCATGAGGTGAAGCCATACCCCCAGAAGATAAAAGGAGAGTCGTGAGGTGAGGCCAGACCCTCATAAAATGAAAGGAGGGGCGTGAGGTGAGGCCTGACCCTCATACAATGAAAGGAGGGTCGTGAGGTGAGGCCTGACCCTCATACAATGAAAGGAGGGGCGTGAGGTGAGGCCTGACCCTCATACAATGAAAGGAGGGGCGTGAGGAGAGGCCAGGCCCTTATACAATGAAAGGAGGGTCGTGAGGTGAGGCCAGACCCTCATACAATGAAAGGAGGGGCGTGAGGAGAGGCCAGACCCCCAGAAGATAAAAGGAGGGGCGTGAGGTGGGGCCAGACCCCCAGAAGATAAAAGGAGGGGCGTGAGGTGAAGCCTGACCCTCATACAATGAAAGGAGGGGCGTGAGGTGGGGCCTGACCCTCATACAATGAAAGGAGGGGCGTGAGGTGAGGCCTGACCCTCATACAATGAAAGGAGGGGCGTGAGGTGAGGCCTGACCCTCATAAAATGAGTGGAGGGGCGTGAGGTGAGGCCAGTCTCAGAAATGAGTGGAGGGGCATCCCTCAGTCGTGCAGTGGAGGGACGGGACGTGAGGTGAGGCCGGTCCTTCATGGCGGGTGTGGAGAAGTAGGGCCAGACCCTCAAGTCTGGACTGGTGGGACGAGAGGTAAGGACAGAACCTCAGATCAGGGGTGGAAGGATGAAAGGTAAGGCCAGTCCCTCAGATCAGGACCCAGGGAATGAGAGGTCAGCCGGGCTCTGGGATCAGGGCGGGAGGTATGAGAGGTAAGGACAGAACCTCAGATCAGGGCTGGAAGGATGAAAGGTAAGGCCAGTCCCTCAGATCAGGACCCAGGGAATGAGAGGTCAGCCGGGCTCTGGGATCAGGGCGGGAGGTATGAGAGGTAAGGCCAGACCCTCATATCAGAACTGGATGGATGAGAAGTAGGGCCAGACCCTCAGATCTGGATTGGAGGGAAAAGAGGTCAGGCGGGCCCTGAGATCAGTGCAGGAGGGATGAGAGGTAAGGCCAGCCCCTCAGATCAGTATACTATTAGACCCACTGTTTGAGGCTGTCTTTACCTGCGGATGTAAAGAAGCTGGGTGGCGGTGAAGGGGGGGGGGGGGGGGGTGAACGTCACACTGTCAGCCTTCCTGGCAACACAACTTTATATGTTTGAATGTTTGAGCTCCAACATTTCAATGTTTGAAAAAAAGACAGAAACGTGTGCCCCAAAATTAACCTTGGGCAAAGCGCTACGCTACGCTCATGTAGTTTGCGAAGTTTGCGATACTTCGCAATACGCGAACTGCACGTAGCACAGTGGAAACACGCATAGCGTAGTGCAGCGGACCTTTTTAGCTTGCTCGCGGTCATCAACATCAAGTTGGCGACCGCGAGCAAGCAAAATTACATCCCGACGAGACTTTTTCCTCGTTCGCGATCAGCAACATCAAGTTGCCGATTGCGAGTGTGGAAAATAAACCTACTGGCGAGATTCTCAACTCGGGGAGGTCAGGTTTCTCATTGCGAGTGGTCATGTATCCTCGCGACCACTCGCGATGAGAAACTACCAGTCCGCGTTGAGAAAGCTGCAGCTTAGTAAAAATCTACTCGAGCGGCAGAAAAAGACAGTTCGCACTGTGCAAGATGCTGTTTTCAATGATTGCACAGTGCGGACAAGCATCCGGCACTGTGCAATCATCGCGAACAGGGTACTAAGTAGTTCGCGTAGTGCTACGCGTAGCTCGCGCAGTGCGAAGTGCACTTCGCATAGCTACGCGTAGCGCTACTTTGCGAACTACGCCCAGGGTTACCCAAAATGCAGGAGACGACAGCTGCAAGCACAGCGTTTGCGGCCAGGGAGAATGCGCTGGTTTGGTTCAAGTGTTCCTTGTCAGGGGCTTGGAAGGGCGCTGTGCTTTCTTTTTCATGACCCAACCCCTTGTTTTACACCTTTCCTCTCATCTTCTGGCTTGGAGGGTGTTAAGGAAGGTGCAGTAGCATCCGATCGACATTCGTCTAGTAATGCCTGACTGGAAGCACCGTGGTTCCCCTTCTCCTCCAGAGGCATTGTGGGAGATTGATTGTGGCCCTGTCCAGTGAAGGGCAGCCCTGTCCCTCAAGCATCCTTGGCGCGTCTCCAGCTGTGGGTCTGGCACTTGAGAGGGTACCTTAGCGCACCTGGGCTGTTCCTGGAGGTTCCTAGACATTCGCCCACTCTCAAGTCTTCCCCTGGGCATAGGAGTCATTTTGACATGTGGTTTGTAAACAGAAATATGAACCCAGTTTCTCGTGACCGCCATCAATCTTAGATTTCTTGGGGGACGGGTTTCTATTGGTTCCAGCAGTTCCCACCTTGAGAGTCCAGTGGATGCTGAGAGCATCTGACAGCAGAAAGTTTTTTCTGAACAGCCCAATGATGTATTCCTGGTTCCTCCCTGGGAACTGCCACTGGGATTACAGACGCTCCACAAAGCCCCGTTCAAGCTAATGGGGTCTGTAGACCTAACACAATGTCTCTTACTAAGTATTGTGTCTCGTTGTGATGTCTTTGGGCAGAAGAACTGGAGAACTGGGTCCCTCTTACATCACAAGCATTTCTAAAGACATTCCAGACAAGCTGAGGCCTGGTCCTGGTTTAGCTCCAAGGACCCCCTTGTGTATCATTGTTCAAGGGGCCTGGTGCTCCTGGGGTCTGTACCTCCGCCCTCTCCTCGGGAGGGAATGTGCTGCATGCACGAGACATTTGGAGGGCACGGGGGTGTGTTTGGGAGGGGGGGAGGGGGGTGAGCCCCGCGGGGTCGACGTGAAGACGGTGGACGAAGCAAACCATTGTATTGTCATGTGAAGGTTACGGGGAGTGGCGGCTTCGTGGGACCTTTGTAAGGGGGCTCGGTGACATATATGCAATGCTCCCCCCTTCATGAAACCCTCCCACCCCATGAGGCGCTATGAAGAGCAGCCGAGGCGCTGTGAACTGTCTGATCTTGGACCAAGGGCGAAGTAATAAAACTTCTTGCTGAACCCTTGGGCTCTGTGACTTTTGTGTTTCTTGCAAGGGAGGGGGGTTGTGGGGGGGGGGGAGTTGAAGCGGAAGGATCAGGTGTTGGTATCAGCTCAGCTGATGAAGACTCTTCGGACATGTCTGTGATGCTGATGCGCTGCACTTTGATGCTGCGGCGGTACCAACCGTGCCGTTGAAGTGGTCCAATGTCATGTGTGGATGTTACGCATGTGCACGCGGTGTGACCCACATCTCTCCTTGTTTAAGGGTGGGGCAAGTTAATGGATTGTAATATTATTTTGTTTTCAAAATAAATAGAAACATTTAAACCTAAAAAAAAAAAATATATATGTGTGTATATATATATATATATATATATATATATATATATATATATATATATATATATATATATATATATATATATATATATATATATATAGTCTCTCTCTCTTTCTCTGTCAGGACTGTGCTGAGGAAGCCGGACGAGGAGGCAGTGAAGGTTACAGGTGCGTAACTCGGCGCTTCTCTACCTCTAAGTCTGCCGGTGACACACACGGCTTAATAATTGTGTGAAGCAGAAACCAAGTCCCGTGCTCCAATCCCTGAAATCATGGCGACTCGTCGTGTTACGTGATTGGTTTCTTTGACGTGGAGGGAGGTATGCTGAAACAAGCCACAGACAGGCCCCCTCCCCCTCCCCAACCTTCCCTCCACCTGTCGGCGCGCCTTCATCTCCAGCGCTGCGCAGCGCGCCTCCCTCCGCGGCGCCTCCGGCCACAAGCAGTGTTTATTGTACTGAGCATCCGTCGCGGAGATCAAACGCCGCTGACGAGCCTGGAGTACAGCGCTGCGAGGCGTCAGCGAGGCGCCTCTCGCGGAGGAGCAGAGGTGCGCAGCGCCGCGGCCCTGCCAGGGCGCGTAGCGCGCTGCGCATCCATTATTGAAGGGCGCAGGGCGGCGAAGGGGGGACACTTATGCAGCAGAAACTTCAACAATCAGGCGCGAAGGACAAAGAGGGCAGCACGATCCCAGCGCGCCCCTTCCCCTGATTATTATCGAGCGCGCAAAGCCCCGGATCAACTTAATCCACTCTGGCAACGCGCGGAATCTGTGATTGGGGCCGGCGCGGGAAGCGCTGCGCTGCCAATCACTCCGCTTCCTGGCGCTGCCTGTCTCTGCAACCTTCAGAGGGTGTCAGGGAGGGGCGGGTGGGCAGAGAGAAGGGAGCCAGGGAGAGGCAGAGATTTAAGTGTAGCGCCAAGCGTAGAGCGCATAACCAAGAGCGCTAGACTGCTCAACCGGGTAACTCAGGCCCAGTCCACCGCTCTCTGTATATGTACAAGCCCCTATCACCACGGGAACGTCAATTTTTTCCGGCATTCCTGTGGCGATAGGGCTTTCCCTTATTTACAAGGAAGCGTTAAGCCATTTAACATGGCTTAACGCTGCCTTGTAAATAAGGCCCCCGTTCACGCTATGCTTAGCGTGAAAGGGGTGGGAAGTGGGTGTTCCAGTGGGCGTTCCACTGCAACCCCCATTGACTTTGACGCTGACCCCTATTTACAAGCGTGGCGTAAAAAAGAGGGAGCGCCAAAATTAATGCCAGGGAAAACCTGGTCTTAACTAAGTCTGGGTGGTGAACTTTGTTCCACTTGCAGTTGCAATTCTTGCAGAGTTTTCGGCAGTCTGTGCTACGCGGAGTTCACAGAGTTGAAAAACTCAGGGGGATGTGTACAATGAAGTGGTGGAGCGTATTGTTAGCCTCCTGGCTTAGCGAGACACTCTGCCACTTCTGAGACGCAAGGCTGCACCATATTTACAAGAATGTGGTACAGCCTTGCGTTTCCCTGTGCAATGGCGCTAAGTTTAACAACGTAGCGCCAGCGTAGCCAGCCTTGCACCAGAGTGCAAGGGTGTCTGCGAGCAGGGAGGATTGGTTATGTGCAACGTGTCACTCAGCGGAATCCCGCAGAGTAACCGGAAACGTCTGTGAGATTCCACGGAGTTCCATGAGCAGCAGAGTTCGGTACATTGCACTGATTTGAGTCGCCGGTAGCTCGCCCTGCGCTGTAAAATCAGTGTGAACAGCACCACAATGCACACCAGAGGATGCTCTTCTTTCTACTGCTGGAGTGGATTTTCTACTCGAGTGGCAGCTTTCTCAATGTGAGTGGAATCTTTCCCATCGCGAGTAGTAGAGACCTGCATCGACCGCCCACACTGAGAAGTCTCACTGGGAGGTGGTCTAGCGCTAAATTTTCTCCCTTACAAATGACAATTTAATGTAGTGAGCCATGTGCGGGAAAAAACTCTGCCACATGGCGGTTGACAGAGTTTTTCCCCAAAAAACGTGCTCCAAGCGGCTTTACCAAAACTCTTAAAACTCTGCCGGAGGAGCGCAGTTTATCGCCTGTCCCTACTTTTTATTCCTCCGCTCTCGGCTGCACCGGCAGGACGCTGTGTTCCTCTCTTTAACTTTCAGGGCTAGAAATGATGAGTGTCCTTGCTCTGTAAGCGATTCCCCTAGGATTGTAGCGTAGAGTCTCAGGTCCTGCTGGAAATAGCGGGAATCCCTTTTTCCCTTTGCTTTGTGCCGTCTGCAGTGTCCACCAGTTAAAACTCCACAGCAGAAATAATTGTAATTTCGATGTCCTGAGTCAACACAATGCACCTACTCAGAAACGCCGCTCTTTTTCCCTACACCAGTAGACATTTTTTCCAAAACCTTTTGCGTTCCCATTTTTTCAAAAGATTTTAACTAGGGCTGGGCGAGATTTTAATCATTCTGAACTTCGCTACTAATTGATAAAGCTGCCTTTGCTAAGAAAAACCATGCATGGGCAGTGATTCAATCATATCAGTTTCTGAAACCCCAACCGTACTTGTCCGAACACTTTTCGCATCACAAAAGGCACTCTTTGACGCTGTTGCGGTTGGGTTAGTTCCCCACAAAGGATTTAACCCCGAAATGGAAGTCAACATGGCCTACTAAAGAATGTCACCTGTGTGAACAAGGAGAAGAGTCGTTATTACATCTTTTATGCATCTGCCCCGTGCTATTGGAACCTCGAAAAATAGTTCTTCGGGAGATTTTTAGGAAGCACCAATTGAGATCGTGCAGAGCTGCAGTGATACAATGCCTTGGTGGACTGTCAATTCAGCTGTCACGTCGAGCCGTCACCTTTTGGAAAATAGCAGCCAAAGAACTGGACAAAAAAGACAATAGTCCACACGGCAAAGGTATATGACTGACTGGTCACTCCCTTTCTGCACAGACATCAAATACCGCTCTTTTCATATCGAACTGCAATGAACTTCTTACAATGTTATCGTTTTAACTGTTGTTGCAACCAAAGCTTACGAAAGGATAATGGTTTTTACTTGTCTACATTTTCATAGATTTTAACTTCAGTTACTTATTATGTAATATGTGTTTTTCTCATGCTTTTATGATTTTTAACCAAATCAAATAAAAGTAATACTTACTTACTTACTTACTCATTCTGGAATCATTTTGGTAATTTTGTGTTTCTCTTTTGATTTGAAATTTTCGAAAATCCTGCGATTCAGCCTGTTTGTGTGATTATGAGTATTTTGTCAAAAAAATCCTAACCCACGGAGCCCTTACTGGAAGAGGCCATGTTGCTAACACCCAAGACATACGGTGCTCTCACAGACAGAGGTCACAGCACCTTCATGCACTTTGCCCTGGAAGTGGTGAGAGCCGAGCCAAGGTCCGGCTCTGCTCTGCGAGCCTGTGCACGAGCCATGAACATATGTGACTTGTCAATCATGCAACATACACCATGTTACAGTATGATGAGGTGCCTTCAACATTCAAAACAGTGCATTTCTTTAGAACACGGAAGCATTTCAGCTTTGTTCCTCAGACTGTTTGAGAAGGATTTATTCAAAGTGTGAGTTTTTAAACATGAACTGAGAAGCAGCCTGTCCCTCCCTGGTGACGATACTATTGGTGCAGAAAGAGGCGAGGGAGTAGTCGCGTACCCTAGATGTGGTCTCGATTTTATTGGAGATGGAGCAACATTATAGGCTTTTAAATCAAATAAAAGTTGTTTTTGTACCGTGCACATCCTGCCGGGACGTCCCTCCTGAAGGGTGGAAGACCATTGCCCCGCCTGCAGGGGCGGCCATAGGCATGTGCAAGCTGTGCACCTGCACAGGGCCACCAAACCCCAGGGGCCACCATGCCAGTGTATATCCTTAATATAATAATCCTCTGAGGATGGATACATATTTGCGTGGCGGCCCCTGGCATGGATTTGGCGGCCTCCAGCTGTTTCACTTCCAAACACCCTGACAGCCCCTCTTTACTGGCCTCCGCGCACCGCCTGCCCGGACCCCCTCTTCCGGGGACCCCTACCTACACTCCCTGCCCAGGGCCGCCATGAGCCTAGAGCCGCCCCTGCCGCCTGCTGTGAGTGCAACAGGCAAACACACATAAATAAAACGGCACAGCAAAGCCATTTTATTGTGCCACCAGCTCGCACTGTGAATAGTGCAATTGTGAGGGCCGGGGGTGGGGCTGAACCCTGTGATTGCAGGATGACTGCTGCCCCTGCCAGTGCTCTTGTTGGATTGGTCAGCTGTCTTGCGATGGCCAGCCGGACATGCGCACTGTAGACCTAGCAATCCCAGGGCTGTGAAACAGCTGGTGGAACGCAGACACAGGCCCCAGCCTCACAATGATTGCTGGGTTCGCCTGCTTCAACCAACCCTGGAGCTGTTCTCATGCTTGAAACAGCATGAGAGAAGCTCCAGGATTGGTTGGAGGAGTGTTGCTCACTGATTAGAGCGGCAGACCCTGATGCAGAGGTCTGGCCCAGGACCAGGGTTCAATTCCCGACGCGGCAGGGTCCTGAGCCCAAAATGTCCACGGACTCGATAATTCTCGCCTCGGTGCCGATTCTAATCATGGGGTCCCACGCTGCAACTCTGGGCAATAGTTGCTTAATCTCCACTACGGCAGCCCACCCGCTGCAGGATGCCTGGCTTCACCTTGGGGATGCCCAGTAGGGGTTATCTCACAGGGAAAAGCCAGGACGGGTTCCCAAGGCAAGCGCCTTGATGCCTTCGGGTGATACGTGCGCTATATAAATCGCTATACATTTACATTTACATTTGTGTTTCATTAGGCAGGAAGGAAGCCCTTCCCTTTCCTGCTCGTGGACACCAGGAAAGAAGTGCCACACCGGGCGGGAGCAGCATTTATGGTGAGTTGTGCATCATCCCGCCTCACTCTATTTTCATATTACTAGCCGCCACTGATATCCTGAACCCTCACATTTGAAGATGCCCTCAGATGTGATGGTGAACAAAAGGAGGCTTGACCATCACTTTAGCACCAATTATACCCGAGGACATGAACGCGCCTCACAACACACACGTCATAGCGACATGTTTGATTTTGGACCAGGAATGTGATGGGATTCACAGGCTGCTGAGCCGAGACCTGGATCTGAACCTTGGTAGCAGGTGTAACCTCTACGCCACATCGCCCCTGTGAAAGCACGGCTGGTTTCAGGCTGCAGGTTCCACGCCGGGCTGCAGCCGGCCACGGTCTTACGCCCGGGTCGGAGGTTCAGTGGCTTGCCAGGCTCGGCTTTGCCCGCTGAGCTTCCTTCTAGAGACCCCCCCCCCCCCCCCCCCCGCTCCGTCCACAGGGTCCCTTTCACAGAGGCGGTGCAGAGGACCGACCGGCTCCAGCCACATCAGCAGCAGGGGTGGGGGCGGAAGGGGGCAGGGGTGGGGCGGGAGGGGAGGGGAGGGCCGGCTCAGACTTTCAATCTTTCATCGGATTTAAAGGTCACATCTTTGAACTGCGGCAGAAAACCGGGGTAATGATTAGAGCGCCCACCGCACCCCACTTCAGGGCGCCCCTCCTTCGGGTAGCATCCGTCACTGTCTCCACCGTAGAATCAGGTATCAGTAGCGGGGGGTGGGGGGAGGGGAGGCTATGGGGGGTGAGAGGCGCAGACATGCCCGGCTTACACCAATCAATGCCTCCTCATCGTCGATTAACCCCTTAGTGCGAGGCTGCGGGCCGAGGAGCCGGCGGGGACCACTCTTTGCAGGGCAGGCCATGCTCTGCGCAGGGGGGCCCTCCCCAGCCATGGCGGGCTAAGGAGCCGCGGGGGGCACACTCTGCGGGGCGGGCCATGCTCTGCGCAGGGGGCCCCTCCCCAGCCATGGCGGGCTGAGGAGCCGCGGGGGTCACACTCTGCGGGACACGCCATGCTCGGCGTGGGGGGCCCCTCCTCAGCCATGGCGGGCCGAGAAGCCGCGGGGGCCACACTCTGCAGGGCAGTCAATGCTCTGCGAGGGGTGTCCGCGGCCAGGCCATGCTCTGCGCAGGGGGCCCTCTCCAGCCATGGCGGGCCGAGGAGCCGCGGGGGCCACTCTTTGCAGGGCAGGCCATGCTCTGCGCAGGGGGCCCTCCCCAGCCATGGCGGGCTGAGGAACCGCGGGGGTCACACTCTGCGGGACACGCCATGCTCTGCGTGGGGGCCCCTCCCCAGCCATGGCGGGCTGAGGAGCCGCGGGGGCCACACTCTGCAGGGCAGTCAATGCTCTGCCGATGGGCCTCAGGGGGGTCCGCGGCCACGGCCCGTTCCCATGGTGATCAGCTTTCACCCCTGGGGGGGAGAATCTTCTGTCTATTGACTGCTGGGTAGAGAGACAGGGCAGTGTGAGGAGACCCCCCCTCGACCTGCTGTCTGAGTGGAGCGAGCTATGCCCCCCCCCCCCCCCCCCAGCGGAATCGATGATTCATCGAACGCAGGTCCCGTCTCTGGAAACACAAACAGCATTACTGTGCGCGCAGCCACCCCCCCCCTACGCCTCTATGTGTCTGTCTCTGTGTGTCCTCCATGTGTTTGCATCGTACGGTTCGTGGCCTCGACTCGGAGCGCCTTGAGACGGGGGGGGGTGCATCCAGTCACTACAGGTTTCAGTCATGGGGTCTCGGGGTCCCCTCACTATTATCAATGAGAACCGAGCACGCGCCTTCCCCGGGTGGGCTCCTAGGGGAGAGCAGCGCGAGGCAAGGCGAGTGGGAAGCTGACAGCACTGGAGTACCGGGTTTTTATGGACCCGGACCCGGCGGTGCCAGGAAAAACTCCTGAGTCCTTCCTGTTTCAGACTACAGAAACACAGAGTCTTCTAGGTGAAGTCAAAGATCGTATTTATTGGTTGCAGCCAGTAACAGATATCCTAGAAGTACAACAGCACAAAGCGCATGTATATTCTCAGGAGACTGCCCTCTTTTACGAAGCCGGCCTTCTTCTTTTATACAAGATAATGTGCTTTAGGCAAACATTCCTTATTTTACAGTTGACCATCCAAATATTTTTACTACTAAGGAAAAGCAAAGTCGTGATGACAAGCCCACATTTCTGTTCGTCCAGCTCATAATTAATTACCCGGCGAGGTCCAGTATTTCCATCAGATATCGACGGACCCCCAATAAAATCGGGCACCTCCTCCTCGTAAAGCAAGTCATAAAGCAAGAAACAGGGACAGGTGTGTGCGAGATTAGGCATGGTTTGTGTGCGATGAAAGGTTTATGATATGTTGTGCCTTGATACAAATCTAGCTCTGCCGCTGGGAGAGGACCTGGCCGAACAGGTTTGGCTTTGGGCGGAGAAGTCAGCTTGCCCAGGTCACAGAAGAGTCAGCTAAGGTGTACGTGTCCTTCGGACCAGGTTTCGGCTTCAGTCATTTGGCTATGTGAGGGCAATCACAAAATGGATGCCGTTTACAAAAGGGAACCCGAGGGTTCATGACGGAAACGCTGATTTAACGGTGAATTCGTCACTCGAATATGACGAAAATGCTTATACGTAGTATACTTGTCATTTCCGGTCCGTTGATAGCAAAATCGTCATGATGTGACGATGTTCGAAACACGGGTCCAGAATTTTCGGTACCACAGACCCTCCTTTTGCCCTTACATAGGCAATTTAACCTATTCTCACGCTAATCTGAGTCCAGGTCTACATTCATAAAGTCATTGAGATGTTGCTGTAGCATCATCCTATTACTTAGCTCGTTTCTTGACACAGGTTTCCTTATACACGATGTAGCACTGAGGCCACATATTGCAGTAGCACACTGTACACACAGACAGAGCAGGAAAAGAATGGCTAAGACCATCCCAATGACTATCAATATCTTCCAACCCCAGGCGGATATCAGTTCCCAGAACCCCCCCATCAGTGACCAGTCTCCTTTATCCACGTGAATAGATTCGGACATTTTATGCAGTTTGGAGATGGCCTGGTATACTGTCGGAGCGTTATCTGGGATAAAAATGCAGCAACTTGATTGGATCACCTTACATACCCCACCTCGGTCTGCAAGTATGACGTCTAAGGCGACCCTATTCTGAAGAGTCATAAGGCGGTCCGACTGGAGCTCTGCAGTCAAGTTACTAAGGGCACCGGCAGTTTCGACTATGGTAGATTCAACTACCCTCGTCAATTGGCGAATGTTCCTGCTGTTCACCATAGGCCCCCAGAATGGCAGAAAACCTTTTACGAAGTCTCCAAATTCTTGTCCCGTAGTGTTGTCTTTACTCACGACACCTCTAACTGTCCTTGTCCTATGGTAATCTGCCGCGGCCGTGTAGGTGGGAGGCAACAGGAACGAAATGAAACATGTGCCCAAGAAGTCGGGGGGTAGCCATGTATACGCTCTATCATGGCAGATGAAGTAGGTGCCCTTAGCTGCTAGAAATGAAGGGGAGGTCTGGGACGAAAAGACATACGTTTCCGTGCAGACACTCTTCCCTAACTGGGCTCCGGGATTCCGGCCATTACCTTGCAGACATAGGTGACCCTTATGGGGTACAATCCAGTTCGGTGAGGATCTCTTTGCTTGCTCGTTCTCATTCAGAGCAACTCTATATCCGGTTATGTTCCATCTAGTGTATGCTTGCAACTCATCTCCAGGAATGGTTCTATACGAGTCAATGTCTCTACTCATATTCGTGATTCTTACCACTAATGCCTTGTTGCTCGAGTTACTTCTCGTGGAACGTGGGGGGATATGGTTCGATGGCAAATAGGAACATCATCTGAAACGCCCACAAAGAACCATAGTAGCTGAATGGCAGGACAAAATATGGGATGCCTTTATCTGTCGTATGCGGCATAAGACCACACACCCAACAATTAGTCGTGTTCATTACTAACTGGTGTTGGTGTAAGAGCTGAACGAAAGAGTTATTTGCAAATTCCGATCTTCTAGCGGTCTCGTGTTCAGGCAGAGGGTGAAAAGAATGTGAGGAAACAGTAGGAGGACACACTAAGCAACATACAAATACATAATATTAGAAATCGTGTTCCTGTCATTAATGTACATATTCTGGCTTTGAAGTTCATTGGTCTGGCAGGTCTCTTCATCTTAGAAAACTCCATCCTTTCTAATTTGCTGCCCGCGGTGGTAGGGTGTTTCTGCTAAAGAGTGCTTCTGTCAGTCCAGGGTGACTCCCTTAAACCAACAGAACTTTAGACCTAACGTCTTCAGCTGCACTCCAGAGACTTGGGCAACCGCGACCCTAGCAGCAGAACCGGATGGCGGTTCAAAAAACAAAAATGAGCAAGTTTCTCAGATGAGAGAGCAGCACAATCAAAAATAGTCAAAAAGTAAATTTTATTTGTCCATAGTCATAGTTCTCGGCCTCAAATTGTAGCGTGTTTTCCCAGGGATTGTCTGGTTTTCAAACAACAGTTCAGGTTCTGTAATGTTCAATCGCATCGACGGTGGCACAGATCCTTGCAGGATGTCGTCGCTCTCGCGTACAGAGTTTGTTCCTTTTACCTGTGCATCACTGAAGAGCAGGAAGCGAGGCAAAGTTTCAGTCTCAGAATCAGCAATCCCCTCCTGGACCCACCGATCGTGAGGCAGGGGTAGAGGGACCCTTTTGCAATGGGTCCCGTGGATCCAGTGTTTCTTTCCTTCTACGCGAACGGCCGATCTCGTGGAGAGAAGTACTAGGTGGGGACCGGTCCAGCGGGGCTCATCATTCTTTGTCCGCTGAAAATTCTTCACGAGCACATATGTTCCAGGGTCTATAGGATGTCCTGGAGCTTCAGTAGCTTGAGGTAGAGTATCATGTACCTGTTGGTGTAAAACACGCAATTTAGCCGTCAATTCGTACAAGTAATCAAGCAGTTCAGGGTGCTCTAAGTCACTGAATCTGGCTGGCCTTGGCACTCCCCATATGTTGGCCGGACGGCCGAACACTATCTCGTAGGGACTAAGTCCCACCCTCGAGTGTACAGTCATTCTTGTGGATAGGAGTGCCAAGGGCAGAGCGTCAGGCCAAGTAAGACCAGAACTCGCTTGAATTTTGGCCAGTTTTAGTTTTAGCGTGCCGTTATAGCACTCTACCAATCCAGCTGATTGGGGGTGATTTGCAGCGTGGAATTTTTGATGGATGCCTAGCCCTTCACACACTTTCTTCATCACTCGACCCACAAATTCACTCCCATTATCACTCCAAACCATTCTCGGCATTCCGAATCTGGGGAAGAATTCCTTGATAAGGGCTTTAGCTGTTGATAAGGCACTATTGTCTTTCAGGGGGTATGCTTCTATCCATCTTGAAAAGGCACAAACAACGACGAGTACGTATTTCAGATTGTTGCACCTCTCCATGTGGATGAAATCTAGCTGCAAAACCTCAAACGGGTACGTAGGAGGAGCAAAATGACCAGCTGGAGTTGGGGTTCCCCAACCAGGATTGTATTTCAGACACACCATACAGTTCTTGACTATATTCTCTGCATACTTAGGGATTCTGGTGTTCTGCCACACTGGAGCCAGTAACTTGCAAATTCCTTTCACACTGATGTGCGCCATTCCATGCGCCATTGTAACCACTGCAGGCACATACGCATCGGGTAGCAACCTACGCTGATCATCCGACAATTCAACCCAACAACCATTCGCGTCCAGTTTACCTGTGCTTTCTTTCCATACCTTCAGTTCTCTCTCTGTAGCTTCAGCTTGGATGGACTTCACACTCTCAATCGTATCTTCCCACATACCAACGTCACCCACCCATAGTGCAGAGCCTGCAACATACATTCGACTCATTATATTCCTTGCGGTTTCTTTCGCAACCTCATCTGCAAACGCATTTCCTCGAACAACATCATCTGTAATCTTTTTGTGGGCACTGCATTTCACAATCGCCACTTGCAACGGCAGGGTCAGTGACTCGAGAAGTTCATTCACCAACTGATCGTGCTGGATCTTAGCACCATGAGAAGTCAAGAAACCTTGTTCACGCCACAAACGTCCAAAACTATGGGCAACACCAAAGGCATACTGACTGTCAGTGTACACATTCACTCGTTTTCCTTTTGCCAACACACACGCTCCTGTTAATGCAATCAACTCTGCTGCTTGCGCTGAGTTATGTGGGATACGTGCAGTTTCAGCAATCGTATGCAAGGTTGTAACAGCATATGCCGCAGTCGTATCGCCATTTGGCAACTTGAAACATGAACCATCAACCCATAAAGTGCCATCACATTATGCTAGGGGGGTGTCCCTAAGGTCTATCCTCCCTTTCGTTTCTTCCTCAGTTCTGAGGAAACAATCATGTGACTCTTCAACATTCTCTGTCTCGACTGGGATCGGCAACAACATAGCTGGGTTTAATGTATTACACCTTTTGATGTGCACATGACTCACTAGGAGTGTCAATTCATAACCTGACAATCGAGCAATAGTTAAGTGCTGTGTCTTGGTTCTGTTTAACAAAGTGTCCACTGCATGCGGGACCATCACTATTAACATGTTATTCATTACTAACCCAGCAGACTGTCGAATAGAAACGGCTGCTGCGGCTGTGGCTCTCAAGCAACTCGGTAATGCCTTAGCTACCGGATCTAGAGTCGACAAAAAGTATGCACATGGACGCTGCTTGTCCCCAAAAGACTGTGACAACACTGATAATGCACAACCTTCTTTCTCATGAACGTATAATGTAAACGGTTTACTGTAGTCAGGGGTACCCAACACAGGAGCCGAACACAATGCATCGCGTAATTCTGAAAAACTTTTCTGACAATCCTCAGACCATGGGATGGGATTCGGTGTATCTTTACAAGTTAATGCCACCAAAGGTTTGGCCAATAAGGAAAAATTCGGTATCCATTGCCTACATTAGGATGTAATACCTAAGAAAGCACGCACTTCTCTCTGTGTTCTTGGCACACTGAACTTTGCAATTGCCTGAATTCTTTCTGGGGTCAGTTTCCTTCCCTCCTTCGATAAGAGGTGACCTAAGTAGGTCACTTCTTGTCGGCAATATTGCAATTTTGAAAGAGACACTTTGTGATGCAAATCAGACAAATGACGCAACAACGACAAGGTGGCTTATTTACAACCCTCCTCAGTATCTGCGGCAACTAACAAATCATCGACGTACTGAATAAGGGTAGCGCCATCAGGTAAAACAATCGTATCAAGCTGTGTTTTCAAAGCCTGAATGTATATTGATGGACTTTCGCAGTAGCCTTGAGGAGCACGCTTGAAGCGGAAACTTCAGCCTCCTAAACTGAAGCCAAAAATATCCCTACTCTCCTCGGCAATTGGGATGCTGAAGAAAGTGTTCTTCAAGTCGATCACTGAGAACCAAGCCGCTGAAGCGGGAATCATAGTCAATAGGGCAGTTATATCAGGGACAACCGGAAACTGTTGCACGACGATCTCATTCACCTCTCTAAGATCAATCACGAACCTGTAAACAGGTGGCTGAGAAGGATCAGTGCATTTCAGAACAGGCAGAACAGGACTATTACAAACATTGCCTTTCGTCTCTTCAATTACGTCTTTATCAATCAGGTCATATATGATTGCTAACAATGCCTTTTCACCTTCGCTAGAGATTTCGTACTGGGAAATGCGCGGCATTCTAACATTGGCTTTCAATGTCACAACGTTTGGTGGTATTTCCAAAAGACTTACATCATTAGGACCAGTAGCCCAAAGAATATCCGGGAGAGAAGACAATTCTGTTGGGAGTTTATCCTTCAACAAATACATCGCGGAAACCACTTTCTTACCCAGTGTAAGTTGTACTCCCGAAGGAGAACAGTACAAAGTTGCATACAATCTTTTCAACAGATCCAATTCCAACAAATTTTCACCACAACCTGTCGTCAGAATGAGGGGTGCTTCCAATTCACAAGGTCCAATAGAAAGTGACATAGGACTAGAAATCGGGTTCCTAACCGGGGCGCTAGAAAAACCTACAGAAACATTTGTTTCGCCAGACAAAGGTGCGCCAGGGAGTTTTGAGTGCATACTAGAACTCTTTGTAGCACCAGTATCCAACAGAAAAGGCTCTGACACACCTGATGTAATCACCTCAACATAAGGTCCACTCTGATGTACTGGAGTTGAAACAACTCCCTCTCTCTGTCCATGGCTGTCCTAGCAACCATTACCCACCATATTCTCATCTTCTGCTTAGTAGTCATCACGTGCGTTCTGGGGAATATGTCCACGTCCCCTTCCTCTAGGGGCTTGTTGAACGCCTCGACCTCTTGCACCAGAAGTACCACTCGCGCGCTGTAGCAAAATCGGACAGCTACTCTTAAAATGACCCTCTTCTTTACAATATGCACACTGATTGGGTCCATACGGTAAACGCTGTTGAGAAGACTCATTTCTTTGCGAGTTTCTCGAATATTGCTGAGGCTGCTGATAATCGCGCTGATTATTAGTGCGGGGTGGATACGCCTGTTGCATCAGAATTTTAGTTTTTAATTTCTTAGCCTTTTTATCCGCTTTCTCTAACTCATCTTTGCGCCTATTTTCGTAGTACTGGGCTCTGGCTAAGATCTGTGCTGACGTGGAGACAGCCCAAGCACTCTCGGAATCCTTCAACTTAGTACATAATTCAGGAAGTAAGTTATGCACAAATTTGTCGACGAACAATCTCTGGCCACCTTCGGTAGCCATATCCTGACCGCTATGATCTACAAAAGTCTCTTCGAATCGTGTGAAAAAGTCAGACACAGTCTCGTCCGTCTTCTGCTTACACGCAGACAACTTGTCCCAGTTTATACGTAACTCAGGCATTAGAGTCTTCATATATGTTATTATTCTACCAGGGAGTTCCGCAATTAAAGGTTCAGGTTTAGCACCACCAATTTGTCTGCTATCTACAGCGGCAATGTTAACCCATGTGTCACCTAATTCTTAATCGTGATCGGCGTGGCGAATCTTTCCCCATAAAGGCTGTGGAACCACGTTCCCAAACAACATGTCTATATCGGCTAAGTTCATAATGCATGAGCTTACAGTCTGTGATAACTCCTTATAATACCCTGCAGGATTTTTACAGGGGTCAGGTAATGTCTGTTTGAGAGCCAAAACTTCAGATCTTTTCCAAGGAACATGTACCCATACACGCTGAAAATGCGGCGGAATGGCTGGATTAGCATTTGCGTCCCCTTCCCTCCAAACCGGCGGAACCTCTCTCATGGGATACTGTCGCGCCTTTTTCCTACCGGGTGTGTCACACTCAAATAGTGATCGAGAAGTGCCCCCTTTACTCCGATACGACAACAATGTCGCAACCGCTCTTTCAACATCGGCGCCTATGATCATGCCCTCCGAGAACTCGAACCGCACACGGTATAATTCAGGCATCTCGTGTTCCGGATCATTTCCCTCCAAATCTTCACAGAGAAATACACACATTTGCTCAAAAACATATCTTTGCTTCGATGCTTCCCATTGACGGAAGACTTCCACGACAGACTGTACATCATATCTTACAGTATCCACAACCCATTTATGTGCTAACCGATTCAGTAACTCTCTCTCTTGATAGTCAGGCAGCTGACTCCGCAACTGTCTTCGTTCTATGCTAGGGGTCGTATTAGGAGACCCAAAGAAAGGTGAGAAAAGACCAGCAACAGTGTTGGTCATTCTCTGTCGAACCGAAGAAGAAACTGATGGAAGGACAGAAACACCAGGAGAGACGTGTTGAGGTAAAGCAGAGGCGAAAGCAGTAGCAGAGGTAGCATTAGGACAAGTAGTCGGAACAGTAGGTGAAGTCATAGGGAACATAGATGGAGTAGGTAGCAAAGGCGGCGGCCCTTGAGGGGGCTGCGCCGGAGGAGTAGGAACCAGCTGAAGAGGAGCTGGTGATTGTGGTAGAAACTGTGGTCCAACAATGGGGGGTTGCACCACCAAAGGTTGCAGAGGCGCTGTAGCATTCTGCGCATAAGGAGGTGGTGAACTCAGTAAATGAGACATTAAAGGATCTTTATCAAGTACTTCCTTTGATTCTTGTCCTTTACGTGGCAAAACTGGGTAGCACCTATCTACTGCTAACTTCCTACTTCTAAGAATTTGTTCACTCTCTCGCTCTTCCTCATTATCTCGGAACGCAACGGCAGCTTGTACCATTGACATACCTCGTTTATTTTTCTTTGCTAATTTCATTTCTTTCTGTTTTGCTTCTTTGCGCCATAGGCGGAAAGAGTCAAACATCGCCCGCCGGGCTTTCTTCTTAAAAAGTTTTACCTCTAAATTATCTAAAATCTCCGTGTCAAAACTACCATACTGGGGCCATTTTAGAACACCATCATTTCTGGTGTATCGGATTCATATTTCATTATATGTGATGGGGCCTACGCCGTGTTTCACATAGACCTCATATGTTGGAGTTCCAATTGGAGGAACCGGACACGAATCCTCCAACCGGGAATCCCTATTACAACCAAGGCAAAACAAATTTCCAAGTCTGCTAAGACCAGGATTCTTCGCTCTCTAGTCTAGCTTCAAACTTCGAAGGATTATCGAATACGATGGTCTTGTGAATACACGAGTCCTTCGGTTTTGGCACTTGCAAGTTCCAAACAAAACCGTCCCGAAGGATACCCAAAAACTAAGAACCAAACTAAGGATTAGGAGACGCTCCACTTATACTTAACTGAGGTATCGATGACGTCACCAGAAGACTTGTTTATCGTTTCGCTCTACCAATCATCAAGGGTCCAAAACAGGGCGGCAGTCAGGGCAGCAGTCCTTCGTAGCCGTCGGGACGCGGGGAACCTCGCAGCAAAGACCTTTCGGACCATGTCGACATGCAGGGGTCGCTGAAGTGGTTGGCCGTCCTCCGGAATTTTCACACGAAGCTCCTCACGAACCTCTGGCTTGGACCGGTACCGCTGATACCGCTCCACGTTGGGCGCCAACTGGAGTACCGGGTTTTTATGGACCCGGCGGTGCCAGGGAATACACCTGAAAACTCCTGAGTCCTTCCTGTTTCAGACTACAGAAACACAGAGTCTTCTAGGTGAAGTCAAAGATCGTATTTATTGGTTGCAGCCAGTAACAGATATCCTAGAAGTACAACAGCACGAAGCGCATGTATGTTATCAGGAGACTGCCCTCTTTTACGAAGCCGGCCTTCTTCTTTTATACAAGATAATGTGCTTTAGGCAAACATTCCTTATTTTACAGTTGACCATCCAAATATTTTTACTACTAAGGAAAAGCAAAGTCGTGATGACAAGCCCACATTTCTGTTCTTCCAGCTCATAATTAATTACCCGGCGAGGTCCAGTATTTCCATCAGATATCGACGGACCCCCAATAAAATCGGGCACCTCCTCCTCGTAAAGCAAGTCATAAAGCAAGAAACAGGGACAGGTGTGTGCGAGATTAGGCATGGTTTGTGTGCGATGAAAGGTTTATGATATGTTGTGCCTTGATACGAATCTAGCTCGGCCGCTGGGAGAGGACCTGGCCGAACAGGTTTGGCTTTGGGCGGAGAAGTCAGCTTGCCCAGGTCACAGAAGAGTCAGCTAAGGTGTACGTGTCCTTCGGACAAGGTTTCGGCTTCAGTCATTTGGCTATGTGAGGGCAATCACAAAATGGATGCCGTTTACAAAAGGGAACCCGAGGGTTCATGACGGAAACGCTGATTTAACGGTGAATTCGTCACTCGAATATGACGAAAATGCTTATACGTAGTATACTTGTCATTTCCGGTCCGTTGATACCAAAATCGTCATGATGTGACGATGTTCGGAACACGGGTCCAGAATTTTCGGTACCACAGCACCCCCCCACACACACATAACAACACACAACAAGCCCTCGTGGAGTCAGGACTTGTACTTTAAGAGAAAGAAAAGTCCTGCAATGCAGACCCAGCTGAATCCGATCCATAAACTGCAAAATAATATACAAAATATACAACTGGGAAACCAGAATACTCACTGGTCAACAAATTCTTCCTGGGACTGCTAACTCACCCTGCCAGCAGGGGGCGCACTCAGTAACCAGAGCGCCAGCCACCTGCTCACGATAGGGACTAACCCCCCCAACCCATCCTGCTGACGTTATCTGTGAGGTGCCTTGTGACAATCTCCACACCTAGCGAGAATCAATTAATCAGGAATTTATATAGCGCAGCTCCTCACCTGTCAGGGTCTCAGGCACCCCAAACTAGGCCTTGTGCAATGTTATGTTATAAAGTTTGTAAAGTGCATGGCTGTCCCGGCAATAGTATGTTCCAGCGTTGGCAGCCGGGACAGGAGGGTGAGGGAGGAAAGTCGCGGACAGCGAAAGAGCCAGGTCCTCACCGCCCTTCTGAAGGACAGGTGGTTGGGGATGCTTCTGATGGAGAGAGGCAGGGAATTCCAGAGGACCGGTGCGTGCACTTTTAAATGAATGACCTCGGGCTCTGGATCTGCGAAACTGTGGCACTCGTGCCAGATGGAGATAGGCAGAGTGTAGAGCAGTCTAGGCCTGGGTGTAGTTAGCAGAGTTTTGCTATGCAGAACTCTGCGAAGTTACAAAAAAACTCAGCGAAGAACAGCGAGTGGCAGAGTGCAGTGCGAACTGCAGTTTGTGCTGGTATTCCTGCCGCTTGGGTGGAAATTCTACCCGAGCGGTAGCTCGCGCTCGCAAACTTACAGTTCGCGATCGCGAGAAGGGAAAAAACTATGCAGCACATCGCAAAGCAGCGTTTTCTGCACTCCGTGTGCACAGCGGAGTGCAGAAAACTTCGCAAACTCTGCAAACGGAGCGAAGTTCACCGCCCAGGCCTATAGAGCACGCGTCGGGATATAGGGAAGCCAATGATCGCTCAGAATCACTGGGCCCAAGCCAGAGAGAATCTTGTGAGTGAAGCAAACTGCTTTAAATTGGATTCTCTGTTCTATAGACAACCAGCGAAGTTGGCGTAGAAAGCCGGAGACAGAGCAATACCTGGGAAGGGCAAACAGCATGCGGTCTTCGGTGTTCTGGATGCACTGTAACATTTTGGTCACAAACTTGTTGGAACGAAGGAGCAGCGCACTACAGTTGTCCAGCCTGGCTCGGACAACAGCTTGAACAATCAGCTGGCGAGTGTGGCGACCAAAGAAGCCGAGGATGGGTTTTAGGTCCCAGAGCCGCTGATACAAGATCCTGTAACAGATTTGGCATGATCTTCGAAGGTAAGGGAGCTATCGACACAGACGCCTAGATTTTTTACAACAGTTTTCAGCAGAGGGGGGGCGCCATGTCCAGGGATCCACCAATGACTGCCCCAGAGATGGGAGTCTCTGCCTAGAAGGAGGATCTGAGATTCAGTAGAGTTCAGCTGAAGACAATTGTCCTTCATCCAGGCAGAGATGGCGGTCAAGTCCTCCTGACATTTAGCGGCATCTTGACTAGGGTCGTTGGTGAAAGAAAGCACCAACTGCGTGTCATCCGCGTAGGACACCAGGGAAATGTTACTGGCTCTGGCCTGCAGAGCCAGCGGCCAGATGTACACATTGAACAACCTAGTACTTGATGAAAGTAGCTATTCATTGTTCAGCTACAAACCACTTGCTGTTCACTGCCCAACTAAACAGCTTTCGAACCAGGCGGTCATGGCCTGAAGGCATCACAATGGAGTAGCAGGGTTTGGAGCTCCATTGGGTCATATTATCAAGGACGGCGTTAAAAGTTATTGATGGTTTAGCGGCAGAAAAACTGTTGCTAAAGCGGCGATAATGGGCTTGATAATATGCTCTTGAGAATTCCAATAGAAGTCCATTTTCTTGTGTGAACATGGGTTTCATTTGGAATTCTCCAGGGCATATTTATAAAGCCTCTTATCGCCGCTTTGGCAGCAGTTTTCTGCCGCTAAACCAGCGATAATTTTAACGCCATCCTTGATAATATGTCCCATTGTCAGACCCACATTCTGACCCACCACCATCTTGAAGGCCGTAAACAAAGAGCTTGAACGGTCACAGTTCCCTGGTGCGGAGAGCAGTGAGGCCGCCACCAGCCTGCTATCACCCTCAGCATCTGAAGGCTTCTCGCTGGGCAGAATATTGCAGAGTCCAACCGTGGTCACAGCTGTCAGAAGAAATTGAGGCTGAACATACACACTGGTGGCCACTATAAGCAGCGTACAGAATCCGTTCTCCACACAGAGCTACGGCCAGGCTTCGAGAGCGGTGTAGGAACAGAAGCCCTTGAAAGAGCAGTCAGTGTCCATGGATAAGAAAGATGTTCAATAAGAGGCCTTACAAGCTGAGGAAAAATGGCATCAGAGGCAACAAGCACAACCCACAGAGCAGTCCACTCTATACAACTACTGTCTCCCCCCGCACCTCCGGACCATCGCCTGACTTCCGGAGTTCCAGGTGGCCCTCAAGACCTGGCTGTTCGAATAAGCCTCCGGGGCCTGCAAGCACCTGGATACCCAATCGGGCGATTAGCAGCGCTTTATAAAACCTTATGGATGAGGGGCAAGTTCTGTGCATCAGTAAATATAATAATGTCACTGAACTTCTTAACATAGACATACGCAGTGTAATTGCTTTCAGATTTTGAGGATCACTCCCTGTAAGTACAAATAATTAAAGTATTCCAGATCAATAGCACACAACAGAAGCAGACTATCCTGAAGAAGGCTTTTTAAAAATAAAATATCAGCGAAACGTTGATATTTGTGATAGATAGAATGCTACAGACATTTTCTGATGATTGCAACCAAAGCTCTATTTGCATTTTAGTTAAATAGTATGATCCATGGTGTTTACACCACCGCATAGTATTGTACACAATGACCCATGGTGTTTGCACCATAGCATAGCATTGTACACAATGACCCATGGTGTTTGCACCACCGCATAGCATTGTACACAATGACCCATAGTGTTTGCACCACCGCATAGCATTGTACACAATGACCCATAGTGTTTGCACCACCGCATAGCATTGTACACAATGACCCATGGTGTTTGCACCATAGCATAGCATTGTACACAATGACCCATGGTGTTTGCACCACCGCATAGCATTGTACACAATGACCCATAGTGTTTGCACCACCGCATAGCATTGTACACAATGACCCATGGTGTTTGCACCACAGCATAATCTTGTACACAATGACCCATGGTGTTTGTACCACCGCATAGTATTGTACACCATGACCCATGGTGTTTGCACCACCGCATAGCATTGTACACAATGACCCATGGTGTTTACATCACTGCATAGCATTGTACACAATGACCCATGATGTTTGCATCACCGCATAGTATTGTACACAATGACCCATAGTGTTTGCATCACCGAAAAATCTTGTACACAATGACCCATGGTGTTTGCACCACCGCATAATCTTGTACACAATGACCCATGGCGTTTACATCACTGCATAGCATTGTACACAATGACCCATGGTGTTTGCATCACCGCATAGTATTGTACACAATGACCCATAGTGTTTGCATCACCGCATAATCTTGTACACAATGACCCATGGTGTTTACATCACTGCATAGCATTGTACACAATGACCCATGGTGTTTGCATCACCGCATAGTATTGTACACAATGACCCATGGTGTTTGCACCACCGCATAATCTTGTACACAATAACCCATGGTGTTTGCACCACAGGATAATCTTGTACACAATGACCCATGGTGTTTGCACCACCGCATAGTATTGTACACAATGACCCATGGTGTTTGCATCACCGCATACTATTGTGCACAATGACCCATGGTGTTTGCACCACTGCATAATCTTGTACACAATGACCCATGGTGTTTGCACCACAGCATAATCTTGTACACAATGACCCATGGTGTTTACATCACTGCATAGCATTGTACACAATGACCCATGGTGTTTGCAGTTTGCATCACCGCATAGTATTGTACACAATGACCCATGGTGTTTGCACCACCGCATAATCTTGTACACAATAACCCATGGTGTTTGCACCACAGGATAATCTTGTACACAATGACCCATGGTGTTTGCACCACCGCATAGTATTGCACGCAATGACCCATGGTGTTTGCACCACCGCATAATCTTGTACACAATGACCCATGGTGTTTGCACCACAGCATAATCTTGTACACAATGACCCATGGTGTTTGCACTACCGCATAGTATTGTGCCCAATGACCCATGGTGTTTGCACCACCGCATAATCTTGTACCCAATGACCCATGGTGTTTGCACCACCGCATAGTATTGTACCAAATGCCCCATCGTGTTTGCACCACCGCATAATCTTGTACACAATGACCCATGGTGTTTGTACCACTGCATAATCTTGTACACAATGCCCCATGGTGTTTGCACCACCGCATAATCTTGTACACAATGACCCATGGTGTTTGCACCACCGCATAGTATTGTACCCAATGACCCATGGTGTTTGCACCACCGCATAATCTTATACACAATGACCCATGGTGTTTGTACCACTGCATAATCTTGTACACAATGACCCATGGTGTTTGCACCACCGCATCATCTTGTACACAATGACCCATGGTGTTTGTACCACTGCATAATCTTGTACACAATGCCCCATGGTGTTTGCACCACCGCATAATCTTGTACACAGTGACCCATGGTGTCTGCACCACCGCATAGTATTGTACACAATGACCCATGGTGTCTGCACCACCGCATAGTATTGTACACAATGACCCATGGTGTTTACATCACCGCATAGCATTGTACACAATGACCCATGGTGTTTACATCACTGCATAGCATTGTACACAATGACCCATGATGTTTGCATCACCGCATAGTATTGTACACAATGACCCATAGTGTTTGCATCACCGCATAATCTTGTACACAATGACCCATGGTGTTTGCACCACCGCATAATATTGTACACAATGACCCATGGTGTTTACATCACTGCATAGCATTGTACACAATGACCCATGGTGTTTGCATCACCGCATAGTATTGTACACAATGACCCATAGTGTTTGCATCACCGCATAATCTTGTACACAATGACCCATGGTGTTTGCACCACCGCATAATCTTGTACACAATGACCCATGGTGTTTGCATCACCGCATAGTATTGTACACAATGACCCATAGTGTTTGCATCACCGCATAATCTTGTACACAATGACCCATGGTGTTTGCACCACCGCATAATATTGTACACAATGACCCATGGTGTTTACATCACTGCATAGCATTGTACACAATGACCCATGGTGTTTGCATCACCGCATAGTATTGTACACAATGACCCATAGTGTTTGCATCACCGAAAAATCTTGTACACAATGACCCATGGTGTTTGCACCACCGCATAATCTTGTACACAATGACCCATGGCATTTACATCACTGCATAGCATTGTACACAATGACCCATGGTGTTTGCATCACCGCATAGTATTGTACACAATGACCCATAGTGTTTGCATCACCGCATAATCTTGTACACAATGACCCATGGTGTTTGCACCACCGCATAATCTTGTACACAATGACCCATGGTGTTTGCACCACCGCATAATCTTGTACACAATGACCCATGGTATTTGTACCACCGCATAGTATTGTGCACAATGACCCATGGTGTTTGCACCACTGCATAATCTTGTACACAATGACCCATGGTGTTTGCACCACAGCATAATCTTGTACACAATGACCCATGGTGTTTACATCACTGCATAGCATTGTACACAATGACCCATGGTGTTTGCATCACCGCATAGTATTGTACACAATGACCCATGGTGTTTGCACCACCGCACAATCTTGTACACAATAACCCATGGTGTTTGCACCACAGGATAATCTTGTACACAATGACCCATGGTGTTTGCACCACCGCATAGTATTGCACGCAATGACCCATGGTGTTTGCACCACCGCATAATCTTGTACACAATGACCCATGTTGTTTGTACCACTGCATAATCTTGTACACAACGACCCATGGTGTTTGCACCACAGCATAATCTTGTACACAATGACCCATGGTGTTTGCACCACCTGTTGGACAGGCCACATGAAAGACCCGCTCCCCCTCTGCCCGACCAGGCCCGAGCCCGGTCCCTCAAGTGTTACACACCACCACTTCACGTTTTCCGTCCCCTCCGGGACCCCTGCCTCTGAACATCTCGACCCCTTGGGCCCGATCCACTACTGGGCCGCGCGCCCGACCTGGGCGCCATCTTGGACACTGCACCACGAGGCCGCGTGGCCTCCGACCGACCCTAACCCTGGGCCTGGCCAGGCCTCAGACATCCCGGCACCAACATCCACCCAGGAGGTGAGTGGACTACTTGGCAGGTCAATGGGAGAAAGAGGTGTCGATGGCTCTCCCCCGCCAGGTACCGCTCGCCCCCAGCCTCCCCGGGCGCTGGCTCCACCCCCCTGCTGGGTGTCTGGACTCCCTCATCCTGGACCCACCGACCTCCAAGTGCGAGGGTCCGGACATCAAAGGGCAACAGCCCTATAACTGAGGCAGCTCCAGAGCAGGAAGGCAGTTGTATCTTGGAGTCGAGAGACGCAGAGAAGAACTCATCCTTGACGGACTACTGGCGCTGCCGTAGCCCTACCTTGTGAACTATCGTACTGCCTGCTGGCGCTGCCGCAACCTCCGTAAACCTTCATCGTCGTCGGGACCTGCTGGCGTGGCCGCGGACCGTTTGTACCTCCATCTTCATCGGGACCTGCTGGCTCCGCCGCGGACCGTCGCCACCTTCAACCATCTCGGGACCTGCTGGCTCCGCCGCGGCCCGGTCATCTAGAACGCCGAGCTCGAGGATTGAGAGCTATCCATCCACCCATTTGGTAACAAGACTGTCCCGCTACCCCTTTTCCCCACCAGAGACCCGAACCGAGGGGACCCCTGAGTCCAGACCTCCTTGTACCATTTGACCGTACTCGAAGAATTGCTGATAAAGTATCGTTTAACCTTATCCTTGTGTGGTGTCCGTCTGTGGGGGGGGAAGTTACTTGTCTGTACGATCGCTGGAGACGGCTCTCCCTGGAGACCTCTCCCCTTATACTCGGCTGACCCTCCCGGTCCGTCTAACATTGGTGGCCAGCGGCGCAATCCGAATCACCGCATAATCGTACAGAGAGTAGCTCACCCCACGACGAAATCACGATGACTACCAAAGAAAGCGGATCCACCGAGAAATTTCCGATGGAGAAAGTGGAAGAATACAGCCATCGTGAATTAAAACAATTCTGCATCGAACTAGGTATCGCTACCACCGGTCTAAGTACCAAAGATGATTTCAAACAGGCCCTGGAGTCCTGGGCAGAAACCGGGGCCGTCAGACCCCCGGAACAAAATATCGCAGCAGTAGAAAAAGACACCGCGGCTCCCGAGGAGCGAAGAACGGGTCTCTCGCAAGACGAGATCCAGGAACGAGAAAGAACAAGACTACATGAACTAGAAATGGCCCGGCTCAAAATGGATGGTGAACTCAAGTTGGCCGAACAGAAACTGAACTTAGAACATCTGAGGCTCCGAGAAGAAAGAGAGGAAAAACAGAGACAAAGAGAGCGCGAGGAAAAAAGACTGGCATATGAACATGAGCGCAAATTAGCTGAGATAGACTTACGCAAGCAGAACAAGGAATCAGGGGCAACCGAGCAACCCCGCACCCCGGGAGCAACAGATAAGAAGGTACACATCCCCAAGGATGTCGTCCGAGAATACTTCCGAGAGGACGACATCCAACAATGGTTCAAGGCCTACGAAATAGCTATGACCTCCCACCGGATCGACCGAAGCGACTGGGGAGCCGGTCTATGGGGGAGATTCCTCAATGAGGGCCGCGATGCCCTGCTACAGCTCCCGGACCATCTGATGACCTCCTATGACCACATGAAAGCGGCCCTCCTCACCCGCTATGGGCTCACACCCGAGATGTACCGCCAGAGGTTCAGAGACTGCACCCGCATCCCGGGTACAACTTGGGTGGAGTACGTTAACTATTTCAGCAGAGCCTTCGAGGGTTGGATCAAAGGAAGCAATGTCACAACTTACGAACAACTCTTCAATCTAATGGTGTGGGAGCATCTGTCAAACAATTGCTTCATCGAGCTCCGGCAGCACCTCCTCGATAGCAAATTGACTGATCCACGGCAACTCGCAGCCGAAGCTGACCGGTGGGAAATCACCAGAGTGGGCCGAAATGGGTCCTATGAACAGAACCGAAACCACCACGGTCAGCACCGTCCCCGAGGAGGAGGAGGGGGGGGCCAAGGAAGAGGAAGAGACAGCACTCCGGCCGCCCCCGCTGCCAGCACCACTCCCCCGGCCAACCGGGGCAGCACCCCGGCACGACCGGGATATAGGGCCAATGTCACGTGTCACCGATGCCAGCGAGTCGGCCACTACGCAAACGACCCAAATTGCCCACAGAACCAGAGCCCGAGACCCCGCCAGGTGGCTGCCGCTGCCCTGGGGGAAGAACAGATCTCCGAGGAACAAGAAGAATATGAGCAAGAACATCAAGAATGGGAGCCAGCCGCCATGGCTCTAGCCTGCTTAGGGGGGAAAGACATGGTCCCGCGGGTCCCCCTACCCGCTAACACCCGGAAGTACAGCCAATGGGTGAGCATCAATGGACGCCGGGCCGAAGCCCTCCGTGACACCTGGGCCAGTGTAACAGCCGTCCGCTGTCACCTGGTGACCCCAGAACAGTTCCTACCAAATATTCTCTGCCCTGTCCGTTCAGCCGATAACTCGGAAAGTCTGTGTCGGAGGACCTGCGTCCCTTTCGAATGGGGAGGAGTCTCCGGCATGTTGAAGGTGACGGTCCGAGATGATGCCCCCGTAGACTGCCTCCTGGGGAATGACCTTGAAAGCTCCCCGTGGGCAGCCGTAGAACGAAGAGAACACCTGGGGATGTTAGGCATCCCGGACTGGGCGTGCGTCACCACCCGGTCCATGGCCGCCCGGACCAATCCCCGACCCGAGGAACCTGAATGGCCGGCGCCTCCTCCCCCGGTCGCTCCAGTCGAAGACGCCGACCGTGCCGTCCCCCCAGAACCAGCTCAACCTCCGGACCTCTCTGGCCTCGACCAGTGGCATCAAGAGGGGGGCCCACACAGGAGCAGTTTCGCCAAGAGCAGAAGACCTGTCCCTCCCTCGAGGGACTCCGCCAACAAGCCCTCGCCCAGAGCGCAGGGGATACCTCCGGAACACATTGGGTCTATTGGGACAATGAGCTGCTATACAGTGAACAAAGGATCGCGGAGTTGGGGGCCAGTCGAGTGCTAGTGGTGCCCCTCCGTTTTAGAGACTTCTTGCTAAATCTGGCCCACGATGTCCCCCTGGCTGGACACCTGGGCCAGGATAAAACTTACAGCCGCCTAGTGACCCACTTCTTCTGGCCTAAAATGAGGAATGATGTACTCCAGCATTGCCGATCTTGCCCCACGTGCCAAGCCAGTGGGAAGAGCGGCCGCAAACTAAAAGCCCCCCTGAAACCATTTCCAGTGGTTACCACCCCGTTCGAGAGGGTCGGGATAGACATTGTGGGGCCCCTGGACCCCCGTACAGCACAAGGACATCGGTTCATCCTGGTACTGGTGGACCACGCCACCCGCTACCCCGAGGCTGTTCCTCTGCGAACTGTGACAGCCCCGGTAGTCGGCCGGGCCCTGATGGGGATCTTCTCCCGTGTGGGTTTCCCCCGAGAAGTCGTCAGCGACAGAGGCACGAACTTTATTTCAAAATATATGAAGTCCCTCTGGCAACAGTGTGGGGTCACCTACCGATTCACGACCCCCTATCACCCTCAAGGAAACGGACTCGTTGAGCGGTTCAACCGCACGCTCAAAGGGATGATTGGGGGGTTGGAAGAGCCCCTCCGTCGCCAGTGGGATGTGCTACTGCCGTGCCTCCTCTTCGCATATCGAGAGGTCCCCCAGAAGTCCCTCGGCTTCAGCCCGTTTGAACTGTTGTATGGACACCCCGTACGGGGACCGCTCAGCCTGGTCAAGGAAGGCTGGGAAATGCCCCCTCTAAAGAACCCTCCAGATGTCTTCAAATACCTCCTAACCCTCCGCAACCAGACCCGACGGTTCAGAGAGCTGGCAAAAGCAAACTTGGAGGCCAGTCAAGAGGACATGAAAAAGTGGTATGACCAAAATGCCTCCTCCATCGAATTTGAACCCGGCCAACAAGTATGGGTGATGTCCCCCACCGAACCATTCGCCCTGCAAGACAAGTGGATGGGGCCCTTCAAAGTAGTCGAGCGCAAGGGCCCTGTCACCTATCTCATCGACCTGGAAACCTCACGGAACCCCCTCCGGGTCCTCCACGCTAATAGACTGAAACCCCATTTCGTGCGTTTAGAACTCAGCCTCCTAATGGCCACAGACAATGGAGCCGAAGAAGACTCCGAACCCCTCCCTGACCTCCTACGGACTCGGGAGAAAGACGGCTCCGTGGACGGGGTCCGACTCTCGGAGGCCCTCACCCTGGAACAACGCCAAGAATGCCGAGACCTTCTGTTGCAGTTCGCCAGCCGGTTCTCCCTCACCCCAGGTGTCACCTCCTGGTGTGTGCACGACGTGGACACGGGGGACAGCCCCCCTATCCGCCACCGGGCCTACCGCGTACCAGATCGGGTACGGGCCTGCATCCAGGAAGAAGTAACCAAGATGCTCACGCTCGGGGTCATTGAGCCCTCAGACAGCCCCTGGGCCAGCCCAGTAGTACTGGTCCCCAAAGCAGCCACCCCCGGCACCACACCGGAACTCCGGTTCTGCGTCGACTACCGGGGCTTGAATGCAGTCACCAGAACAGACGCACATCCCATCCCCCGGGCAGATGAACTAATCGACCGCATGGGAGCTGCCCGCTACCTCAGCATTTTCGACCTGACGGCGGGCTACTGGCAGATCGGCCTCACACCCCGGGCCCAAGAACGATCTGCGTTTTCCACTCCTGACGGCCATTATCATTTCAAGGTCATGCCCTTCGGCATGAAGAATGCCCCAGCAACGTTTCAGCGACTCGTTAATCAGGTCTTGGCCGGACTCGAAGGATTCAGTGCCGCCTACCTAGACGACATCGCTGTATACAGCCACCACTGGTCCGACCACCTCCACCACCTCCGAGAGGTGCTAAAGGCCCTTCAGCGAGCTGGCCTCACGATCAAGGCCAGCAAATGCCAGATTGGTCAGGGGTCCGTGACCTACCTCGGACACCAGGTGGGAAGCGGCCTGGTGGCCCCTCTGCAGCTCAAGATCACCGCCATCCAGTCCTGGCAGCCCCCCATCACCCAGACCGAGGTACGCGCCTTTCTGGGACTCACGGGCTATTACCGACGGTTCGTGAAGGACTATGGTAGCATAGTGGGGCCCCTCACAGAACTCACGTCCAAAAATCAACCAAAGAAGGTCAACTGGACCCCAGATTGTCAAACAGCCTTCGAACAACTGAAGGCCGCCATGTGCTCCGCCCCTGTGCTTCAGGCCCCCGACTACAGCCGGGAATTCGTCGTCCAGACGGATGCCTCTGACCACGGCATTGGGGCGGTCCTGTCTCAATTGAACCCCGAAGGCCTTGATCAGCCAGTGGCCTTCATCAGTAGGCGACTCCTGCCTCGAGAACAACGCTGGAGCACCATCGAGAGGGAGGCCTTCACCGTGGTATGGGCCCTCAAAAAGCTCCGGCCCTATCTCTTTGGCACACACTTTCGGGTCCAGACCGATCATCGACCCCTGCAGTGGCTGATGCAGATGCGGGGGGAGAACCCAAAACTACTACGTTGGTCCATCTCCCTACAGGGGATGGACTTCACTGTGGAACATCGACCTGGGCAAGACCACGCCAACGCGGATGGCCTGTCACGCTTTTTCCGCCTCGACGAGGAGAGTCCCCAAGAGGATGGGTGACTCTCCCCGCCTTCAGCTGGTGGGGACGCATGTTGGACAGGCCACATGAAAGACCCGCTCCCCCTCTGCCCGACCAGGCCCGAGCCCGGTCCCTCAAGTGTTACACACCACCAATTCACGTTTTCCGTCCCCTCCGGGACCCCTGCCTCTGAACATCTCGACCCCTTGGGCCCGATCCACTACTGGGCCGCGCGCCCGACCTGGGCGCCATCTTGGACACTGCACCACGAGGCCGCGTGGCCTCCGACCGACCCTAACCCTGGGCCTGGCCAGGCCTCAGACATCCCGGCACCAACATCCACCCAGGAGGTGAGTGGACTACTTGGCAGGTCAATGGGAGAAAGAGGTGTCGATGGCTCTCCCCCGCCAGGTACCGCTCGCCCCCAGCCTCCCCGGGCGCTGGCTCCACCCCCCTGCTGGGTGTCTGGACTCCCTCATCCTGGACCCACCGACCTCCAAGTGCGAGGGTCCGGACATCAAAGGGCAACAGCCCTATAACTGAGGCAGCTCCAGAGCAGGAAGGCAGTTGTATCTTGGAGTCGAGAGACGCAGAGAAGAACTCATCCTTGACGGACTACTGGCGCTGCCGTAGCCCTACCTTGTGAACTATCGTACTGCCTGCTGGCGCTGCCGCAACCTCCGTAAACCTTCATCGTCGTCGGGACCTGCTGGCGTGGCCGCGGACCGTTTGTACCTCCATCTTCATCGGGACCTGCTGGCTCTGCCGCGGACCGTCGCCACCTTCAACCATCTCGGGACCTGCTGGCTCCGCCGCGGCCCGGTCATCTAGAACGCCGAGCTCGAGGATTGAGAGCTATCCATCCACCCATTTGGTAACAAGACTGTCCCGCTACCCCTTTTCCCCACCAGAGACCCGAACCGAGGGGACCCCTGAGTCCAGACCTCCTTGTACCATTTGACCGTACTCGAAGAATTGCTGATAAAGTATCGTTTAACCTTATCCTTGTGTGGTGTCCGTCTGTGGGGGGGGAAGTTACTTGTCTGTACGATCGCTGGAGACGGCTCTCCCTGGAGACCTCTCCCCTTATACTCGGCCGACCCTCCCGGTCCGTCTAACACCACCGCATAGTATTGTACCCAATGACCCATGGTGTTTGCACCACCGCATAATCTTGTACCCAATGACCCATGGTGTTTGCACCACCGCATAGTATTGTACCCAATGCCCCATCGTGTTTGCACCACCGCATAATCTTGTACACAATGACCCATGGTGTTTGTACCACTGCATAATCTTGTACACAATGCCCCATGGTGTTTGCACCACCGCATAATCTTGTACACAATGACCCATGGTGTTTGCACCACCGCATAGTTTTGTACCCAATGACCCATGGTGTTTGCACCACCGCATAATCTTATACACAATGACCCATGGTGTTTGTACCACTGCATAATCTTGTACACAATGCCCCATGGTGTTTGCACCACCGCATAATCTTGTACCCAATGACCCATGGCGTTTGCACCACCGCATAATCTTGTACACAATGACCCATGGTGTTTGTACCACTGCATAATCTTGTACACAATGCCCCATGGTGTTTGCACCACCGCATAATCTTGTACACAGTGACCCATGGTGTCTGCACCACCGCATAGTATTGTACACAATGACCCATGGTGTCTGCACCACCGCATAGTATTGTACACAATGACCCATGGTGTTTACATCACCGCATAGCATTGTACACAATGACCCATGATGTTTACATCACTGCATAGCATTGTACACAATGACCCATGATGTTTGCATCACGGCATAGTATTGTACACAATGACCCATAGTGTTTGCATCACCGCATAATCTTGTACACAATGACCCATGGTGTTTGCACCACCGCATAATATTGTACACAATGACCCATGGTGTTTACATCAGTGCATAGCATTGTACACAATGACCCATGGTGTTTGCATCACCGCATAGTATTGTACACAATGACCCATAGTGTTTGCATCACCGCATAATCTTGTACACAATGACCCATGGTGTTTGCACCACCGCATAATCTTGTACACAATGACCCATGGTGTTTGCACCACCGCATAATCTTGTACACAATGACCCATGGTACTTGTACCACCGCATAGTATTGTACACAATGACCCATGGTGTTTGCACCACTGCATAATCTTGTACACAATGACCCATGGTGTTTGCACCACAGCATAATCTTGTACACAATGACCCATGGTGTTTACATCACTGCATAGCATTGTACACAATGACCCATGGTGTTTGCATCACTGCATAGTATTGTACACAATGACCCATGGTGTTTGCACCACCGCATAATCTTGTACACAATGACCCATGGTGTTTGCACCACCGCATAATCTTGTACACAATGACCCATGGTGTTTGCACCACCGCATAATCTTGTACCCAATGACCCATGGTGTTTGCACCACCGCATAGTATTGTACCCAATGCCCCATGGTGTTTGCACCACCGCATAATCTTGTACACAATGACCCATGGTGTTTGTACCACTGCATAATCTTGTACACAATGCCCCATGGTGTTTGCACCACCGCATAATCTTGTACACAATGACCCATGGTGTCTGCACCACCGCATAGTATTGTACACAATGACCCATGGTGTCTGCACCACTGCATAGTATTGTACACAATGACCCATGGTGTTTACATCACCGCATAGCATTGTACACAATGACCCATGATGTTTACATCACTGCATAGCATTGTACACAATGACCCATGATGTTTGCATCACCGCATAGTATTGTACACAATGACCCATAGTGTTTGCAGCACCGCATAATCTTGTACACAATGACCCATGGTGTTTGCACCACCGCATAATATTGTACACAATGACCCATGGTGTTTACATCACTGCATAGCATTGTACACAATGACCCATGGTGTTTGCACCACCGCATAGTATTGTACACAATGACCCATAGTGTTTGCATCACCGCATAATCTTGTACACAATGACCCATGGTGTTTACATCACTGCATAGCATTGTACACAATGACCCATGGTGTTTGCACCACCGCATAGTATTGTACACAATGACCCATAGTGTTTGCAGCACCGCATAATCTTGTACACAATGACCCATGGTGTCTGCACCACCGCATAGTATTGTACACAATGACCCATGGTGTCTGCACCACCGCATAGTATTGTACAAAATGACCCATGGTGTTTACATCACCGCATAGCATTGTACACAATGACCCATGATGTTTACATCACTGCATAGCATTGTACACAATGACCCATGATGTTTGCATCACCGCATAGTATTGTACACAATGACCCATAGTGTTTGCAGCACCGCATAATCTTGTACACAATGACCCATGGTGTTTGCACCACCGCATAGCATTGTACACAATGACCCATGGTGTTTACATCACTGCATAGCATTGTACACAATGACCCATGGTGTTTGCATCACCGCATAGTATTGTACACAATGACCCATAGTGTTTGCATCACCGCATAATCTTGTACACAATGACCCATGGTGTTTGCACCACCGCATATTCTTGTACACAATGACCCATGGTGTTTGCACCACCGCATAATCTTGTACACAATGACCCATGGTATTTGTACCACCGCATAGTATTGTACACAATGACCCATGGTGTTTACATCACTGCATAGCATTGTACACAATGACCCATGGTGTTTGCATCACCGCATAGTATTGTACACAATGACCCATGGTGTTTGCACCACCGCATAATCTTGTACACAATGACCCATGGTGTTTGCACCACAGCATAATCTTGTACACAATGACCCATGGTGTTTGCACCACCGCATAGTATTGCACGCAATGACCCATGGTGTTTGCACCACCGCATAATCTTGTACACAATGACCCATGGTGTTTGTACCACTGCATAATCTTGTACACAACGACCCATGGTGTTTGCACCACAGCATAATCTTGTACACAATGACCCATGGTGTTTGCACCACCGCATAGTATTGTACCCAATGACCCATGGTGTTTGCACCACCGCATAATCTTGTACCCAATGACCCATGGTGTTTGCACCACCGCATAATCTTGTACCCAATGACCCATGGTGTTTGCACCACCGCATAGTATTGTACCCAATGCCCCATGGTGTTTGCACCACCGCATAATCTTGTACACAATGACCCATGGTGTTTGTACCACTGCATAATCTTGTACACAATGCCCCATGGTGTTTGCACCACCGCATAATCTTGTACACAATGACCCATGGTGTCTGCACCACCGCATAGTATTGTACACAATGACCCATGGTGTCTGCACCACCGCATAGTATTGTACACAATGACCCATGGTGTTTACATCACCGCATAGCATTGTACACAATGACCCATGATGTTTACATCACTGCATAGCATTGTACACAATGACCCATGATGTTTGCATCACCGCATAATCTTGTACACAATGACCCATGGTGTTTGTACCACTGCATAATCTTGTACACAATGCCCCATGGTGTTTGCACCACCGCATAATCTTGTACACAATGACCCATAGTGTTTGCAGCACCGCATAATCTTGTACACAATGACCCATGGTGTTTGCACCACCGCATAATATTGAACACAATGACCCATGGTGTTTACATCACTGCAAAGCATTGTACACAATGACCCATGGTGTTTGCACCACCGCATAGTATTGTACACAATGACCCATAGTGTTTGCATCACCGCATAATCTTGTACACAATGACCCATGGTGTTTACATCACTGCATAGCATTGTACACAATGACCCATGGTGTTTGCACCACCGCATAGTATTGTACACAATGACCCATAGTGTTTGCAGCACCGCATAATCTTGTACACAATGACCCATGGTGTCTGCACCACCGCATAGTATTGTACACAATGACCCATGGTGTCTGCACCACCGCATAGTATTGTACACAATGACCCATGGTGTTTACATCACCGCATAGCATTGTACACAATGACCCATGATGTTTACATCACTGCATAGCATTGTACACAATGACCCATGATGTTTGCATCACCGCATAGTATTGTACACAATGACCCATAGTGTTTGCAGCACCGCATAATCTTGTACACAATGACCCATGGTGTTTGCACCACCGCATAGCATTGTACACAATGACCCATGGTGTTTACATCACTGCATAGCATTGTACACAATGACCCATGGTGTTTGCATCACCGCATAGTATTGTACACAATGACCCATAGTGTTTGCATCACCGCATAATCTTGTACACAATGACCCATGGTGTTTGCACCACCGCATATTCTTGTACACAATGACCCATGGTGTTTGCACCACCGCATAATCTTGTACACAATGACCCATGGTATTTGTACCACCGCATAGTATTGTACACAATGACCCATGGTGTTTACATCACTGCATAGCATTGTACACAATGACCCATGGTGTTTGCATCACCGCATAGTATTGTACACAATGACCCATGGTGTTTGCACCACCGCATAATCTTGTACACAATGACCCATGGTGTTTGCACCACAGCATAATCTTGTACACAATGACCCATGGTGTTTGCACCACCGCATAGTATTGCACGCAATGACCCATGGTGTTTGCACCACCGCATAATCTTGTACACAATGACCCATGGTGTTTGTACCACTGCATAATCTTGTACACAACGACCCATGGTGTTTGCACCACAGCATAATCTTGTACACAATGACCCATGGTGTTTGCACCACCGCATAGTATTGTACCCAATGACCCATGGTGTTTGCACCACCGCATAATCTTGTACCCAATGACCCATGGTGTTTGCACCACCACATAGTATTGTACCCAATGCCCCATGGTGTTTGCACCACCGCATAATCTTGTACACAATGACCCATGGTGTTTATACCACTGCATAATCTTGTACACAATGCCCCATGGTGTTTGCACCACCGCATAATCTTGTACACAATGACCCATGGTGTTTGCACCACCGCATAGTATTGTACCCAATGACCCATGGTGTTTGCACCACCGCATAATCTTGTACACAATGACCCATGGTGTTTGTACCACTGCATAATCTTGTACACAATGCCCCATGGTGTCTGCACCACCGCATAGTATTGTACACAATGACCCATGGTGTAACCGCATATGGAGGCACGCAACACAGCAGGTGGTGGCTTGGGACTGAACGCCCTCGAACTGCAGATACAGCTGTGTCATCCGACCCTTGTTAGGTTTGAACTGTCCACTCCTAACAAACATACTGTATTCTACACATGACATAAGGGGCTTTCGTTCTGTCCCCTTCAGCTATTGGCTTCTTCGGCTCTGAAACCTACAGCCATTGGGTCAGACCTCAGAAGGATCGCAGTCTCGCCTTCTTTCTACTGGCTGGTTGCTTGTTGCCTTCCGCCTCCAGCGGAATGAAGGAGGGAATATTTTTCGTCTGACAAGTATGATTTGACATAAGAGTTTTCAATGTTTACCTCGTCTATCCGTTGCATGTACACAGGTATTCTTTCTTTAAATTGTTTGACTCTACAGCAGACATGTTTCGCTTCTTCTGTCAGTCCTTGAGTGAGTGTCGAACCCCTATGCTTTGCCAAAGCTTGTTGAACTCTTCTGGCTGACTGTTTCTTTCTCCCCATGTCCTCCACTTCTCTGGGACCACCAGAGGGGTCCCTGGCAGGCTTTCCTGCTCCCCCAGCACCCAGAGTCTACCGACATCCACAGACGCGGGGACCGGTGGCGGCAGCCCATTGACGTCCAAGGATGTCACCCTTATTACCTGCCCCCCCATTGAGACACCTGGAATGTGCCTCACTTCCTGGTCCCTGAGGGCTGCGCATGGACCACGCCTTACTACCTGCCCCAGGCTGATACAGACAGACGTACACCTTATCTATTACCCAACCTCCTTTATATGAGGATAGATGCATTATTTCCCCTCCCCCTACAGACATAGGGAGATCCCTGCCTTATTACATTTATCTTCATCGATATACATTGGATACGCACCTTATTGCCGGGGCCACTAGAATGATACAACTGCGCAGCCGCAGCGTTTTGCTGAAAATGATAGCTTTGCCTCATAATCCACCCTCTGCCGCATAATCTGCAGATTTTAGAAACAAAGCACTTTTATTTTCAGCTCAAGCGGTTCAAAAGTTACTAAAAGCGCCGCGACACAGTTTGCCGCACATTGGAAGCCCCTTTGCACGGAGAATCACCTTTCTGCAGCTTATCACTAGACTGGGGCGTTAAACTGGAACAACTGAGGTGCAACCAATGTCCAGACAGTGCCAATAAGTGTAAACAATAACAAATAACGACGGAATACTAGCATAAAATGTGCCACATTATGCCTCACAATTTCCTCTTCCTTGGAGCGTAATTTGTTCATCCCTGCAGCATAAATTGCCCCCTCACCTGCTCCATAAGTCCAGTGGCCCTGCTTACTGCGTGCCCCAATATTTATGGTTTCTGCCGAATTCCCTCTACTCGAGGTGCATATATGGATGCAAGCCTTGTTGTCTGTCCCCAGATCATATACAAGGGTTTAAGCCTTATTGTCTGTCCCCCAGATCCTATACATGGATGCAAGCCTTATTGTCTGTCCCCCAATCATATACATGGGTTTACGCCTTATTGTCTGTCCCCAGTTCATATACATGGGTTTACGCCTTATTGTCTGTCCCCCAATCATATACATGGGTTTACGCCTTATTGTCTGTCCCCAGTTCATATACATGGGTTTAAGCCTTATTGTCTGTCCCCCAATCATATACATGGGTTTAAGCCTTATTGTCTGTCCCCAGATCATATACATGGATTTAAGCCTTGTTGTCTGTCCCCAGATCATATACATGGGTTTAAGCCTTGTTGTCTGTCCCCAGATCATATACATGGGTTGAAGCCTTATTGTCTGTTCCCAGATCATATACATGGGTTTAAGCCTCATTGTCTGTCCCCCAGATCATATACATGGATGCAAGCATTGCTGTCTGTCCCTCAGTTCATATACATCGGTTCAAGCCTTACATGTATGCAAACCTTATTGTCTGTCCCCCAGATCATATACATGGATGCAAGCATTACTGTCTGTCCCTCAATTCATATACATCGGTGCAAGCCTTACATGGATGCAAACCTTATTGTCTGTCCCCCAGATCATATACATGGGTGCAAGCCTCATTGTCTGTCCTCCAGATCATATACATGGGTTACGCCTTATTGTCTGTCCCCCAGATCATATACATGGGTTTAAGACTTATTGTCTGTCCCCCAGTTCATATACATGAGTTTAAGCCTGTATTGTCTATCCCCCAGATGCTATACATGGGTGCCCCCCACATCATATGCATGGGTTTAAGCCTTATTGTCTGTCCCCAGATCCTATACATGGGTACAAGCCTCATTGTCTGTCCTCCAGATCATATACATGGGTTTAAGCCGTATTGTCTGTCCCCAGATCATATACATGGGTTTAAGCCTTATTGTCTGTCTCCCAGATCATATACATGGGTGCAACCCTTGTCTGTTCCACCGTTCATATACATCGGAGCAAGACCTATTGCCTGTCCCCAGTTAAGATACATGGGTGCAAGCCTGGTTGTCTGTCCCCCAGTTCATATACCTGGGTTCAAGCCTTATTGTCTGTCCCCCAGTTCATATACATGGGTTTAAGCCTTATTGTCTGTCCCCCAGTTCATATACATGGGTTTAAGCCTTGTTGTCTGTCCCCAGATCATATACATGGGTTTAAGCCTTGTTGTCTGTCCCCAGATCATATACATGGGTTTAAGCCTTGTTGTCTGTCCCAGATCATATACATGGGTTTAAGCCTTATTGTCTGTCCCCAGATCATATACATGGGTTTAAGCCTTGTTGTCTGTCCCCAGATCATATACATGGGTGCAAGCCTGGTTGTCTGTCCCCAGATCATATACATGGGTTTAAGCCTTGTTGTCTGTCCCCAGATCATATACATGGGTTTAAGCCTTATTGTCTGTCCCCAGTTCATATACCTGGGTTTAAGCCTTATTGTCTGTCCCCCAGTTCATATACATGGGTTTAAGCCTTATTGTCTGTCCCCAGTTCATATACCTGGGTTTAAGCCTTATTGTCTGTCCCCCAGTTCATATACATGGGTTTAAGCCTTATTGTCTGTCCCCCAGTTCAAATACCTGGGTTCAAGCCGTATTGCCTGTCCCCAGTTCATATACCTGGGTTTAAGCCTTATTGTCTGTCCCCCAGTTCATATACATGGGTTTAAGCCTTATTGTCTGTCCCCAGATCATATACATGGGTTTAAGCCTTATTGTCTGTCCCCAGATCATATACATGGACGCATGTATTATTACCCGAACCCTGATTGATATATTGTGAATACATTGCTTATTAACTGTAACCTCTTTGATACATGATGAGTCAACACATACAATTACAAAACTGTAGTTACAATAACTGCGTTGTTAGAGCGAATTCCAGTACTGCACAAGTCGGAACAATGACTTGCTCTAGGAGTCAGAAGGTGTTGGATTTAAAATCCAACACCTACCTTCCTTACTTTTCCACAGACTGGAGTTGGAATAGTAAATTATACTATTCCAACATCCAGCATCCCTCCCAAGGAAGCGGTTGTTCCGCCTTGTGGAGTAATGGCATGTGTTGTTACAACGCGGTCGTTGTAACAACTGTGTTGTCATTGCATGTGGAAAAAAACATGCATGGCAAGATGGTATATTTTCGAAACAGATCGATGCATAAATTATTATCTATACCCCAATTAATGTACCCCACATCTTCTTCTCACTCCCCATAACAAGGGTCTCTCACTTTCCTCCTGTATATGGTGTATGTGCTTGTGATTACGTCAGCTGTGGATGACGTCCATGTACTGTAGGAATTGTGTCCTTGCATTAAGGGTGAGGCTATTCTTATTAAATAAGTATGAAAACATGTGGTCTCAGTGTCTGGAGGTTGATACTTAAAATGGTATTGGCAAACCCAGTAGGTCTCATATTTAAAATATGATGCTAAGCAAACAGCTTGACCAATGATTGGTATACAACATAATGAAAACATTAAAAATAAAATAAAAATGTTCAGCGGTTTTTTGCATGTGGATGCACTGGCAGCCATCTTGGAATGCTTTATCTTTGTGAGTAAAAGCCATTCCAAGATGGCTGCCGATGTATGACACATTGGACACTTTGAAATAAGTCCTCTAAAAGAATAAGGTTTCTAAGATCACTGCTAGTGCACGTGCACACATGGAGGCACTGCGATGCTTTTGTACACATTGTAACACACCAATGGACCGCTTGCCTTTTTTTATGCTAGGTGTACCTTTCCAATATGGTTGATGGCCAATTTGAATGGTAAAATACATTTAAAAACCTGTAGGCATGGGATTGTAAAATAAAGGAGTGTCTGACTAGGAAGCAATATACAGCTACCAAGCTGTCACACAAAAAAGAGGACATGGTGGGGAGCAACAGTGGTGAGCTGGGCTACGGGGGTGAAAGCAACAGAGGAGAAGAGAGATTGGTTGTAGAGAATGAAAGAACCGGTGCAGAGACAAAAAGAGACAGATGAATGGAAGGGGATGGGGAACAACAAACACACTGGAAAGGGGGCAAAATGTAAAACAAAACAAACTCACAAAGCAAAGGGAGGATAAAAGTAACCCTGGGCGGTGAACTCCACTCCGCTTGCAGAGTTTGCAGAGTTTTCCACGCTACGTGGAGATCGCGAAGTTCCCCGAAATATCTGCTTCGCATTGTGGAGTGGAGTGTTTTCCTCGCTTGCATTTGTCAACTTCATGGTGGCATGCGCGAGCGAGGAAAATCCACCTCCTAGCGGGGCTTTTCCTCGTTCAGGATCATCAACATCAAGTTGGCGAGCGCGAGCTTTGATAATCATCCTCCCTGCGAGTTTTCTCAACGTGGAGTGGGGGGCAGATTTCTCGTTGCGAGTGGTCACGTATGCTCGCGACCGCTCACGTTGAGAAACTGTTCATTTGAGCTCAGAAAGCTGCAGCTCGAGTAAAAATCTCCTCGAGTGGTAGAAAGGAAAGCAGTGCCCGCTTGCGCTGTACATGGTGCCTGTTGCGATGATTGCATAGTGCGGAGAAGCATCCGGCACCGCAAATCACTGCAAACAGCATTTTTCTATCGCACTCTGCCACATGCGGAGCTCCGCGGAGAGGAGCTTTTTCCCACTTAGCGGAGTTCCGCGTAGCGGAAACTCCGTGAACTCTGCCCAGGGTTAGATAAAAAAAAAGCACATTCCCATTGACTGTTGAAAGAAAAAGCCAAAAGGTAGCGCAGTACCTGCAAGCTAAGCCACAGAAGGGGAGCAGGAAGACACTACGATTCTCTACTACCGCAAGGGGTTGGGCAGGGCCACCCTTAGGGTTCTATCACAGCAGGTGGTTGTAGGGGAGATATTTGGGTGCAGTGCTTTGCCTTTGTACTCATTTCTGAGACACACATTCTTGTTTACGGAGCAGAGGCACAAATCCCGCAGTAACTGATTGTTTCTGCCTTTCTTTAAAAAAAGTCTGCGAAAGCCCCGCGTGTAACATTTGTCTTTCTGCCAATATAGAAACTGATTTTCAAAGAATTGCGCATTTTTCACCTCAAGCTGCATTTTGATTTATAGGCGCCCTTTCTCCAGAAAATCTTTAGTCATTGGCATTATTTCTACACAGAGAGAGAGCTGCCTACCTTGGGCCAGCATTATCAAGGGCACAGACAAGCCTCTGCCACCTGTGCCAGAACCACGAGGGGCACTTACCTGGGTCAGTCCACCTCTGCCAGCATAATCAAGGGCACAGACCAGTCTCTGCCACCTGTGCCATTACCATCAGGAGCACAGACCTGGCTCTGCCTACCTGTGCCAGTACCATCAGGAGCACAGACCTGGCTCTGCCTACCTGTGCCAGTACCATCAGGGGCACAGACATGGCTCTGCCCACCTATTTCAGCATTATCAAGAGCACAGACAAGTCTCTGCCCACCTGTACCAGCATTATGAAGGGCACAGACCAGTCTCTGCCCACCTGTGCCAGCATTATCATGGGCACAGACCAGTCTCTGCCCACCTGTGCCAGCATTATGAAGGGCACAGACCAGTCTCTGCCCACCTGTGCCAGCATTATCATGGGCACAGACCAGTCTCTGCCCACCTGTGCCAGCATTATGAAGGGCACAGACATGGCCTTCTTTCTACACGGAGAGCGCTCTGCCAACGTGTGCCAGCATTATTAGGCGCACATACATGGCATTATTTCTACATGGAGATGGAGCTGTCCACCATGGGCCAGCATTATCAGGGGCACAGACAAGTATTTGCCAACATGTGCTGCATCATCAAGGGCACATACATGGCGTTACCCATGTGTGGAGAGGGCTCTGCCCACCCGCACCAGCATTATCAAGGATACAGACAAGTCCCTGCCAACATGTGCCAGAATCATCAAAGGCACAGCCATGGCTTTGCCCACCTGTGCCAGCATCATCAGGGGCACAGACCTTGAATTATCAACGGCACAGACATGTCTCTGCCACCTGTGCTAGTACCATCTGGGGCACAGGCATGGCTCCGCCCACCCGTGCCAGCATTATCAAGGGCATAGACATGGCATTATTCGTACATGGAGAGGGTCTGTCCACCCGTGCCTGCATTATAAAGGGCATAGACATGGCATTATTCGTACATGGAGAGGGTCTGTCCACCTGTGCCAGCATTATTAAGGGCACAGACATGGCTCTGCCCACCCGTGCCAGCATCACCAGAGAAACAGGCATGGTATTGTTTCTGCGTGGAGAAGGCTCTGCCCATCTGTGCCGGATTTATCAATAGCACAGGCACGGCAATGCACCTGCATGGTGAGAGCTCTGGGCACTTGTACCATCATTGGGGGCTCCGTTCACCCGTGCCAGCATTCTCAAGGGCACCAACATGGAATTATTCCCAAATGGAGAGGGCTCTGCCCAATTGTGCCATTATTATCAGGGCACAGACATGGCATTGTTTCCACCTGGAGATGCCTCTGCCCACCTGTGCCAGCCTTATCACAAGCACAGACATGGTATTATACCTACATGGAGACGGTTCTGTCCACCTGTACCAGCATTATCAATGGCACAGACCTGGAATGATTCCTGCAGCATGGCGAGAGCTCTGCTCACCTGTGCCATCCTTATCAAGAGCACAAACATGGCATTGTTTCCACCTGGAGATGCCTCTGCCCACCTGTGCCATCCTTATCAAGAGCACGAACATGGCATTGTTTCCACCTGGAGATGCCTCTGCCCACCTGTGCCAGCATTATCAAGAGCACAAACATGGCATTATTTCCAACTGGAGATGCCTCTGCCGACTTGTGCCAGCATTATCATGGGCACAGACAGGGCACTGTTTATGCATGAAGGGGAGTCTGATCACTTTTGCCAGCATGATCAAGGGCACAAACATGGCATTGTTTCTGCACGAAGAGGGTGCTGCCAACTCCATACCAGCTTTATAAGTACTGCAGAGGGGAAAAGAGGCTTCTTTCAGTGTTTTCATACATTTATGCTTTGGTGTCCATGTGTTTAGTGTGATATGTTTCTAAAATATCAGTGTGTGTTGCACTGAACTGTAATTTTAAAGTATCTCTCGGTTTTTCACCATTTGTTCATGGATGTCAATTCACTAAAATGCCAGGGGTAGTGAAAGAAACATCACATGCCATTTGACGTTTCCTTTCACTCTAACTTACATGCTGTTGGACTTGACCCTTCTGGCAGGTTCACCCCCAAAATTTTTTGCTTTTAATTGTGACTTGATGTTAGTGATTTTTGGCTTCTGAGCACTTTACCACTGTGTCCCAGGGTAAAGTGCGTGCGTGTAGTGAGGTTGGCCTGCCTTCCCATAGGAATGCATGTGGAATGTATGTGTCCCTGGTAGTTCCTGATGAGTGGGGAGTGCAAGGTCGAGTTTGGTGTGTGCGGACTCGTGTGATTAAATGCTGCGCGATGTTGTGTGCGGCATAAATGTATCTAGTGTGGAAGTGCCACTTCTAGAAGTTGGCCTGTCTGTGTATAAAAGGTAAATTGGCTGTCTGGCTTGTGATTGGCTGGAGCTGGCTGGTGTGCCAGGCTCCAGGAGTCAGGATGGGTCTGCCCCGGTGGAGAATGGGAGATCTGCATGTTGATGGCCGGGGAGGAGTGCACCTGGGACCTGAATAGAGCTGGCTTTCCCCACACAAGGCTGGCTCCAACCCCTGTGGTGCGTCTAATGTCACAAGCCTGGCCAGTGAATGGAAAGAGGGGTTGAGCACATCAGAGTGTGCCAAAACCAGCTGCGACTGGTTTTCCCCCACCCTGCAGACACAGACAACGGGGGAAAGGTGTATAAAAGAGGGGCTGAGATCCTTTGAAAAAGGTTCTCTTGCTGATCCTAATTTGGAGGTGACCTGCTGCTTCTGGGCACCAGGAGGACCGCCACTGGGACTGCCTCCCTGCCTGGAGGGCCCTGTGAGCTGGCCCCTGTGCCCAGCCTTTGCCCCCCCTACCTTTCTCTTCCTAAGAACTTTGTCTGGGACTCTGCCTTTAAAAAGCGCCAGGGGAGCGCTATTTCCTGAGTGCTGGGAGCACTCCTACTTTTATCTGCAGCCCGGAGCTGCTTTCGCCTCTCACGAGGGATTCCCCGGCGGGGAGATCCCCCCCCTTGTTGCCTATTTTCAAGGAAGGTGCCCACCCTGCCATTTGCCCAGCAGTTGGTCTAGTTTTGGCGGCGCGGGTGCCCACCCCGTTTATTTGCCCCGCTTATTTGCCGACTTTGGGTGCTCTTTAAACGGGTGCCAATCCCATTTTTAGTATTTAATTATAATGGGAGCCTACCCGTGTTCAACTGCCGCGGCGTGTGCCGCAAGAACAAACACCCTGGGCCGCTGCCTAGTGTGAACCAGAAGTACTTCCTCCCCGAACCTGAAGTCAACGGGAGCCCGCGCTCTGGTGTTAGCAGCAGAAGCGCCGGCGAGGCCGAGGAGGAGAGCGCCGCCCGCGGCATCTAGGGGACCGAGCCTGGCCGCCAGAGTGGTGCTGCTGCACGGGAGGCTCCGCAGTAGAGGTGAGCCCCGGAGTGCAGCTGGGGGAAGCGGAGAAAAGCCCGCCCAGCCAAACCCCAAGGAGAGCACCAGCACCAGAAGAAGACAGCCAGTGAGTGCCAAGGGGTCCGGGAGGGAAGCTCCTTGTGTATTCGGGTGCCTGAGATAGGCACTGTTGTATTTAAAGCCCACGAGGGCTCCAGGGGCAGTTGCTCATTCATAGTCCCCCAAGTGGAATTCCAACGATCCTGGGGGCATTTCGCACCGAGGGCCCGAGAGGCTCCTACACCCAGATTCTCTGGGGCATTCCTGGAGGTAGAGCGGCCCCGGCTGACAGCGGGTAACTCCCCCAGTGGTGGCACATCTCTTCAGAACCCACAAGGCTCCAACGACAGGGGTATTGTGTTGTTCAGAGCCACGAGGCTCCAGGAGGGGCATTGTTTTCTCGAGCCCCCAGTGCCGGACTCCCACGTGATTGGGGGCATTCTATTACTAAGAGCCCACGAGGCTCCCCACCTCCAATGTTATTTTGGGCCCCCTTGTCTACCTAAAAAGCCCAGAGGAGCTCTACAGCTGCCCAGCACTTAATAGGCAGCTGCTTCGTTTAGGCTTGCCCCTGTGCGCAGTTCTCCTTTGGCTGCCTGCGCAGCCTGCCCTGACTTTTCTGGACACAGGGCGTTTCATCCCCATAGAGGCCAAAGTGGCCTGGGGACAGTTCCGTTATTGTACCCTTGCGTGGGGTACGTGTTATGCCCTATGTGATCCTTTTGCGCAAATGTAATGACCTGCCTAATGTGATTTCTGCATCATGTGTAATGTCTTTGTGCCTATACTTCTGAATGTATTGTTATGCTTATGGGGTTGTTTTTTCTAGTATAGTTATACTAGTGAGTTCATGGTTCCCTGCGTGATATTTGCCTAAGGTGTTTAGGATTGCTTAGGTGGTACTTACCTTTTACCAGTGGATACTGGTTGTGCGCTACATTTGCTATTTGGTACTACAGTTATTATATGTTGTTAGACGGACCGGGAGGGTCGGCCGAGGTTACGGGGAGAGGTCTCCAGGGAGAGCCGTCTCCAACGACTGTACAGATAAGTAACTTCCCCCCCACAGACGGACACCACACAAGGTTGAAGGTTAACGAGACTTTATATGCAATTCTTAGGTTACGAGGATGGATACAAGGAGGTCTGGACTCAGGGGTCCCCTCGGTTCTAGTCTCTGGTTTAGGAAAGGGGTAGCGGGACAGTCTTAGTTACCAATGAGTACAAAATAGCTCTCAATCCTCGAGCTCGGCGTTCTAGATGATCGGGCCGTGGAGGAGCCAAGCAGGTCCCGAGATGGATGAAGGAAGGACGACGGTCCGCGGCGGAGCCTGCAGGTCCCGGTGGAAGATGACGGTTACAACGGTCCGCGGCCACGCCAGCAGATCCCGACGACGATGAAGGATGAAGGTTACGACGGCTGTGGCAGCGCCAACAGGCAGGACGATGGTGCACAGGACAGAGCTATGGCAGCGCCAGTAGTCCGTCCAGGATGAGTTCCTCTTTACGTCTCTCGACTCCAAGATACAACTGCCTTCCTGCTCTGGAGCTGCCCCAGTTATAGGGCTGGCGTGCTTTGATGTCCGGACCCTCGCACTTGGAGGTCGGGAGGTCCGGGATGGGGGAGTCCAGACACCCAGCAGGGGGGTGGAGCCAGCGCCCGGGGAGGCGATGGGCGAGCGGCACTTGGTGGGGGAGAGCCATTGGCACCTCTTTCTCCCATGGACTTGCCAAGTAGCCCGCTCACCTCCTGGGTGGAGGGTGGTGCCGGAATGTCTGAGGCCGGGCCAGGCCCAGGGTTGAGGTCGATCGGGGGCCAGGCGGCCTCGTGGTGGAGTGTCCAAGATGGCGCCCCAGGCTGGGCGCGTGGGCCGGCAGTGGATCGGACCCTCGAGGTCGGCAGGCTCGAGGGCAGGGGTCCCTGAGGGGACGGAGGACGTGCAATGGTGGTGTGTGGTACTTGCGGGACTGGGCTCAGGCCTGGTTGGGCCGGGGGAGAGCGGCCCTTCATGTGGCCTGTCCAACATGCGTCCCCCCCAGCTGAAGGCGGGGAGAGTTACCCATCCTCTTGGGGACTCTCCTCGTCGAGGCGGAAAAACCGGGACAGGCCATCCGCGTTGGCGTGATCTGGCCCAGGCCGGTGTTCGACTGTGAAGTCCATACCTTGCAAGGAGATGGACCAGCGTAGCAACTTTGGGTTCTCCCCCCGCATATGCATCAGCCATTGCAGGGGTCGGTGGTCGGTCTGCACCCGGAAGTGGGTGCCGAAAAGGTAGGGCCGGAGCTTCTTGAGGGCCCATACCACAGCGAAGGCTTCCCTCTCAATGGTGCTCCAGCGTTGCTCCCGTGGTAGGAGTCTCCGGCTGATGAAGGCCACCGGTTGATCAAGGCCTTCGGTGTTCACTTGAGACAGGACTGCCCCAATGCCCTGGTCGGAGGCGTCCGTCTGGACGACGAACTCCCGGCTGTAGTCTGGGGCCTGGAGCACAGGGGCGGAACACATGGCGGCCTTTAATTGTTCAAATGCAGTTTGACACTCTGGGGTCCAGGTGACTTTCTTGGGCTGGTTCTTTGACGTGAGTTCTGTGAGGGGCCCCACTATGGTACCATAGTCTTTTACGAACCTTCGGTAGTAGCCCGTGAGGCCCAGGAAGGCTCGTACCTCGGTTTGGGTGATGGGGGGCTGCCAGGCCTGGATGGCGGCAATTTTCAGCTGTAGCGGGGCCACTAGGCCGCTTCCCACCTGGTGTCCGAGGTAGGTTACAGACCCTTGCCCAATTTGACACTTGCTGGCCTTGATCGTGAGGCCAGCTCGCTGAAGGGCTTGCAGCACTGCTCGGAGGTGGTGGAGGTGCTCGGTCCAATGGTGGCTGTATACAGCGATGTCGTCTAGGTAGGCGGCGCTGAATCCTTCGAGCCCCGCCAGGACCTGATTGACGAGCCGTTGGAATGTTGCTGGGGCATTCTTCATGCCGAAGGGCATGACCGTGAAATGGTAATGGCCATCGGGGGTGGAGAAGGCAGAACGTTCTTGCGCCCGGGGTGTGAGGCCGATCTGCCAATAGCCTGCTGTCAAGTCGAAGATGCTGAGGTAGCGGGCAGCTCCCATTCGGTCGACTAGTTCATCTGCCCGGGGGATGGGGTGCGCGTCTGTTCTGGTGACCGCATTCAAGCCCCGGTAGTCGACGCAGAACCGGAGTTCGGGTGTGGTGCCGGGGGCAGCTGCTTTGGGGACCAGTACGACAGGGCTGGCCCAGGGACTGTCTGAGGGCTCGATGACCCCGATCGTGAGCATCTTGGCTATTTCTTCCTGGATGCAGGCCCGTACCCGGTCTGGCACGCGGTAGGCCCGGTGGCGGATAGGGGGGCTGTCCCCGGTATCCACATCGTGCACACACCAGGAAGTGACACCCGGGGTGAGGGAAAACAGGCTGGCGAACTGTGATAGGAGGGCTTGACACTCCTGGCGTTGTTCTCTGGTGAGGGCCTCTGAGAGCCGGACCCCATCCACGGAGCCGTCTTGCTCTTGAGTCCGTAGGAGGTCAGGGAGAGGCTCGGAGTCTTCTTCAACCCCAGTGTCTGTGGCCATCAGGAGGCTGAGCTCTGTTCGCACAAAGTGGGGCTTTAGTCTGTTAGCGTGGAGGACCCGGAGAGGGTTCCGGGAGGATTCCATGTCGATGAGATAAGTGGCAGGACCCTTGCGCTCTATTACTTTGAAGGGCCCCGTCCATTTGTCTTGCAGGGCGCATGGCTCAGTGGGGGACATCACCCATACCTGTTGGCCAGGTTCGAATTCAATGGATGAGGCATTCTGGTCATACCATTTTTTCATGTCCTCTTGACTGGCCTCTAGGTTGGCCTTCGCTAGTTCTCGGAACCGCCGGGTCTGGTTGCGGAGGGTGAGGAGGTACCGGAAGACATCTGGAGGGTTCTTTAGCGGAGGCATCTCCCAGCCTTCTTTGACGAGACTGAGCGGCCCTCGCACTGGATGTCCATATAGCAGTTCAAATGGGCTGAAGCCCAGGGATTTCTGGGGGACTTCTCGATATGCGAAGAGGAGGCACGGCAGCAGCACATCCCACTGGCGACGGAGGGGCTCTTCCAACCCCCCGATCATTCCCTTTAGTGTGCGGTTGAACCGCTCAACGAGTCCGTTCCCTTGAGGGTGATAGGGGGTCGTGAATCTGTAGGTGACCCCGCACTGTTGCCAGAGGGACTTCATGTATTTGGAAATAAAGTTCGTGCCTCTGTCGCTGACGACTTCTCGGGGGAAGCCCACACGGGAGAAGATCCCCATCAGGGCCCGGCCGACCACCGGGGCTGTCACAGTTCGCAGAGGAACAGCCTCAGGGTAGCGGGTGGCGTGGTCCACTAGCACCAGGATGAATCGATGGCCTTGTTTTGTGCGTGGGTCCAAGGGCCCCACAATGTCTATTCCGACTCTCTCAAACGGGGTAGTGACCACGGGAAAAGGTTGCAGGGGAGCCTTTAGTTTGCGGCCGCTCTTCCCACTGGCTTGGCACGTGGGGCAAGATCGGCAATGCTGGTGCACATCGTTTCTCATTTTGGGCCAGAAGAAGTGGGTCACTAGGCGACTGTAGGTTTTATCTTGTCCCAGATGTCCTGCCAGGGGGACATCGTGGGCCAGGTTTAACAGGAAGTCTCTGAAACGGAGGGGTACCACTAGTACTCGGTTGCTCCCCAGCTCGGCGATTCTTTGCTCGCTGTACAGCAGATCATTGTCCCAGTAGACCCAATGAGTTCCGGGGGTATCCCCTGCGCTTTGGGCGAGCGCTTGCTGGCGGAGTCCCTCGAGGGAGGGACAGGTCTTCTGTTCTTTGCGAAATTGTTCTTGCGTGGGCCCCCCTTCCTGAGGCCACTGGTCGAGGTTAGCGAGGTCGGTAGGTTGAGCTGGTTCGGCGGGAATGTTACGGTCGGTGTTTTCGGCCGGGGGGACCGAAGGCGGTGGCGCCGGCCATTCGGGTTCTTCTGGCTGGTGGTTGGCACGGGCGGCCATGGAACGGGTGGTGACGCACGCCCAGTCTGGGACGCCCAACATCCCCAGGTGTTCCTTTCGCTCCACGGCGGCCCACGGAGAGCTTTCCAGGTCATTGCCCAGGAGGCAGTCTACGGGGGCATCGTCTCGGACCGTCACTTTCAACATGCCGGAGACCCCCCCCCATTCGAAGGGGACGCAGGCCATCCGACACAGGCTCTCCGAGTTATCGGCTGATCGTACAGGGCAGAGAATGTTCGGTAGATACTGTTCTGGGGCCACCAGGTGACAGCGGACGGCTGTTACACTGGCCCCGGTGTCACGAAGGGCTTCGGCCTGGTGTCCATTGATGCTCACCCATTGGCTGTACTTCTGGGTGTTAGCGGGTAGGGGGACCCGCGGGACCATGTCTTTCCCCCCTAAGCAGGCTAGAGTCATGGCGGCTGGCTCCCACTCTTGATGCTCTTGTTCGTACTCTTCCTGTTCCTCGGAGATCTGTTCTTCCCCTAGGGCTGCAGCGGCCACTTGGCGGGGTCTTGGGCTCTGGTACTGCGGGCAGTTTGGGTCGTTCGCATAGTGGCCGACTCGTTGACATCGGTGACACGTGACATTGGCTCTGTACCCCGGTCGTGCTGGGGTGCTGCCCCGGTTGGCCGGGGGGGTGGTGTTGGTAGCGGGGGCGACCGGGGCGTTGTCTCTTCCTCGCCCTTGGCCCCCTCCTCCTCCTCTGGGTCGGTGCTGACCATTGTTGTTCCGGTTCTGTTCGTAGGACCCATTCCGGCCCACTCTGGTGATCTCCCACCGGTCAGCTTCGGCTGCGAGCTGCCGGGGATCCGTTAACTTGCTGTCGAGGAGGTGTTGGCGGAGTTCAATGAAGCAATTGTTCGACAGATGCTCCCATACCATTAGGTTAAATAGTTGCTCGTAGGTCGTGACGCTGCTTCCTCGGATCCAGCCCTCGAAGGCTCGGCTAAAGTATGTTACATAGTCCACCCAAGTTGTACCCGGGATGCGGGTGCAGTCTCGGAACCTCTGACGGTACATCTCGGGTGTGAGACCATAGCGGGTGAGGAGGGCCGCTTTCATATGGTCGTAGGAGGTCATCTGGTGGTCCGGGAGCTGTAGTAGGGTGTCGCGGCCCTCATTGAGGAATCTTCCCCAGAGACCGGCTCCCCAGTCGCTTCTATCGATCCGGTGTGCAGTCATAGCGATTTCATAGGCTTTAAACCATTGCTGGATGTCGTCCTCTCTGAAGTATTCTCGGACAACATCCTTGGGGATGTGTACCTTTTTGTCTGTGGCCCCTGAGGTGGGGGGTCGCTCGGGTACCCCTGCTTCTTTATTCTGCTTGCGTAGGTTGATCTCGGCTAGGTTTCGTTCGTGTTCGTACGCTAGTTTTTTTTCCTCGAGCTCCCTTTGTCTCTGTTTCTCCTCTCTTTCTTCTCGGAGACGCAGGTGCTCTAAGTTGATTTTTTGTTCGGCCAACTTAAGTTCAACGTCCATTTTAAGTCGGGCCATTTCTAGTTCGTGTAGTCGGGTCCTTTCTCTTTCCTGGATCTCGCCTTGCGAGAGACCCGTTCTTTGCCCTTCCGGGGCCGTGGTCGTTTTTTCTACGGTGCTTTGATCAGGGGTTCCGGCAGCCCCGGTTTCTGCCCAAGATTCTAGGGCATGCTTAAAATCGTCCTTGGTACTCAGTCCGGTGGTAGCGATACCCAGTTCGATGCAGAATTGTTTAAGTTCACGATGGTTGTACTCCTCCAATTTCTCCATTTGGAATTTCTCGGTTGATCCGCTCTCTTTCGTGGTCATTGTGACTTCGTCGTGGGGTGAGCTACTCTCTGTACGTTTATGCGGTGATTCGGATCGCGCCGCTGGCCACCAATGTTAGACGGACCGGGAGGGTCGGCCGAGGTTACGGGGAGAGGTCTCCAGGGAGAGCCGTCTCCAACGACTGTACAGATAAGTAACTTCCCCCACACAGACGGACACCACACAAGGTTGAAGGTTAACGAGACTTTATATGCAATTCTTAGGTTACGAGGATGGATACAAGGAGGTCTGGACTCAGGGGTCCCCTCGGTTCTAGTCTCTGGTTTAGGAAAGGGGTAGCGGGACAGTCTTAGTTACCAATGAGTACAAAATAGCTCTCAATCCTCGAGCTCGGCGTTCTAGATGATCGGGCCGTGGAGGAGCCAAGCAGGTCCCGAGATGGATGAAGGAAGGACGACGGTCCGCGGCGGAGCCTGCAGGTCCCGGTGGAAGATGACGGTTACAACGGTCCGCGGCCACGCCAGCAGATCCCGACGACGATGAAGGATGAAGGTTACGACGGCTGTGGCAGCGCCAACAGGCAGGACGATGGTGCACAGGACAGAGCTATGGCAGCGCCAGTAGTCCGTCCAGGATGAGTTCCTCTTTACGTCTCTCGACTCCAAGATACAACTGCCTTCCTGCTCTGGAGCTGCCCCAGTTATAGGGCTGGCGTGCTTTGATGTCCGGACCCTCGCACTTGGAGGTCGGGAGGTCCGGGATGGGGGAGTCCAGACACCCAGCAGGGGGGTGGAGCCAGCGCCCGGGGAGGCGATGGGCGAGCGGCACTTGGTGGGGGAGAGCCATTGGCACCTCTTTCTCCCATGGACTTGCCAAGTAGCCCGCTCACCTCCTGGGTGGAGGGTGGTGCCGGAATGTCTGAGGCCGGGCCAGGCCCAGGGTTGAGGTCGATCGGGGGCCAGGCGGCCTCGTGGTGGAGTGTCCAAGATGGCGCCCCAGGCTGGGCGCGTGGGCCGGCAGTGGATCGGACCCTCGAGGTCGGCAGGCTCGAGGGCAGGGGTCCCTGAGGGGACGGAGGACGTGCAATGGTGGTGTGTGGTACTTGCGGGACTGGGCTCAGGCCTGGTTGGGCCGGGGGAGAGCGGCCCTTCATGTGGCCTGTCCAACATATGTTCTATGTCATAAGCGTTATTCCTACAAAGTGCTAATTCTACCAAGTGCTAGTTCTAAAAGTGCTTATTCCTGACAGTGGCCCACGTGGCCCTGTCCCATGTATATAATCCCCTGTAAATTCTGCCCGTGCCTCTGGCACATTGTAAAGTTTGTATTTATTATCTAATGTGTTTGGTATAATACAAAGGCTATTTTTATATATAACCTTGTGTGGAGTTTCCTTTGTGGTGGGCCTTGGGTGTTGTTGCTGGGTGCGTGCGCAAATGCTTTACACATCGCCTCTGAGATAAGCCTGACTGCTCGTGTCAAGCTACCAAGGGGGTGAGCAGGGTTTATCTTGGCGGGTGACTTACTTGCCCTGACGTAGAATGGTGGTTTCTGCCTGACTTTGGCGCAAGCCTTAGCCAACCAGAAATCGCTATTTCTAACACATGCTCACACTTACAAACACACATTCACACATGCAACCACTGTCTCAGATAAACACAATCTCACCAGCAAGCACGCACAAAATATACATTTAAAATATTTCGTTGTTTACCTCACCTGACAGGGAGTGTCATCTTTCAGCTAACTGTACATTATATTTTATTAACCCCGGGCGGAGACCTCTGCTCTGCTTGCGGAGTGTGTGGAGATTTGCCTTTCAGCAGGGAACGCAGAAAAGGCAAATCTCTGCACACTCAGTAGCGGAGCGGAGTTAGCCAGCCCCCGCCCCCTTTTAAGAAGTAAGTTTACATTAATTAAAAAGAAACTTAAAAACACTTACATCTGTACTACAGCATCCCTGGGCTGCCCTCCTCTTCTTCCTCGTCGTACTGGTAATGCTTGAGAACAAATAGGGCATGCGCATGTGCCCGCGCATGCGCATTTCTTGCAGTGGTGGAGACGTTTGGTGTCCACTGTATAGGAGGGTGCAGGAGGTTAGGAGTAGGGGTGGGCGGAAGTCGCGGAAGGGACTATTGTGGAGAGGCGCGGAGATTGAACCAATCACTGTGCCTCTCCACAATATTTCCGTTGCGCGAGCCCGCCCGCCGCCTGCCACCTGCTTCCCGCCCGCCTTATTAAATTATATTTAAATGGTAAAATACAACTTAAATAACACTTACCTTATTGCGCCACAAACTTCTGCATCGCGGCTTCATCTTTGAAACTGCGCATACGCTGGAGCTTGCGCATGCGCAGACTCCTGCGCATGCGCAGTTTCCACGTTTGCCCTGTTTTTCCGCCTTCTTTGCGGAAGGTGCAAATTTCCGCACATTCCGTGGGCGGAACGGAAATGTCCGCTCACCCTTAGTTAGGAGGGAGCTGGCCCCCAGTACTACAGTAGTAAAGGGAGCTGTGTCCAAGAGGTTAGGAGGGAGCTGGCCCATAGTACTACAGTAGTAAATGGAGCTGTGTCCAAGAGGTTAGGAGGGAGCTGGCCCCCAGTACTACAGTAGTAAATGGAGCTGTGTGCAAGAGGTTAGGAGGGAGCTGGCCCCCAGTACTACAGTAGTAAATGGAGCTGTGTCCAAGAGGTTAGGAGGGAGCTGGCCCCCAGTACTACAGTAGTAAATGGAGCTGTGTGCAAGAGGTTAGGAGGGAGCTGGCCCCCAGTACTACAGTAGTAAATGGAGCTGTGTGCAAGAGGTTAGGAGGGAGCTGGCCCCCAGTACTACAATAGTAAAGGGAGCTGGGTGCAGGGTCTAGGGGGGAGCTAGCCCCAAGTACTACAATCATAAAGGGAGCTTGGTGCAGGGGCTAGGAGGAGCTAACCCCCATACTTCAATAGTAAAGGGAGCTGTGTGCAGGGGCTAGGAGGGAGCAGGCGCCCAGTACTACAATAGTAAAGGGAGCTGTGTGCAGGGTGCTATAAGCGAGCTGCTCCCAAGTAATATAATAGTAAAAGGAGGTGTGTGTTAAGATAGAAGACGCTACTAGAGACGAGTAGGACCTGACTTTGGGGTATCGGAGGGTGCAGGGGCTAGGAGGTGGCTGCCAGTACTACCAGTACTACAATATTAAAAGGGAGCTGGGTGCAGGGCCTCAGAGGGCGCTGGGTGCAGGGCCTCGGAGCGCGCTGGGTGCAGGGCCTGTGAGGGCGCTGGTTGCAGGCCTCGGAGGGCGCTGGGTGCAGGGCCTGTGAGGGCGTTGGGTGCAGGGCCTGTGAGGGCGTTGGGTGCAGGGCCTGTGAGGGCGCTGGGTGCAGGGCCTCGGAGGGCGCTGGGTGCAGGGCCTGTGAGGGCGCTGGGTGCAGGCCTGTGTGGGCGCTGGGTGCAGGCCTGTGTGGGCGCTGGGTGCAGGGCCTGTGAGGGCGCTGGGTGCAGGGCCTGTAAGGGCGCTGGATGCAGGCCTCGGAGCGCGCTGGGTGCAGGCCTGTGAGGGCGCTGGGTGCAGGGCCTGTGAGGGCGTTGGGTGCAGGGCCTGTGAGGGCGTTGGGTGCAGGGCCTGTGAGGGCGTTGGGTGCAGGGCCTGTGAGGGCGCTGGGTGCAGGGCCTGTGAGGGCGCTGGGTGCAGGCCTCGGAGGGCGCTGGGTGCAGCCCTTTGAGGGCGCTGGGTGCAGGGCCTCGGGGGGCGCTGGGTGCAGGGCCTCGGAGGGCGCTGGGTGCAGGCCTGTGAGGGCGCTGGGTGCAGGGCCTCGGGGGGCGCTGGGTGCAGGGCCTCGGAGGGCGCTGGGTGCAGGGCCTGTGAGGGCCCTGGGTGCAGGCCTGTGAGGGCGCTGGGTGCAGGGCCTGTGAGGGCGCTGGGTGCAGGCCTCGGAGGGCGCTGGGTGCAGGGCCTGTGAGGGCCCTGGGTGCAGGCCTGTGAGGGCGCTGGGTGCAGGGCCTCGGAGGGCGCTGGGTGCAGGGCCTGTGAGGGTGCTGGGTGCAGGGCCTGTGAGGGCGTTGGGTGCAGGGCCTGTGAGGGCGCTGGGTGCAGGGTCTCGGGGGGCGCTGGGTGCAGGGTCTGTGAGGGCGCTGGGTGCAGGCCTGTGAGGGCGCTGGGTGCAGGGCCTCGGGGGGCGCTGGGTGCCGGGCCTGTGAGGGCGCTGGGTGCAGGCCTGTGTGGGCGCTGGGTGCAGGGCCTGTGAGGGCGCTGGGTGCAGGCCTCGGAGGGTGCTGGGTGCAGAGCCTGTGAGGGCGTTGGGTGCAGGGCCTGTGAGGGCGCTGGGTGCAGGGCCTCGGGGGGCGCTGGGTGCAGGGCCTGTGAGGGCGCTGGGTGCAGGCCTGTGTGGGCGCTGGGTGCAGGCCTGTGTGGGCGCTGGGTGCAGGCCTGTGTGGGCGCTGGGTGCAGGGCCTGTGAGGGCGCTGGGTGCAGGGCCTGTAAGGGCGCTGGGTGCAGGGCCTGTGAGGGCGCTGGATGCATGCCTCGGAGCGCGCTGGGTGCAGGCCTGTGAGGGCGCTGGGTGCAGGGCCTGTGAGGGCGTTGGGTGCAGGGCCTGTGAGGGCGCTGGGTTCAGGGCCTGTGAGGGCGCTGGGTGCAGGCCTCGGAGGGCGCTGGGTGCAGGCCTTTGAGGGCGCTGGGTGCAGGCCCTTTGAGGGGCTCTGGGTGCAGGGCCTGTGAGGGTGCTGGGTGCAGGGCCTGTGAGGGCGTTGGGTGCAGGGCCTGTGAGGGCGCTGGGTGCAGGGCCTCGGGGGGCGCTGGGTGCAGGGTCTGTGAGGGCGCTGGGTGCAGGCCTGTGAGGGCGCTGGGTGCAGGGCCTCGGGGGGCGCTGGGTGCAGGGCCTGTGAGGGCGCTGGGTGCAGGCCTGTGTGGGCGCTGGGTGCAGGGCCTGTGAGGGCGCTGGGTGCAGGGCCTGTGAGGGCGCTGGGTGCAGGGCCTGCGAGGGCGCTGGGTGCAGGCCTCGGAGGGTGCTGGGTGCAGGGCCTGTGAGGGCGTTGGGTGCAGGGCCTGTGAGGGCGCTGGGTGCAGGGCCTCGGGGGGCGCTGGGTGCAGGGCCTGTGAGGGCGCTGGGTGCAGGCCTGTGTGGGCGCTGGGTGCAGGCCTGTGTGGGCGCTGGGTGCAGGGCCTGTGAGGGCGCTGGGTGCAGGGCCTCGGAGGGCGCTGGGTGCAGGGCCTGTGAGGGCGCTGGGTGCAGGGCCTGTGGGGGCGCTGGGTGCAGGGCCTGTGAGGGCGCTGGGTGCAGGGCCTCGGAGGGCGCTGGGTGCAGGGCCTGTGAGGGCGCTGGGTGCAGGGCCTGTGAGGGCGCTGGGTGCAGGGCCTGTGAGGGCGCTGGGTGCAGGGCCTGTGAGGGCGCTGGGTGCAGGCCTGTGTGGGCGCTGGGTGCAGGCCTGTGTGGGCGCTGGGTGCAGGGCCTGTGAGGGCGCTGGGTGCAGGGCCTCGGAGGCGCTGGGTGCAGGGCCTGTGAGGGCGCTGGGTGCAGGGCCTGTGAGGGCGCTGGGTGCAGGGCCTGTGGGGGCGCTGAGTGCAGGGCCTGTGAGGGTGCTGGGTGCAGGGCCTGTGAGGGAGCTGGGTGCAGGGCCTCGGGGGGCGCTGGGTGCAGGGTCTGTGAGGGCGCTGGGTGCAGGCCTGTGAGGGCGCTGGGTGCAGGGCCTCGGGGGGCGCTGGGTGCAGGGCCTGTGAGGGCGCTGGGTGCAGGGCCTGTGAGGGCGCTGGGTGCAGGGCCTGTGAGGGCGCTGGGTGCAGGGCCTCGGGGGCGCTGGGTGCAGGGTCTGTGAGGGCGCTGGGTGCAGGCCTGTGAGGGCGCTGGGTGCAGGGCCTCGGGTGGCGCTGGGTGCAGGGCCTGTGAGGGCGCTGGGTGCAGGCCTGTGTGGGCGCTGGGTGCAGGGCCTGTGAGGGCGCTGGGTGCAGGGCCTCGGAGGGCGCTGGGTGCAGGGCCTGCGAGGGCGCTGGGTGCAGGCCTCGGAGGGTGCTGGGTGCAGGGCCTGTGAGGGCGTTGGGTGCAGGGCCTGTGAGGGCGCTGGGTGCAGGGCCTCGGTGGGCGCTGGGTGCAGGGCCTGTGAGGGCGCTGGGTGCAGGCCTGTGTGGGCGCTGGGTGCAGGCCTGTGTGGGCGCTGGGTGCAGGGCCTGTGAGGGCGCTGGGTGCAGGGCCTGTGAGGGCGCTGGGTGCAGGGCCTGTGAGGGCGCTGGGTGCAGGGCCTGTGGGGGCGCTGAGTGCAGGGCCTGTGAGGGCGCTGGGTGCAGGGCCTGTGAGGGCGCTGGGTGCAGGGCCTGTGAGGGCGCTGGGTGCAGGCCTGTGTGGGCGATGGATGCCAGCCTGTGTGGGCGCTGGGTGCAGGGCCTGTGAGGGCGCTGGGTGCAGGGCCTGTGAGGGCGCTGGGTGAAGGGCCTGTGAGGGCGCTGGTTGCAGGCCTCGGAGGGCGCTGGGTGCAGGGCCTGTGAGGGCGCTGGGTGCAGGGCCTGTGGGGGCGCTGGGTGCAGGCCTGCGAGGGCGCTGGGTGCAGGCCTCGGAGGGTGCTGGGTGCAGAGCCTGTGAGGGCGTTGGGTGCAGGGCCTGTGAGGGCGCTGGGTGCAGGGCCTCGGGGGGCGCTGGGTGCAGGGCCTGTGAGGGCGCTGGGTGCAGGCCTGTCAGGGCGCTGGGTGCAGGCCTGTGTGGGCGCTGGGTGCAGGCCTGTGTGGGCGCTGGGTGCAGGGCCTGTGAGGGCGCTGGGTGCAGGGCCTGTAAGGGCGCTGGGTGCAGGGACTGTGAGGGCGCTGGATGCATGCCTCGGAGCGCGCTGGGTGCAGGCCTGTGAGGGCGCTGGGTGCAGGGCCTGTGAGGGCGTTGGGTGCAGGGCCTGTGAGGGCGCTGGGTTCAGGGCCTGTGAGGGCGCTGGGTGCAGGCCTCGGAGGGCGCTGGGTGCAGGCCTTTGAGGGCGCTGGGTGCAGGCCCTTTGAGGGGCTCTGGGTGCAGGGCCTGTGAGGGTGCTGGGTGCAGGGTCTGTGAGGGCGTTGGGTGCAGGGCCTGTGAGGGCGCTGGGTGCAGGGCCTCGGGGGGCGCTGGGTGCAGGGTCTGTGAGGGCGCTGGGTGCAGGCCTGTGAGGGCGCTGGGTGCAGGGCCTCGGGGGGCGCTGGGTGCAGGGCCTGTGAGGGCGCTGGGTGCAGGCCTGTGTGGGCGCTGGGTGCAGGGCCTGTGAGGGCGCTGGGTGCAGGGCCTGTGAGGGCGCTGGGTGCAGGGCCTGCGAGGGCGCTGGGTGCAGGCCTCGGAGGGTGCTGGGTGCAGGGCCTGTGAGTGCGTTGGGTGCAGGGCCTGTGAGGGCGCTGGGTGCAGGGCCTCGGGGGGCGCTGGGTGCAGGGCCTGTGAGGGCGCTGGGTGCAGGCCTGTGTGGGCGCTGGGTGCAGGCCTGTGTGGGCGCTGGGTGCAGGGCCTGTGAGGGCGCTGGGTGCAGGGCCTCGGAGGGCGCTGGGTGCAGGGCCTGTGAGGGCGCTGGGTGCAGGGCCTGTGGGGGCGCTGGGTGCAGGGCCTGTGAGGGCGCTGGGTGCAGGGCCTCGGAGGGCGCTGGGTGCAGGGCCTGTGAGGGCGCTGGGTGCAGGGCCTGTGAGGGCGCTGGGTGCAGGGCCTGTGAGGGCGCTGGGTGCAGGGCCTGTGAGGGCGCTGGGTGCAGGGCCTGTGAGGGCGCTGGGTGCAGGCCTGTGTGGGCGCTGGGTGCAGGCCTGTGTGGGCGCTGGGTGCAGGGCCTGTGAGGGCGCTGGGTGCAGGGCCTCGGAGGCGCTGGGTGCAGGGCCTGTGAGGGCGCTGGGTGCAGGGCCTGTGAGGGCGCTGGGTGCAGGGCCTGTGGGGGCGCTGAGTGCAGGGCCTGTGAGGGCGCTGGGTGCAGGGCCTGTGAGGGCGCTGGGTGCAGGGCCTCGGGGGGCGCTGGGTGCAGGGTCTGTGAGGGCGCTGGGTGCAGGCCTGTGAGGGCGCTGGGTGCAGGGCCTCGGGGGGCGCTGGGTGCAGGGCCTGTGAGGGCGCTGGGTGCAGGGCCTGTGAGGGCGCTGGGTGCAGGGCCTCGGAGGGCACTGGGTGCAGTGCCTGCGAGGGCGCTGGGTGCAGGCCTGTGTGGGCGCTGGGTGCAGGGCCTGTGAGGGCGCTGGGTGCAGGGCCTGTGGGGGCGCTGGGTGCAGGGCCTGTGAGGGCGCTGGGTGCAGGGCCTCGGAGGGCGCTGGGTGCAGGGCCTCTGAGGGCGCTGGGTGCAGGGCCTGTGAGGGCGCTGGGTGCAGGGCCTGTGAGGGCGCTGGGTGCAGGGCCTGTGAGGGCGCTGGGTGCAGGGCCTGTGAGGGCGCTGGGTGCAGGCCTGTGTGGGCGCTGGGTGCAGGCCTGTGTGGGCGCTGGCTGCAGGGCCTGTGAGGGCGCTGGGTGCAGGGCCTGTGAGGGCGCTGGGTGCAGGGCCTGTGAGGGCGCTGGGTGCAGGGCCTGTGAGGGCGCTGGGTGCAGGGCCTGTGGGGGCGCTGAGTGCAAGGCCTGTGAGGGCGCTGGGTGCAGGGCCTGTGAGGGCGCTGGGTGCAGGGCCTGTGAGGGCGCTGGGTGCAGGCCTGTGTGGGCGCTGGGTGCCGGCCTGTGTGGGCGCTGGGTGCAGGGCCTGTGAGGGCGCTGGGTGCAGGGCCTGTAAGGGCGCTGGGTGCAGGGCCTGTAAGGGCGCTGGGTGCAGGCCTCGGAGGGCGCTGGGTGCAGGGCCTGTGAGGGCGCTGGGTGCAGGGCCTGTGGGGGCGCTGGGTGCAGGCCTGTGAGGGCGCTGGGTGCAGGGCCTGTGGGGGCGCTGGGAGCAGGCCTGTGAGGGCGCTGGGTGCAGGGCCTGTGGGGGCGCTGGGTGCAGGCCTGTGAGGGCGCTGGGTGCAGGGCCTGTGAGGGCGCTGGGTGCAGGGCCTGTGAGGGCGCTGGGTGCAGGGCCTGTGAGGGCGCTGGGTGCAGGCCTGTGAGGGCGCTGGGTGCAGGGCCTGTGGGGGCGCTGGGTGCAGGCCTGTGAGGGCGCTGGGTGCAGGGCCTGTGGGGGCGCTGGGTGCAGGGCCTGTGTGGGCGCTGGGAGCATGGCCTCGGAGGGCGCTGGGTGCAGGGTCTGTGAGGGCGCTGGGTGCAGGGCTTGTGAGGGCGCTGGGTGCAGGCCTGTGTGGGCGCTGGGTGCAGGCCTGTGAGGGCGCTGGGTGCAGGGCCTGGGAGGGCGCTGGGTGCAGGGCCTGTGAGGGCGCTGGGTGCAGGGCCTGTGAGGGCGCTGGGTGCAGGCCTGTGTGGGCGCTGGGTGCAGGCCTGTGTGGGCGCTGGGTGCAGGGCCTGTGAGGGCGCTGGGTGCAGGGCCTCTGAGGGCGCTGGGTGCAGGGCCTGTGAGGGCGCTGGGTGCAGGGCCTGTGTGGGCGCTGGGTGCAGGGCCTGTGGGGGCGCTGGGTGCAGGGCCTGTGAGGGCGCTGGGTGCAGGCCTGAGAGGGCGCTGGGTGCAGGCCTGTGAGGGCGCTGGGTGCAGGGCCTGTGAGGGCGCTGGGTGCAGGCCTGTGAGGGCGCTGGGTGCAGGCCTGTGAGGGCGCTGTGTGAAGGCCTGTGAGGGCGCTGGGTGCAGGGCCTGTGAGGGGGCTGGGTGCAGGGCCTGTGCGGGCGCTGGGTGCAGGGCATCGGAGTGCGCTGGGTGCAGGGCCTGTGAGGGCGCTGGGTGCAGGGCCTGTGAGGGCGCTGGGTGCAGGGCCTGTGCGGGCGCTGGGTGCAGGGCATCGGAGGGCGCTCGGTGCAGGGCCTGTGAGGGCGCTGGGTGCAGGGCCTGTGCGGGCGCTGGGTGCAGGGCATCGGAGGGCACTGGGTGCAGGCCTGTGTGGGCGCTGGGTGCAGGCCTGTGAGGGCGCTGGGTGCAGGCCTGTGAGGGCGCTGGGTGCAGGGCCTGTGAGGGCGCTGGATGCAGGCCTCGGAGCGCGCTGGGTGCAGGCCTGTGAGGGCGCTGGGTGCAGGGCCTGTGAGGGCGTTGGGTGCAGGGCCTGTGAGGGCGCTGGGTGAAGGGCCTGTGAGGGCGCTGGTTGCAGGCCTCGGAGGGCGCTGGGTGCAGGGCCTGTGAGGGCGCTGGGTGCAGGGCCTGTGGGGGCGCTGGGTGCAGGCCTGCGAGGGCGCTGGGTGCAGGCCTCGGAGGGTGCTGGGTGCAGAGCCTGTGAGGGCGTTGGGTGCAGGGCCTGTGAGGGCGCTGGGTGCAGGGCCTCGGGGGGCGCTGGGTGCAGGGCCTGTGAGGGCGCTGGGTGCAGGCCTGTCAGGGCGCTGGGTGCAGGCCTGTGTGGGCGCTGGGTGCAGGCCTGTGTGGGCGCTGGGTGCAGGGCCTGTGAGGGCGCTGGGTGCAGGGCCTGTAAGGGCGCTGGGTGCAGGGACTGTGAGGGCGCTGGATGCATGCCTCGGAGCGCGCTGGGTGCAGGCCTGTGAGGGCGCTGGGTGCAGGGCCTGTGAGGGCGTTGGGTGCAGGGCCTGTGAGGGCGCTGGGTTCAGGGCCTGTGAGGGCGCTGGGTGCAGGCCTCGGAGGGCGCTGGGTGCAGGCCTTTGAGGGCGCTGGGTGCAGGCCCTTTGAGGGGCTCTGGGTGCAGGGCCTGTGAGGGTGCTGGGTGCAGGGTCTGTGAGGGCGTTGGGTGCAGGGCCTGTGAGGGCGCTGGGTGCAGGGCCTCGGGGGGCGCTGGGTGCAGGGTCTGTGAGGGCGCTGGGTGCAGGCCTGTGAGGGCGCTGGGTGCAGGGCCTCGGGGGGCGCTGGGTGCAGGGCCTGTGAGGGCGCTGGGTGCAGGCCTGTGTGGGCGCTGGGTGCAGGGCCTGTGAGGGCGCTGGGTGCAGGGCCTGTGAGGGCGCTGGGTGCAGGGCCTGCGAGGGCGCTGGGTGCAGGCCTCGGAGGGTGCTGGGTGCAGGGCCTGTGAGTGCGTTGGGTGCAGGGCCTGTGAGGGCGCTGGGTGCAGGGCCTCGGGGGGCGCTGGGTGCAGGGCCTGTGAGGGCGCTGGGTGCAGGCCTGTGTGGGCGCTGGGTGCAGGCCTGTGTGGGCGCTGGGTGCAGGGCCTGTGAGGGCGCTGGGTGCAGGGCCTCGGAGGGCGCTGGGTGCAGGGCCTGTGAGGGCGCTGGGTGCAGGGCCTGTGGGGGCGCTGGGTGCAGGGCCTGTGAGGGCGCTGGGTGCAGGGCCTCGGAGGGCGCTGGGTGCAGGGCCTGTGAGGGCGCTGGGTGCAGGGCCTGTGAGGGCGCTGGGTGCAGGGCCTGTGAGGGCGCTGGGTGCAGGGCCTGTGAGGGCGCTGGGTGCAGGGCCTGTGAGGGCGCTGGGTGCAGGCCTGTGTGGGCGCTGGGTGCAGGCCTGTGTGGGCGCTGGGTGCAGGGCCTGTGAGGGCGCTGGGTGCAGGGCCTCGGAGGCGCTGGGTGCAGGGCCTGTGAGGGCGCTGGGTGCAGGGCCTGTGAGGGCGCTGGGTGCAGGGCCTGTGGGGGCGCTGAGTGCAGGGCCTGTGAGGGCGCTGGGTGCAGGGCCTGTGAGGGCGCTGGGTGCAGGGCCTCGGGGGGCGCTGGGTGCAGGGTCTGTGAGGGCGCTGGGTGCAGGCCTGTGAGGGCGCTGGGTGCAGGGCCTCGGGGGGCGCTGGGTGCAGGGCCTGTGAGGGCGCTGGGTGCAGGGCCTGTGAGGGCGCTGGGTGCAGGGCCTCGGAGGGCACTGGGTGCAGTGCCTGCGAGGGCGCTGGGTGCAGGCCTGTGTGGGCGCTGGGTGCAGGGCCTGTGAGGGCGCTGGGTGCAGGGCCTGTGGGGGCGCTGGGTGCAGGGCCTGTGAGGGCGCTGGGTGCAGGGCCTCGGAGGGCGCTGGGTGCAGGGCCTCTGAGGGCGCTGGGTGCAGGGCCTGTGAGGGCGCTGGGTGCAGGGCCTGTGAGGGCGCTGGGTGCAGGGCCTGTGAGGGCGCTGGGTGCAGGGCCTGTGAGGGCGCTGGGTGCAGGCCTGTGTGGGCGCTGGGTGCAGGCCTGTGTGGGCGCTGGCTGCAGGGCCTGTGAGGGCGCTGGGTGCAGGGCCTGTGAGGGCGCTGGGTGCAGGGCCTGTGAGGGCGCTGGGTGCAGGGCCTGTGAGGGCGCTGGGTGCAGGGCCTGTGGGGGCGCTGAGTGCAAGGCCTGTGAGGGCGCTGGGTGCAGGGCCTGTGAGGGCGCTGGGTGCAGGGCCTGTGAGGGCGCTGGGTGCAGGCCTGTGTGGGCGCTGGGTGCCGGCCTGTGTGGGCGCTGGGTGCAGGGCCTGTGAGGGCGCTGGGTGCAGGGCCTGTAAGGGCGCTGGGTGCAGGGCCTGTAAGGGCGCTGGGTGCAGGCCTCGGAGGGCGCTGGGTGCAGGGCCTGTGAGGGCGCTGGGTGCAGGGCCTGTGGGGGCGCTGGGTGCAGGCCTGTGAGGGCGCTGGGTGCAGGGCCTGTGGGGGCGCTGGGAGCAGGCCTGTGAGGGCGCTGGGTGCAGGGCCTGTGGGGGCGCTGGGTGCAGGCCTGTGAGGGCGCTGGGTGCAGGGCCTGTGAGGGCGCTGGGTGCAGGGCCTGTGAGGGCGCTGGGTGCAGGGCCTGTGAGGGCGCTGGGTGCAGGCCTGTGAGGGCGCTGGGTGCAGGGCCTGTGGGGGCGCTGGGTGCAGGCCTGTGAGGGCGCTGGGTGCAGGGCCTGTGGGGGCGCTGGGTGCAGGGCCTGTGTGGGCGCTGGGAGCATGGCCTCGGAGGGCGCTGGGTGCAGGGTCTGTGAGGGCGCTGGGTGCAGGGCTTGTGAGGGCGCTGGGTGCAGGCCTGTGTGGGCGCTGGGTGCAGGCCTGTGAGGGCGCTGGGTGCAGGGCCTGGGAGGGCGCTGGGTGCAGGGCCTGTGAGGGCGCTGGGTGCAGGGCCTGTGAGGGCGCTGGGTGCAGGCCTGTGTGGGCGCTGGGTGCAGGCCTGTGTGGGCGCTGGGTGCAGGGCCTGTGAGGGCGCTGGGTGCAGGGCCTCTGAGGGCGCTGGGTGCAGGGCCTGTGAGGGCGCTGGGTGCAGGGCCTGTGTGGGCGCTGGGTGCAGGGCCTGTGGGGGCGCTGGGTGCAGGGCCTGTGAGGGCGCTGGGTGCAGGCCTGAGAGGGCGCTGGGTGCAGGCCTGTGAGGGCGCTGGGTGCAGGGCCTGTGAGGGCGCTGGGTGCAGGCCTGTGAGGGCGCTGGGTGCAGGCCTGTGAGGGCGCTGTGTGAAGGCCTGTGAGGGCGCTGGGTGCAGGGCCTGTGAGGGGGCTGGGTGCAGGGCCTGTGCGGGCGCTGGGTGCAGGGCATCGGAGTGCGCTGGGTGCAGGGCCTGTGAGGGCGCTGGGTGCAGGGCCTGTGAGGGCGCTGGGTGCAGGGCCTGTGCGGGCGCTGGGTGCAGGGCATCGGAGGGCGCTCGGTGCAGGGCCTGTGAGGGCGCTGGGTGCAGGGCCTGTGCGGGCGCTGGGTGCAGGGCATCGGAGGGCACTGGGTGCAGGCCTGTGTGGGCGCTGGGTGCAGGCCTGTGAGGGCGCTGGGTGCAGGCCTGTGAGGGCGCTGGGTGCAGGGCCTGTGAGGGCGCTGGATGCAGGCCTCGGAGCGCGCTGGGTGCAGGCCTGTGAGGGCGCTGGGTGCAGGGCCTGTGAGGGCGTTGGGTGCAGGGCCTGTGAGGGCGCTGGGTGCAGGGCCTGTGAGGGCGCTGGGTGCAGGCCTCGGAGGGTGCTGGGTGCAGGCCTTTGAGGGCGCTGGGTGCAGGCCCTTTGAGGGGCTCTGGGTGCAGGGCCTGTGAGGGTGCTGGGTGCAGGGCCTGTGAGGGCATTGGGTGCAGGGCCTGTGAGGGCGCTGGGTGCAGGGCCTCGGGGGCGTTGGGTGCAGGGTCTGTGAGGGCGCTGGGTGCAGGCCTGTGAGGGCGCTGGGTGCAGGGCCTCGGGTGGCGCTGGGTGCAGGGCCTGTGAGGGCGCTGGGTGCAGGCCTGTGTGGGCGCTGGGTGCAGGGCCTGTGAGGGCGCTGGGTGCAGGGCCTCGGAGGGCGCTGGGTGCAGGGCCTGCGAGGGCGCTGGGTGCAGGCCTCGGAGGGTGCTGGGTGCAGGGCCTGTGAGGGCGTTGGGTGCAGGGCCTGTGAGGGCGCTGGGTGCAGGGCCTCGGTGGGCGCTGGGTGCAGGGCCTGTGAGGGCGCTGGGTGCAGGCCTGTGTGGGCGCTGGGTGCAGGCCTGTGTGGGCGCTGGGTGCAGGGCCTGTGAGGGCGCTGGGTGCAGGGCCTGTGAGGGCGCTGGGTGCAGGGCCTGTGAGGGCGCTGGGTGCAGGGCCTGTGAGGGCGCTGGGTGCAGGGCCTGTGGGGGCGCTGAGTGCAGGGCCTGTGAGGGTGCTGGGTGCAGGGCCTGTGAGGGCGCTGGGTGCAGGGCCTGTGAGGGCGCTGGGTGCAGGCCTGTGTGGGCGCTGGATGCCGGCCTGTGTGGGCGCTGGGTGCAGGGCCTGTGAGGGCGCTGGGTGCAGGGCCTGTGAGGGCGCTGGGTGAAGGGCCTGTGAGGGCGCTGGTTGCAGGCCTCGGAGGGCGCTGGGTGCAGGGCCTGTGAGGGCGCTGGGTGCAGGGCCTGTGGGGGCGCTGGGTGCAGGCCTGTGAGGGCGCTGGGTGCAGGGCCTGTGGGGGCGCTGGGTGCAGGCCTGTGAGGGCGCTGGGTGCAGGGCCTGTGGGGGCGCTGGGTGCAGGCCTGTGAGGGCGCTGGGTGCAGGGCCTGTGAGGGCGCTGGGTGCAGGGCCTGTGAGGGCGCTGGGTGCAGGGCCTGTGAGGGCGCTGGGTGCAGGCCTGTGAGGGCGCTGGGTGCAGGGCCTGTGGGGGCGCTGGGTGCAGGGCCTGTGTGGGCGCTGGGAGCATGGCCTCGGAGGGCACTGGGTGCAGGGTCTGTGAGGGCGCTGGGTGCAGGGCCTGTGAGGGCGCTGGGTGCAGGCCTGTGTGGGCGCTGGGTGCAGGCCTGTGAGGGCGCTGGGTGCAGGGCCTCGGAGGGCGCTGGGTGCAGGGCCTCGGAGGGCGCTGGGTGCAGGGCCTGTGAGGGCGCTGGGTGCAGGCCTGTGTGGGCGCTGGGTGCAGGCCTGTGTGGGCGCTTGTTAGACGGACCGGGAGGGTCGGCCGAGGATGAGGGGAGCGGTCTCCAGGGAGAGCCGACTCCAGTGACCGTACAGACAAGTAACTTCCCCCCCACAGACGGACACCACACAAGGGTAAGGTTCAACGAGATTTTATAGGCGATTCTTAAAGTACGATAAAATGGTACAAGGAGGTCTGGACTCAGGGGTCCCCTCGATTCTGGTCTCTGGTTTGGGGAAAGGGTAGCGGGACAGTCTTGGTTACCAAAAGATGGAAATAGCTCTCAATCCTCGAGCTCGGCGTTCTAGATGATCGGGCCGCGGCGGAGCCAGCAGGTCCCGAGATGGACGAAGGAAGCGACGGTCCGCGGCGGAGCCAGCAGGTCCCGAAGAAGATGATGGTTGCAAACGGTCCGCGGCCACGCCAGCAGGTCCCGACGACGATGAAGGATTACGAAGGTTACGAAGGTTGCGGCAGCACCAGCAGGCAGGGCGATGGTGCACAAGGCAGAGCTACGGCAGCGCCAGTAGTCCGTCAAGGATGAGTTCTTCTTTACGTCTCTCGACTCCAAGATACAACTGCCTTCCTGCTCTGGAGCTGCCCCAGTTATAGGGCTGGTGTTCTTTGATGTCCGGACCCTCGCACTTGGAGGTCGGGAGGTCCGGGATGGGGGAGTCCAGACACCCAGCAGGGGGGTGGGGCCAGCGCCCGGGGAGGCGAAGGGCGAGCGGCACTTGGCGGGGAGAGCCATCGACACCTCTTTCTCCCATTGACTTGCCAAGTAGCCCGCTCACCTCCTGGGTGGATGGTGGTGCCGGGATGTCTGAGGCCTGGCCAGGCCCAGGGTTGAGGTCGATCGGGGGCCAGGCGGCCTCGTGGTGGAGTGTCCAAGATGGCGCCCAGGATGGGCGCGCGGGCCAGCAGTGGATCGGGTCCACGAGGTCGATATGTTCGAAGGCAGGGGTCCCTGAGGGGACGGAGGACGTGCAATGGTGGTGTGTGGTACCTGTGTGACCGGGCTCGGACCGGGTGGGGCCGGGGGAGAGCGGCCCTTCATGTGGCCTGTCCAACATGCGTCCCCCCCAGCTGAAGGCGGGGAGAGTTACCCATCCTCTTGGGGACTCTCCTCGTCGAGGCGGAAGAACCGGGACAGGCCATCTGCGTTGGCGTGATCCGGCCCAGGCCGGTGTTCAACTGTAAGTCCATCCCTTGTAGGGAGATGGACCAACGTAGTAACTTCGGGTTTTCCCCCCGCATCTGCATCAGCCACTGCAGGGGTCGGTGATCGGTCTGCACCCGAAAGTGTGTGCCAAAGAGGTAGGGCCGGAGCTTCTTGAGGGCCCATACCACAGCGAAGGCCTCCCTCTCTATGGTGCTCCAGCGTTGTTCCCGTGGTAGGAGGCACCTGCTGATGAAGGCCACTGGCTGATCAAGGCCTTCGGTGTTCACTTGAGACAGGACTGCCCCAATGCCATGGTCGGAGGCATCCGTCTGGACGACGAACTCCCGGTTGTAGTCGGGGGCCTGGAGCACCGGGGCGGTACACATGGCGGCTTTCAATTGTTCGAATGCTGTTTGGCACTCCGGGGTCCAGTTGACTTTTTTGGGTTGATTTTTTTGACGTGAGTTCTGTGAGGGGCCCCACGATAGTACCATAGTCTTTCACGAACCTTCGGTAATAGCCCGTGAGGCCCAGGAAGGCTCGTACCTCGGTCTGGGTGATGGGTGGCTGCCAGGACTGGATGGCGGCAATTTTGAGCTGCAGAGGGGCCACCAGGCCGCTTCCCACCTGGTGCCCGAGGTAGGTCACAGATCCTTGCCCAATTTGACATTTGCTGGCCTTGATCGTGAGGCCAGCTCGCTGAAGGGCTTGCAGCACTGCTCGGAGGTGGTGGAGGTGCTCGGACCAATGGTGGCTGTATACAGCGATGTCGTCTAGGTAGGCGGCACTGAACCCTTCGAGCCCCGCCAGGACCTGATTGACGAGCTGCTGAAATGTTGCTGGGGCATTTTTCATGCCGAAGGGCATGACCTTGAAATGGTAATGCCCATCGGGTAGTGGAAAAGGCAGAACGTTCTTGGGCCCGGGGTGTGAGGCCGATTTGCCAGTAGCCCGCCGTCAGGTCGAAAATGCTGAGGTAGCGGGCAGCTCCCATGCGGTCGATTAGTTCATCCGCCCGGGGGATGGGATGTGCGTCTGTTCTGGTGACCGCATTCAAGCCCCGGTAGTCGACGCAGAACCGGAGTTCCGGTGGGGTGCCAGGGGCGGCCGCTTTGGGGACCAGTACTACAGGACTGGCCCAGGGGCTGTCTGAGGGCTCGATGACCCCGAGTGTGAGCATTTTGGCTACCTCTTCCTGGATGCAGGCCCGTACCCGATCTGGCACGCGGTAGGCCCGGTGGCGGATAGGGGGGCTGTCCCCCGTGTCCACACCGTGCACACACCAGGAAGTGACCCCTGGGGTGAGGGAGAACAGGTTGGCGAACTGTGACAGGAGGACTCGACACTCCTGGTGTTGCTCTCGGGTGAGGGCCTCCGAGAGTCGGACCCCATCCACGGAGCCGTCTTTCTCCTGAGTCCGTAGGAGGTCAGGGAGGGGCTCGGAGTCCTCTTCAACCCCATTGTCGGTGGCCATCAGGAGGCCGAGTTCGGAGCGCACAAAGTGGGGTTTCAGTCTGTTAGCGTGGAGGACCCGGAGGGGGTTCCGGGAAGATTCCATGTCGATGAGATAGGTGGCAGGACCCTTGCGCTCGACTACTTTGAAGGGCCCCGTCCACTTGTCTTGCAGGGCGCAGGGTTCGGTGGGGGACATCACCCATACCTGTTGCCCAGGTTCAAATTCGATGGAGGAGGCATTCCGGTCATACCACTTTTTCATGTCCTCTTGACTGGCCTCTAGGTTGGCTTTTGCCAGCTCTCTGAACCGCCGGGTCTGGTTGCGGAGTGTTAGGAGGTACCGGAAGATATCTGGTGGGGTCTTTAGAGGGGGCATCTCCCAGCCCTCTTTGACTAGGCTGAGCGGCCCCCGCACTGGATGTCCATATAGCAGTTTGTTAGACGGACCGGGAGGGTCGGCCGAGACTACGGGGAGAGGTCTCCGGGGAGAGCCGTCTCCAACGACTGTACAGACAAGTAACTTCCCCCCCACAGACGGACACCACACAAGATTGACGGTTAACGAGACTTTATAGGCAATTCTTAGGTTACGATAATATGATACAAGGAGGTCTGGACTCAGGGGTCCCCTCGGTTCTAGTCTCTGGCTTAGGAAAGGGGTAGCGGGACAGTCTTTGTTACCAATGAGTGAAAAATAGCTCTCAATCCTCGAGCTCGGCGTTCTAGATGATCGGGCCGCGGCGGAGCCAGGCAGGTCCCGATATGGACGAAGGAAGACGACGGTCCGCGGCGGAGCCTGCAGGTCCCGGTGAAGATGACGGTTACAACGGTCCGCGGCCACGCCAGCAGGTCCCGACGACGATGAAGGATAAGGAGGTTGCGAAGGCTGTGGCAGCGCCAACAGGCAGGACGATGGTGCACAAGACAGAGCTACGGCAGCGCCAGTAGTCCGTCAAGGATGAGTTCCTCTTTACGTCTCTCGACTCCAAGATACAACTGCCTTCCTGCTCTGGAGCTGCCCCAGTTATAGGGCTGGCGGGCTTTGATGTCCGGACCTTCGCACTTGGAGGTCGGGAGGTCCGGGATGAGGGAGTCCAGACACCCAGCAGGGGGGTGGAGCCAGCACCCGGGGAGGCAATGGGCGAGCGGTACTTGGCGGGGGGAGAGCCATCGGCACCTCTTTCTCCCATTGACTTGCCAAGTAGCCCGCTCACCTCCTGGGTGGAGGGTGGTGCCGGAATGTCTGCGGCCGGCCAGGCCCAGGGTTGAGGTCGATCGGGGGCCAGGCGGCCTCGTGGTGGAGTGTCCAAGATGGCGTCCCAGGCTGGGCGCGTGGGCCGGCAGTGGATCGGGCCCACGAGGTCAATATGCTCGAGGGCAGGGGTCCCGGAGGGGACGGAGGACGTGCAATGGTGGTGTGTGGTACCTGCGTGACTGGACTCAGGCCTGGTTGGGCCGGGGGAGAGCGGCCCTTCATGTGGCCTGTCCAACATGCGTCCCCCCCAGCTGAAGGCGGGGAGAGTTACCCATCCTCTTGGGGACTCTCCTCGTCGAGGCGGAAAAACCGGGACAGGCCATCCGCATTGGCGTGATCTGGCCCGGGCCGGTGTTCGACTGTGAAGTCCATACCTTGCAAGGAGATGGACCAGCGTAGCAACTTTGGGTTTTCCCCCCGCATATGCATCAGCCACTGCAGGGGTCGGTGGTCGGTCTGCACCCGAAAGTGGGTGCCAAAAAGGTAGGGCCGGAGCTTCTTGAGGGCCCATACCACAGCGAAGGCTTCCCTCTCTATGGTGCTCCAGCGTTGCTCCCGTGGCAGGAGTCTCCGGCTGATGAAGGCCACCGGTTGATCAAGGCCTTCGGTGTTCACTTGAGACAGGACTGCCCCAATGCCCTGGTCGGAGGCGTCTGTCTGGACGACGAACTCCCGGCTGTAGTCCGGGGCCTGGAGCACAGGGGCGGAACACATGGCGGCCTTCAATTGTTCAAATGCAGTTTGACACTCTGGGGTCCAGTTGACTTTCTTGGGCTGATTCTTTGACGTGAGTTCTGTGAGGGGCCCCACTATGGTACCATAGTCTTTCACGAACCTTCGGTAATAGCCCGTGAGGCCCAGGAAGGCTCGTACCTCGGTTTGGGTGATGGGGGGCTGCCAGGCCTGGATGGCGGCAATTTTCAGCTGCAGAGGAGCCACTAGGCCGCTTCCCACCTGGTGTCCGAGGTAGGTTACAGATCCTTGCCCAATTTGGCACTTGCTGGCCTTGATCGTGAGGCCAGCTCGCTGAAGGGCTTGCAGCACTGCTCGGAGGTGGTGGAGGTGCTCAGTCCAATGGTGGCTGTATACAGCGATGTCGTCTAGGTAGGCGGCGCTGAATCCTTCGAGCCCCGCCAGGACCTGATTGACGAGTCGTTGGAATGTTGCTGGGGCATTCTTCATGCCGAAGGGCATGACCGTGAAATGGTAATGGCCATCGGGGGTGGAGAAGGCAGAACGTTCTTGTGCTCGGGGTGTGAGGCCGATCTGCCAATAGCCTGCTGTCAGGTCGAAGATGCTGAGGTAGCGGGCAGCTCCCATTCGGTCGACTAGTTCGTCTGCCCGGGGGATGGGATGTGCGTCTGTTCGGGTGACCGCATTCAAGCCCCGGTAGTCGACGCAGAACCGGAGTTCCGGTGTGGTGCCGGGGGCAGCTGCTTTGGGGACCAGTACGACAGGGCTGGCCCAGGGACTGTCTGAGGGCTCGATGACCCCGAGCGTGAGCATCTTGGCTACTTCCTCCTGGATGCAGGCCCGTACCCGATCTGGCACGCGGTAGGCCCGGTGGCGGATAGGGGGGCTGTCCCCGGTGTCCACATCGTACACACACCAGGAAGTGACCCCTGGGGTGAGGGAGAACAAGCTGGCGAACTGTGACAGGAGGGTTTGACACTCTTGGCGTTGTTCTCTGGTGAGGGCCTCCGAGAGCCGGACCCCATCCACGGAGCCGTCTTGCTCCTGAGTCCGTAGGAGGTCAGGGAGAGGTTCGGAGTCTTCTTCAACCCCATTGTCTGTGGCCATCAGGAGGCTAAGCTCTGTTCGCACAAAGTGGGGCTTTAGTCTGTTAGCGTGGAGGACCCGGAGAGGGTTCCGGGAGGATTCCATGTCGATGAGATAGGTGGCAGGACCCTTGCGCTCGATTACTTTGAAGGGCCCCGTCCATTTGTCTTGTAGGGCGCATGGCTCAGTGGGGGACATCACCCATACCTGTTGGCCAGGTTCGAACTCAATGGATGAGGCATTCTGGTCATACCATTTTTTCATGTCCTCTTGACTGGCCTCTAGGTTGGCTTTTGCTAGTTCTCTGAACCGCCGGGTCTGGTTGCGGAGGGTGAGGAGGTACCGGAAGACATCTGGAGGGTTCTTTAACGGAGGCATCTCCCAGCCCTCTTTGACTAGGCTGAGCGGCCCCCGCACTGGGTGTCCATATAGCAGTTCAAATGGGCTGAAGCCTAGGGATTTCTGAGGGACCTCTCGGTAGGCGAAGAGGAGGCACGGCAGCAGCACATCCCACTGGCGACGGAGGGGCTCTTCCAGCCCCCCGATCATCCCCTTTAGCGTGCGGTTGAACCGCTCAACAAGTCCGTTCCCTTGGGGGTGATAGGGGGTCGTGAATCGGTAGGTGACCCCGCACTGTTGCCAGAGGGATTTCATGTATTTAGAGATAAAGTTCGTGCCTCTGTCGCTGACGACTTCTCGGGGGAAGCCCACACGGGAGAAGATCCCCATCAGAGCCCGGCCGACTACCGGGGCTGTCACAGTTCGCAGAGGAACAGCCTCAGGGTAGCGGGTGGCGTGGTCCACTAGCACCAAGATGAATCGATGGCCTTGTTTTGTGCGCGGGTCCAAGGGCCCCACAATGTCTATTCCGACTCTCTCAAATGGGGTAGTGACCACAGGGAAAGGTTGCAGGGGGGCCTTTAGTTTGCGGCCGCTCTTTCCACTGGCTTGGCACGTGGGGCAAGATCGGCAATGCTGGTGCACATCGTTCCTCATTTTGGGCCAGAAGAAGTGGGTCACTAGGCGACTGTAGGTTTTATCCTGTCCCAGGTGCCCTGCCAGGGGGACATCGTGGGCCAGGTTTAGCAGAAAGTCTCTAAAACGGAGGGGCACCACTAATACTCGGTTGGCCCCCAGCTCGGCGATTCTTTGCTCGCTGTACAGCAGATCATTGTCCCAGTAGACCCAATGAGTTCCGGGGGTATCCCCTGCGCTTTGGGCGAGCGCTTGCTGGCGGAGTCCCTCGAGGGAGGGACAGGTCTTCTGTTCTTGGCGAAATTGTTCTTGCGTGGGCCCCCCTTCCTGAGACCACTGTTCGAGGTTAGCGAGGTCGGAGGGTTGAGCTGGTTCGGGGGGGATGTCATGGTCGGTGGTTTCGGCTGGGGCGACCGGAGGCGGTGGCGCCGGCCATTCGGGTTCTTCTGGGCGGTGGTTGGCACGGGCGGCCATGGACCGGGTGGTGACGCACGCCCAGTCTGGGACGCCTAACATCCCCAGGTGTTCTCTTCGCTCCACGGCTGCCCACGGAGAGCTTTCAAGGTCATTTCCAAGGAGGCAGTCTACAGGGGCGTCGTCTCGGACTGTTACTTTCAACATGCCGGAGACCCCTCCCCATTCGAAAGGGACGCAGGCCATCCGACACAAACTTTCCGAGTTATCGGCTGATCGTACAGGGCAGAGAATGTTCGGTAGATACTGTTCTGGGGTCACCAGGTGACAGCGGACGGCTGTTACACTGGCCCCGGTGTCACGAAGGGCTTCGGCCCGGCGTCCATTGATGCTCACCCATTGGCTGTACTTCTGGGTGTTAGCGGGTAGGGGGACCCGCGGGACCATGTCTTTCCCCCCTAAGCATGCTAGAGCCATGGCGGCTGGCTCCCACTCCTGATGCTCTTGTTCGTATTCTTCCTGCTCCTCGGAGATCTGTTCTTCCCCTAGGGCCGCGGCGGCCACTTGGCGGGGTCTTGGGCTCTGGTACTGCGGGCAGTTTGGGTCGTTTGCGTAGTGGCCGACTCGTTGGCATCGGTGACACGTGACATTGGCTCTGTACCCCGGTCGCGCCGGGGTGCTGCCCCGGTTGGCCGGGGGGGTGGTGCTGGTTGCGGGGGCGGTCGGAGCGTTGTCTTTTCCTCGCCCTTGGCCCCCTCCTCCTCCTCTGGGTCGGTGCTGACCATTGTTGTTCCGGTTCTGTTCGTAGAACCCATTCCGGCCTACTCTGGTGATCTCCCACCGGTCAGCTTCTGCTGCGAGCTGCCGGGGATCTGTTAACTTGCTGTCGAGGAGGTGCTGGCGGAGTTCAATGAAGCAATTGTTCGACAGATGCTCCCACACCATCAGATTGAACAGTTGTTCGTAGGTCGTGACGTTGCTTCCTCTGATCCAGCCCTCGAAGGCTCGGCTGAAGTATGTTACATAGTCCACCCAAGTTGTACCCGGGATGCGGGTGCAGTCTCGGAACCTCTGACGGTACATCTCGGGTGTGAGGCCATAGCGGGTGAGGAGTGCCGCTTTCATATGGTCATAGGAGGTCATCTGGTGGTCCGGGAGCTGTAGCAGGGTATCGCGGCCCTCATTGAGGAATCTCCCCCATAGACCGGCTCCCCAATCGCTTCTATCGATCCGGTGTGCAGTCATCGCGATTTCATAGGCCTTAAACCATTGCTGGATGTCGTCCTCTCGGAAATATTCTCGGACAACATCCTTGGGGATATGTACTTTTTTCTCTGTGGCCCCTGAGGTGTGGGGTCGCTCGGGCACCCCTGCTTCTTTATTCTGCTTGCGCAGGTTGATCTCGGCTAGGTTCCGTTCGTGTTCGTACGCCAGTTTCTTTTCCTCGAGCTCCCTTTGTCTCTGTTTCTCCTCTCTTTCTTCTCGGAGACGCAGGTGCTCTAAGTTGATTTTTTGTTCGGCCAGCTTGAGTTCAATGTCCATCTTGAGTCGGGCCATTTCCAGCTCGTGTAGTCGGGTTCTTTCTCTTTCCTGGATCTCGTCTTGCGAGAGACCCGTTCTTTGCCCTTCAGGGGCCGTGGTGGTTCTTTCTGCGGTGCTTTGATCGGGGGTTCCGGCAGCCCCGGTCTCTGCCCAAGATTCTAGGGCATGCTTGAAATCGTCTTTGGTGCTTAGTCCGGTGGTAGCGATACCCAGTTCGATGCAGAATTGTTTTAGTTCACGATGGCTGTACTCTTCCAGTTTCTCCATTTGGAATTTCTCGGTTGATACGCTTTCTTTAGTCGTCATTGTGATTTCGTCGTGGGGTGAGCTACTCTCTGTACGTTATGCGGTGATTCGAATCGCGCCGCTGGCCACCAATGTTAGACGGACCGGGAGGGTCGGCCGAGACTACGGGGAGAGGTCTCCGGGGAGAGCCGTCTCCAACGACTGTACAGACAAGTAACTTCCCCCCCACAGACGGACACCACACAAGATTGACGGTTAACGAGACTTTATAGGCAATTCTTAGGTTACGATAATATGATACAAGGAGGTCTGGACTCAGGGGTCCCCTCGGTTCTAGTCTCTGGCTTAGGAAAGGGGTAGCGGGACAGTCTTTGTTACCAATGAGTGAAAAATAGCTCTCAATCCTCGAGCTCGGCGTTCTAGATGATCGGGCCGCGGCGGAGCCAGGCAGGTCCCGATATGGACGAAGGAAGACGACGGTCCGCGGCGGAGCCTGCAGGTCCCGGTGAAGATGACGGTTACAACGGTCCGCGGCCACGCCAGCAGGTCCCGACGACGATGAAGGATAAGGAGGTTGCGAAGGCTGTGGCAGCGCCAACAGGCAGGACGATGGTGCACAAGACAGAGCTACGGCAGCGCCAGTAGTCCGTCAAGGATGAGTTCCTCTTTACGTCTCTCGACTCCAAGATACAACTGCCTTCCTGCTCTGGAGCTGCCCCAGTTATAGGGCTGGCGGGCTTTGATGTCCGGACCTTCGCACTTGGAGGTCGGGAGGTCCGGGATGAGGGAGTCCAGACACCCAGCAGGGGGGTGGAGCCAGCGCCCGGGGAGGCGATGGGCGAGCGGTACTTGGCGGGGGGAGAGCCATCGGCACCTCTTTCTCCCATTGACTTGCCAAGTAGCCCGCTCACCTCCTGGGTGGAGGGTGGTGCCGGAATGTCTGCGGCCGGCCAGGCCCAGGGTTGAGGTCGATCGGGGGCCAGGCGGCCTCGTGGTGGAGTGTCCAAGATGGCGTCCCAGGCTGGGCGCGTGGGCCGGCAGTGGATCGGGCCCACGAGGTCAATATGCTCGAGGGCAGGGGTCCCGGAGGGGACGGAGGACGTGCAATGGTGGTGTGTGGTACCTGCGTGACTGGACTCAGGCCTGGTTGGGCCGGGGGAGAGCGGCCCTTCATGTGGCCTGTCCAACACAGTTCAAACGGGCTGAAGCCCAGGGACTTTTGGGGAACCTCTCGATATGCGAAGAGGAGGCACGGCAGCAGTACATCCCACTGGCGACGGAGGGGTTCTTCCAACCCCCCGATCATCCCTTTGAGCGTGCGGTTGAACCGCTCAACGAGTCCGTTTCCTTGAGGGTGATAGGGGGTCGTGAATCGGTAGGTAACCCCGCACTGTTGCCAGAGGGACTTCATATATTTAGAAATAAAGTTCGTGCCTCTGTCGCTGACGACTTCTCGGGGGAAGCCCACACGGGAGAAGATCCCCATTAGAGCCCGGCCGACTACCGGGGCTGTCACAGTTCGCAGGGGAACAGCCTCGGGGTAGCGGGTGGCGTGGTCCACTAGCACCAGGATGAACCGATGACCTTGTTTTGTGCGCGGGTCCAGGGGCCCCACGATGTCTATCCCGACCCTCTCGAACGGGGTGGTGACCACGGGAAAAGGTTGCAGGGGGGCTTTTAGTTTGCGGCCGCTCTTTCCACTGGCTTGGGACGTGGGGCAAGGTCGGCAATGCTGGTGTACATCGTTCCTCATTTTGGGCCAGAAGAAGTGGGTCACCAGACGACTGTAGGTTTTATCTTGACCCAGGTGTCCCGCCAGGGGGACATCGTGGGCCAGGTTTAGCAGAAAGTCTCTAAAACGGAGGGGCACCACCAGTACTCGGCTGGCCCCCAGCTCCGCGATTCTTTGCTCACTGTACAGCAGGTCATCGTCCCAGTAGACCCAGTGAGTGCCGGAGGTATCCCCTGCGCCTTGGGCAAGCGCTTGCTGGCGGAGTCCCTCGAGGGAGGGACAGGTCTTCTGTTCTTGGCGAAATTGTTCTTGCGTGGGCCCCCCCTCTTGAGGCCACTGGTCGAGGTTAGTGAGGTCTGGAGGTTGAGCTTGTTCTGGGGGGACGTCACGGTCGGTGGTCTCGGCTGGGGCGACCGGAGGCGGTGGCGCCGGCCATTCGGGTTCCTCTGGGCGGGGGCTGGCACGGGCGGCCATGGACCGGGTGGTGACGCACGCCCAGTCCGGGACGCCTAACATCCCCAGGTGTTCTCTTCGTTCTACGGCGGCCCACGGGGAGCTTTCAAGGTCATTCCCCAGGAGGCAGTCTACGGGGGCATCGTCTCGGACCGTGACTTTCAACATGCCGGAGACCCCCCCCCATTCGAAAGGGACGCAGGCCATCCGACACAGACTTTCCGAGTTATCGGCTGAACGTACAGGGCAGAGAATGTTCGGTAGATACTGTTCCGGGGTCACCAGGTGACAGCGGACGGCTGTTACACTGGCCCCAGTGTCACGAAGGGCTTCAGCCCGGCGTCCATTGATGCTCACCCATTGGCTGTACTTCTGGGTGTTAGCGGGTAGGGGGACCCGCGGGACCATGTCTTTCCCCCCTAAGCAGGCTAGAGCCATGGCGGCTGGCTCCCATTCCTGATGCTCTTGCTCATATTCTTCTTGCTCCTCGGAGACCTGTTCTTCCCCCAGGGCAGCAGCAGCTACCTGGCGGGGTCTTGAGCTCTGGTACTGTGGGCAATTTGGATCGTTGGCATAGTGGCCGACTCGTTGGCATCGATGGCACGTAACATTGGCTCGGTATCCCGGTCGTGCCGGGGCGCTGCCCCGGTTGGCCGGGGGGGTGGTGCTGACCGCGGGGGCGACCGGAGCGTTGTCTCTTCCGCGTCCTTGGCCTCCTCCTCCTCCTCGGGGACGGTGCTGACCATTGTTGTTCCGGTTCTGTTCGTAGGACCCATTCCGGCCCACTCTGGTGATTTCCCATCGGTCAGCTTCGGCTGCGAGCTGCCGGGGATCGGTTAACTTGCTGTCGAGGAGGTGCTGGCGGAGTTCAATAAAGCAATTGTTCGATAGGTGCTCCCATACCATGAGATTGAACAGTTGTTCGTAGGTTGTAACCTTGCTTCCTTTGATCCAGCCCTCGAAGGCTCGGCTAAAGTAGGTTACATAGTCCACCCAAGTTGTACCCGGGATGCGGGTGCAGTCTCGGAACCTCTGACGGTACATTTCGGGTGTGAGGCCATAGCGGGTGAGGAGGGCAGCTTTCATATGGTCATAGGAGGTCATCTGGTGGTCCGGGAGCTGTAGCAGGGTGTCGCGGCCCTCATTGAGGAATCTCCCCCATAGGCCGGCTCCCCAGTCGTTTCTATCGATCCGGTGTGCAGTCATAGCGATTTCGTAGGCTTTAAACCATTGCTGGATGTCGTCCTCTCTGAAGTATTCTCGAACGACATCCTTGGGGATGTGTACCTTTTTCTCCGTTGTCCCTGGGGTGTGGGGTTGCTCTAACACCCCTATTTCTTTATTCTGCTTGCGTAAATCAATCTCAGCTAGTCGTCGCTCGTGTTCATATGCCAGTTTCTTTTCCTCGAGCTCCCTTTGTCTCTGTTTCTCCTCTCTTTCTTCTCGGAGACGCAGGTGCTCTAAGTTTATTTTCTGTTCGGCCAACTTAAGTTCAACGTCCATTTTGAGCCGAGCCATTTCTAGCTCGTGTAGTCGGGTTTTTTCTCGTTCCTGGATCTCGTCTTGCGAGAGACCCGTTCTTTGCTCTTCAGGAGCCATGGTGGTTTTTGCTGCGATGCTTCGATCGGGGGTTCCGGCGACCCCGGTCTCTGCCCAAGACTCTAGGGCATGCTTGAAATCGTCTTTGGTACTTAGTCCTGTGGTAGCGATACCTAGTTCGATGCAGAATTGTTTTAGTTCACAATGGTTGTACTCGTCCAATTTCTCCATCTGGAATTTCTCGGTGGATCCGCTTTCTTTAGTTGTCATCTTGATTTCGTCGTGGGGTGAGCTACTGTCTGTACGATTACGCGGTGATTCGGATCGCGCCGCTGGCCACCAATGTTAGACGGACCGGGAGGGTCGGCCGAGGATGAGGGGAGCGGTCTCCAGGGAGAGCCGACTCCAGTGACCGTACAGACAAGTAACTTCCCCCCCACAGACGGACACCACACAAGGGTAAGGTTCAACGAGATTTTATAGGCGATTCTTAAAGTACGATAAAATGGTACAAGGAGGTCTGGACTCAGGGGTCCCCTCGATTCTGGTCTCTGGTTTGGGGAAAGGGTAGCGGGACAGTCTTGGTTACCAAAAGATGGAAATAGCTCTCAATCCTCGAGCTCGGCGTTCTAGATGATCGGGCCGCGGCGGAGCCAGCAGGTCCCGAGATGGACGAAGGAAGCGACGGTCCGCGGCGGAGCCAGCAGGTCCCGAAGAAGATGATGGTTGCAAACGGTCCGCGGCCACGCCAGCAGGTCCCGACGACGATGAAGGATTACGAAGGTTACGAAGGTTGCGGCAGCACCAGCAGGCAGGGCGATGGTGCACAAGGCAGAGCTACGGCAGCGCCAGTAGTCCGTCAAGGATGAGTTCTTCTTTACGTCTCTCGACTCCAAGATACAACTGCCTTCCTGCTCTGGAGCTGCCCCAGTTATAGGGCTGGTGTTCTTTGATGTCCGGACCCTCGCACTTGGAGGTCGGGAGGTCCGGGATGGGGGAGTCCAGACACCCAGCAGGGGGGTGGGGCCAGCGCCCGGGGAGGCGAAGGGCGAGCGGCACTTGGCGGGGAGAGCCATCGACACCTCTTTCTCCCATTGACTTGCCAAGTAGCCCGCTCACCTCCTGGGTGGATGGTGGTGCCGGGATGTCTGAGGCCTGGCCAGGCCCAGGGTTGAGGTCGATCGGGGGCCAGGCGGCCTCGTGGTGGAGTGTCCAAGATGGCGCCCAGGATGGGCGCGCGGGCCAGCAGTGGATCGGGTCCACGAGGTCGATATGTTCGAAGGCAGGGGTCCCTGAGGGGACGGAGGACGTGCAATGGTGGTGTGTGGTACCTGTGTGACCGGGCTCGGACCGGGTGGGGCCGGGGGAGAGCGGCCCTTCATGTGGCCTGTCCAACAGCGCTGGGTGCAGGGCCTGTGAGGGCGCTGGGTGCAGGGCCTGTGAGGGCGCTGGGTGCAGGGCCTGTGAGGGCGCTGGGTGCAGGGCCTGTGTGGGCGCTGGGTGCAGGCCTGTGAGGGCGCTGGGTGCAGGGCCTCGGAGGGCGCTGGGTGCAGGGCCTGTGAGGGCGCTGGGTGCAGGGCCTGTGAGGGCGCTGGGTGCAGGCCTGTGTGGGCGCTGGGTGCAGGCCTGTGTGGGCGCTGGGTGCAGGGCCTGTGAGGGCGCTGTGTGAAGGCCTGTGAGGGCGCTGGGTGCAGGGCCTGTGAGGGGGCTGGGTGCAGGGCCTGTGCGGGCGCTGGGTGCAGGGAATCGGAGGGCGCTGGGTGCAGGGCCTGTGAGGGTGCTGGGTGCAGGGCCTGTGAGGGCGCTGGGTGCAGGGCCTGTGCGGGCGCTGGGTGCAGGGCATCGGAGGGCGCTCGGTGCAGGGCCTGTGAGGGCGCTGGGTGCAGGGCCTGTGCGGGCGCTGGGTGCAGGGCCTGTGAGGGCGCTGGGTGCATGGCCTGTGAGGGCGCTGGGTGCAGGCCTCGGAGGGCGCTGGGTGCAGGGCCTGTGAGGGCGCTGGGTGCAGGGCCTGTGGGGGCGCTGGGTGCAGGCCTGTGAGGGCGCTGGGTGCAATGCCTGTGGGGGCGCTGGGTGCAGGCCTGTGAGGGCGCTGGGTGCAGGGCCTGTGGGGGCGCTGGGTGCAGGCCTGTGAGGGCGCTGGGTGCAGGGCCTGTGAGGGCGCTGGGTGCAGGGCCTGTGAGGGCGCTGGGTGCAGGGCCTGTGAGGGCGCTGGGTGCAGGCCTGTGAGGGCGCTGGGTGCAGGGCCTGTGGGGGCGCTGGGTGCAGGGCCTGTGTGGGCGCTGGGAGCATGGCCTCGGAGGGCACTGGGTGCAGGGTCCGTGAGGGCGCTGGGTGCAGGGCCTGTGAGGGCGCTGGGTGCAGGCCTGTGTGGGCGCTGGGTGCAGGCCTGTGAGGGCGCTGGGTGCAGGGCCTCGGAGGGCGCTGGGTGCAGGGCCTGTGAGGGCGCTGGGTGCAGGGCCTGTGAGGGCGCTGGGTGCAGGCCTGTGTGGGCGCTGGGTGCAGGCCTGTGTGGGCGCTGGGTGCAGGGCCTGTGAGGGCGCTGTGTGAAGGCCTGTGAGGGCGCTGGGTGCAGGGCCTGTGAGGGGGCTGGGTGCAGGGCCTGTGCGGGCGCTGGGTGCAGGGAATCGGAGGGCGCTGGGTGCAGGGCCTGTGAGGGTGCTGGGTGCAGGGCCTGTGAGGGCGCTGGGTGCAGGGCCTGTGCGGGCGCTGGGTGCAGGGCATCGGAGGGCGCTCGGTGCAGGGCCTGTGAGGGCGCTGGGTGCAGGGCCTGTGCGGGCGCTGGGTGCAGGGCATCGGAGGGCACTGGGTGCAGGCCTGTGTGGGCGCTGGGTGCAGGCCTGTGAGGGCGCGGGGTGCAGGCCTATGAGGGCGCTGGGTGCAGGGCCTGTGAGGGCGCTGGATGCAGGCCTCGGAGCGCGCTGGGTGCAGGCCTGTGAGGGCGCTGGGTGCAGGGCCTGTGAGGGCGTTGGGTGCAGGGCCTGTGAGGGCGCTGGGTGCAGGGCCTGTGAGGGCGCTGGGTGCAGGCCTGTGTGGGCGCTGGGTGCAGGCCTGTGTGGGCGCTGGGTGCAGGGCCTGTGAGGGCGCTGTGTGAAGGCCTGTGAGGGCGCTGGGTGCAGGGCCTGTGAGGGGGCTGGGTGCAGGGCCTGTGCGGGCGCTGGGTGCAGGGAATCGGAGGGCGCTGGGTGCAGGGCCTGTGAGGGTGCTGGGTGCAGGGCCTGTGAGGGCGCTGGGTGCAGGGCCTGTGCGGGCGCTGGGTGCAGGGCATCGGAGGGCGCTCGGTGCAGGGCCTGTGAGGGCGCTGGGTGCAGGGCCTGTGCGGGCGCTGGGTGCAGGGCATCGGAGGGCACTGGGTGCAGGCCTGTGTGGGCGCTGGGTGCAGGCCTGTGAGGGCGCGGGGTGCAGGCCTATGAGGGCGCTGGGTGCAGGGCCTGTGAGGGCGCTGGATGCAGGCCTCGGAGCGCGCTGGGTGCAGGCCTGTGAGGGCGCTGGGTGCAGGGCCTGTGAGGGCGTTGGGTGCAGGGCCTGTGAGGGCGCTGGGTGCAGGGCCTGTGAGGGCGCTGGGTGCAGGCCTCGGAGGGCGCTCGGTGCAGGCCTTTGAGGGCGCTGGGTGCAGGCCCTTTGAGGGGCTCTGGGTGCAGGGCCTGTGAGGGTGCTGGGTGCAGGGCCTGTGAGGGCGTTGGGTGCAGGGCCTGTGAGGGCGCTGGGTGCAGGGCCTCGGGGGCGCTGGGTGCAGGGTCTGTGAGGGCGCTGGGTGCAGGCCTGTGAGGGCGCTGGGCCTCGGGGGGCGCTGGGTGCAGGGCCTGTGAGGGCGCTGGGTGCAGGGCCTGTGAGGGCGCTGGGTGCAGGGCCTCGAGGGGCGCTGGGTGCAGGGCCTGTGAGGGCGCTGGGTGCAGGGCCTGTGAGGGCGCTGGGTGCAGGGCCTGTGAGGGCGCTGGGTGCAGGCCTGTGTGGGCGCTGGGTGCAGGCCTGTGTGGGCGCTGGGTGCAGGGCCTGTGAGGGCGCTGGGTGCAGGGCCTGTGAGGGCGCTGGGTGCATGGCCTGTGAGGGCGCTGGGTGCAGGCCTCGGAGGGCGCTGGGTGCAGGGCCTGTGAGGGCGCTGGGTGCAGGGCCTGTGGGGGCGCTGGGTGCAGGCCTGTGAGGGCGCTGGGTGCAATGCCTGTGGGGGCGCTGGGTGCAGGCCTGTGAGGGCGCTGGGTGCAGGGCCTGTGGGGGCGCTGGGTGCAGGCCTGTGAGGGCGCTGGGTGCAGGGCCTGTGAGGGCGCTGGGTGCAGGGCCTGTGAGGGCGCTGGGTGCAGGGCCTGTGAGGGCGCTGGGTGCAGGCCTGTGAGGGCGCTGGGTGCAGGGCCTGTGGGGGCGCTGGGTGCAGGGCCTGTGTGGGCGCTGGGAGCATGGCCTCGGAGGGCACTGGGTGCAGGGTCCGTGAGGGCGCTGGGTGCAGGGCCTGTGAGGGCGCTGGGTGCAGGCCTGTGTGGGCGCTGGGTGCAGGCCTGTGAGGGCGCTGGGTGCAGGGCCTCGGAGGGCGCTGGGTGCAGGGCCTGTGAGGGCGCTGGGTGCAGGGCCTGTGAGGGCGCTGGGTGCAGGCCTGTGTGGGCGCTGGGTGCAGGCCTGTGTGGGCGCTGGGTGCAGGGCCTGTGAGGGCGCTGTGTGAAGGCCTGTGAGGGCGCTGGGTGCAGGGCCTGTGAGGGGGCTGGGTGCAGGGCCTGTGCGGGCGCTGGGTGCAGGGAATCGGAGGGCGCTGGGTGCAGGGCCTGTGAGGGTGCTGGGTGCAGGGCCTGTGAGGGCGCTGGGTGCAGGGCCTGTGCGGGCGCTGGGTGCAGGGCATCGGAGGGCGCTCGGTGCAGGGCCTGTGAGGGCGCTGGGTGCAGGGCCTGTGCGGGCGCTGGGTGCAGGGCATCGGAGGGCACTGGGTGCAGGCCTGTGTGGGCGCTGGGTGCAGGCCTGTGAGGGCGCGGGGTGCAGGCCTATGAGGGCGCTGGGTGCAGGGCCTGTGAGGGCGCTGGATGCAGGCCTCGGAGCGCGCTGGGTGCAGGCCTGTGAGGGCGCTGGGTGCAGGGCCTGTGAGGGCGTTGGGTGCAGGGCCTGTGAGGGCGCTGGGTGCAGGGCCTGTGAGGGCGCTGGGTGCAGGCCTCGGAGGGCGCTCGGTGCAGGCCTTTGAGGGCGCTGGGTGCAGGCCCTTTGAGGGGCTCTGGGTGCAGGGCCTGTGAGGGTGCTGGGTGCAGGGCCTGTGAGGGCGTTGGGTGCAGGGCCTGTGAGGGCGCTGGGTGCAGGGCCTCGGGGGCGCTGGGTGCAGGGTCTGTGAGGGCGCTGGGTGCAGGCCTGTGAGGGCGCTGGGCCTCGGGGGGCGCTGGGTGCAGGGCCTGTGAGGGCGCTGGGTGCAGGGCCTGTGAGGGCGCTGGGTGCAGGGCCTCGAGGGGCGCTGGGTGCAGGGCCTGTGAGGGCGCTGGGTGCAGGCCTGTGTGGGCGCTGGGTGCAGGCCTGTGTGGGCGCTGGGTGCAGGGCCTGTGAGGGCGCTGGGTGCAGGGCCTCGGAGGGCGCTGGGTGCAGGGCCTGTGAGGGCGCTGGGTGCAGGGCCTGTGGGGGCGCTGGGTGCAGGGCCTGTGAGGGCGCTGGGTGCAGGGCCTGTGAGGGCGCTGGGTGCAGGGCCTGTGAGGGCGCTGGGTGCAGGGCCTGTGAGGGCGCTGGGTGCAGGGCCTGTGAGGGCGCTGGGTGCAGGGCCTGTGAGGGCGCTGGGTGTAGGGCCTGTGAGGGCGCTGGGTGCAGGCCTGTGTGGGCGCTGGGTGCAGGCCTGTGTGGGCGCTGGGTGCAGGGCCTGTGAGGGCGCTGGGTGCAGGGCCTCAGAGGGCGCTGGGTGCAGGGCCTGTGAGGGCGCTGGGTGCCGGGCCTGTGAGGGCGCTGGGTGCAGGGCCTGTGGGGGCGCTGAGTGCAGGGCCTGTGAGGGCGCTGGGTGCAGGGCCTGTGAGGGCGCTGGGTGCAGGGCCTGTGAGGGCGCTGGGTGCAGGTCTGTGTGGGCGCTGGGTGCAGGCCTGTGTGGGCGCTGGGTGCAGGGCCTGTGAGGGCGCTGGGTGCAGGGCCTGTGAGGGCGCTGGGTGCATGGCCTGTGAGGGCGCTGGGTGCAGGCCTCGGAGGGCGCTGGGTGCAGGGCCTGTGGGGGCGCTGGGTGCAGGCCTGTGAGGGCGCTGGGTGCAATGCCTGTGGGGGCGCTGGGTGCAGGCCTGTGAGGGCGCTGGGTGCAGGGCCTGTGGGGGCGCTGGGTGCAGGCCTGTGAGGGCGCTGGGTGCAGGGCCTGTGAGGGCGCTGGGTGCAGGGCCTGTGAGGGCGCTGGGTGCAGGGCCTGTGAGGGCGCTGGGTGCAGGCCTGTGAGGGCGCTGGGTGCAGGGCCTGTGGGGGCGCTGGGTGCAGGGCCTGTGTGGGCGCTGGGAGCATGGCCTCGGAGGGCACTGGGTGCAGGGTCCGTGAGGGCGCTGGGTGCAGGGCCTGTGAGGGCGCTGGGTGCAGGCCTGTGTGGGCGCTGGGTGCAGGCCTGTGAGGGCACTGGGTGCAGGGCCTCGGAGGGCACTGGGTGCAGGGCCTGTGAGGGCGCTGGGTGCAGGGCCTGTGAGGGCGCTGGGTGCAGGCCTGTGTGGGCGCTGGGTGCAGGCCTGTGTGGGCGCTGGGTGCAGGGCCTGTGAGGGCGCTGGGTGCAGGGCCTCGGAGGGCGCTGGGTGCAGGGCCTGTGAGGGCGCTGGGTGCAGGGCCTGTGTGGCGCTGGGTGCAGGGCCTGTGGGGGCGCTGGGTGCAATCCTGTGAGGGCGCTGGGTACAGGGCCTGTGAGGGCGCTGGGTGCAGGCCTGTGAGGGCGCTGGGTGCAGGGCCTGTGAGGGCGCTGGGTGCAGGCCTGTGAGGGCGCTGGGTGCAGGCCTGTGAGGGCGCTGTGTGAAGGCCTGTGAGGGCGCTGGGTGCAGGGCCTGTGAGGGGGCTGGGTGCAGGGCCTGTGCGGGCGCTGGGTGCAGGGCATCGGAGGGCGCTGGGTGCAGGGCCTGTGAGGGCGCTGGGTGCAGGGCCTGTGAGGGCGCTGGGTGCAGGGCCTGTGCGGGCGCTGGGTGCAGGGCATCGGAGGGCGCTCGGTGCAGGGCCTGTGAGGGCGCTGGGTGCAGGGCCTGTGCGGGCGCTGGGTGCAGGGCATCGGAGGGCACTGGGTGCAGGCCTGTGTGGGCGCTGGGTGCAGGCCTGTGAGGGCGCTGGGTGCAGGCCTGTGAGGGCGCTGGGTGCAGGGCCTGTGAGGGCGCTGGGTGCAGGGCCTGTGAGGGCGCTGGGTGCAGGCCCTGTGAGGGCGCTGGGTGCAGGGCCTGTGGGGGCGCTGCGTGCAGGGCCTGTGAGGGCGCTGGGTGCAGGGCCTGTGAGGGCGCTGGGTGCAGGGCCTGTGAGGGATCTGGGTGCAGGCCTGTGAGGGCGCTGGGTGCAGGCCTGTGTGGGCGCTGGGTGCAGGCCTGTGTGGGCGCTGGGTGCAGGCCTCTGAGGGCACTGGGTGCAGGGCCTCGGGGGCGCTGGGTGCAGGGCCTGTGAGGGCGCTGGGTGCAGGGCCTGTGAGGGATCTGGGTGCAGGCCTGTGGGGGCGCTGGGTGCAGGCCAGTGAGGGTGCTCGTTGCATGCCCTGTGAGGGCGCTGGGTGCTGGCCTAGGAGGGCGCCTGGTGAAGGGCCTGTGAGGGCGCTGGGTGCAGGGCCTCGGAGGGATCTGGGTGCAGGGCCTCGGAGGGATCTGGGTGCAGGCCTGTGAGGGCGCTGGGTGTAGGGCTTTGGAGGGCGCTGGGTGCTGGGCCTGTGAGGGCGCTGGGTGCAGGGCCTGTGAGGGCGCTGGGTGCAGGGCCTGTGAGGGCGCTGGGTGCAGGCCTGTGTGGGCGCTGGGTGCTGGCCTGTGAGGGCGCTGGGTGCAGGCCTGTGAGGGCGCTGGGTGCAGGCCTGTGAGGGCGCTGGGTGCAGGGCCTGTGAGGGTGCTGGGTGCAGGGCCTGTGAGGGCGCTGGGTGCAGGGTCTGTGAGGGCGCTGGGTGCAGGGCCTGTGGGGGCGCTGGGTGCAGGGCCTGTGAGGGCGCTGGGTGCAGGGCCTCGGAGGGCGCTGGGTGCAGGGCCTGTGAGGGCGCTGGGTGCAGGGCCTGTGAGGGCGCTGGGTGCAGGGCCTGTGAGGGCGCTGGGTGCAGGGCCTGTGAGGGCGCTGGGTGCAGGGCCTGTGAGGGCGCTGGGTGCAGGCCTGTGAGGGCGCTGGGTGCAGGGCCTGTGAGGGCGCTGGGTGCAGGCCTGTGAGGGCGCTGGGTGCAGGCCTGTGAGGGCGCTGTGTGAAGGCCTGTGAGGGCGCTGGGTGCAGGGCCTGTGAGGGGGCTGGGTGCAGGGCCTGTGCGGGCGCTGGGTGCAGGGCATCGGAGGGCGCTGGGTGCAGGGCCTGTGAGGGCGCTGGGTGCAGGGCCTGTGAGGGCGCTGGGTGCAGGGCCTGTGCGGGCGCTGGGTGCAGGGCATCGGAGGGCGCTTGGTGCAGGGCCTGTGAGGGCGCTGGGTGCAGGGCCTGTGCGGGCGCTGGGTGCAGGGCATCGGAGGGCACTGGGTACAGGCCTGTGTGGGCGCTGGGTGCAGGCCTGTGAGGGCGCTGGGTGCAGGCCTGTGAGGGCGCTGGGTGCAGGGCCTGTGAGGGCGCTGGGTGCAGGGCCTGTGAGGGATCTGGGTGCAGGCCTGTGAGGGCGCTGGGTGCAGGCCTGTGTGGGCGCTGGGTGCAGGCCTGTGTGGGCGCTGGGTGCAGGCCTCTGAGGGCACTGGGTGCAGGGCCTCGGGGGGCGCTGGGTGTAGGGCCTGTGAGGGCGCTGGGTGCAGGGCCTGTGAGGGATCTGGGTGCAGGCCTGTGGGGGCGCTGGGTGCAGGCCAGTGAGGGTGCTCGTTGCATGCCCTGTGAGGGCGCTGGGTGCTGGCCTAGGAGGGCGCCTGGTGATGGGCCTGTGAGGGCGCTGGGTGCAGGGCCTCGGAGGGATCTGGGTGCAGGGCCTCGGAGGGATCTGGGTGCAGGCCTGTGAGGGCGCTGGGTGCAGGGCTTTGGAGGGCGCTGGGTGCTGGGCCTGTGAGGGCGCTGGGTGCAGGGCCTGTGAGGGCGCTGGGTGCAGGGCCTGCGAGGGCGCTGGGTGCAGACCTCGGAGGGCGCTGGGTGCAGGGCCTGTGCGGGCGCTGGGTGCAGGGCATCGGAGGGCTCTGGGTGCAGGCCCTTTGAGGGGGGCTGGGTGCTGGGCCTGCGAGGGCCCTGGGTGCAGGCCTCGGAGGGCGCTGGGTGCAGGGCCTGTGAGGGCGCTGGGTGCAGGGCCTGTGAGGGCGCTGGGTGCAGGCCTGTGGGGGCGCTGGGTGCAGGCCAGTGAGGGTGCTCGTTGCATGCCCTGTGAGGGCGCTGGGTGCTGGCCTAGGAGGGCGCCTGGTGAAGGGCCTGTGAGGGCGCTGGGTGCAGGGCCTCGGAGGGATCTGGGTGCAGGGCCTCGGAGGGATCTGGGTGCAGGCCTGTGAGGGCGCTGGGTGCAGGGCTTTGGAGGGCGCTGGGTGCTGGGCCTGTGAGGGCGCTGGGTGCAGGGCCTGTGAGGGCGCTGGGTGCAGGGCCTGTGAGGGCGCTGGGTGCAGGCCTGTGTGGGCGCTGGGTGCTGGCCTGTGAGGGCGCTGGGTGCAGGCCTGTGAGGGCGCTGGGTGCAGGCCTGTGAGGGCGCTGGGTGCAGGGCCTGTGAGGGTGCTGGGTGCAGGGCCTGTGAGGGCGCTGGGTGCAGGGTCTGTGAGGGCGCTGGGTGCAGGGCCTGTGGGGGCGCTGGGTGCAGGGCCTGTGAGGGCGCTGGGTGCAGGGCCTCGGAGGGCGCTGGGTGCAGGGCCTGTGAGGGCGCTGGGTGCAGGGCCTGTGAGGGCGCTGGGTGCAGGGCCTGTGAGGGCGCTGGGTGCAGGGCCTGTGAGGGCGCTGGGTGCAGGGCCTGTGAGGGCGCTGGGTGCAGGCCTGTGAGGGCGCTGGGTGCAGGCCTGTGAGGGCGCTGGGTGCAGGGCCTGTGAGGGCGCTGGGTGCAGGCCTGTGAGGGCGCTGGGTGCAGGCCTGTGAGGGCGCTGTGTGAAGGCCTGTGAGGGCGCTGGGTGCAGGGCCTGTGAGGGGGCTGGGTGCAGGGCCTGTGCGGGCGCTGGGTGCAGGGCATCGGAGGGCGCTGGGTGCAGGGCCTGTGAGGGCGCTGGGTGCAGGGCCTGTGAGGGCGCTGGGTGCAGGGCCTGTGCGGGCGCTGGGTGCAGGGCATCGGAGGGCGCTTGGTGCAGGGCCTGTGAGGGCGCTGGGTGCAGGGCCTGTGCGGGCGCTGGGTGCAGGGCATCGGAGGGCACTGGGTACAGGCCTGTGTGGGCGCTGGGTGCAGGCCTGTGAGGGCGCTGGGTGCAGGCCTGTGAGGGCGCTGGGTGCAGGGCCTGTGAGGGCGCTGGGTGCAGGGCCTGTGAGGGATCTGGGTGCAGGCCTGTGAGGGCGCTGGGTGCAGGCCTGTGTGGGCGCTGGGTGCAGGCCTGTGTGGGCGCTGGGTGCAGGCCTCTGAGGGCACTGGGTGCAGGGCCTCGGGGGGCGCTGGGTGTAGGGCCTGTGAGGGCGCTGGGTGCAGGGCCTGTGAGGGATCTGGGTGCAGGCCTGTGGGGGCGCTGGGTGCAGGCCAGTGAGGGTGCTCGTTGCATGCCCTGTGAGGGCGCTGGGTGCTGGCCTAGGAGGGCGCCTGGTGATGGGCCTGTGAGGGCGCTGGGTGCAGGGCCTCGGAGGGATCTGGGTGCAGGGCCTCGGAGGGATCTGGGTGCAGGCCTGTGAGGGCGCTGGGTGCAGGGCTTTGGAGGGCGCTGGGTGCTGGGCCTGTGAGGGCGCTGGGTGCAGGGCCTGTGAGGGCGCTGGGTGCAGGGCCTGCGAGGGCGCTGGGTGCAGACCTCGGAGGGCGCTGGGTGCAGGGCCTGTGCGGGCGCTGGGTGCAGGGCATCGGAGGGCTCTGGGTGCAGGCCCTTTGAGGGGGGCTGGGTGCTGGGCCTGCGAGGGCCCTGGGTGCAGGCCTCGGAGGGCGCTGGGTGCAGGGCCTGTGAGGGCGCTGGGTGCAGGGCCTGTGAGGGCGCTGGGTGCAGGCCTCGGAGGGCGCTGGGTGCAGGGCCTGTGAGGGCGCTGGGTGCAGGGCCTGTGGGGGCGCTGGGTGCAGGCCTGTGAGGGCGCTGGGTGCAGGGCCTGTGGGGGCGCTGGGTGCAGGCCTGTGAGGGCGCTGGGTGCAGGGCCTGTGGGGGCGCTGGGTGCAGGGCCTGTGAGGGCGCTGGGTGCAGGGCCTGTGAGGGCGCTGGGTGCAGGGCCTGTGAGGGCGCTGGGTGCAGGCCTGTGAGGGCGCTGGGTGCAGGGCCTGTGGGGGCGCTGGGTGCAGGGCCTGTGTGGGCGCTGGGAGCATGGCCTCGGAGGGCGCTGGGTGCAGGGTCTGTGAGGGCGCTGGGTGCAGGCCTGTGAGGGCGCTGGGTGTAGGCCTCGGAGGGCGCTGGGTGCAGGGCCTGTGAGGGCGCTGGGTGCCGGCCTGTGAGGGCGCTGGTTGCAGGCCTGTGAGGGCGCTGGGTGTAGGCCTTGGAGGGCGCTGGGTGCAGGGCCTGTGACGGCGCTGGGTGCAGGGCCTGTGTGGGCGCTGGGTGCAGGCCTCGGAGGGCGCTGGGTGCAGGGCCTGTGAGGGCGCTGGGTGCAGGGCCTGTGTGGGCGCTGGGAGCATGGCCTCGGAGGGCGCTGGGTGCAGGGTCTGTGAGGGCGCTGGGTGCAGGGCCTGTGAGGGCGTTGGGTGCAGGGCCTGTGAGGGCGCTGGGTGCAGGCCTCGGAGGGCGCTGGGTGCAGGGCCTGTGAGGGCGCTGGGTGCAGGCCTGTGAGGGCGCTGGTTGCAGGCCTCGGAGGGCGCTGGGTGCAGGGCCTGTGAGGGCGCTGGGTGTAGGCCTCGGAGGGCGCTGGGTGCAGGGCCTGTGAGGGCGCTGGGTGCAGGCCTGTGAGGGCGCTGGTTGCAGGCCTCGGAGGGCGCTGGGTGCAGGGCCTGTGAGGGCGTTGGGTGCAGGGCCTGTGAGGGCGTTGGGTGCAGGGCCTGTGAGGGCGCTGGGTGCAGGCCTCGGAGGGCGCTGGGTGCAGGGCCTGTGAGGGCGCTGGGTGTAGGCCTCGGAGGGCGCTGGGTGCAGGCCTCGGAGGGCGCTGGGTGCAGGGCCTCGGAGCGCGCTGGGTGCAGGGCCTGTGAGGGCGCTGGTTGCAGGCCTCGGAGGGCGCTGGGTGCAGGGCCTGTGAGGGCGTTGGGTGCAGGGCCTGTGAGGGCGTTGGGTGCAGGGCCTGTGAGGGCGCTGGGTGCAGGCCTCGGAGGGCGCTGGGTGCAGGGCCTGTGAGGGCGCTGGGTGCAGGCCTGTGAGGGCGCTGGGTGTAGGCCTCGGAGGGCACTGGGTGCAGGCCTCGGAGGGCGCTGGGTGCAGGCCTGTGAGGGCTCTGGGTGCAGGCCCTTTGAGGGGGGCTGGGTGTAGGCCTCGGAGGGCGCTGGGTGCAGGCCCTTTGAGGGGGGCTGGGTGCTGGGCCTGCGAGGGCGCTGGGTGCAAGGCCTGTGAGGGCACTGGAGGCAGGGCCTGTGGGGGCGCTGGGTGCAGGCCTGTGCGGGCGCTGGGTGCAGGGCCTGTGAGGGTGCTGGGTGCAGGCCTGTGGGGGCGCTGGGTGCAGGCCTGTGAGGGCGCTGGGTGCAGGGCCTGTGAGGGCGCTGGGTGCAGGCCTGTGTGGGCGCTGGGTGCAGGGCCTGTGAGGGCGCTGGGTGCAGGGCCTCGGGGGGCGCTGGGTGCAGGGCCTGTGAGGGCGCTGGGTGCAGGGCCTGTGAGGGCGCTGGGTGCAGGGCCTCGAGGGGCGCTGGGTGCAGGGCCTGTGAGGGCGCTGGGTGCAGGCCTGTGTGGGCGCTGGGTGCAGGCCTGTGTGGGCGCTGGGTGCAGGGCCTGTGAGGGCGCTGGGTGCAGGGCCTGTGAGGGCGCTGGGTGCAGGGCCTGTGAGGGCGCTGGGTGCAGGGCCTGTGGGGGCGCTGGGTGCAGGGCCTGTGAGGGCGCTGGGTGCAGGGCCTGTGAGGGCGCTGGGTGCAGGGCCTGTGAGGGCGCTGGGTGCAGGGCCTGTGAGGGCGCTGGGTGCAGGGCCTGTGAGGGCGATGGGTGCAGGGCCTGTGAGGGCGCTGGGTGCAGGGCCTGTGAGGGCGCTGGGTGCAGGCCTGTGTGGGCGCTGGGTGCAGGCCTGTGTGGGCGCTGGGTGCAGGGCCTGTGAGGGCGCTGGGTGCAGGGCCTCAGAGGGCGCTGGGTGCAGGGCCTGTGAGGGCGCTGGGTGCCGGGCCTGTGAGGGCGCTGGGTGCAGGGCCTGTGGGGGCGCTGAGTGCAGGGCCTGTGAGGGCGCTGGGTGCAGGGCCTGTGAGGGCGCTGGGTGCAGGGCCTGTGAGGGCGCTGGGTGCAGGCCTGTGTGGGCGCTGGGTGCAGGCCTGTGTGGGCGCTGGGTGCAGGGCCTGTGAGGGCGCTGGGTGCATGGCCTGTGAGGGCGCTGGGTGCAGGCCTCGGAGGGCGCTGGGTGCAGGGCCTGTGAGGGCGCTGGGTGCAGGGCCTGTGGGGGCGCTGGGTGCAGGCCTGTGAGGGCGCTGGGTGCAGGGCCTGTGGGGGCGCTGGGTGCAGGCCTGTGAGGGCGCTGGGTGCAGGGCCTGTGGGGGCGCTGGGTGCAGGCCTGTGAGGGCGCTGGGTGCAGGGCCTGTGAGGGCGCTGGGTGCAGGGCCTGTGAGGGCGCTGGGTGCAGGGCCTGTGAGGGCGCTGGGTGCAGGCCTGTGAGGGCGCTGGGTGCAGGGCCTGTGGGGGCGCTGGGTGCAGGGCCTGTGTGGGCGCTGGGAGCATGGCCTCGGAGGGCACTGGGTGCAGGGTCTGTGAGGGCGCTGGGTGCAGGGCCTGTGAGGGCGCTGGGTGCAGGCCTGTGTGGGCGCTGGGTGCAGGCCTGTGAGGGCGCTGGGTGCAGGGCCTCGGAGGGCGCTGGGTGCAGGGCCTGTGAGGGCGCTGGGTGCAGGGCCTGTGAGGGCGCTGGGTGCAGGCCTGTGTGGGCGCTGGGTGCAGGCCTGTGTGGGCGCTGGGTGCAGGGCCTGTGAGGGCGCTGGGTGCAGGGCCTCGGAGGGCGCTGGGTGCAGGGCCTGTGAGGGCGCTGGGTGCAGGGCCTGTGTGGCGCTGGGTGCAGGGCCTGTGGGGGCGCTGGGTGCAATCCTGTGAGGGCGCTGGGTGCAGGGCCTGTGAGGGCGCTGGGTGCAGGCCTGTGAGGGCGCTGGGTGCAGGGCCTGTGAGGGCGCTGGGTGCAGGCCTGTGAGGGCGCTGGGTGCAGGCATGTGAGGGCGCTGTGTGAAGGCCTGTGAGGGCGCTGGGTGCAGGGCCTGTGAGGGGGCTGGGTGCAGGGCCTGTGCGGGCGCTGGGTGCAGGGCATCGGAGGGCGCTGGGTGCAGGGCCTGTGAGGGCGCTGGGTGCAGGGCCTGTGCGGGCGCTGGGTGCAGGGCATCGGAGGGCGCTCGGTGCAGGGCCTGTGAGGGCGCTGGGTGCAGGGCCTGTGCGGGCGCTGGGTGCAGGGCATCGGAGGGCACTGGGTGCAGGCCTGTGTGGGCGCTGGGTGCAGGCCTGTGAGGGCGCTGGGTGCAGGGCTTTGGAGGGCGCTGGGTGCTGGGCCTGTGAGGGCGCTGGGTGCAGGGCCTGTGAGGGCGCTGGGTGCAGGGCCTGTGAGGGCGCTGGGTGCAGGGCCTGTGAGGGCGCTGGGTGCAGGGCCTGTGAGGGCGCTGGGTGCAGGCCTGTGTGGGCGCTGGGTGCTGGCCTGTGAGGGCGCTGGGTGCAGGCCTGTGAGGGCGCTGGGTGCAGGCCTGTGAGGGCGCTGGGTGCAGGGCCTGTGAGGGTGCTGGGTGCAGGGCCTGTGAGGGCGCTGGGTGCAGGGTCTGTGAGGGCGCTGGGTGCAGGGCCTGTGGGGGCGCTGGGTGCAGGGCCTGTGAGGGCGCTGGGTGCAGGGCCTCGGAGGGCGCTGGGTGCAGGGCCTGTGAGGGCGCTGGGTGCAGGGCCTGTGAGGGCGCTGGGTGCAGGGCCTGTGAGGGCGCTGGGTGCAGGGCCTGTGAGGGCGCTGGGTGCAGGGCCTGTGAGGGCGCTGGGTGCAGGCCTGTGAGGGCGCTGGGTGCAGGCCTGTGAGGGCGCTGGGTGCAGGGCCTGTGAGGGCGCTGGGTGCAGGCCTGTGAGGGCGCTGGGTGCAGGCCTGTGAGGGCGCTGTGTGAAGGCCTGTGAGGGCGCTGGGTGCAGGGCCTGTGAGGGGGCTGGGTGCAGGGCCTGTGCGGGCGCTGGGTGCAGGGCATCGGAGGGCGCTGGGTGCAGGGCCTGTGAGGGCGCTGGGTGCAGGGCCTGTGAGGGCACTGGGTGCAGGGCCTGTGCGGGCGCTGGGTGCAGGGCATCGGAGGGCGCTCGGTGCAGGGCCTGTGAGGGCGCTGGGTGCAGGGCCTGTGCGGGCGCTGGGTGCAGGGCATCGGAGGGCACTGGGTACAGGCCTGTGTGGGCGCTGGGTGCAGGCCTGTGAGGGCGCTGGGTGCAGGCCTGTGAGGGCGCTGGGTGCAGGGCCTGTGAGGGCGCTGGGTGCAGGGCCTGTGAGGGATCTGGGTGCAGGCCTGTGAGGGCGCTGGGTGCAGGCCTGTGTGGGCGCTGGGTGCAGGCCTGTGTGGGCGCTGGGTGCAGGCCTCTGAGGGCACTGGGTGCAGGGCCTCGGGGGCGCTGGGTGTAGGGCCTGTGAGGGCGCTGGGTGCAGGGCCTGTGAGGGATCTGGGTGCAGGCCTGTGGGGGCGCTGGGTGCAGGCCAGTGAGGGTGCTCGTTGCATGCCCTGTGAGGGCGCTGGGTGCTGGCCTAGGAGGGCGCCTGGTGAAGGGCCTGTGAGGGCGCTGGGTGCAGGGCCTCGGAGGGATCTGGGTGCAGGGCCTCGGAGGGATCTGGGTGCAGGCCTGTGAGGGCGCTGGGTGCAGGGCTTTGGAGGGCGCTGGGTGCTGGGCCTGTGAGGGCGCTGGGTGCAGGGCCTGTGAGGGCGCTGGGTGCAGGGCCTGCGAGGGCGCTGGGTGCAGACCTCGGAGGGCGCTGGGTGCAGGGCCTGTGCGGGCGCTGGGTGCAGGGCATCGGAGGGCTCTGGGTGCAGGCCCTTTGAGGGGGGCTGGGTGCTGGGCCTGCGAGGGCCCTGGGTGCAGGCCTCGGAGGGCGCTGGGTGCAGGGCCTGTGAGGGCGCTGGGTGCAGGGCCTGTGAGGGCGCTGGGTGCAGGGCCTGTGAGGGCGCTGGGTGCAGGCCTCGGAGGGCGCTGGGTGCAGGGCCTGTGAGGGCGCTGGGTGCAGGGCCTGTGGGGGCGCTGGGTGCAGGCCTGTGAGGGCGCTGGGTGCAGGGCCTGTGGGGGCGCTGGGTGCAGTGCCTGTGAGGGCGCTGGGTGCAGGGCCTGTGGGGGCGCTGGGTGCAGGCCTGTGAGGGCGCTGGGTGCAGGGCCTGTGAGGGCGCTGGGTGCAGGGCCTGTGAGGGCGCTGGGTGCAGGGCCTGTGAGGGCGCTGGGTGCAGGCCTGTGAGGGCGCTGGGTGCAGGGCCTGTGGGGGCGCTGGGTGCAGGGCCTGTGTGGGCGCTGGGAGCATGGCCTCGGAGGGCGCTGGGTGCAGGGTCTGTGAGGGCGCTGGGTGCAGGCCTGTGAGGGCGCTGGGTGTAGGCCTCGGAGGGCGCTGGGTGCAGGGCCTGTGAGGGCGCTGGGTGCCGGCCTGTGAGGGCGCTGGTTGCAGGCCTGTGAGGGCGCTGGGTGTAGGCCTTGGAGGGCGCTGGGTGCAGGGCCTGTGACGGCGCTGGGTGCAGGGCCTGTGTGGGCGCTGGGTGCAGGCCTCGGAGGGCGCTGGGTGCAGGGCCTGTGAGGGCGCTGGGTGCAGGGCCTGTGTGGGCGCTGGGAGCATGGCCTCGGAGGGCGCTGGGTGCAGGGTCTGTGAGGGCGCTGGGTGCAGGGCCTGTGAGGGCGTTGGGTGCAGGGCCTGTGAGGGCGCTGGGTGCAGGCCTCGGAGGGCGCTGGGTGCAGGGCCTGTGAGGGCGCTGGGTGCAGGCCTGTGAGGGCGCTGGTTGCAGGCCTCGGAGGGCGCTGGGTGCAGGGCCTGTGAGGGCGCTGGGTGTAGGCCTCGGAGGGCGCTGGGTGCAGGGCCTGTGAGGGCGCTGGGTGCAGGCCTGTGAGGGCGCTGGTTGCAGGCCTCGGAGGGCGCTGGGTGCAGGGCCTGTGAGGGCGTTGGGTGCAGGGCCTGTGAGGGCGTTGGGTGCAGGGCCTGTGAGGGCGCTGGGTGCAGGCCTCGGAGGGCGCTGGGTGCAGGGCCTGTGAGGGCGCTGGGTGTAGGCCTCGGAGGGCGCTGGGTGCAGGCCTCGGAGGGCGCTGGGTGCAGGGCCTCGGAGCGCGCTGGGTGCAGGGCCTGTGAGGGCGCTGGTTGCAGGCCTCGGAGGGCGCTGGGTGCAGGGCCTGTGAGGGCGCTGGGTGCAGGCCTGTGAGGGCGCTGGGTGTAGGCCTCGGAGGGCGCTGGGTGCAGGCCTCGGAGGGCGCTGGGTGCAGGCCTGTGAGGGCTCTGGGTGCAGGCCCTTTGAGGGGGGCTGGGTGTAGGCCTCGGAGGGCGCTGGGTGCAGGCCCTTTGAGGGGGGCTGGGTGCTGGGCCTGCGAGGGCGCTGGGTGCAAGGCCTGTGAGGGCACTGGAGGCAGGGCCTGTGGGGGCGCTGGGTGCAGGCCTGTGCGGGCGCTGGGTGCAGGGCCTGTGAGGGTGCTGGGTGCAGGCCTGTGGGGGCGCTGGGTGCAGGCCTGTGAGGGCGCTGGGTGCAGGGCCTGTGAGGGCGCTGGGTGCAGGCCTGTGTGGGCGCTGGGTGCAGGGCCTGTGAGGGCGCTGGGTGCAGGGCCTCGGAGGGCGCTGGGTGCTGGGCCTGTGAGGGCGCTGGGTGCAGGGCCTGTGAGGGCGCTGGGTGCTGGGCCTGTGAGGGCGCTGGGTGCAGGGCCTGTGAGGGCGCTGGGTGCAGGGCATCGGAGGGCTCTGGGTGCAGGCCTCGGAGGGCGCTGGGTGCTGGGCCTGTGAGGGCGCTGGGTGCAGGGCCTGTGAGGGCGCTGGGTGCAGGGCCTGTGAGGGCGCTGGGTGCAGGGCCTGTGAGGGCGCTGGGTGCAGGGCCTGTGAGGGCGCTGGGTGCAGGGCCTGTGAGGGCGCTGGGTGCAGGGCCTGTGTGGGCGCTGGGTGCAGGGCCTGTGAGGGCGCTGGGTGCAGGGCCTGTGGGGGCGCTGGGTGCAGGGCCTGTGAGGGCGCTGGGTGCAGGGCCTGTGAGGGCGCTGGGTGCAGGGCCTGTGAGGGCGCTGGGTGCAGGGCCTGTGAGGGCGCTGGGTGCAGGGCCTGTGAGGGCGCTGGGTGCAGGGCCTGTGAGGGCGCTGGGTGCAGGCCTGTGTGGGCGCTGGGTGCAGGGCCTGTGAGGGCGCTGGGTGCAGGGTCTGTGAGGGCGCTGGGTGCAGGGTCTGTGAGGGCGCTGGGTGCTGGGCCTGTGAGGGCGCTGGGTGCAGGCCTGTGAGGGAGCTGGGTGCAGGGCCTGTGAGGGCGCTGGGTGCAGGGCCTGTGAGGGCTCTGGGTGCAGGCCTGTGAGGGCTTTGGGTGCAGGCCCTTTGAGGGGGGCTGGGTGCTGGGCCTGCGAGGGCGCTGGGTGCAGGCCTCGGAGGGCGCTGGGTGCAGGGCCTGTGCGGGCGCTGGGTGCAGGGCATCGGAGGGCTCTGGGTGCAGGCCCTTTGAGGGGGGCTGGGTGCTGGGCCTGCGAGGGCGCTGGGTGCAGGCCTGCGAGGGCGCTGGGTGCAGGGCCTGTGAGGGCGCTGGGTGCAGGGCCTGTGAGGGCGCTGGGTGCAGGGCCTGTGAGGGCGCTGGGTGCAGGCCTGTGAGGGCGCTGGGTGCAGGGCCTGTGAGGGCGCTGGGTGCAGGGCCTGTGGGGGCACTGGGTGCAGGCCTGTGAGGGCGCTGGGTGCAGGGCCTGTGGGGGCGCTGGGTGCAGTGCCTGTGAGGGCGCTGGGTGCAGGGCCTGTGGGGGCGCTGGGTGCAGGGCCTGTGGGGGCGCTGGGTGCAGGCCTGTGAGGGCGCTGGGTGCAGGGCCTGTGAGGGCGCTGGGTGCAGGGCCTGTGAGGGCGCTGGGTGCAGGGCCTGTGAGGGCGCTGGGTGCAGGCCTGTGAGGGCGCTGGGTGCAGGGCCTGTGGGGGCGCTGGGTGCAGGGCCTGTGTGGGCGCTGGGAGCATGGCCTCGGAGGGCGCTGGGTGCAGGGTCTGTGAGGGCGCTGGGTGCAGGCCTGTGAGGGCGCTGGGTGTAGGCCTCGGAGGGCGCTGGGTGCAGGGCCTGTGAGGGCGCTGGGTGCCGGCCTGTGAGGGCGCTGGTTGCAGGCCTGTGAGGGCGCTGGGTGTAGGCCTCGGAGGGCGCTGGGTGCAGGGCCTGTGACGGCGCTGGGTGCAGGGCCTGTGTGGGCGCTGGGTGCAGGCCTCGGAGGGCGCTGGGTGCAGGGCCTGTGAGGGCGCTGGGTGCAGGGCCTGTGTGGGCGCTGGGAGCATGGCCTCGGAGGGCGCTGGGTGCAGGGTCTGTGAGGGCGCTGGGTGCAGGGCCTGTGAGGGCGTTGGGTGCAGGGCCTGTGAGGGCGCTGGGTGCAGGCCTCGGAGGGCGCTGGGTGCAGGGCCTGTGAGGGCGCTGGGTGCAGGCCTGTGAGGGCGCTGGTTGCAGGCCTCGGAGGGCGCTGGGTGCAGGGCCTGTGAGGGCGCTGGGTGTAGGCCTCGGAGGGCGCTGGGTGCAGGGCCTGTGAGGGCGCTGGGTGCAGGCCTGTGAGGGCGCTGGTTGCAGGCCTCAGAGGGCGCTGGGTGCAGGGCCTGTGAGGGCGTTGGGTGCAGGGCCTGTGAGGGCGTTGGGTGCAGGGCCTGTGAGGGCGCTGGGTGCAGGCCTCGGAGGGCGCTGGGTGCAGGGCCTGTGAGGGCGCTGGGTGCAGGCCTGTGAGGGCGCTGGGTGTAGGCCTCGGAGGGCGCTGGGTGCAGGCCTCGGAGGGCGCTGGGTGCAGGGCCTCGGAGCGCGCTGGGTGCAGGGCCTGTGAGGGCGCTGGTTGCAGGCCTCGGAGGGCGCTGGGTGCAGGGCCTGTGAGGGCGTTGGGTGCAGGGCCTGTGAGGGCGTTGGGTGCAGGGCCTGTGAGGGCGCTGGGTGCAGGCCTCGGAGGGCGCTGGGTGCAGGGCCTGTGAGGGCGCTGGGTGCAGGCCTGTGAGGGCGCTGGGTGTAGGCCTCGGAGGGCGCTGGGTGCAGGCCTCGGAGGGCGCTGGGTGCAGGCCTGTGAGGGCTCTGGGTGCAGGCCCTTTGAGGGGGGCTGGGTGTAGGCCTCGGAGGACGCTGGGTGCAGGCCCTTTGAGGGGGGCTGGGTGCTGGGCCTGCGAGGGCGCTGGGTGCAGGGCCTGTGAGGGCGCTGGGGGCAGGGCCTGTGGGGGCGCTGGGTGCAGGCCTGTGCGGGCGCTGGGTGCAGGGCCTGTGAGGGCGCTGGGTGCAGGCCTGTGGGGGCGCTGGGTGCAGGCCTGTGAGGGCGCTGGGTGCAGGGCCTGTGAGGGCGCTGGGTGCAGGCCTGTGTGGGCGCTGGGTGCAGGGCCTGTGAGGGCGCTGGGTGCAGGGCCTCGGAGGGCGCTGGGTGCTGGGCCTGTGAGGGCGCTGGGTGCAGGGCCTGTGAGGGCGCTGGGTGCTGGGCCTGTGAGGGCGCTGGGTGCAGGGCCTGTGAGGGCGCTGGGTGCAGGGCATCGGAGGGCTCTGGGTGCAGGCCCTTTGAGGGCGCTTAGTGCAGGCCTGTGAGGGCGCTGGGTGCAGGCCTCGGAGGGCGCTGGGTGCAGGGCCTGTGAGGGCGCTGGGTGCAGGGCATCGGAGGGCTCTGGGTGCAGGCCCTTTGAGGACGCTTAGTGCAGGCCTGTGAGGGCGCTGGGTGCAGGCCTCGGAGGGCGCTGGGTGCAGGGCCTGTGAGGGCGCTGGGGGCAGGGCCTGTGAGGGCGCTGGGTGCAGGCCTGTGAGGGCGCTGGGTGCAGGCCTCGGAGGGCGCTGGGTGCAGGGCCTGTGAGGGCGCTGGGTACAGGGCCTCGGAGTCCGCTGGGTGCAGGCCTCGGAGTCCGCTGGGTGCAGGCCTCGGAGGGCGCTGGGTGCAGGTCTCTGAGGGAGCTGGGTGAAGGCCTGTGAGGGCGCTGGGTGCAGGGCCTGTGAGGGCTCTGGGTGCAGGGCTTGTGAGGGCGCTGGGGGCAGGGCTCGGAGGGCGCTGGGTGCAGGTCTCTGAGGGAGCTGGGTGAAGGCCTGTGAGGGCGCTGGGTGCTGGGCTTGTGAGGGCGCTGGGGGCAGGGCCTGTGAGGGCGCTGGGTGCAGGGCCTGTGAGGGCGCTGGGTGCAGGCCTGTGAGGGCGCTGGGTGCAGGCCTGTGAGGGCGCTGGGTGCAGGGCCTGTGAGGGAGCTGGGTGAAGGGCCTCGGAGTAGGTGTAGGCCTCGGACGGACCTGCATTGTCTTCGCTGCCATGGCAGGAGGCCCCTCTCAGGCTCTGACGCCTCTTGAGGGGCATCGGGACCCGCCTTCACTTGCTTCCTCCGCCTTGCCAATTTTTAAAGAATAAATAAAAGGGGCGAGTGGATGAGACGCGGACCCCGGGAGACCTCGGCGGCTTCGGTCCCATAATAGAATTCTCTTGTTCTGAGGTGATTTATTCTTGAAACAGAAAGATATGAAGGGTCTGGAAGCGGCAGCCGCCCCCTCTCATCACGCGTCCGCGCCATGAATCACGCGCGGCGGAGCGTGAGTTATGGATTCCAGCGCCTGGCACGATTTACGGCGCTGTAAATGAGTTATGACACCTCTGCGTCTGCAGCGTCAACTGCTCACGAGATCTCTCTATTGGGCTGCCCAGGGCCGGCGCGTCGAGGCGCTCCGGTAGCCAGGGCGTCGGGGGTCATCTCCAGGGGCACACCATGGCATACCTGCCCCGCTCCGGCCATGCCCTGGCATACCTGCCCCCTGGTCATGCCCTGGCACAGCGCCCCCTCCACTCCGGCCATGCCCTGGCACAGCTGCGGCCCCTCTCCCCCCCCCCGCCATTCCCTGGCACAGCTCCTGCCCCCCCCTCCGCCATGCCCTGGCACAGCCTCCTCCCCCGGCAAAGCCCTGGCACACCCTCTTACTTTACTATGTACTGCTGCAATGTCCCCCTTTTCAAGCGACTTCGAGGCACTCTGATAGACAGGGCATCAGGTGCCATCTCCCGGGGCACACCCTGGCATACCTGTCCCGGGCCAAGCCCTGGCACAACGTCCCCCCCTGGCCATTCCGTGGCACAACGTCCCCCAAGCCATGCACTGGCATAGCTCCCACCCCCCGGCCATGCCCTGGACCAGCTCCCACTCCCCGCCCTGCCCTGGCACAGCTCCTACCCCCCCCGCCATGCCCTGGCACAGCCTCTCCCCACACCCCAGCCATGCCCTAGCAAAACCTCTCCCCAGCTAAGCCCTGGCACAGCTCTCACCCCGGGCCATGCCCTGGACCAGCTCCCACTCCCCGCCCTGCCCTGGCACAGCTCCTACCCCCCGCCATGCCCTGGCACAGCCTCTCCCCACCCCCCCGCCATGCCCTGGCACAGTTCCCACCCCCTGGCACAGCCTCTCACTAAATCATGCACTAGCACAAACTTTTAATTCACCTGTACTCGAAACCACACCCCCACCCCTCTCACTGCCCTTCACCTGGAACTACCCACCTCCCATCACTGTCCGTCTCGCGCTGGCTGCTGGTCCACTCAGCACCACACCATGGACGGCCGCCCACTGCACCAGAGCCGCATCCTCAGACCGCCCTCAACACACCAGAGCCTCCCCCTCAGACCGCCCTCAACACACCAGAGCCTCCTCCTCAGACTGCCCTCAACACACCGGAGCCTCCTCCTCAGACCGCCCTCAACACACCAGAGCCGTCTCCTCAGACCTCCCTCAACATACCAGAGCCTTCTCCTCAGACCGCCCTCAACATACCAGAGCCTCCTCCTCAGACCGCCCTCAACATACCAGAGCCTTCTCCTCAGACCGCCCTCAACACACCGGAGCCTTCTCCTCAGACCGCCCTCAACACACCGGAGCCTCCCCCTCAGACCGCCCTCAACACACCAGAGCCTCCTCCTCAGACCGTCCTCAACACACCAGAGCCTCCTCCTCAGACCGCCCTCAACACACCAGAGCCACCTCCTCAGACTGCCCTCAACACACCAGAGCCGCCTCCTCAGACCGTCCTCAACACACTAGAGCCTCCTCCTCAGACCGCCCTCAACACACCAGAGCCTCCTCCTCAGACCGCCCTCAACACACCAGAGCCTCCTCCTCAGACCGCCCTCAACACACCAGAGCCGCCTCCTCAGACTGCCCTCAACACACCAGAGCCGCCTCCTTAGACCGCCCTCAACACACCAGAGCCTCCTCCTCAGACCGCCCTCAACACACCAGAGCCGCCTCCTCAGACTGCCCTCAACACACCAGAGCCTCCTCCTCAGAGCCTCCTCCTCAAACCGCCCTCAACACACCAGAGCCTCCTCCTCAGACCGCCCTCAACACACCAGAGCCGCCTCCTCAGACTGCCCTCAACACACCAGAGCCGCCTCCTCAGACCGCCCTCAACACACCAGAGCCTCCTCCTCAGACCGCCCTCAACACACCAGAGCCTCCTCCTCAGACCGCCCTCAACACACCAGAGCCTCCTCCTCAGACCGCCCTCAACACACCAGAGGCGCCTCCTCAGACTGCCCTCAACACACCAGAGCCTCCTCCTCAGAGCCTCCTCCTCAAACCGCCCTCAACACACCAGAGCCTCCTCCTCAGACCGCCCTCCACACACCAGAGCCGCCTCCTCAGACTGCCCTCAACACACCAGAGCCGCCTCCTCAGACCGTCCTCAACACACCAGAGCCTCCTCCTCAGACCGCCCTCAACACACCAGAGCCTCCTCCTCAGACCGCCCTCAACACACCAGAGCCGCCTCCTCAGACTGCCCTCAACACACAAGAGCCTCCTCCTCAGACCGCCCTCAACACACCAGAGCCTCCTCCTCAGACCGCCCTCAACACACCAGAGCCTCCTCCTCAGACCGCCCTCAACACACCAGAGCCGCCTCCTCAGACTGCCCTCAACACACCAGAGCCGTCTCCTCAGACCGTCCTCACTACACCAGAGCCTCCTCCTCAGACCGCCCTCAACACACCAGAGCCTCCTCCTCAGACCGCCCTCAACACACCAGAGCCGCCTCCTCAGACTGCCCTCAACACACCAGAGCCTCCCCCTCAGACCGCCCTCAACACACCAGAGCCTCCTCCTCACTTCTCGAATTCCACAAGAAGCAGAAGACCCGGCTTTTGGAGGAGTCCCACTAGGACCCCGGGGTGGGGGAGGGGCTAGATTCACACCTGCGCACCGACAGGATACCCTCCCGAGGGATAGTGCGCTCTGCAAATCTGCATAACATAACGCTGCCCATCTCGTTGTCCCGCTGGCTGTCCCGCTGGCTGTCACTGCCCTGCTCGCTGTCTCTGCCCCGCTGGCTGTCTCTGCTCCGCTGGCTGTCGCTGCCCTGCTGGCTGTTGCTGCCCGGCTGGCTGTCGCTGCCCCGCTCGCTGTCGCTGCCCGGCTCGCTGTCGCTGCCCCGCTTGCTGTCACTGCAATGCCGGCTGTTGCTGCCCCGCTGGCTGTCGCTGCCCCGCTGGCTGTCGCTGCCCGGCTCGCTGTCACTGCCCCGCTCGCTGTCACTGCAATGCCGGCTGTCGCTGCCCCGCTGGCTGTCGCGGCCCGGATCGCTGTCGCTGCCCCGCTGGCTGTCACTACAATGCCGGCTTTCGCTGCCCCGCTGGCTGTCGCTGCCCCGCTGGCTGTCGCTGCCCCGCTCGCTATCGCTGCCCGGCTCGCTGTCGCTGCCCCACTCGCTGTCGCTGCAATGCCGGCTGTTGCTGCCCCGCTGGCTGTCGCTGCCCGGCTGGCTGTCGCTGCCCCGCTCGCTGTCGCTGCAATGCCGTCTATCGCTGCCCCGCTGGCTGTCGCTGCCCCTGCTGGCTGTCGCTGTGCCGCTGGCTGTCGTTGCCCCGCTCGCTGTCGCTGCCGGCTCGCTGTCGCTGCCCCGCTCGCTGTCACTGCCCAGCTCGCTGTCACTACAATGCCGGCTATCGCTGCCCCGCTGGCTGTCGCTGCCTCGCTCTCTGTCACTGCAATGCCAGCTGGTCGCTGCCCCGCTGGCTGTCGCTGCCCCGCTGGCTGTCGCTGTCCCGCTGGCTATCGCTGCCCGGCTCGCGGTCGTTGCCCGGCTCGCGGTCGCTGCCCCGCTTGCTGTCGCTGCCCCGCTGGCTGTCGCTGCCCCGCTGGCTGTCACCGCAATGCCGGCTGTCGCTGCACCACTGGCTGTCGCTGCCCCGCTGGCTGTCGCTGCCTGGCTCGCTGTCGCTGCCCCGCTCGCTGTCGCTGCCCCGCTGGCTGTCACTGCCCCGCTGGCTGTCGCTGCCCCGCTGGCTGTCGCTGCCTGGCTCGCTGTCGCTGCCCCGCTCGCTGTCGCTGCCCCGCTGGCTGTCGCTGCCCCGCTGGCTGTCGCTGCCCGGCTCGCTGTCGCTGCCCCGCTTGCTGTCGCTGTCCCGCCTGCTGTCACTACAATGCCGGATGTCGCTGCCCCGCTGGCTGTCGCTGCCCAGATGGCTGTTGCTGCCCCGCTGGCTGTCGCTGCCCCGCTGGCTGCCCCGCTGGCTGTTGCTGCTCCGCTGGCTGCCCCGCTGGCTGTCGCTGCCCCGCTCGCTGTCACTACAATGCCGGCTGTCGCTGCCCTGCTGGCTGTCGCTGCCCCACTGGCTGTCGCTGCTCCGCTGGCTGCCCCGCTGGCTGTCACTGCCCCGCTGGCTATCGCTGCCCCGCTGGCTGTCGCTGCCCGGCTCGCTATCGCTGCCCCGCTCGCTGTCGCTGCCCCGCTCGCTGTCACTACAATGCCGGATGTCGCTCCCCCGCTGGCTGTCGCTGCCCCGCTGGCTGTCGCTGCCCAGATGGCTGTTTCTGCCCCGCTGGAAGTCGCTGCCCCGCTGGCTGTCGCTGCTCCGCTGGCTGCCCCGCTGGCTGTCTCTGCCCCGCTGGCAGTCGCTGCCCCGCTGGTTGTCGCTGCCCCGCTGGTTGTCGCTGCCCCGCTCGCTGTCACTACAATGCCGGCTGTCGCTGCCCCGCTGGCTGTCGCTGCCCCGCTGGGTGTCGCTGCTCCGCTGGCTACCCTGCTGGCTGTCGCTGCCCCGCTCGCTGTCGCTGCCCGGCTCGCTGTCGCTGCCCCGCTCGCTGTCACTGCAATGCCAGCTGTCGCTGCCCCGCTGGCTGTCACTGCCCCGCTCGCTGTCGCTCTCCTGCTCGCTGCCCCGCTCGCTGTCACTGCAATGCCAGCTGTCCCTGCCCCGCTGGCTGTCGCTGCCCCGCTAGCTGTCGCTGCCCTGCTCGCTGCCCCGCTGCCCTGCTACCCGTGCTCGCTGCCCCGCTGGCTGTCGCTGCCCCGCTGGCTGTCGCTGCCCCGCTGGCTGTCGCTGCCCCGCTGCCCCGCTGGCTGTCACTGTCCACCTCGCTGTCACTGCCCTGCTGGCTGTCACTGCCTGTCTCCCGGCTGCTCAGTCTCAGCGGCTCCTGTCCCTACAGCTTATCAATAACCCCCTTCACAGACTGGATCGATGGAGCCTGTATCTCTCCCGATCGCTCATATCTGTCAGTGATCCCTTGGCGGGGGCGGGGGGGGGGGCTGCGGTGGCAAGCCAGAGGTGGTGGTGACCTTTTCACACACATACAGGCCCCATACTGCAGGCACTGGTGTCAGACGACATTGTGTGGACAGGTGTGTCGGTGCTGGGACGGAGGTGCTAGGGTGCCATCGGAGGGGGGGGGGTGTCTGCGCCCCCCACCGAGACCAACACTCACCAGGGATATGTTATGTTATTTTATATTGTATTTGTTATTTTATGTGTTATATGTCATGTCATGTTATGTGATATTATGTGTTATATGTTAATTGTATGCGCTATATGCTATGTCGTGTTATGTGCTATATGTTATGCTACATTCTATATGGTATGTTATCTGTTATGTGTTACGTTTTATAATTGTAATTGTATTTATATAGCGCTTACTGCCCTTGTCGAGGCACCAAAGGGCTTTTCCGCAAGTGGCACGCGACTCCGGAACCTAAAAAGGATCCGTGGTGAGTGAGTAGGGGGAAATATGAACTTTATTCGAGCGGTGCACATGTGAGTCTGTTATTTGGGTTGAAAAGGATTGTGGAGGGACCGAAGAGGGGCGGGGCTTGCATTCATAGAGCACTTGGTACCCCTGATGAGGCTTCAATGCGCTTATAAACATTCTAGCCGATTAGTGTGGTCCTGTGGAAGGAGGCATAGAAGGGCCACTGTTGGGAGCATGCGCTGCAGATGGACACACATTATGCACCTCAGGTTTCTTTTTGTCCACAGAAGCTTGGTGCACAGTGGCATGATGGCCGCCAGCCCCCCCCCCCTCCCGCAGAATGTGACGAGGGGCGCATACGTCTCCCATATCCCACAGATGGGAAGAATGGGAACCCCGTGAAGGGACGGAGAACCCCGGTGCCGCAGGAACCGGCCTCACACTCCTGCGCAGAGACCAGATGTGCGACTTCCACATGCAGTGCTTTGAATGGAAAAAGATAAGTGCAGGTATTCATTCAAATGAGCCAGAGGTGTAGTGAGTGGGCGGGGCTAGGGGCGGAGCAAAGGGCAAGACATGATGATACTGAAGGACTTCTATAATAGTTGCAGCACACACCAAAACACTTGATAAATGTGTTTATAAACAGAGCAAGTTAACTCATTACACAAAATGAAAGAGAAATGTAATATGTTAACATTCCCTTTTTTTGTTGTTGCAATAGTTGCACCTTTTAAATGCCATACCGTTAATTGCTTTTCTTTGGCACAATACTATATATTTTTGGGCATGTGAGTAGGAAAAAACTGAAAATACCCCCACTTCGAACCAAAGCTCTTATGGCACCAAGCAAATCATCATGACCCTCCCCTGGAGATATCTCTAGTCTCTTCCATCGATCTATCCATTCATCCTTTCATCCTGCCATTTACCTGCTGATGTCCACCATTTAACTTTTACATTCTGTCGTCTATTCAGTTTTTCAACCATCATACAGTTATTCACCATTCCGTCTGTCCACCCTTCACATCCAAACCTATCCATCCATCCATCTTTAAACCTATCCATTCATCCTTTCACTCATCCATCTCTTTATCCACCCTTTAACTCATCCATCAATCTTTTCGCTCTTCTATCCATCAACCCTTTCACTACTTTTTACCATCCACACTTTCATTCCATCCACCCTTTCATTCCATCCACCTTTTCACTCAATCCCTCCTTTCACTTATCCATCATCCACCCTTTCATTCATCCACCCTCCGTTTCATTCATCCATCTAATATTTCACATATCCACCCATCATCCACCCTTTTATCCACCCACCCATCCATCCATCCATTCACTCATCCATCCATCCATCCTCCCTCCCTCCAACCCTTGCTCACTTATCCATCCACTCACTCACCCACCAACCCTCCCTGCTACGTTATTCATGAACCTTTGTCACTGTGCAGACATGTGCACACAAAGTGCCACCCACTTTCTTTAAAATACCTCCTGAGAGTGTCTTGATTATCTCTCTAATTTTTTTCTTACAAAAAACAGGCATACAAATGCAGGCAAACGCACAAACCGAGCAGACGCACATAAGACTCGGGTATGTTAAAAGCCATGTTATACTCTTCACCTACCGTGGCTTTTTTCATTGCCACTACCATGATTCCTGTGTTCGTGCAAATGCAGAGGATAGTGTGAATGTGTTGACAGCACAGGGCCTGAAGGGACCCTGCTCGGTCAAGCACAGCGTGATGGTGAGCACCGGACATTATGCAAACGAGCCCTGCTGAATAGCTCAGCTGGGGCTCAGATGGGGGGGCTACAGAAGCGGCGCCTTGGCTGCCAGACATGTTCCCCACCTGCTCATTCACACTCTCAGCCAATGAGCCTACCTTTTCATGAGTACCGGTACTCTCCTCTGCAGTAGAGAAGTGCCAGTACATTTCAGAAGTGCCGGGACTCAGTACCTGCGAGTACCGGCCCATTTAAAGCACTGTCCACGTGTCATGACGAAGAGATTAAAGCTGGTGCGAGCAGGAACCGCTCTGTGGTTCACACCAAAGAAGAGACAAAAACACCCCATGACCGGCAGGGCATGAAAACAGCAGGGCTGTAAGAGGGGCACGGACTGGCACATGCCAGGACACTGCACCCAGGGCTCGCTCTGCATGCCAAGGGGGCAGGTACAGGTGGGTGCGCCGCAGGTCAAGTCCTCGTAGCCGCCCTCAAGGGGTGCCCTTTTTTGGTTACCATGCCTGGCTGGATGTGACGATGAAGACAGGAAAACAGCAGTGTGTGGGAGTAGAGAACCTTAATTAAAGACAGCACTTAACTGTGACATAGTCGAGCTTTGATTGACCCGGGAATGGGATCGCAGAAGGGAGATGGGGGCAGAACTCTTTGGGGTCACATTTACTGAAAGGAGTCTGTATGTTGGCTTCATGCCACCCATCACCTTTCATGGCTAACCAGTCCAGCTAGCAACCCCGCTCACTCGTTCCGCGCTATCTAGAGTCTTCTATTCCCCCGGTCACCGTGGGCAGGCATGCACCCCCCAAGTCCTCGGTCACCGTGGGCAGGCATGCACCCCCCAAGTCCTCAGTCACTATGGGCAGGCATGCACCCCCTCCCCCCGGTCACCGTGGGCAGGCATGCACCCCCTCCCCCCAGTCACTGTGGGCAGGCATGCACCCCCTCCCCCGTCACTGTGGGCAGGCATGCACCCCCCCGGTCACCATGGGCAGGCATGCACCCCCGTGCCCCTCGGTCACCGTGGGCAGCCATGCAACCTCCCCCCCGGTCACCATGGGCAGGCATGCACAAAGTACTTTGCCGAAGATCCTACCCTGTGGGTCTCCATGGGACAGGGCCGCCAGTGATGCTCGGGTGTGACCGCGGTCAGCGTTTAAGGTGTATCCTCACACAAAAAAAATCACTAAACAACTCTGGTACAAACAAAGACATACAACTCGCTTTCGTCAAATCACCTGTTAACCAACATTATAAAAATAATCTTTAAAGAAATTCAGGTGAATGGACGTTATGGTTTAGGATTCGAAACCTAAAAAGAGCTGACATATGCTAGTTATGGGGACGCATTCAATAACCTCCCACCCCCCAAAGCACTGAGCATCTCAGATCAATAAATGCAGATCGACAATCGCACGCTGCATTCTTCTCTACTAAGCCGGGCAACATCTTGTTTACAAAAGCACAATCTCGTGCCATTTCTGCTACTTCACAATGAGTACAGTGCAGTGGCATAGAGTGCAGTGGTGCACAGTAGAGTGCAGTGGCGCACAGTAGAGTGCAGTGGTGCACAGTAGAGTGCAGTGGTGCACAGTAGAGTGCAGTGGTGCATAGTAGAGTGGTGAAGAGTAGATTAGAGTGCCATAGAGTGGACTGGTATAAAGTGCCCTGGCACAGAGTGGAACGGTACAGAGTAGAGTACAGTGGCAAACAGTTTAGTGTTGTATTTAGATTGGATTATTGCAAAGTAGAGTAGAGTGTCGTAGCGTGGAGTGGTTTAGATTGTGGTGCCGAAGACTACAGTGGTGTAACGTAGAGTGCGCATACATTAGACCGATGTAGAGTACAGAGGCAGAGACTTAGGTGGCATAGAGTAGAATGGTGCAGAGGAGAGTTAGTGATGCAGAGTGTAGTGGGATAGTGTGAGGGGTGTAGAATAGAGTGGAACGGAGTAGAGTGCCGTGGTGTGGGATGGCTCAGAGTGGAGTGGGGTAACGTGGAGTATACATAGTGTGGTAACTAGGGGTGGGTGGAAGTTGAGTAAGGGACTTACGCGGAGAGGCACGAAGATTGAACTAATCTCTGTGCCTGTCCACATAGTTCTGTTTCATTACGCCACGCCCGCCCGCCTCCCGCCCGCCTCCCACCCGCAGAAAATAAATGACATTAAAAAGCCTAAAATAACATTGTGCATGCGTAGTCCCCAGAAGAAGGCGCGATGGACAAGGATGCACACGCGATAAGGTAAGTTTTATTTAAATGTTATTTTAGGCTTTTTAATGTAATTTAATTCTGCGGGTGGGAGGTAGACGGCCAACTTTCGTTACGCCCCGAGTGTGCGGAGATTTGCCTTGTTTCTCCGCCTTCATTGCGAAAGGCAGAAGGGGCAAATCTCCGCACATTCCGTGGGCGGGACGGATATGTCCGCCCACCCCTAGTGGTAACACGCTGCATTACAGACAACACATCTTCAAATGACCATCACATTTGCACAGACATACAGCTTGCATAGATTAAAACTGAATTTCTGCGCGTTTTGCCGACTTTAGCACTGTACTTAAATTTTGCGCTGTTGAAACGCTATTTGTGTGATATTGCTTTACCGGATTAGGAAATCGTTCACTGTTGCGCTTTTGCACACATTGTGTCAATATCTCATTTGTCTCTGTGCCTGTGTGTACTTTCGTTTTCGCTGCCATTTTGTTGTTGTTGTGCCTGGAAGCCCGTCCTCTACAGCCCGCCCCGCCTGCCAGCTGAGCCTCCCTCGCCCCTCCCCCTCCACTATCTACATATGACAGATGCTTTCACGCGCAGCGTTCACGCACAACGATTGCGCCCCATGCGCGCCGAAGGTGCGCCAAAGGTAAGCCTGTCTGCGCCCGTCCGCGCCTGGACCGCGCCCAGCGCCAGACCCCCTGGTCCACGCAAACCCCACTCCACCCGCATAACGTATGACACCGCCACCCTCCTAGCCCTTAACCCCGGACGCACATCACATTGCTACGAAGCTGCCCCAGGACACACCCATGGACCCTTCGCCTGCCACTCCTGCAATTTCGCCTGCATCAAGACCCCCACCAATTTCACTAACTCCAAACACAGCTCCGACCCTAACCACCTGAAGTGCATCCTGCTAAACACCCGCTCGATCCACAGACACGCCACTGAACTCTGGGACCTACTCGACACTGCTTCACCGGACATCGCCTTCCTCACAGAAACTTGGATGAACGCCTCTTCAGCGCCCGACATCGCCATAGCCATAGCCATCCCGGACGCTTTCAAGATCATCCGTAAAGACCGCACCAACCAAACAGGAGGAGGCATCGCCATCGTCCATAAGAACACCATCAGAATCACGACCAGCCTCGATGATAACCTTACAACCGCCGAACACCTCCACTTTCAGATCCACACCGACCCCAGAACCACACTTAGAGGCACCCTCATCTACAGACCACCAGGAACCCGTAAACAATTCAGCGAAGACATCACTGACTTCATCAGCCCACATGCCCTCACCTCCGAGAACTACATTCTACTGGGAGACCTCAACTTCCACCTGGAAAAGAAAAACGACAGCAACACCACCACCCTTCTGGACAACCTGGCCAATCTCGGACTCAAACGACTTGTTGACACCCCCACCCATATAGCCGGACATACACTCGACCCAATCTTCACCTCCAGCAAGCACATCTCCTTCGATGACACCACAGCTAAACATGGGCGAATTTTGCGAATCTCGCGTTCGCAAATTTTGCGGATTTGCGAACTCGCAATTCGCAAAATCCGCGAATTCTCGCGAATTTGCAGATTTTTTTTTTTTGTTCGCGCGGGTTTCTGCCAGTTCGCGAGGGTTTTGTACAATTTCGCAAACGCGAACTTACCTGTCGGGTCGCAAGTTTTGCGAACTTGTTGTTTCTACGTGTCCAGCCTGTTTGGGACACTCTTCTTCATCACTGCCACTCTCTGTCACCACTGCCACTCTCTGACTACTCATGCCACCCTCTGACCCACCCATGCCACCCTCTGTTTCATCACAGCACCCTCTGGTTGTCCAGTCAGTGTACATTATTGTGGCAAAGCAAAGCACACCTTCCCTGCCTCAAGTGACCTGAATTAATTTGGGGCTGATTAATGTGTCACAGAATATTTTTTTAGCTGGCACCTGCTTCCTTAGTGCTTCCTGATTAGTGATCTTTTGCACTTGCTAAGTGCTTTCATTGTTGCAAAATTAGTTACAACACCTGCCCTGCCCCAACTGACAATAATGAATTAGGGGCTGATTAATGGATTTGAACTTCCAGCCTGGCTCCTGCTTGTCTCCCTTAGCTGTAATTCAGGACCTTTGTGGCATATGTGTAACTATTCTGAGGTTCAGAGCAGGGTCACATAATAGTTGCAAGTAGGCAACTGAACTCTGGAGGGGCCCCTCAGGAAGCACTACAGGAAATGGCTACTAATGATGAGCCTGAACTTTTGAACCTGGTAAGTAGTTTCAGTTTTGCTAGGATCGTATTTCTGCAATTTAGCGCTTATTCGCGGGACGCAAAGTTGTACTGGGAAGCCGCGAACTCACGCGAACAGTGCAAGCAAAATCCGCTGCTCGCGGATTTGCGGATTTTGCGGGAGATTCGCGAATCTCGCGGATTGCGAATTTACCGAAAATCCGCAAAATCCGTGAGCGAAACGGATTTTCCGCCCATGCTTAACCACAGCTCTCCATTGGACGGACCACAGCTGTGTTCACTTCAGCTACAAAACTACCTCGACCCACGACCCCCCACAACCTATTCCACGAAGAAACTGGAACAAAATCACCACCGACCAACTCCTCACATCGCTCAAACAAAACCCTCCCGCCCCCTCATCGGACCCAAACCAAACGGCCACCAAACTCAAACAATGGATCACTCACAGCGCTAACGAACTAGCATCCTTGAAAAACCACCAAACCAAACAGGGTAGCCAAAAGGCCCCCTGGTTCAACGAGGACCTTAAGAAGTCCAAGAAACTATGCCGTACTCTCGATGAAAACATGGAGAAAAAACCCAACCACTGACAACCTGACCACCTTCAAGACAGCCACCCGCAAACACCACCAATTTATCCGATCCACCAAGAAGTCAGCATTCAAGGATCGACTCGACAACAACGCCCAAAACAGCAAGGAGCTATTCAACATCGTCAAAGAATTTACCAACCCCACCACAGCCTCAAACGACATTACTCCCTCCCAAGAACTCTGCGACTAGTTATCCTCTTTCTTCTACAACAAAATCGCCGACATACATAACAGCTTTGAGAACATTTCCAAAGAACAGTCCACTCCACCCACCTCCGAACCTAAACCACCCTCTAACATCCTTAATGCCTGGAACCCAATCACCACTGAAGACACCATCCGCCTAATGAACTCCATCCATTCAGGCTCGCCAACCGACCCCTGTCCCCACCACATCTTCAACAAAGCAGACTCCATCATCGCACCCCATCTCCGTGATGTCATCAACTGCTCCTTCAACTCCGCTACCTTTCCAGAAAGCTGGAAACACGCCGAACTCAACGCCCTCTTGAAGAAACCCACAGCGGACCCCTCTGAACTTAAGAATTTCCGCCCCATTTCCCTCCTCCCATTGCCTGCCAAAGTCATTGAGATAGCCGTCAATAGACAGCTCGCCACCTTCCTCGAATCCAACAACTCCCTCAACTCCTCACAGTCCGGCTTTCGGGCCAAACACAGCACCGAAACCGCCCTTATTGCAGCGACAGAGGACATCCGAACACTACTGGACAACGGAGAAACAGTTGCCCTTATCCTACTCGACCTTTCCACAGCCTTCGACACAGTCTGTCATAGCACCCTCATACAACGCCTCAGCAACGTCGGAACACAAGGAAAAGCGTTGGACTGGATCATCTCGTTCCTCGCCGGGAGAACCCAGAGAGTCCGACTCCCCCCATTCATGTCAGAGGCCACCGAAGTCATATGCGGAGTACCACCAGGATCATCACTCAGACCCACCCTCTTCAACGTCTACATGAGCCCCCTCGCATCCATCGCGCGACAACACAACCTTAACATCATCTCTTACACTGACGACACCCAGCTGATCCTCTCCCTTACCAAAGACCCTAACACCGCCAAAACCAATCTTCATGAAGGCATGAAAGAAGTAGCCGAATGGATGAAAAACAGCCGCCTAAAACTTAACTCAGACAAAACGGAAGTCCTCATCCTAGGATCATCCCCCTCTGCCTGGGACGACTCATGGTGGCCATCGGCCCTGGGCACGGCACTCATACCCACAGACCACGCACGTAACCTAGGCTTCATCCTAGACTCCTCCCTCTCGATGACCAGACAAGTCAACGCCGTCTCATCCTCTTGCTTCAACATACTTCGTATGTTCAAAAAAATCTTTCGTTGGATCCCCACCGAAACAAGAAAGACGGTCACCCACGCACTGGTCTTCAGCCGACTGGACTATGGAAACACCCTCTACGCCGGAACCACATCCCAATTACAGAAAAAACTCCAACGCATCCAAAACGCATCAGCCAGACTCATATTGGACATCCCACGCCAAGCTCACATTACTGGTCACCTGAAAGACCTCCACTGGCTTCCCGTCAACAAGAGAATAACATTCCGTCTCCTCACCCACGCACACAAGGCCCTCTACAAACTAGGACCCGAATGCCTCAACACACGACTGTCCTTCTACACACCGACCCGCCAACTAAGATCCTCCTTCTACACAACGACCCGCCAACTAAGATCCTCCAATCAAGCCCTCGCCGCAGTTCCGCGCATCCACAAATCCACCATGGGAGGAAGATCCATCTCCTACTTGGCGGCAAAAACCTGGAATTCTCCACCTTACCCAGAACCACAGTTCCTTCAGGAAGGAACTTAAAACATGGCTATTCGATAAATAATGCCCCCCTCCCCCAAGCGCCTTGAGACCCTCTGGGTGAGTAGTGCGCTATACAAATTCCTGAACTTGAACTTGAATGGTAATCAATGGGTAGAGTGCATTTCCAGGGAAGCTCTTCCAAAGACCCCAAGATGTTGTTAGCTGCGCTGTCTGGTAGGCTATGACCCAAACATGTAGTAGACTGCATCCCATTTGACTCTTAGCTTTGTACCCCATACTTTAAAGAGTGATGTCTCCAGAACCATGAGGCTTCTATGACCACATCTCTGACTTCCATCCAGATGTGCCATGGGAACAAAAACAGTTGAGGAAGAATAATTACTTCTGTATCCCTCTGTGGCTGGAAGGGGCACCCAAGAAGTTCTGGGCCAGTTTTAAGTCCTACAGGTTCACAAGGTAGGATAGCAAGAAAGCACATCTGCAGATACCTACACTAGGCGGCTTCAGTGTTTTGGGCCAGCTCACCTGCTAGGGTTCGGTGTGCCCTGGGCATCTTCCTCCATTAAGATGACCCACACACATTGATCAGCTGGGTCTTATCTGGGGGTTCCTGGGCTCTCAGCTTTCCACCAAAGGTGGTTCCGCTGCTTCTTTACTGGCCAGTCACAGAAGAAACCCATGCTTCCTGTGGGAGAGATGTGTATTCCGCCCCTGTTACCCAGGCAACTCGAAGTTCAGAGAGGGAACCTCTGGCAAAGGAAACTGGTGGGCAGCCATGTCCACCATGGACAAACCAGTAACATGTCAACAATCCAGCTTTACGTGTCATCATGCACACCCTGTCCAAATTGACACCTTCCTTACATGTAAGTGGAGCCTCTACAGGGGTGGGTCAGAAGGCAGCGTTTCCACCAGGGATGCTGGTAAAAATATCTGAGTCCCCGAACCAGAGTCGCTACCACCGCTGTCTGTGACGTAACAGCCAGGATAAGACGAGAGTCAGCACCATCACTGGTGTGTGGAGGAACCAAGGGGTTCAGCTCCCTGTTTAAGAGCTGGGCTCTGCTGTCCCAAACTCTCTTGTTAGAAGGTGAAGGACCAGCTAGGACCTGCAGATTGTTCAAAGGGAGGGGGGTAAAGGGTCCGAGGCCTCAGCTAACCTATAGTAATAGAGCTGATCTGGTGAGGTTTACTCGTTCATGACAATGGGAAACCCCTTCCCCATTAGCGTTAAAGTACGAATGAAAGTATCTGAAGGAGTAGAAGAAATCAATTATTCCCTGGAATCAATTTCAATTTATTGTGTCGTATTTCATAGAAAAGTGAGAACATTCATAGCCAACACATGTCTTTCCCCTTTACATTGGCCATCAGGCCTGGGGCTTCCTCCGGGCGGAGTCTGTCAGTTTGTTGGGTTTGGAATAGTAATCTGTCCTTATCCAGAGGGCCGCCGTTCGGCAGTATTGTGATCCAGTGATATGCAGTACTAGCGTCTGCTGCAGTCAGTCGGCTTTCCGCCCACCGGCCCTCTGGGTAAGGACAGATTACTATTCCAAACCCAACAAACTGACAGACTACGCCCTGAGGAAGCCCCAGGCCTGATGGCCAATGTAAAGGGGCGAAACATGTGTTGGCTTTGAATGTTCTCACTTGTCTATGAAATATGACACAATACATTGGAATTGATTCCAGAGAATAATTGATTTCTTCTACTGGTTCAGATACTTTCATAAGGACCTGTAGATTGTCAAGACCACTGCAGGGGCATCGTAGGACAGTAAAGAAAAGAGTTTGGGGCAGAGCAGCACATCACTTATATCCATCCCCGTCACCCCTCGCACCCCCTCCACATTTGCAGAAGCCACAGTGGAGGCCGTTCCTTCTCCTACATCGCCATCAAGTCCTGAAAGACCTACCCCTCCACCTGGGAATATCGCCCCGCTCATGGATTTTAGGAAGAGACTCAAGACCTGGCTTTTCGACTGAGACTAGCGTTATCACCTCAGCAGCTGGATACCCTCAGGGGTGAAGAGCCGCGCTCTATAAGTACTGATTGATTGATTGATCGATTGTCAGGATGCGCCAGACAACAGGCAGTGTTAGAATTAAAATAACAAGCATGAACATTGCCGGCGCCATCTTGCTTAGCATAGGCCTTTGTGTACGCGTAAGCGGCAACCATTTTAGACATCACGGCCATTTCGCACACTGCTGGTCACCTGTGTGTCACCCTGACCCCTCCATCATCCCCCGTGCTCTGACTAAACCTGAACACACGTACTAGGGTCGTAAAACATTGTCTGCATGACAATGCCCCAGAGTCACTTCCTGCGCCAAACCCACTTGTCCTTTCATCCTCCATGCACAGGCAAGTCCCTTTGATAACCTCCTTCCCTGCACCTAGCCACACAGTCCAGTCCCAGGCACTAACCGACCCCTGTGGACATTGTTTATTGCCTACACATGGCAGGGCTTGTTTCACCAACAAAGGGGCCTGACTTAATCACTAACCCAAACCCTTAGATTTGACCGATCCCACATACTTTTAGATCCTGTCGGAATGTCCAGCTGTGAGATAGCGATCATCTGTTACATCTGGGTGGGGGACGATTGCTGCTGGGTTTGTGTGGGAACTAGCTTGAGGCGGGGATTCCAAGGATGTTTGAATATAGAATAAACTGATGCCAGGAATGTTTGACCATGTAATAAACCGACAGAAAATAGTATAAAAGGCCATGCCACAGAGATGCAGTTAGAGCACCTCCTGACGATAGCTGATGTGATGTGTTCTCCTCCGGAGTAATAAACCTGTTCTTCGCCTTCCACTTTCCAGCGCCTGCCTCGTTATTTTGAACGCTAAATCTTAAGGTGAATTAGAGGTGGTTTGCACCGAGCGGCACCGAAAGTCTTGGGAGTCATCGCTGCTTTGTCACAGCACCAAGGACTTGGAGACAGCAGACAACGTCAAACCAAAAGCCCCTAGGAGCTGCACTTTGCTGCCTTCTAGAAACCCCCACTACCATAACTTTCCCACCTTGGACATCCTGAGCTGATGCAGAAGGAGAACCCCAAAGCCTGGACTCAAGTCAGACAAGAAGGGGCTCAACAAGGAGCTGTCTGAAATGGGGCAAGATCCAAGGTCAAAGGTGACAAGGTCCACTGGATGTGAAACAGAGGGGAGAACAAAGCTAATCTGAAGACAGGCAGTCACCCTGAAAAGCAGAACACTGGGGCAGCAAATCAAACAAGGGGAGGGTCAATATTTATCAGGAAGTGGCCAACACCCTTCTCTCTGAAGGTCACCTTTGTGCATCATAGAAACACCAGGAAGATGCACTATAACGGATGAATTTTTATATACCCACAATTCATGTCTCCATCTCATGCAACACATTCAGCATCTTCGTGCACATCAGTGATGTGTGACATCACTCCCCATATGCTGTGATCTGAATGTACCAGTTTCACACCAGCTGTGACACAGATGTGCATGAGGGGACTTGTGCAGCCTTGTGCCATAATAGTGAATACCGTCACTACGTCATTCCATCTCTCCCTACAACTGACTGCAGTGTGAGCTCTGATTTCAGCAGAATGTACCACACTCAAACCAGCTGCCACACAGACGTGCATGAGGGGCTTATGCAGCCTCGTGCAATAATAGGTGTAGTACCTGACTATGGTTACCCCAGATTTTTACCTTGTGTTTAGCTGGTTTTCGACTTAGTTGGCCTGGGGCCCTGTCATACGATTTGGAATACTTCCCCCTCACCAGTCCTGTCGACGGGGGTAGCATTCCACCCCTCTAGAGGGGACGACATGTTACTTTACTGAAACGCGGTTGATTTAAAAAGGAGCCTCAGCAGCACAAAATGGATGCCTCTGCCACAGACACGGGTCTGGCCTCCTGCTGCTGACCGAAACTCAGCAGAGGAGGCCTGGACAAAGGCTTTCCTGTCTCAGGGAGGTGTTACACCACCCCAGACAGGAGATAGTGGATTGTAGCAGGGAGGTTTGAAAGAAACCAGACACTGCCTGGGGAGCACAAGGCTTCCCCTTGCATAATCCGGCCAAACTGGTTCTGGGACAGACCAGCCCCAGTCCCAGCGCGGCCTGGATCAAAGGGAAAGGGGTGTATCCACCCCCTTCCTGGGTCCAACCCATAGGAGGGGGTCTAGCAGGTTATCCAGCCCCCTAGATTGGTATAAGAAGGGGAACAGTGCCAACGCACTCAGATTATCCTGATGAAACATTTGAAACAAAACTCTGGACCCTTCGACATCCTACTCAACGTAGAAGACTGAAGAATCTCCCCTGTGGTCAAGGAGTGACCATCCTGTGCAAACAGGCACCATCCAGCACCTCAACGTCTGCTTTGTTGCAGTTCCCGCCGGAACTCGAGCAACAGAGATCGACGAGATCAAGCTTGCCTGCCTTCTTACAGCCCGATACACAGTCCCTGCAGAGCTGAGACCCGTGGAGGCGACCGGAAGCGTGGGGCACACCATCTTGAAAAGACCACGAGACGCTGACCGTGCAGGCCACGAGTGACCCTCGAAGCTGTACACCGGTGTCTGAGAAGCCCCAACCCCGAGCCACTCTTGCACCAAAGCTCACCCCTCTACACTCGACGAGTGCTGGTTGGGGCCCTTCTGCTTTCTTTGGCTCGACGCGTTTACCCGGTCATTTGCCAGCTGGCTTGTGGCCCCGGTGCTGGCGAAAATCTAAATACAACTTGCGATTCTGCTTGCTCCAGACTTGCTCCAGCTCCTCTGAAAAGGAGCCCCCGCTCTGACCCTCCTGGTCCGAGTGAGAAGCAATCTTCCAGTCCTGCGTGGATTGCTCTTGCCAAGTGTTGTTTGCTCTGATCTTGAAGCCGATAGCGCCGACGGGGAGAGCCTGCGTGGGACAGCTCATGACCCGCTCCTGGACGTCACAGATGCCCCAGAGCTCACGTGGCAGCGGAGAGAAGCTCCTCGACAACCACCTGATTGCGCCCGACATTGCCTGGTTCCGTCCTGGTTCCACCCTGGTCACTGCTGAGTGACCCAGACTCTGTCCCCTCTTCTTTCAGGTACTTTTCTACTCTGATCCACCCTTGGATCACACTGGACACTTCTCCTTCACATCGCCTGCAGCATCTTCAGCTTCAAGCACCAAGAACCTGCGTGACGAAACCCGACGCCACTTCCACCCTATGCCCCCGCTTCCTGTGGGTGAGGTAACATTGCAACGCCGGTGTTCCCACACTGGTACACACCTCTAGGGTCTGTGTCTAAAGTTTGTCTATCTAGGTTCAGTGGAAGTATCCTAAAACTCTATCTGTGTAACTTTTACGCACCATTGACTTAACATTGGTGCATGCGTGTGCTTTAAGCGCTGCACCCGAATCCCGCGGGCTTTTCCCGACTTCAGCATTGCTTGTCCCGACTGCTCCCAGCAATTCCCTAGGCCCTAGGCCTAACCACTGTTCGATTGGTATCTCTTATACCACTTTCCTAATATATGGTTTGAGTGGCCACCCGCCCTCATCCATAATTGTGCAACTTTGTATGCTATACTGGGCTTTTGATGTAACGCTTGTGCCCCTTTGCTCATAAAGAGTACTGGGGATTATTTTAGAAATAAATACATATATTTTTATAATATATACTTGTGTGGTGTCCTTTCATTTGATATTACAGGACTGTGATTGGTAAAACAGCTCGCTTAACACGACCTCTTGAGTTTAGCCTTTAAGGCTGCTTAGTCTATGCTACCCTTAAGATAGCTTGTCTAACAAGGTTGACTTACAACCAGACACCATAAGGGATTGTTTGGACTGATACAAGGTGGTTCCAGAATTGGAAACATCATATATCAGGCCAACTTCTCACAATAGTGAATACCGTCACTTCGTCATTCCATCTCTCCCTATAACTGACTGCAGTGTGAGCGCTGATTCTCAGCAGAATGTACCACCTTCACACCAGCTGCCACACAGACGTGCATGAGGGGCTTATGCAGCCTCGTGCAATAATAGTGAATACCGTCACTGCGTCATTCCATCTCTCCCTATAAGAGACTGCAGTGTGACCTCTGATTCTGAGCTGACTGGCTGCGGGGTTAGTGGCAGCATATCCTAATGGTGCCAGGGCTGGGGGCTTGCACCTTCACCCCCACCCTTGTAAGCCCTGTCTGCGAAGAAAGGACCCTTTACACAGAGATAGACTCGTGATCACGAGCCCCCCAGTGTTCACTGTGCTTCTCCAACTCACAGAACAGACCAATTATGCTGCTTTAATGCGCAGATATTAAAAAAGGTTTTTTAATTAAGAATGTTGCCTGAATCCTCCGTCGACAGCCATAATGACAAATGTATGACAAATGTACTGAGCTCCTTCGGGACTCCGAGCAGAGCTCGATGGATGAGGCCTCTCTTGCTTTGCAGAAACGTCTCAAACTCTCTTTTGTGATTCAAGGGATGGGAGTTATTTCCACAATTATGTAAAATAAAACAGCTACCTACCAGATGCAAACACTGAATTACAGCTAGCTGTAAGAAAGAGGCATGGGGTGGATTTAAGACAACTCAGCATCGGTATTCATGAGAAACAGAGACAGGAAATGTAGGGTGGTGGATGAAAGTGGCATGAGGTGGACTCAAGACTAGCCTTCCTAACATCTGGGTCACCAGCCTCTCTCCTCCCAGGCTCACTTGGCTCCCCCTGAACCCCTCTCCCCTGACCCTAGCCTCCATAACATCTGGGTCACCAGCCTCTCTCCTCCCAGGCTCACTTGGCTCCCCCTGAACCCCACGGTCCTGTCCCCAGCCACCATAACATCTGGGTCTCCAGCCTCTCTCCTCCCAGGCTCACTTGGCTACCCCTGAACCCCACCGTCCTGACCCCAGCCTCCATAACGTCTGGGTCACCAGCCTCTCTCCTTCCAGGCTCACTTGGGTCCCCCTGAACCCCCCTCTCCTGACCCAGCCTCCATAACATCCAGGTCACCAGCCTCTCTCCTCCCAGGCTCACTTGGGTCCCCCTGAACCCCACCGTCCTGACCCCAGCCTCCATAACATCTGGGTCACCAGCCTCTCTCCTCCCAGGCTCACTTGGGTCCCCCTGAACCCCACCGTCCTGTCCCCAGCCTCCATAACATCCAGGTCACCAGCCTCTCTCCTCCCAGGTCCCTTGGCTCTCCCTGAACCCCACTCCCCTGACCCTAGCCTCCATAACATCTGGGTCACCAGCCTCTCTCCTCCCAGGCTCACTTGGCTCCCCCTGAACCCCACCGTCCTGACCCCAGACTCCATAACATCTGGGTCACCAGCCTCTCTCCTCCCAGGCTCACTTGGCTCCCCCTGAACCCCACTCCCCTGACCCCAGCCTCCATAACATCTGGATCACCAGCCTCTCTCCTCCCAGGCTCACTTGGCTCCCCCTGAACCCCACTCCCCTGACCCCAGACTCCATAACATCTGGGTCTCAAGCCTCTCTCCTCCCAGGCTCACTTGACTCCCCCTGAACCCCACCGCCCTGACCCTAGCCTCCATAACATCTGGGTCACCAGCCTCTCTCCTCCCAGGCTCACTTGGCTCCCCCTGAACCCCACCGTCCTGACCCCAGACTCCATAACATCTGGGTCACCAGCCTCTCTCCTCCCAGGCTCACTTGGCTCCCCCTGAACCCCACTCCCCTGACCCTAGCCTCCATAACATCTGGGTCACCAGCCTCTCTCCTCCCAGGCTCACTTGGCTCCCCCTGAACCCCACTCCCCTGACCCTAGCCTCCATAACATCTGGGTCACCAGCCTCTCTCCTCCCAGGCTCCCTTGGCTCCCCCTGAACCCCACTCCCCTGACCCCAGCCTCCATAATTTCTTGGTCACCAGCCTCTCTCCTCCCAGGCTCACTTGGCTCCCCCTGAACCAAACTCCTCTGACCTGACCCTAAACAGTAGATCTCATCCTGGACACAAGATAGAAACTAGGCCTATGATCGAGGATGAGGGGCTAGACCTCCTGGTTGAAAGCCAGCTTCACTTCTGACCTTGCCCCAGCACTCCCATCAGGATATGCGATTAGAAGACAAGATAGGGAGGGAAGGATGGGAGGGGGGGTTTCCATCATTTATAAAGACGAATACAGCTGTATGACCCTACCCCTGACCATAACTGTTAGACGGACCGGGAGGGTCGGCCGAGGATAAGGGGAGAGGTCTCCGGGGAGAGCCGTCTCCAGCGATCGTACAGGCAAGTAACTTCCCCCCCACAGACGTACACCACACAAGGATAAGGTTCAACGATACTTTATAGGCAATTCTTAAAGTACGGTAGGATGGTACAAGGAGGTCTGGACTCAGGGGTCCCCTCGATTCTGGTCTCTGGATTGGGAAAAGGGTAGCGGGACAGTCTTGTTACCAATAGATGGAAATAGCTCTCAATCCTCGAGCTCGGCGTTCTAGATGATCGGGCCGCGGCGGAGCCAGCAGGTCCCGAGATGGACGAAAGAAGCGACGGTCCGCGGCGGAGCCAGCAGGTCCCGATGACGATGGTGGTTACAAACGGTCCGCGGCCACGCCAGCAGGTCCCGACGACGATGAAGGATTACGAAGGTTGCGGCAGCGCCAGCAGGCAGGACGATGATGCGCAAGGCAGAGCTACGGCAGCGCCAGTAGTCCGTCAAGGATGAGTTCTTCTCTGCGTCTCTCGACTCCAGGATACAACTGCCTTCCTGCTCTGGAGCTGCCCCAGTTATAGGGCTGGTGCCCTTTGATGTCCGGACCCTCGCACTTGGAGGTCGGGAGGACCGGGATGAGGGAGTCCAGACACCCAGCAGGGGGGTGGAGCCAGAGCCCGGGGAGGCTGTGGGCGAGCGGCACCTGGCGGGGGAGAACCATCGACACCTCTTTCTCCCATTGACCTGCCAAGTAGCCCGCTCACCTCCTGGGTGGATGGTGGTGCCGGGATGTCTGAGGCCTGGCCAGGCCCAGGGTTGAGGTCGATCGGGGGCCAGGCGGCCTCGTGGCGGAGTGTCCAAGATGGCGCCCAGGCTGGGCGCGCGGGCCAGTAGTGGGTCGGGCCCACGAGGTCGATATGTTCAGAGGCAGGGGTCCCGGAGGGGACGGAAAACGTGCAGTGGTGGTGTGTGGCACTTGCGTGACCGGGCTCGGGCCTGGTCGGGCCGAGGGGGAGCGGCCCTTCATGTGGCCTGTCCAACATGCGTCCCCCCCAGCTGAAGGCGGGGAGAGTCACCCATCCTCTTGGGGACTCTCCTCGTCGAGGCAGAAAAAGCGGGACAGGCCATCCGCGTTGGCGTGATCTGGCCCAGGCCGGTGTTCAACAGTGAAGTCCATCCCTTGTAGGGAGATGGACCAACGTAGTAGTTTCGGGTTTTCCCCCCGCATCTGCATCAGCCACTGCAGGGGTCGATGGTCGGTCTGCACCCGAAAGTGTGTGCCAAAGAGGTAGGGCCGGAGCTTTTTGAGGGCCCATACCACAGCGAAGGCCTCCCTCTCGATGGTGCTCCAGCGTTGTTCTCGAGGCAGGAGTCGCCTGCTGATGAAGGCCACTGGCTGATCAAGGCCTTCGGTGTTCACTTGAGACAGGACCGCCCCAATGCCATGGTCGTAGGCATCCGTCTGGACGACGAATTCCCGGCTGTAGTCGGGGGCCTGGAGCACAGGGGCGGAGCACATGGCGGCCTTCAGTTGTTCGAAGGCTGTTTGACAATCTGGGGTCCAGTTGACTTTCTTGGGTTGATTTTTGGACGTGAGTTCTGTGAGGGGCCCCACTATGGTACCATAGTCTTTCACGAACCTTCGGTAATAGCCCGTGAGTCCCAGGAAGGCGCGTACCTCGGTCTGGGTAATGGGGGGCTGCCAGGACTGGATGGCGGCAATCTTGAGCTGCAGAGGGGCCACCAGGCCGCTTCCCACCTGGTGTCCGAGGTAGGTTACGGACCCCTGACCAATTTGGCATTTGCTGGCCTTGATCGTGAGGCCAGCCCGCTGAAGGGCCTGTAGCACCGCTCGGAGGTGGTGGAGGTGCTCGGCCCAATGGTGGCTGTATACAGCGATGTCGTCTAGGTAGGCGGCGCTGAATCCTTCGAGCCCTGCCAAGACCTGATTGACGAGCCGCTGAAATGTTGCTGGAGCATTCTTCATACCGAAGGGCATGACCTTGAAATGGTAATGGCCATCAGGGGTGGAAAATGCAGAACGTTCTTGGGCCCGGGGTGTGAGGCCGATCTGCCAGTAGCCCGCCGTCAGGTCGAAAATACTGAGGTAGCGGGCAGCTCCCATGCGGTCGATTAGTTCGTCTGCCCGGGGGATGGGATGTGCGTCTGTTCTGGTGACCGCATTCAAGCCCCGGTAGTCGACGCAGAACCGGAGTTCTGGTGTAGCGCCGGGAGTGGCTGCTTTGGGGACCAGTACTACTGGGCTGGCCCAGGGGCTGTCTGAGGGCTCGATGACCCCGAGCGTGAGCATTTTGGTTACTTCTTCCTGGAAGCAGGCCCGTACCCGATCTGGTACTCGGTAGGCCCGGTGGCGGATAGGGGGGCTGTCCCCCGTGTCCACGTCGTGCACACACCAGGAGGTGACACCTGGGGTGAGGGAAAACAGGCTGGCGAACTGCAACAGAAGGTCTCAACAGTCTTGGTGTTGTTCCCGGGTGAGGGCCTCCGAGAGTCGGACTCCATCCACGGAGCCGTCTCTCTCCCGAGTCCGTAGGAGGTCAGGGAGGGGTTCGGAGTCTTCTTCGGCTCCATTGTCGGTGGCCATCAGGAGGCTGAGTTCTGAACGCACAAAGTGGGGTTTCAGTCTATTAGCGTGGAGGACCCGGAGGGGGTTCCGTGAAGATTCCATGTCGATGAGATAGGTGGCAGGACCTTTGCGCTCGACTACTTTGAAGGGTCCCGTCCACTTGTCTTGCAGGGCGCAGGGTTCGGTGGGGGACATCACCCATACCTGTTGCCCAGGTTCAAATTCGATGGAGGAGGCATTCCGGTCATACCACTTTTTCATGTCCTCTTGACTGGCCTCCAAGTTGGCTTTTGCCAGCTCTCTGAACCGTCGTGTCTGGTTGCGGAGGGTTAGGAGGTACTTGAAGACATCTGGGGGGTTCTTTAGAGGGGGCATCTCCCAGCCTTCCTTGACTAGACTGAGCGGCCCCCGTACTGGATGTCCATACAGCAGTTCAAACGGGCTGAAGCCGAGGGACTTCTGGGGGACCTCTCGATATGCGAAGAGGAGGCACGGCAGCAGCACATCCCACTGGCGACGGAGGGGCTCTTCCAACCCCCCAATCATCCCTTTGAGCGTGCGGTTGAACCGCTCAACGAGTCCGTTTCCTTGAGGGTGATAGGGGGTCGTGAATCGGTAGGTGACCCCACACTGTTGCCAGAGGGACTTCATATATTTGGAAATAAAGTTCGTGCCTCTGTCGCTGACGACTTCTCGGGGGAAGCCCACACGGGAGAAGATCCCCATCAGGGCCCGGCCGACTACCGGATGAGGAAATATAAATTTTTGGTCATGTTATGTTCCCTAGCGCGTACCCCACCGACTCCATGTACCAGCCTAAAGTGCATGTAACTTCCCTCCTGTGCCAGCTATGAAGACGCAAATACATTTGCGTCCAACGTTAACTTGTCCTCTTTCAGATCCACCATGAATGGATTGTATAGTCCGTTCCTAAGTATGCTATGCCACCGTCTTTTTGTAGTACACTTTACATGTTTTCCTGCTCTAGCAGAGTAGGCCCTGAATTCCTGTTACCGAGCCTCTTTTCTGGCTTTCGACTCTGACAGCTCCTGCCCAGCCTGCCTCTGTACCCGTGAACTCTGACTTACTTTCAGCGCGGCCCCTCGCGCTCAGCTCAGCCTGCTTTCTGCCAAGACTGACTATAACCTTCGAGTTATCTGTTCCGCTCCTCGAGAATGCATTCCTGCCTACTAGATCCTGTAAACATCCTTTCCAGCTGCAGAGCCAAAGGGCCGACCTGTCTCAATGCAAGTAATTCATAGCCTCTGTTACCATGCTTCAATGGAAGGTCCCGTGCCCCACGCTTCACATGCAGACACTTAGGCGCTTATACACGCATCCACAGTTAGCATAGAATAGCTTCTGCCCTAGAGACCTTTCCGCCCAGATAGTATGGTTCCTAAACATCAGATATCAGATATGATAGTAGTACAAGTTGATCTGACATGCCAGACTTCTGTCTCTTTCCGTCAGTGTAAATGTCAAGTCCCCTGCACCCCATCAATCACACGTCATGCCACTGCGCGCGCATCCAAGCTTCCGATTTCTGCTAACATTGCAACAATTCTGTTAGCACCACCCCTTGGTGCCACCCACTTGCGTCACCTATCAGTGACGTTTCTAGCACACACCTCTGGTTCACGCCTCTTGATTACGTACTAGTACCACGTGTATACTGTTATCTTGTCTTCTCTCAGCTGTTACGCCTCTTGCACTATTACTTATGGTATAAATCAAGTATATAAGCTATGGAATATCAATAAAGTTTGCTCTATCCCTTCTGACACCCCTGTGGTGGTCAGAACATGATATCCTGGTCTAGACCATTCCTTTATGAGGAATAAAACCCTTAGAAACTCTAACACCACGGACTCTGTCTTTTTTCATCCGATCTGAGTTATTATTGATTAAGTACTTACCTGCATAGAAATTAAGAGAGTAAATTAATTATTTACGTCATTTTGGCGCCCGAATAGGGACCCCTCCCCCACCTCACGCGCCGGTTGGTGCGTTGCAAGCTCTGTCCCCTGCCATCAGTTAGAAGGAACCTACGCGTACTGGCAGGATTTCCTGCATCTCCCTCTGACCCACGGAGGTGACGAAGACTGCGATCAGTGCCCAGACGAGGCGGTGAGGAGTGCGGAGGATCCCGACCAGAGCCTAGCCGAAAGAAGCAAGGTCCGAGGTGTCAAGAGGCCCACCAGGTTGCCGAAGTTTTCCGAAGTTTTCCGAAGTTTTCCGAGGTTTTCCGAAGTTTTCCGAAGTACCGAGTCGAGTCCAGTCGAGTTTTCCGAGGCCTTCTGTTTCCGTGCTTCCCGGTGAGTACCATTGCTGGGTCGTATCTAGACGGGTTTGGGTACGCAAGTCCGGTCTGCACTTTTTTTAGGCAGTGTATCTGTACTGTTTAGCAGTATATCTAGTATTCCGAATTTCTGCACTGTTACATCAGTGTATCTGTACTGTTGAGCAGTACATCCAGTATAGGGGGTTAGTCATTTATGTTTTAAATGTCTTCTTATGCGATTAATGTCGTGGTATGAATGTGACTGTTTAATGTGCATTTCTGTGTTTCTTGTATAAAATAGCTGTAACCAGTATTAAGTAATAAGGATAGAGTATTCAGTAACAAGTAAGCAAAATGCCGTTTTTCAACAAGTTAAAGCAGATAGGAACTAGGAAAGGGATACTGGAGGAAGAAATTCCTATTCCCCCTAGGGACACTCCCGGTAATTTTATGTACCACAAGCATGGCATAGATGCCATATTATATCTAGATTTATGGGCCGATTACACCAAACACCTAGACGAAAGACACAGATGGCCTGTTACCGGAACATGGGATGCCGAGTGCATCATGAAGGTAGAAGAAGCATTGTGGAAAAAGAAAGCTAGACAATCTCAGAAGGACGCCATAGAATTTTGGCGTAAGGAATCACATAAGCGTGCTGAGAAAGCACTCCGTAGAGAAGACAGACTTAAAGAATCAGAAAAAGCCCAAGAAAATGAATTAGTTATCGAAGGAATCCGAGTAAAAACAGAACAGATAGACCGTGCCCGAAATAATCTTGTAAACGGTATGTATCTTGCAGCAGATGGCACATCTGAGGCCCTATCAGAAATACCGAAAAACTTACCGCCACCATTAGTTCCAACTAAAGTAATGCATAAAGTTACTAAAGACATATTCCTAAATTCATATTTAGAGGATGTAGCACCAGCTTATACCAATCTGCCTGTTCGTACCCTGCCTACTGACAGGGATGGGGGTGGCACTACGCCCCCAGATCATGTTCCACCAGTACCGCGACAGACCTCCCCTGTTCCGCCAGCTCCGCCACTTCCCGCACCCAAGATTGACCTACCGAAACAAGTCCTACCTGATCCTACTAAACGACAAATTCAAGTACAGATCCAGACTCCGCGGAGAGATAATGCCCAAGCATCCGCCTCAGGAGGTGCGACTGCGGGTCCTCAGACCCCGCCATTAACACACAGATTCAATTTAAGGGACACGCAGAACCCTTTCCAGTCTCCCCACTTAACGCGTCTTGACGCATTAAAGGAAAACATGTCAGTTTGTAGATATGATCCAGTACCTGGAAGAAACGATCTAATGATATTGGCATCCCTTCGGTTAAGATCTGCCACTGATAGCTTGCTATGCTATGTAGGAATGAAGGAGCGTCTAGATAGAATATATGAGTTTGTTCAGACAGGGAAAGACCCTGACAGTGTCAAAGATGCCATGCATAAACAGAAAGTTGACATTCAAGCACAGATATTACGATTTTTCATAAATTGTCTAATAAGAGAACGAGACAGGCCTGAGACAGATCAAAGTGAGTTAGACGCATTAAACAAGTGGGGTCAAAATATAGCCGAAGGAAAACATGATAGGGGGGCTTGCATAGCCAGTATGTCCCAGAAAATTAGAAAGGCAGTATTAACTGCACACCAGGAAGGGAATGATAAAGCTTCCTCCGAGGAGGAAGAAGAACTTACAGAACAAGGAAGGACTACAGATACTATAGCATATGTAGGTAAGGGAAACTACCTTAGGAAAGGCATCCGTCCGGAAAATAAGAGAGTTTTTCTCTCTGCTTTAACAAACCCGAATTCTTCTGAACATCAGTTTCAGGAAACTGATAAAAGGCTTCGAGACCGAATGGGGTACCATGTACTCAATTCTATGGATGAACAGGAACTAGCCCGGTCAGCCGTGTTATGGGCCGAAAACCCAGACATATATAATGATGATACGTTAGCGCAGACATTCTTGAACCTTTCCCCAGAAGAGCAGAAAATAGCAGGTGTATACATGATTCAGCACCTCCTCATCAAGTTCAGAAACCATCATACCGATCCAGGTCCCTTACACGAAACATTAGAAGCACTACTCATGGATAGATGGAGAGGTTTCAGTACCAAGTTAATACAAATAATTCTAGAACAACGACGTAAATATAACACCTTTATAAGCTCTGAATATGTTCCCGCCCCGCCTCCAGAAAGAAAAACGTACCACATGCAATGCCTGAGTGGCATTGAAAGTCAGAACCCCTTACGAGAAGTACACCCAGTCATGGGTGCGGATCAGGTCTTGAAACGTGTATATGTACACACGCCACTGACTAAGTTAGAATTGTTAGAAATGAAGAAACTAGTTCCGTGCCATGATAAAGACCCTGCAGGTTTTCACAGAGAGCTTAAAGACATGTTACTGATGGGAGATTACACGTATGATGATATTATGAAAATGTTAAAAGTACTGTTGCCCACGGGCATTTACGAGAAATTAAAGGAAAAAGATTGGGAGGTGGGGGAGGCAAAGATAGCATGGGCAGAAATAGAAGACGAAGAAAGCAAACGAATCCCAGGGTTAGGCCTTGGGGACAGGACTAAAGCACTACCCGGATTAATAGTACAGGTTTTGCCAAGATTATTGACAACTAGAAAGGAAGATTGGGACGCAATCTCGTCCTGTAAACAGAAACAAGATGAAGATACTAGTGACTTTTATTCAAGATTCGAGAAATGTTTTATTATAAATAGTGGCCTGCAACCAAGCAGCGAGTCATATCCACACCTTTTTGTATCCAAATTAGTCGAGAATTCCCTACCATTAGTTAAAAATAGAGTGTACAAAGTTGAAAGTACTTGGCAGGCAAATACGCCATCCCAGATGTTACAAATGTTACAATATCATCAGAACAGAATTAGAGAAGAACAAGATCAGGAACAGAAACGTATGAAAGATACGAAGATGAAAATGTTAGTAGCTCAGACGGTCCCAGCCGACGGTCAGAGAAAGGGTGGGGCCCAGACAAATCACAATACAGCTCCCGTTAAAGGGACATGCAATTACTGCAAGCAGCCAGGTCACTATGTACATGAATGTCCAGTCCTGAAACATAACATCTCGACAGGAAAAACTAAAGAAAGACCGCATCCGCCTAGACACGATCAGGTCCAGCAACAGACCTCACAAAATGTACAGCCAATGCAGAACACACAGCCTATGCATGCTCCATCCCACCCAGCACAGACCGTAGCAGTACCGCAGCCACAGCCCATTGCCGCGACTCAGCAAGTCTCACAACAGATGTACCAGTATGCCCAATCTGCATATCCAGATTACCCCCGATATACATGAAACAGCCTAGAGAGGGAAGGTGGTTTGCCTCTTATCGAAATTCCTGTAGATCAAGAAGGTCCTTATGTACACAGTCACGTATTGGGAAAAGACAGAAAGTTTTTAATTGACACAGGGGCAAGTCGCACCACTATCAGTCATAATGAAGTCCCAGGGGCACCCCTCTCAGGCTCACAGAATGTTTCCCTTGGTTTTTCAGGACAGCCTATTGTAAATGAAGTATCGGAACCAGTACCCTTAGCTGTGGGTCCATTATCCCGAGTTACAGATTTGTTACTTACGAAATCATGTCCAGAAAATCTGTTAGGAATTAAAACACTGAAGGCTCTAGGAGCTATAATATGCTGTTCCCCGGAGGGAGTCAGACTCTTTCTACGGGATTTCAAGGGTCATTATGTTTTACGTGATTTTGATGTCAGATTGAAAAATGTACCAGATCACTTATGGGCAAAAGGCCCAGCTGATGTAGGTTGTATGCATATCACTCCATACCGTGTTACACTCAAGACAGGAGTTGTTCTACCCAGAATCAGACAATACAAGTTACCACCCGATGCTGTAGTGGCTTTACTGAAAATCATTGAAGAGCTTATTGCCCAGGGAGTGGTCGTAGAGACCAACTCCAATATCTGTAATTCACCCATCATTCCAATTCTTAAACGTACAGACCCCAATGCACCGCCAGTATATCGGCTGGTGATTGATCTTCGAGAGCTGAACAAATGTATTGTACCACAGTATCCTGTGGTCCCCGATATCTCTTCCCTATTGACTGCCATTGATTCAGAAGCAACGTTCTTTACTGTAATTGATCTCAAGAACGCTTTCTTCAGTGTACCTATTGATCCGGAGAGCCAATATCTCTTCGGATTCAGTTTAAATGGACGAAGTTTCAAATTTTCCCGCGCACCTCAAGGATTTACAGAAAGCCCCCGCATCTATAGTCAAGCACTGAAAAGACAACTAGATTGTATTCAAATGCCAGTTAACACCGCTTTACTGCAATACGTCGATGATCTACTGATCACCGCACGAAGTGAGCCCGAATGTGAACAAGCATCACTGACAGTTTTGCATTTCCTGGCCGACAAGGGACACAAGGTGTCCCCTTCGAAGCTACAATTCTGTGTTCAGCAAGTTGTGTACCTGGGTCACTTGCTGTCCAAAGTGGGGAGACAGCTCACTCCCGATCGCATTCAGTTAATTGTAAATATGCCACGACCCCAGACACAAAAGGAAGTGCGGGCCTTCATAGGCCTCACCTCGTACTGCAGACAATGGATTCCTCAATATGCATTTCTAGCTAAACCACTCATCCAGTTAACAACGCAGGAGGCAGCAACTTCGATTGCCCTCCCTTGGACTCAGGAACACACACAAGCCTTTGAGGAATTAAAGAAAGCATTATGCCAAGCACCAGTTTTAGCGACACCATGTTACAGCAAACCGTTTACACTTTTTGTTACAGAACGTGATGGTACAGCATTGTCTGTCCTCACTCAAGATCAAGCAGGTTCACATAAGCCTTGCGCTTATTTTTCAAGTACATTGGATTCCGTAGCCCAGGCACTCCCTGCGTGCTTAAAGTCAGTAGCAGCAACAGCGTTAGCAATAAGACAAAGCGACTCAATTGTTTTAGGTCATCAGTTAACAGTACAAGTTCCACATTCCGTAGAGGTTCTGTTAAACAGAACCCAGACTCAACACTTGACTATAGCACGACTGACAGGTTATGAATTGACACTATTCCAGCCACACATAGAAATCAGACGCTGCAGTATCCTGAACCCAGCAACACTGTTACCTACAGTTATGACAGATCCAGCCCCGCATGATTGCATAGAGATCATTAATGCAGTAACAAAGCCCCGACGAGATTTAACAGACATTCCATTGACAAATCCAGACTTGACACTTTATGTAGATGGTTCATGCATGAGAACAAGTACAGGAGAGTTAGTGGCCGCGTATGCAGTGACCACTGAAACTGAAGTTAAAGAAACACATCGTATTGATACACTGTCTGCTCAAGCAGCAGAACTTATTGCTCTGACCCGAGCCTGTATTCTAGCCAAGAACAGAAATGTCAACATATACACAGATTCCCGTTATGCATTCGGAGTTGTTCACGACTTCGGAGTACTCTGGCAGGAACGAGGTTTCCTGACCTCTCACGGTGCCAAGATACAACATGGTCCCCTCATTCAAGCACTGTTAGAAGCAATACATCTGCCTTCAGCCATATCCGTCATGAAGTGTAAAGCACATACTAAAGTCACAGATTCTGTTTCCCAGGGTAACGACCTGGCAGACCAGACAGCAAAGCATACAGCACTGACTCACACTCAGACAACTGATACGACAAAGACAACAGAACAGACAAACTGTATGACAGTCAGGGATCCCACACTAGATGTTATCGACATTCAGACACATGCTACTCCAGAAGAAATAAAGAAATGGATTGAACTAGGAGGGATCCAGACAGATCAAGGTTGGATGACGAAGGGAAAATCTACATGGTTTCTCCCTGACTCTATGGTTCAAGTTATGATAAATACAGCACATAGCACAGCACACCTAGGGGAGAAAGCGATGTTAGACAGTTTACAAAATCTCTGGAACAATAAACACTTACGAGCAGCCGCAAAACAGAAAGTGCGTACTTGCATGATCTGTTGCCAGTTCAATCCAGGTAAAAGCGTCCCTGTAGAGCAAGGTGGATTTCATCCTCCCGATCACCCTTTTGAAGTCCTCCAGATGGATTATATCCAGATGGACCGTTGTCGAGGATTTAAATATGTTCTCGTAGTTGTCTGTGCTCTGTCCCGCTGGACCGAAGCATACCCAGTCTCAGATTACACTGCTCCGACCACTGCCAAGCAGTTGGTTCGTGAATTCTTCCCACGATACGGCCTGCCTCGTGTCGTGTACTCAGATAACGGTCAGCCATTCTCATCTGCATTAATGAAAGAAGTTTCTCTATTACTGGGATACCAGTGGAAATTCCATTGTGTCCGACATCCCGAAGCAGCAGGCCTTGTAGAAAGGCATAACCAGACACTAAAGATCCGCCTTGCCAAAATATGTCAGGAGAAAGGGGTCGACTGGATAGTCGCCCTGCCAGTGGCACTATTCTACATGAGAATGGTCGCCCATTCGAGATCAGGGCTATCCCCGTACGAGGTGGTCTTTGGTAGACCACCGAATATGTGGGGGACGCCCATTCCGAAAAAGATTACTGATGTTGATTGTAATATGTTGACAGATTACCTTGCCTCCTTGATGTCTGCACTCCAATCATGTCGTTCACAGGTTGCCGCAGCTTTCCCTGACAACACTGATGTAAAGCCACACGACGTCCGTCCTGGTGATATCGTGCTCGTTCGCAACTTCGACAGAAAAAGTCCGCTGGAGCCCCGCTGGAAATCCCCGAAGACCGTTCTACTCACCACCAGGACGGCCGTGAAAATCGAAGGAAGAAAGGGGTGGGTTCACACGAGTCATATAAAAAAATTCTCTGGACTGAAACCTGACCGAGACTCGTCCACCCCCACCAAAGACTGTGTTGAACAAAAAGACTTTACAGAATCTGAACGAGAAAAAACTCCTCAAGAAAATTATCGCATGAAATTACGATCTAGCAAGTCAGACAGTTTAATTGTTTAAGTCCTCCCCTAGGTGAATCGGTTAAATAGTTTCTGACATGTATCCCCTAGATCGAGATAGAGAGAGAGAGAGAGAAGCAAAGAAACGTACATATTGTAAATCACTTCGTAGTCACTGTATAGTGACACTAATAATCATGTTTATTCTCAGTATTTTAATTATCATTACTAGCATCCTCTTGCCTATCTACTACCCTATTTTCAAGCGTGAACAATCTGCCTATAATGTCTCTGCTGAACACACTTTTAGTGAGTTACCTCCACACGAGCTTTCCTACAGACTTGCGCTGCGCAACAATACATTCATTAGTATGCTACATCACTCTCATCAAACTAACAATGCTACAAATTGCTGGATATGTGGCCGACTCCCTCCCTATCAGAATTACAAGGGAGCTTTGCCTCTCTTTCCGTACCCATTCACTCACAATGGCTCCTGCGGAGCATGGTTCAAAATTATTAATTCCTTAGATCCTGATATTGCTGTTTTCGATGGGGGTTGGGTTTGGGGAAACCTGAACTTGGTCCTGCTCGACGTCTGTTACCCAGATAAGGAGGGACTTCCCACTAGAATAGGAACTGATCTAGAAAATGAAGTATATGGATTAGGTAATTATACAATTAGCCTTATGATTCTTACTGTTGAGTCCGAAGCTGCACCAGTTCTACCCATTATGTCAGTACTGCCAGTTACTGGTGAATTATGTATCAAGAAGGAAGGTTCAGTACACTTAGGTCATAGTAAATGCACTACTGTGGTCGAATTCAGTGATCGAGGTAAATCGTCTTTTAAGGCTATCAGTCATTCTTACTTTGTTTGTGGTCATACCGCATACATACGTCTACCTCCAGATTGGGATGGTACCTGTTACATTGCATTCCTTCTGCCACCTGTTTTCCTAGCTCCTCCTGATTACCATAGAAATACCAATCTAGTAAAGAATAGACCCAGAAGAGATGTCCCACTTGTCGACTACACAGAAACGGCATGGGAACAGTACACTGATTTTAATAAAGGATTCTTTTTCTTCTTAGGACCCGTTCAGAATAGTAAATTAATACGCAGATTAACTAGAACACTTGAAGCAGTAGTAAATGAAACTACCTCCGCCTTAGGTAACTTAACAGAAGAGCAGTCCGCCATGCGGGTTGTTGTCCTTCAGAATCGTCTTGTAATTGACGTCATCTTGGCAGATAGAGGTGGAGCCTGTAAGGTCATCGGGTCAAGTTGCTGTGTTTTCATACCACAAAACGCACCATCTGTATATCAAGCTATCACCCGTCTCCATAAAATTGCAAATCAGATACATCAGAATCCAGGCACCTGGACTTGGTCCGGTTGGTTCTGGACAACGTTAACAGCTTGGGGATGGAAGATCCTATCCTTCCTAGGCATTGGCCTAGTCCTAGTATTCAGTTGCTGCCTGTGCCTACAGTGTGGGCCAGCGATTTGTGGACTGTGTGCCACCTCTTGTATTGAACATTCCAGTTTTCTCTCAAAACGTAAACGAAAGAAAGAAGAACAAATGATGTTACAAGAACAGACTGATCGATTCATGAGGATCGATATTTCATGAAGGGTCCGTAGGGAACAAGGAGGGAATGAGGAAATATAAATTTTTGGTCATGTTATGTTCCCTAGCGCGTACCCCACCGACTCCATGTACCAGCCTAAAGTGCATGTAACTTCCCTCCTGTGCCAGCTATGAAGACGCAAATACATTTGCGTCCAACGTTAACTTGTCCTCTTTCAGATCCACCATGAATGGATTGTATAGTCCGTTCCTAAGTATGCTATGCCACCGTCTTTTTGTAGTACACTTTACATGTTTTCCTGCTCTAGCAGAGTAGGCCCTGAATTCCTGTTACCGAGCCTCTTTTCTGGCTTTCGACTCTGACAGCTCCTGCCCAGCCTACCTCTGTACCCGTGAACTCTGACTTACTTTCAGCGCGGCCCCTCGCGCTCAGCTCAGCCTGCTTTCTGCCAAGACTGACTATAACCTTCGAGTTATCTGTTCCGCTCCTCGAGAATGCATTCCTGCCTACTAGATCCTGTAAACATCCTTTCCAGCTGCAGAGCCAAAGGGCCGACCTGTCTCAATGCAAGTAATTCATAGCCTCTGTTACCATGCTTCAATGGAAGGTCCCGTGCCCCACGCTTCACATGCAGACACTTAGGCGCTTATACACGCATCCACAGTTAGCATAGAATAGCTTCTGCCCTAGAGACCTTTCCGCCCAGATAGTATGGTTCCTAAACATCAGATATCAGATATGATAGTAGTACAAGTTGATCTGACATGCCAGACTTCTGTCTCTTTCCGTCAGTGTAAATGTCAAGTCCCCTGCACCCCATCAATCACACGTCATGCCGCTGCGCGCGCATCCAAGCTTCCGATTTCTGCTGACATTGCAACAATTCTGTTAGCACCACCCCTTGGTGCCACCCACTTGCGTCACCTATCAGTGACGTTTCTAGCACACACCTCTGGTTCACGCCTCTTGATTACGTACTAGTACCACGTGTATACTGTTATCTTGTCTTCTCTCAGCTGTTACGCCTCTTGCACTATTACTTATGGTATAAATCAAGTATATAAGCTATGGAATATCAATAAAGTTTGCTCTATCCCTTCTGACACCCCTGTGGTGGTCAGAACATGATATCCTGGTCTAGACCATTCCTTTATGAGGAATAAAACCCTTAGAAACTCTAACACCACGGACTCTGTCTTTTTTCATCCGATCTGAGTTATTATTGATTAAGTACTTACCTGCATAGAAATTAAGAGAGTAAATTAATTATTTACGTCAGGAGCTGTCACAGTTCGCAGGGGAACAGCCTCGGGGTAGCGGGTGGCGTGGTCCACTAGCACCAGGATGAACCGATGTCCTTGTTTTGTACGCTTGTCCAGGGGCCCCACAATGTCTATCCCGACCCTCTCGAACGGGGTGGTGACCACGGGAAATGGTTGCAGGGGGGCTTTTAGTTTGCGGCCGCTCTTTCCACTGGCTTGGCACGTGGGGCAAGATCGGCAATGCTGGAGTACATCGTTCCTCATTTTGGGCCAGAAGAAGTGGGTCACCAGGCGGCTGTAGGTTTTATCCTGACCCAGGTGTCCAGCCAGGGGGACATCGTGGGCCAGGTTTAGCAGAAAGTCTCTAAAACGGAGGGGCACCACTAGTACTCGGCTGGCCCCCAACTCCGCGATCCTTTGTTCACTGTATAGCAGATCATTGTCCCAGTAGATCCAATGTGTTCCGGAGGTATCCCCTGCGCTTTGGGCGAGGGCTTGTTGGCGGAGTCCCTCGAGGGAGGGACAGGTCTTCTGTTCTTGGCGAAACTGCTCTTGTGTGGGCCCCCCCTCTTGAGGCCACTGGTCGAGGCCAGCGAGGTCTGGAGGTTGAGCTGGTTCTGGGGGGACGTCACGGTTGGTGGTTTCGACTGGGGCGACCGGGGGAGGAGGCGCCGGCCATTCGGGTTCCTCGGGTCGGGGATTGGCACGGGCGGCCATGGACCGGGTGGTGACGCACGCCCAGTCCGGGATGCCTAACATCCCCAGGTGTTCTCTTCATTCTACGGCTGCCCACGGAGAGCTTTCAAGGTCATTTCCCAGGAGGCAGTCTACGGGGGCATCATCTCGGACCGTCACTTTCAACATGCCGGAGACCCCTCCCCATTCGAAAGGGACGCAGGCCATTCGGCACAGACTTTCCGAGTTATCGGCTGAACGGACAGGGCAGAGAATGTTTGGTAGGAACTGTTCTGGGGCCACCAGGTGACAGCGGACGGCTGTTACACTGGCCCCGGTGTCACGGAGGGCTTCGGCCTGGCGTCCATTGATGCTCACCCATTGGCTGTACTTCTGGGTGTTAGCGGGTAGGGGGACCCGCGGGACCATGTCTTTCCCCCCTAAGCATGCTAGAGCCATGGCGGCTGGCTCCCATTCTTGATGCTCTTGCTCATATTCTTCTTGCTCCTCTGAGATCTGTTCTTCCCCCAGAGCAGCAGCGGCTACTTGGCGGGGTCTTAGGCTCTGGTACTGTGGGCAGTTTGGGTCGTTTGCATAGTGGCCGACTCGTTGGCATCGATGGCACGTGACATTAGCTCGGTATCCCGGTCGCGCCGGGGTGCTGCCCCGGTTGGCCGGGGGGGTGGTGCTGGTAGCGGGGGCGACCGGAGCGTTGTCTCTTCCGCGTCCTTGGCCCCCTCCTCCTCCTCGGGGACGGTGCTGACCGTTGTTGTTCCAGCTCTGTTCATAGGACCCATTTCGGCCCACTCTGGTGATTTCCCACCGGTCAGCCTCGGCTGCGAGCTGCCGTGGATCGGTCAATTTGCTGTCGAGGAGGTGCTGGCGGAGCTCAATGAAGCAATTGTTCGATAGATGCTCCCATACCATGAGATTGAAGAGTTGTTCGTAAGTTGTGACATTGCTTCCTTTGATCCAGCCCTCGAAGGCTCGGCTAAAATAGTTCACATAGTCCACCCAAGTTGTACCCGGGATGCGGGTGCAGTCTCGGAACCTCTGACCGTACATCTCGGGTGTGAGCCCATAGCGGGTGAGGAGTGCAGCTTTCATGTGGTCATAGGAGGTCATCTGGTGGTCTGGGAGCTGTAGCAGGGCATCGCGGCCCTCATTGAGGAATCTCCCCCATAGACCGGCTCCCCAGTCGCTTCGATCGATCCGGTGGGCGGTCATAGCGATTTCGTAGGCCTTAAACCATTGCTGGATGTCGTCCTCTCGGAAGTATTCTCGAACGACATCCTTGGGGATGTGTACCTTTTTCTCTGTTGCCCCTGGGGTGCGGGGTTGCTCGGGCACCCATAATTCTTTGTTCTGCTTGCGTAAGTCGATCTCAGCTAATTTGCGCTCGTGTTCATATGCCAGTTTCTTTTCCTCGAGCTCCCTTTGTCTCTGTTTTTCCTCTCTTTCTTCTCGGAGACGCAGGTGCTCTAAGCTTAGTTTTTGTTCGGCCAACTTAAGTTCAACATCCATTTTGAGCCGGGCCATTTCTAGCTCATGTAGTCGGGTTCTTTCTCGTTCCTGGATCTCGTCTTGCGAGAGACCCGTTCTTCGCTCCTCAGGGGCCGTGGTGTTTTTTTCTACTGCTGCGATGTTTTGGTCGGGGGTTCCGACGGCCCCGGTTTCTGCCCAGGACTCTAGGGCATGCTTGAAATCGTCTTTGGTGCTTAGACCGGTGGTAGCGATACCTAGTTCGATGCAGAATTGTTTTAATTCACGATGGCTGTACTCGTCCAATTTCTCCATCTGAAATTTCTCGGTGGATCCGCTTTCTTTGGTTGACATCGTGATTTCGTCGTGGGGTGAGCTACTTTCTGTACGATTATGCGGTGATTCGGATCGCGCCGCTGGCCACCAAATGTTAGACGGACCGGGAGGGTCGGCCGAGGATAAGGGGAGAGGTCTCCGGGGAGAGCCGTCTCCAGCGATCGTACAGGCAAGTAACTTCCCCCCCACAGACGTACACCACACAAGGATAAGGTTCAACGATACTTTATAGGCAATTCTTAAAGTACGGTAGGATGGTACAAGGAGGTCTGGACTCAGGGGTCCCCTCGATTCTGGTCTCTGGATTGGGAAAAGGGTAGCGGGACAGTCTTGTTACCAATAGATGGAAATAGCTCTCAATCCTCGAGCTCGGCGTTCTAGATGATCGGGCCGCGGCGGAGCCAGCAGGTCCCGAGATGGACGAAAGAAGCGACGGTCCACGGCGGAGCCAGCAGGTCCCGATGACGATGGTGGTTACAAACGGTCCGCGGCCACGCCAGCAGGTCCCGACGACGATGAAGGATTACGAAGGTTGCGGCAGCGCCAGCAGGCAGGACGATGATGCGCAAGGCAGAGCTACGGCAGCGCCAGTAGTCCGTCAAGGATGAGTTCTTCTCTGCGTCTCTCGACTCCAGGATACAACTGCCTTCCTGCTCTGGAGCTGCCCCAGTTATAGGGCTGGTGCCCTTTGATGTCCGGACCCTCGCACTTGGAGGTCGGGAGGACCGGGATGAGGGAGTCCAGACACCCAGCAGGGGGGTGGAGCCAGCGCCCGGGGAGGCTGTGGGCGAGCGGCACCTGGCGGGGGAGAACCATCGACACCTCTTTCTCCCATTGACCTGCCAAGTAGCCCGCTCACCTCCTGGGTGGATGGTGGTGCCGGGATGTCTGAGGCCTGGCCAGGCCCAGGGTTGAGGTCGATCGGGGGCCAGGCGGCCTCGTGGCGGAGTGTCCAAGATGGCGCCCAGGCTGGGCGCGCGGGCCAGTAGTGGGTCGGGCCCACGAGGTCGATATGTTCAGAGGCAGGGGTCCCGGAGGGGACGGAAAACGTGCAGTGGTGGTGTGTGGCACTTGCGTGACCGGGCTCGGGCCTGGTCGGGCCGAGGGGGAGCGGCCCTTCATGTGGCCTGTCCAACAATAACTAACTGTGATATAACACAATTCAGTATTAAACCATCTCCCCACTCTACCTTCCCGGGCACGCTCCTCTACTGGCTTCCTGGTTCCTGCAATGCCTTCCTAGGGGCTCTACCGGACCTCAGAGCAATTACTATTGCCATTAAAGCATCCACAACCCTTCTAGGGGGCTTTGACCCACACCTACATGAACATGGCAATGGCTCCACCAATAGATTCACACAAGCTATGGAAGCCATGCAACTTAGACCATGCGTGAGATCGGCCACGCATGAACAAGGGCACTTATTAGATGCAATGCCCTCCAGTGAGCCCAAAATAAAGGCAGGGACTCCCTGGCCAGTTCCGTGGTCAGACCACTTGTTAGAAATCAGGCAGAAGCAGGAATTATCTTGAAGTATTTATTTCTAGTAATGCAGCACAGCAACTGAGCATCTGGCTGGCAGGCAGGAACAGTGGCAACTGACCTGGTGCCTAGCAGCAGTACAGGTTCTAAAGATAGTGGTAAGAACACTGAAAGATGCAATGCATTTAAAGGGACATAACATATAATGACAATATATATATACAGAATGTAACACCACTGCTTTATTCTGTTCTCCTTAGACAAACCCCAATCTCGGTACTTAGTCCATAACTCCATGAAGGCTGGTAGAAAATGGCCAAGAATCATACAAGATGGTATGGGCAGTACCTTGGAAGCCCAGGTCCCGAGCCCGACAGACAATCCTGAGGAGGCAGATCAAAGATGGCCGCTTGGGTCAACCGAGCGGCAGAACAGAGCACTCAGAAGGTCAGGCCAAGAACTAACCTACCTAGGAAAGAGCCTGCATGGTTCAACCCACACCTAACCTCACTCAAAAACCACGTAAAAATATCGAACGAAAATAGAGGAAAAAGGAGGACCCATCATCAAAAGTCAATATAAAATGTCCATTAGACACGACCACAATGAGATCAAACAAGCCCAAGCCAAATACAACGAGGATAAAATCAATTCAGCCGGCAACTCCTCCAGGGAAGTACTCATGGTCGTGCGATCCTTAACCTCCAAGAATCAGGAGACTTCCCCTCAATCATCCCCCAAAGAAAGATGCGATGAGCTTGATAGCTTTTTTAAAAAGAAGGTGGAAAAGATCTACAACTCCTTGCAAAGGAGCACTGATACAGACAGCACAGATGCCCAATCAGGAGCCTGCGCTCATATGGGAATGGCCGCAGGGCCAGGCTTAGATCATTTCCCGGTTCTAAATGGGGAAGCCACAACCATGATCTTGCGGAATATTAAAACGAATCCCCCCAAGACTCGGTTCCCCCACACATCCTACTCCAGGGGGGTAATACTACAATGACCACTGCAGCTAAACTTCTCACGCTCTCTCTCACACAAGGGATCATTCCCCAAAATTGGAAACACGCCATCGTTCGACCACTGCTGAAGAAACCTCACCTACACCAGGGGCGGCTCCTTCATTAGGGCGGAGGAGCGTGGTCCCACTGCTTTCTAGCAGTGTGAGAAGGAGAAAAATAAAACGGCATTTGGTTTCTGCTTCTCATACTGCGAGAAAGCAGAATGGTATGCCTGGCTGGGGGCAAGCGCGCCGGCCAGAGAGGAGTGGCATGCCTGGCTGGGGCGGGCGGGTCAGAGAGGAGTGGCTTGCCTGGCTGGGGGCGGGCGCGCGGGTCAGAGGAGTGGCTTGCCTAATGCTGTGGGCCCTGACTGTTTGGTCAACCATCTGGGGCTGACGAAACCAGTCATGCGCACTCTCCATTTTCTCTATGTTAGCTGCATGCAGCCTCCATAGAGAAAATTGCCTCAATACTAGTGCCCGGCTGAGTGCCGACCCCACCAATCACAATGCTGCCATTGCAGCGTTGTGATTGGCTTTAAGGGGGAGGGTGGATGCCTGCTTCCTGTTCCTGCCGGAGGCAGGCGAGCAGGAAAGCAGCAGGAAAACACAGGCCATGGAATCCAGGCAGGAGTGGCGGCGGCGCCGAACATGTTTTTTTTTTTTTTTTAAATACTCCTCTTTCCCCCATACGACCCCCTCACACGCCCCCCCTCCCAAGAGTCATGCGAGCCGCGACTGACCTAGACCCCTCGGACCCGGGTAATTATCCGTCCAATCTCACTCTTGCCCCTGTTAAGAAAAATAGTGTAAAAGCATGTCAATCACACCGGGTCCCCGTTTCTGGAAGAAAATGAGATGTTGCACCACACCGAAATGGACTTCAGACCACAGCATAGCACAAAGTCTGCCCTGCTGGTGTTCACGGAAGAACTCCAGGGAATCCTCGATCAGGGGAGGGTAGCCGCAGTTCTGCTCCTTGATCTTAGTGCGGCCTTTGACAATGTTGATCATAGCAGCACGATCCTCGGGTTGAAGGAGGGGGGAATCATAAACAGTGCTCTAAACTGGCTGTCTTCATTCTTAGGAGACAGATCCTTCCAGATAATGAGAGGCAAGCATTTTTCAGAAATCCTACAAGTATCGTGCGGAATCCCACAGGGATCCGCCCTGAGTTCCAGATTATTCAATCTATACATGCAACCTTTGGCAAAGATGGTGCAGTATTTTGGCCTATCCATTGTATCATATGCAGATGATAACCAGTTGGTAACGTCAGTGACGGAGGGCCCCAGTGCAATCACACCCAACTGGCCCCCTGCATGAAGAAGTAGCAGAATGGATGAACAGGTGCAGCCGAAAATTGAATGGAGACAAAACAAAACTGATGTTCCTGGGAAATAGGTCGTGTCCAGAGACATCATTAGCTGGCCTCCAGAACTAGGCAATCGCCCATCCCTGAAAATTCCATAAAAAATCAGGGAATGTGGCGAGATCACAGTCTATCTATGGAGACACGAGCCGATACCTGTTTTGGAATACTCTGCATGATTTAGAATATTTGACCTCTTATCCTGGAACAAACCCGGAGAACCGTGGTTAAGGCCTTGGATATATCACGGCTGGACTACGGCAACTCCCTCTATCTGGGTTGCACCAAATATGTGGTGAACAAATTACAGATAGGGCAAAACGCTGCAGCCAGGATACTCCGTGTTATTCCCAGACAAGAAACAGCAAAAGCTGCGCTGAAAATATTGCACAGGCTCCCGATCCAAGCCAGGATCAAATTTAAATCACCATGTGTAGCCCACAAAGCCATGAACGATAAGAGTCCTGTCCTACTAAGAACTCTTGTAACTCCTTATGTTCCGGGTCGGTCTCTGGGATCCTCCTCAGATCTACTCATGCAGATGACAAGAATAAAGAGATCGCGTTGAGGAGGAAGATCTTTCTCACACTTGGTTCCCAGTCTGTGGAACTCCTTACCCAAAGAAATGTGATTGATAAGAGATGAACTAGTTTTCAGGAAGAAACTAAAGACTTGGCTCTTCCCTGATAACTTCTTTTCACCCAGATGGCACCTTCTACTCAGCGCTGGAAAGCCTCTGGGCAGCCATGTGCTTTATGAATCCATAAACATAAACACAGTCTTCATAACATCCGGGTCACCATCCTCTCTCCTCTCAGGCTCCCCCTGAACCCCACCGCCCTGACCGCAGTCTTCATAACTTCTGGGTCACTCACCAGCCTCTCTTCTCCCAGGCTCACGTCGTTCCCCCTGAACCCGACCGCCCTGACCTCAGTCTTCATAACTTCTGGGTCACTCACCAGCCTCTCTTCTCCCAGGCTCACGTTGCCCCCCCTGAACTTCACTGCCCTGACCGCAGTCTTCATACCTTCTGGGTCACTCACCAGCCTCTCTTCTCCCAGGCTCACGTTGCTCCCCCTGAACCCCACCGCCCTGACTTCAGTCTTCATAACTTCAGGGTCACTCACCAGCCTCTCTTCTCCCAGGCTCACGTTGTTCCCCCTGAACCCCACCGCCCTGACCTCAGTCTTCATAACTTCTGGGTCACTCACCAGCCTCTCTTCTCCCAGGCTCACGTTGCCCCCCCTGAACTTCACCGCCCTGACCGCAGTCTTCATACCTTCTGGGTCACTCACCAGCCTCTCTTCTCCCAGGCTCACGTTGCCCCCCCTGAACTTCACCGCCCTGACCTCAGTCTTCATACCTTCTGGGTCACTCACCAGCCTCTCTTCTCCCAGGCTCACGTTGCTCCCCCTGAACCCACCGCCCTGACCTCAGTCTTCATAACTTCTGGGTCACTCACCAGCCTCTCTTCTCCCAGGCTCACGTTGCTCCCCCTGAACCCCACCTCCCTGACCTCAGTCTTCATAACTTCTGGGTCACTCACCAGCCTCTCTTCTCCCAGGCTCACGTTGCTCCACCTGAAACCCACTGCCCTGACCTCAGTCTTCATAACTTCTGGGTCACTCACCAGCCTCTCTTCTCCCAGGCTCACGGTGCTCCCCCTGATCCCCACCGCCCTGACCGCAGTCTTCATAACTTCTGGGTCACTCACCAGCCTCTCTTCTCCCAGGCTCACGTTGCTCCCCCTGAACTTCAGCGCCCTGACCTCAGTCTTCATAACTTCTGGGTCACTCACCAGCCTCTCCTCTCCCAGGCTCACGTTGCTCCACCTGAACCCCACCGCCCTGACCTCAGACTTCATAACTTCAGGGTCACTCACCAGCCTCTCTTCTCCCAGGCTCACGTAGCACCCCCTGAACCCCACCGCCCTGACCTCAGTCTTCATAACTTCTGGGTCACTCACCAGCCTCTCTTCTCCCAGGCTCACGTTGCTCCACCTGAACCCCACCGCCCTGACCTCAGTCTTCATAACTTCAGGGTCACTCACCATCCTCTCTTCTCCCAGGCTCACGTTGCCCCCCCTGAACCCCACCGCCCTGACCTCAGTCTTCATAACTTCTGGGTCACTCACCAGCCTCTCTTCTCCCAGGCTCACGTTGCTCCCCTGAACCCCACCGCCCTGACCTCAGTCTTCATTACCTCCAGGTCACCCGCCTCTCTCCTCTCAGGCTCCAGCTGAACCCCCCCCCCCCACCCCCCCCCCCCCCACACCGCCCTGACCCCAGACCCCATAACATCCGGGTGATCTGGCAGTCACTGTACCATTCGGAGAGCCTGCCTAGCGATGTCTCAAGGTTCTTAGCCACTTCTTTGTCGCTGAAGGATTGGGAGAGGACTGTAACATCATCGGCGTAAAGGGCAAGATCGGTCTCTTTAGGTCCGTGGGGATGTCGTTTGTGAATATGTTGAAGTGGAATGGTCCTAGGATTGATCCCTGAGGCACTCCAGCAAGAATTGGGCTTGGCGTTGAGCATTCTTCTCGTACCGCCACGTGAAAGGTCCGTTTTGACAAGTAGCTGGACATCAGCTTAACGAGGCAGCTTGGAAACTTGAGCTTGATACGTTTGTAAAGCCGTCCCTCGTGCCATACTCGGTCGAAGGCTTTGGCTGCATCCAGAAAGACTTCTCCAATGGACTTGTTGATGTTGAATCAATGGCTATTGATGTCCACAACTCTGAGGAGTTGGTGATTGGTTGAGGAGTGGTCTTTTTGGAACCCAAACTGTTCTGAACCCCTGCGCCCTGACCCCAGTCTTTATAACTTCCGGGTCACCAGCCTCCCTCCTCCCAGGCTCACGTGGCCCCCCTGAACTCCCCCGCCCTGACTCCATCCTTTATAACTCGAGCACTAGCGGGGAACTAATGGAGATAGATGTAGTGCGCCCGGCGCGTGCCCCATAACATCCGGGTCACCAGCCTCTCTCCTCTCAGGCTCCAGCTCAACCCCACCGCCCTGACCTCAGTCTTCATAACTTCTGGGTCACTCACCAGCCTCTCTTCTCCCAGGCTTACGTTGCTCCCCCTGAACCCCATGGCCCTGACCTCAGTCTTCATACCTTCTGGGTCACTCACCAGCCTCTCTTCTCCCAGGCTCACGTTGCTCCCCCTGAACCCCACCGCCCTGACCTCAGTCTTCATAACTTCTGGGTCACTCACCAGCCTCTCTTCTCCCAGGCTTACGTTGCTCCCCCTGAACCCCACGGCCCTGACCTCAGTCTTCATACCTTCTGGGTCACTCACCAGCCTCTCTTCTCCCAGGCTCACGTTGCTCCCCCTGAACCCCACCGCCCTGACCTCAGTCTTCAAACCTTCTGGGTCACTCACCAGCCTCTCTTCTCCCAGGCTCACGTTGCTCCCCCTGAACCCCACCGCCCTGACCTCAGTCTTCATAACTTCTGGGACACTCACCAGCCTCTCTTCTCCCAGGCTTACGTTGCTCCCCCTGAACCCCACGGCCCTGACCTCAGTCTTCATAACTTCTGGGACACTCACCAGCCTCTCTTCTCCCAGGCTTACGTTGCTCCCCCTGAACCCCACGGCCCTGACCTCAGTCTTCATAACTTCTGGGTCACTCACCAGCCTCTCTTCTCCCAGGCTCACGTTGCTCCCCCTGAACTTCACCCCCCTGACCTCAGTCTTCATTACCTCCAGGTCACCCGCCTCTCTCCTCTCAGGCTCCAGCTGAACCCCACCCCCCCCCGCCCTGACCCCAGACCCCATAACATCCGGGTGATCTGGCAGTCACTGTACCATAGGGAGAGCCTGCCTAGCGATGTCTCAAGGTTCTTAGCCACTTCTTTGTCGCTGAAGGATTGGGAGAGGACTGTAACATCATCGGCGTAAAGGGCAAGATCGGTCTCTTTAGGTCCGTTGGGATGTCGTTTGTGAATATGTTGAAGTGGAATGGTGCTAGGATTGATCCCTGAGGCACTCCAGCAAGAATTGGGCGTGGCGTTGAGCATTCTTCTCGTACCGCCACGTGAAAGGTCCGTTTTGACAAGTAGCTGGACAGCAGCTTAACGAGGCAGCTAGGAAACTTGAGCTTGATACGTTTGTAAAGCCGTCCCTCGTGCCATACTCGGTCGAAGGCTTTGGCTACATCCAGAAAGACTCCTCCAGTGGACTTGTTGATATTGAATCCATGGCTATTGATGTCCACAACTCTTAGGAGTTGGTGATTGGTTGAGGAGTGGTCTTTTCGGAACCCAAACTGTTCTGAACCCCTGTGCCCTGACCCCAGTCTTTATAACTTCCGGGTCACCAGCCTCCCTCCTCCCAGGCTCACGTGGCCCCCCTGAACTACCCCGCCCTGACTCCATCCTTTATAACTCGAGCACTAGCGGGGGACTAATGGAGACAGATGGAGTGCGCCCGGCGCGTGCCCAGATTGGTAAACTAATTAACCTTAGGGTGAAGGTTTGCAAGAAAAATAGTTGGCATTTCTCAGAGAGGCTGTAAACAGACTGCCTCCTTAACCACTGGTGACAGATGCATCATAAACACGACTTATTCCTGTCTATTGACCTGTCAGAGCGCGTCGAAATCAAGATTTGTTCCCTGCTGCTCTGGAAGCAAGTGGGGCCGCGCCAGAGGCAAGGGCTCGAGTGGACACCGCGGCTTGTCCTCTGACCTCCTTCACCTTCTAGAGTCTAGAAGGACTGGCGGCTTATTAGCCTCGGGGATTAATAACAAAAGCAATCATTTCAACTGGTGGCGGCAGAGCTATAGACCCAGCGAGGGACATTGAATGACGTCTGTTCTAAGTCAAGCAGGGCCCTTTGTGTAAGCGCAGCTCTCCGTGGAGCAGGGAACACTGAGAGACGTCAGCTGCACGTCACGCATGGGCCACTGAGGGACGTCAACACTGCGTTGAGAATGAACCACTGAGTGATGTTAGCTCCGTGCCAAGCCTGGGCCACTGAGGGATGCCAGCTCTGCTCAAGCATGGGCCACTGAGTGATGCCAGCTCTGCTCAAGCATGGGCCACTGAGTGATGCCAGCTCTGCTCAAGCATGGGCCACTGAGTGATGCCAGCTCTGTGTCAAGCCATGGGCCACTGAGGGATGCCAGCTCTGCTCAAGCATGGGCCACTGAGGGATGCCAGCTCTGCTCAAGCATGGGCCACTGAGTGATGCCAGCTCTGGGCCAAGCCTGGGCCACTGAGTGATGCCAGCTCTGCTCAAGCATGGGCCACTGAGGGATGCCAGCTCTGAACAAGCATGGGCCACTGAGTGATGCCAGCTCTGTGTCAAGCATGGGCCACTGAGTGATGCCAGCTCTGTGCCAAGCATGGGCCACTGAGTGATGCCAGCTCTGCTCAAGCATGGGCCACTGAGTGATGCCAGCTCTGTGCCAAGCATGGGCCACTGAGTGATGCCAGCTCTGCTCAAGCATGGGCCATTGAGTGATGCCAGCTCGTGTCAAGCTTGGGCCACCCTAGTGATGCCAGCTGTGGGTCAAGTATGGACCACCCTAGTGATGCCATCTCTGTGTCAAGCCTGGGCCACTGGGTGATGCCAGCTCTGTGTCAAGCTTGGGCCACCCTAGTGATGCCAGCTCTGTGCCAAGCCCGGGCCACTGAGTAATGCCAGCTCTGCTCAAGCATGGGCCACTGAGTGATGCCAGCTCGGTGTCAAGCCATGGGCCACTGAGGGATGCCAGCTCTGCTCAAGCATGGGCCACTGAGGGATGCCAGCTCTGCTCAAGCATGGGCCACTGAGTGATGCCAGCTCTGGGCCAAGCCTGGGCCACTGAGTGATGCCAGCTCTGCTCAAGCATGGGCCACTGAGGGATGCCAGCTCTGAACAAGCATGGGCCACTGAGTGATGCCAGCTCTGTGTCAAGCATGGGCCACTGAGTGATGCCAGCTCTGTGCCAAGCATGGGCCACTGAGTGATGCCAGCTCTGTGCCAAGCATGGGCCACTGAGTGATGCCAGCTCTGCTCAAGCATGGGCCATTGAGTGATGCCAGCTCGTGTCAAGCTTGGGCCACTCTAGTGATGCCAGCTGTGGGTCAAGTATGGACCACCCTAGTGATGCCATCTCTGTGTCAAGCCTGGGCCACTGGGTGATGCCAGCTCTGTGTCAAGCTTGGGCCACCCTAGTGATGCCAGCTCTGTGCCAAGCCCGGGCCACTGAGTAATGCCAGCTCTGCTCAAGCATGGGCCACTGAGAGATGCCAGCTCCGTGCCAAGCCATGGGACACTGAGTGATGCCAGCTCTGTGTCAAGCATGGGCCACTGAGTGATGCCAGCTCTGTGCCAAGCCATGGGCCACTGAGTAATGCCAGCTCTGCTCAAGCATGGGCCACTGAGAGATGCCAGCTCCGTGCCAAGCCATGGGCCACTGAGTGATGCCAGCTCTGGGCCAAGCCTAGGCCACTGAGTGATGCCAGCTCTGCTCAAGCATGGGCCACTGAGGGATGCCAGCTCTGAACAAGCATGGGCCACTGAGTGATGCCAGCTCTGTGCCAAGCATGGGCCACTGAGTGATGCCAGCTCTGTGCCAAGCATGGGCCACTGAGTGATCCCAGCTCTGCTCAAGCATGGGCCACTGAGTGATGCCAGCTCTGGGCCAAGCATGGGCCACTGAGTGGTGCCAGCTCTGGGCCAAGCCTGGGCCACTGAGTGATGCCAGCTCTGCTCAAGCATGGGCCACTGAGGGATGCCAGCTCTGAACAAGCATAGGCCACTGAGTGATGCCAGCTCTGTGCCAAGCATGGGCCACTGAGTGATGCCAGCTCTGGATCAAGCCTGGGCCACTGTGTGATGCCAGCTCTGTGCCAAGCATGGGCCACTGAGTGATGCCAGCTCTGTGCCAAGCATGGGCCACTGAGTGATGCCAGCTCTGTGCCAAGCATGGGCCACTGAGTGATGCCAGCTCTGCTCAAACATGGGCCATTGAGTGATGCCAGCTCTGTGTCAAGCTTGGGCCACCCTAGTGATGCCAGCTGTGGGTCAAGTATGGACCACCCTAGTGATGCCATCTCTGTGTCAAGCCTGGGCCACTGGGTGATGCCAGCTCTGTGTCAAGCTTGGGCCACCCTAGTGATGCCAGCTCTGTGCCAAGCCCGGGCCACTAAGTAATGCCAGCTCTGCTCAAGCATGGGCCACTGAGAGATGCCAGCTCCGTGCCAAGCCATGGGACACTGAGTGATGCCAGCTCTGTGTCAAGCATGGGCCACTGAGGGATGCCAGCTCTGTGCCAAGCATGGGCCACTGAGTGATGCCAGCTCTGTGCCAAGCATGGGCCACTGAGTGATGCCAGCTCTGTGCCAAGCCTGGGCCACTGAGTGATGCCAGCTCTGCTCAAGCATGGGCCACTGAGTGATGCTAGCTCTCTGTCAAGCATGGGCCACTGAGTGATGCCAGCTCTGTGCCAAGCATGGGCCACTGAGTGATGCCAGCTCTGTGCCAAGCCTGTGCCACTGAGTGATGCCAGCTCTGGGCCAAGCCTGGCCACTGAGTGATGCCAGCTCTGTGCCAAGCATGGGCCACTGAGTGATGCCAGCTCTGGATCAAGCCTGGGCCACTGAGTGATGCCAGCTCAGCTCAAGCATGGCCCACTGAGTGATGCCAGCTCTGTGCCAAGCATTGGCAACTGAGTGATGCCAGCTCTGGATCAAGCCTGGGCCACTGAGTGATGCCAGCTCTGCTCAAGCATGGGCCATTGAGTGACGCCAGCTCTGTGTCAAGCTTGGGCCAAAAAAAAAAAAAAATGGTTCTAAATTGCACAACCTTGTATTAGTCCAGCAAACTGTCACGTTTTCCAAACACAGTTTTTAATAGAGTTAGAGCTACCCTCCTATTAAACTAATTTCGAGGAGTAGTCCACACTCTTTTTAATTCACTTTCACCTTCTCTAGCTAATAATGGGAACCCAATGAAGACAACTGGCTACCAGTGTTTCACTGGGGCCTGAGGGTTCTTTTTTAGCTAGTTCTTTGAGCACGTGCACCCCCCCTTTTTTCTCCCACTGGTAAACGACTTTCTCTTCTGTAAAAGTTCAGTAGTGCCTGAATACATTTTTTGCTTGCCTACTGAGTTGGATGTTTAGTACTAACACTCTCTTGTTGTTGTGAAATAAAAATCAAGCTTGGGCCACCCTAGTGATGCCAGCTGTGGGTCAAGTATGGGCCACCCTAGTGATGCCATCTCTGTGTCAAGCCTGGGCCACTGAGTGATGCCAGCTCTGTGTCAAGCTTGGGCCACCCTAGTGATGCCAGCTCTGTGCCAAGCCCGGGCCACTGAGTAATGCCAGCTCTACTCAAGCATGGGCCACTAAGTGATGCCAGCTCTGTGCCAAGCCATGGGCCACTGAGTGATGCCAGCTCTGTGTCAAGCCTGGGCCACTGAGGGATGCCAGCTCTGCTCAAGCATGGGCCACTGAGTGATGCCAGCTCTGGGCCAAGCCTGGGCCACTGAGTGATGCCAGCTCTGCTCAAGCATGGGCCACTGAGGGATGCCAGCTCTGAACAAGTATGGGCCACTGAGTGATGCCAGCTCTGTGCCAAGCCTGGGCCACTGAGTGATGCCAGCTCTGGGTCAAGCATGGGCCACTGAGTGATGCCAGCTCTCTGTCACGCCTGGGCCACTGAGTGATGTCAGCTCTGTGCCAAGCCTGGGCCACTGAGTGATACCAGCTTTGTGCCAAGCATGGGCCACTGAGTGATGCCAGCTCTGCTCAAGCATGGGCCACTGAGTGATGCCAGCTCTGTGCCAAGCATGGGCCACTGAGTGATGCCAGCTCTGCTCAAGCCTGGGCCACTGAGTCATGCCAGCTCTGCTCAAGCATGGGCCACTGAGTGATGCCAGCTCTGTGCCAAGCATGGGCCACTGAGTGATGCCAGCTCTGTGCCAAGCATGGGCCACTGAGTGATGCCAGCTCTGCTCAAGCATGGGCCACTGAGTGATGCCAGATCTGGGTCAAGCATGGGCCACTGAGTGATGCCAGCTCTGCTCAAGCATGGGCCACTGAGTGATGCCAGCTCTGTGCCAAGCATGGGCCACTGAGTGATGCCAGCTCTGTGTCAAGCATGGGCCACTGAGTGATGCCAGCTCTGTGCCAAGCATGGGCCACTGAGTGATGCCAGCTCTGTGTCAAGCATGGGCCACTGAGTGATGCCAGCTCTGTGCCAAGCATGGGCCACTGAGTGATGCCAGCTCTGTGTCAAGCTTGGGCCACTGAATGATGCCAGCTCTGTGCCAAGCCTGGGCCAGTGAAAAACTGAATGAAGCTTAACTGGCTGAGCACTGATAAGACCAAAGTAGTGATCATTGGGAAGAGCAGATGACCAGGGGACTCCACCTGGTGACCTACAGAGGTAGGACTGAGACCCCCCCAGTACCCACACCAAGAACCTTGGTAACCTTATCAACAGAAAACTCGACATGACTGCCCAAGTCAACGCTGCCTAAGTCAACGCCACCCAAGTCAGTGCCGCCCAAGTCAACGCCGTCACCACCTCATCCTTCCACACATTGAAGATGCTGAGAAGGACTTTCGAATGCCTCCCAATCAGCACCCATCACACATGCACCTGACACGCATAACACACATGTTCTGGTCACAAGCAAGGTGGCCGGGATCAGCAAGCAACTCGCCAGAAGGGCACAAACCATTCAGAACTCAGCAGCCAGAATCACTCTCAAACTTTCCGGCCACAGCCACATTCACATCACTCTGGCTCACCAGGAACAAACACGCTCAATTCAAAGTCCACAAATGTGCCAACGCTTCAAGGCACTACATGCCACTGGCCCAGCATACCTCAATACCCGCATCTGCCTCCACAAACCTTGCAGACACCTCTGCTCAATTGAAAGTGCACACATGTGCCAACACTTCAAGGCACTACATGCCACTGGCCCAGCATACCTCAATACCCGCATCTGCCTCCTCAAACCTTGCACACACCTCTACTCAATTCAAAGTGCACACATGTGCCAGCACTTCAAAGCACTACATGCCACTGGCCCAGCATACCTCAATACCCGCATCTGCCTCCACAAACCTTGCACACACCTCTCCTCAATTCAAAGTGCACACATGTGCCAGCACCTCAAGGCACTACATGCCACTGGCCCAGCATACCTCAATACCCGCATCTGCCTCCACAAACCTTGCACACACCTCTCCTCAATTCAAAGTGCACACATGTGCAGCACTTCAAGGCACTACATGCCACTGGCCCAGCATACCTCAATACCCGCATCTGCCTCCACAAACCTTGCACACACCTCTCCTCAATTCAAAGTGCACACATGTGCAGCACTTCAAGGCACTACATGCCACTGGCCCAGCATACCTCAATACCCGCATCTGCCTCCACAAACCTTGCACACACCTCTCCTCAATTCAAAGTGCACACATGTGCAGCACTTCAAGGCACTACATGCCACTGGCCCAGCATACCTCAATACCCGCATCTGCCTCCACAAACCTTGCACACACCTCTCCTCAATTCAAAGTGCACACATGTGCAGCACTTCAAGGCACTACATGCCACTGGCCCAGCATACCTCAATACCCGCATCTGCCTCCACAAACCTTGCACACACCTCTCCTCAATTCAAAGTGCACACATGTGCAGCACTTCAAGGCACTACATGCCACTGGCCCAGCATACCTCAATACCCGCATCTGCCTCCACAAACCTTGCACACACCTCTCCTCAATTCAAAGTGCACACATGTGCAGCACTTCAAGGCACTACATGCCACTGGCCCAGCATACCTCAATACCCGCATCTGCCTCCACAAACCTTGCACACACCTCTCCTCAATTCAAAGTGCACACATGTGCAGCACTTCAAGGCACTACATGCCACTGGCCCAGCATACCTCAATACCCGCATCTGCCTCCACAAACCTTGCACACACCTCTCCTCAATTCAAAGTGCACACATGTGCAGCACTTCATGGCACTACATGCCACTGGTCCAGCATACCTCAATACCCGCATCTGCCTCCACAAACCTTGCAGACACCTCTGCTGGGGTGGACCCCTCCCGCAGTCCATCCCATGTATATAGAGAACTATACATTGTGATCGAGCCTTGCCCTACATCATTCCTACAGCATAGAACACCTGCAGCTGCATAAGACCCCCCCCCCCCATCACTAATTACTTCTTGAGCTCCACAAGGAGCTGTAGGCCTGGGTTCTGGGTTTCCAATAGTCCCACAAGGCATTATGGGAGCTAGCCCCCCCCCCCCCCCACCCCCCCACCCCTCTCCTGCTCAGCACCAGGACACCCTCCCGGGGGACAGTGAGCACCACAAACCAACCGAACAGAACAGAACATGGAGTGACATCAATGGAGAGAAGGTGAGATGTACCTCACAGGAAGTCAGATAAATGGACAGAAGGTGAGATGTACTCCACATGGAGTGAGATAAACAGACAGAAGGTGAGATGTACCTCACGAGAAGTGAGATAAACGGACAGAAGGTGAGATGTACCTCACGGGGAGTGAGATGTACGGACAGAAGGTGAGCCGTAGCTCACAGAGAATGAGATATATAGACAGAAGGTGAGCTGTACTCAACATGGAGTGAGATAAATGGAGAGAAGTTGAACTGTACGTCACAGGGAGTGAGATACATGGACAGAAGGTGAGATGTACTCCACAGGGAGTGGAATAACTGGAGACAAGGTGAGGTGTACCACACAGGGAGTGAGATAACTGGAAAGAAGGTGAGATGTACCTCACAGGAAGAAAGATAAAGAAACAGAAGGTGAGATGCCCCTCATAGGGAGTGAGATCAATGGACAGAAGGTGAGATGTACCTCACAGGAAGTGAGATAAATGGACAGAAGGTGAGATGTACTCCACATGGAGTGAGATAACTGGAGACAAGGTGAGCTGTACCACAGAGGGAGTGAGATAACTGTAAAGAATGTGAGATGTACTCCACAGGGAGTGAGGTAAACAGACAGAAGGTGAGTGGAGTGTGATAAACAGAGCAATGGTGAGATGTACTTCACAGGGAGAGAGATAAACAAACAGAAGGTGAGATGCCCCTCATAGGGAGTGAGATCAATGGACAGAAGGTGAGATGTACTGCACAGACAGTGAGATAAACAGAGAGAAGGTGACATGTACCTTGCAGCGAGTGTGATAAACAGAGAGAATGTGAGATGTACCTCACAGGAAGTGAGATAAACGGACATAAGTTGAGCTGTACTCCACATGGAGTGAGATAAACAGATAGTAGGTGAGATGTACTTCACAGGAAGTGAGATAAACAGACAGAAGGTGAGATGTACCTCATAGAGAGTGAGGTGCATGGAAAGAAGGTGAGATGTTCTTCATGTGTACTGGTATACACAGGACAGTGATATCCCCAGTAACTCCTGCCCACCCCACTCCCATAGATCCCTGGCTCGCAGCGCAGTTCACCCGCCGGGGGGCTTTGCCACCATCTGCCAGGCTCCGCCGCTGCCACCTCAGCTTCCTGTTTACTCTAACAAATGGCTCCTTGTGGGTCTGCCAGCTGCCCATGGAGGAGAAGGCAAGTTGGCAGCCCATGCCAACGTCTGCTGCGGTGGCCAACGGAGGGAGTGAGGACACGGGCAACTAGCGAGAGGAGCATACTCGAGGGTGAAGAGACACAGGGGCCAGGAAGGAGTGACACTCACAGGGTCTGAGGGGGAGGAGACACAGGGGCCAGGAGGGAGTGACACACTCAGGGTCTAAGGGGGAAGATACAGGGCCACCCTCCTCGCACTCAACTCTGGGAGAAACAACCTCTGCCAGAGATTGACGCTGACCACCCACAACTAGTTCAATCTCCTGCCGACACTGGCGACTATCTTTCACCATAAACAGCCCTCCTAAGACCTCAGAAACCACGGCGGATGCCCGCACCACCAAAGCCCTGACGTGCATCATCCTCAAAGTGCGCTACCTCCACCGACACGCCACGGAGGTCTGGGACCTACTCGAAACCCTCTCGCTAGACGTCGCCTTCTTCACAGAAACCTGGACTAACGCCACCTTCACCCCCGACATCGCCATCGCCATCCCGAGGGATACAAGATCCAAAGAAAGGACTGCCCCCACCGCTAAGGAGGAGGACTCGCCATCGCACACAAGAGCTCCCTCCGACTCTCCACCTCCAGCACAAGCGACCCCCTCTCCAACACAGAGCACCTCCACTTCCAGATCCAAACCAGCCCCAGAACCATGCTTCGCAGGACCCTCAGTTACAGACCCCCCCGTACCCAGTGCTTCTTCCGTCACCACCATTGCCGAGCTCACTGCACCTCACACCATCGCCTCCATGGACTACATTCTCATCAGACCTGAATTTCCACCTCAACCGTGTCGTACGACTGGGGGTCCAGAAAACTGCTCTGGACCTGCTTGTATCGTTTCTGGCCAATAGATCACAAGCAGTATCTCTAGGACCCTACCAATCATCGAAGGTGTCTCTGCCGTGTGGGGTCCCTCAAGGCTCATCCCTGAGTCCGACACTATTTAATATCTACGTGTCGGACCTTGCAAATGTCATCAAAGCATTTGGGATGAGCCTGACCTCCTACGCCGATGACACCCAATTGGTACTGGCTATCAAAGGGGACGGGGAGGAAGTGGCCAATCGATTCACGATAGGAATGATGGCAATAGGTGACTGGATGGCCACGAATTGTCTGAAACTCAATTCAGAAAAAACTGAAGTGGTCATCTTCGGTCACCTCTCCCCGGGCTGGTCACCTGTCTGGTGGCCACCATCTTTCGGTCCCCCGCCGAGTCCAGCTAGCAAAGTGAGAAATCTAGGCGTCATCTTCGATGCTGCCTCAATTTTATGGCACATGCGAATAAAACTGCGGCTTCAGCTCATATGAAATTGAGAATGATTAGGAAAATACTACCTTTCCTACCGAACACGGCCGGGAAAACACTGGTCAGCTCACTAGTCCTGTCCTCCTTGGACTATTGTAACGCTCTATTCTTAAATGCCCAAGTCCGAGTGACAAATAAGATGCAGTCAATCCAAAATGCAGCCGCACGAATGCTGGCTGGGATCCCCAAGTTCGCACCAGTTACAAACATCATTAGGGATCTCCATTGGCTCCCGATACGCAGCTGTATCAAATTCAAATCGCTGTGTATTGTTTACAAGTCACTCAATAATCAAGGTCCCCACTTTCTCAAACAGAATCTTGTCCATCATGTCCCAACCCGATCTCTTTGTTCCTCTATTCAGAACTTCTTGGCTGTGCCTTGCACTAGAACAGTCACCTGGGGCGACAGGCGTTTCCTGGTTGCCGCCCCTAGACTCTGGAACACCCTTCCTGCACATATCCGAGCAAGTCCCTCCCTGTTCACATTCCGCAAACAGCTAAAGACGTGGTTATTTGACCAATAGCCTTGTATATCTTCTTTACCCCAGTTGCTGATCCATCCCTTAACTAGCGCCGAGACGCCCACGGGTATTCGCCGCGCTCTACAAATGTCAATAAATAAATAAATAAATAAATAAACAACTGCAGCGACCCCGACTCCACCACCCTCCTTGACAACCTAACCAACCTCCGACTGAAACAGCTTGTAACCACCCCTACCCACAGAGCCGGACACACCCTAGACCCCATCTTCGCTGGAGGGACATCCATCCACTTCAGCCACACCATGCAGCCCCTCTGGATGGACCACCACTGTGTACACTTCACCTTCAACACCACCACCGTACCCAAACCCGCTGCACGCACGCCATGAAGGAACTGAAGCAAGATCACAGGGGAACACCTCCACACCACACTCCTCCATAACCCCCCCTCTGCCACGTCCAACGCCAAATCCACAGCCAAAGAACTACACAGCTGGATCACCAGCTGCACTGACAAGCTCACACCCCTCCGCCACCCCGTCAAACAACGCCCCCTGAAGGCCACCTGGTTCACCACCGACTTCCAAGAAGCCAGGCGCTCCTGCAGGCGCCTCGAAAAACTCTGGCGGAACAGGAAAACCACTGAAGACCAGAACAACTACAGGAACGCCATGAATGAATATGACCAGTACATAAGAGCCACCAAGCGGACCTTTATCAAGAACAAAATCCACACCAATGCAAGCAACGCAAAAGAACTCTTCAACATCATACAGCAGTTCACCAAACCCCCCAGTGAAGCCACGGATGTCACACCTTCTCAGGACCTCTCCAACAAGCTCAGCTCCTACCTCCACCTGAAAAACAAGGCCCTCTATTAAAACCTAAGCGAACAGACTCCATACACTCCGTCCATCTCCGCCTCCGACACCCAGCCGACCATCACCACCTGGGAACCTGCCACCACTGAAGACACCATCACCACAATGAAGAACACCCACTCAGAGCCCCCACGGGCCCCTTGCTCGCCGCACATCTACCACAAAGCTGCTGCCGCCATAGCACCCAAACTAGGTCGGACCATCAATGCCTCCCTCGATTCCAGCATGTTCCCTAATGACTGGAAGAGGGCAAAGGTCAAGCCCCTGCTCAAGAAACCCTCAGCCGACCCGACGGACCTGAAAACCTACCGGCCCATCTCTCTCCTTCCCTTCTCAGCCAAAGTCACAGAGAGATTCATCAACACCCAATTGACCACCTTCATCAAAGAGAGCGCCATCCTCGACCCCTCCCAGTCTGGTTTTCGCAGCAACCACTGCTCTGAGGAAGCCCTCCTTGCCATCACCGATGACACCTGCATGCTACTCGACCAGGGCAACAACATGGCCCTCATCCTACTAGACCTCTCCGCAGCCTTCGACACCGTCTCCCATCGCACTCTTGCAGCCAGACTCCATGACGCCGGTATTCGGGGAACCGCCCTCGACTGGATCTGCCCCTTTCTTTATGGCAGAACCCAAAGGATCAGACTCCCTCCCTTCCTCTCTGAACCTACTGAGATCAACTGCTGAGTACCCCAAGGACCCTCGCTCAGTCCCACACTCTTCAACATCTACATGGCCCCCCTTGCTGCCATCGCCAGACAGCATGGGCTCAGCATAGTATCTTACGCAGACGACACCCAGCTCATCCTCTCCCTCATGAAGAACCCTGAAGACACCAGACTCCTCATCCTCGGGCCCTTCCCAGTGCGTGGGACAGTAGCTGGTGGCCATCTGCCCTCAGAAATCCACTTACCCTGATGGACCATGCCCGGAACCATCGCATCATTCTACACTCCTCCCTCACCTTGACCCGCCAGATCAACGCCGTCGTGTCCGCCTGTTTCAACTCCCTCCGCATTGTCCGCAATACCTTCAAGTGGATCCCCCCCAAATGCAGAAAGACCGTCACCCACACACTCATAACCAGCAGACTGGACTACGGGTCAGCAATGCCCTCTATGCCGGAATCAACAAAACCCTGCTACACAAGCTCCAAACCATCCGGAACACTGCAGCCAGACTTGTCCTTGGAACCCCACGACATGAACACATGACCCAGCACCTATGAGACTTCCACTGGCTCCCCATCGAAAAGAGAGTGACCTTAAAGCTACTCACCCATGCCTACAAATCCCTCCATAACAACGGACCCAAATACCTCAACTAAAGAGTCTCCATCCACGTACCCAAAAGGAACCTCCGCTCCGATGACCTCGCCCTGGCAGAGACCCTGCGCATCGGAAGAACCAGCAGGTGGAAGAGCCTTCTCCTACGTCGCATCAAAGACCTGGAATGAGCTCCCGGTCAACATCAGATGCTCCCCCACTCTGCATCCCTTAAGGAAGAGCCTCAAGATCTGGAACAAGCTCCCAGTCAACATCAGACGCTCCCACACTCTGCACCCCTTCAGGAAGAGCCTCAAGACCTGGAACGAGCTCCCAGTCAACATCAGACGCTCCCCCACTCTGCACACCTTTAGGAAGGGCCTCAGACCTGGAACAAGCTCCCAGTCGACATCAGACGCTCCCCCACCCTGCACCCCTTCAGGTAGAGCCTCAAGACCTGGAACGAGCTCCCAGTCGACATCAGACGCTCCCCACCCTGCTCACCTTCAGGAAGAACCTCAAGACCTGGAACGAGCTCCCAGTCAACATCAGACGCTCCCCCACTCTGCACACGTTCAGGAAGGAACTCAAGACCTGGATCGAGCTCACCGTGATCATCAGACGCTCCCCCACCCTGCACACCTTCAGGAAGGACCTCAAGACCTGGAACGAGCTCCCAGTCAACATCAGACGCTCCTCCACTCTGCATACCTTCAGGAAGAGCCTCAAGACCTGGAACGAGCTCCCAGTCAGCATCAGACGCTCCCCCACTCTGCACCCCTTCAGGAAGAGCCTGAAAACCTGGCTCCCAGTCAACATCAGACGCTCCCCCACTCTGCACACCTTCAAGAAAAGCCTCAAGACCTGGAACGAGCTCCCAGTCGACATCAGACACTCCCCCACTCTGCATCCCTTAAGGAAGAGCCTCAAGACCTGGAACGAGCTCCCAGTTAACATCAGACGCTCCCCCACTCTGCACCCCTTCAGGAAAAGCCTCAAGACCTGAAACGAGCTCCCAGTCACCATCAGACGCTCCCCCACTCTGCACACCTTCAGGAAGAGCCTGAAGACCCGGAACAAGCTCCCAGTCGACATCAGATGCTCCCCCACTCTGCACCCCTTCAGGAAGAGCCTCAAGACCTGGAACAAGCTCCCAGTCAACATCAGACGCTCCCCCACGCTGCACCCCTTCAGGAAGAGCCTCAAGACCTGGAACGAGCTCCCAGTCAACATCAGACGCTCTCCCACTCTGCACACCTTCAGATAGAGCCTCAAGAGGTGGAACGAGCTCCCTGTCAGGATCAGACGCTCCCCCAATCTGCACCCCTTCAGGAAGAGTCTCAAGACCAGGAACGAGCTCCCTGTCAACATCAGAGGCTCCCCCACTCTGCACCTTCAGGAAGAGCCTCAAGACCTGGAACGAGCTCCGAGTCAACATCAGACGCTCCCCCACTCAGCCCCCCTTCAGGAAGAGCCTCAAGACCTGGAACAAGCTCCCAGTCAACATCAGACGCTCCCCCACTCTGCACACCTTCAGGAAGAGTCTCAAGACCTGGAACAAGCTCCCCGTGAACATCAGACACTCCCCCACCCTGCACACCTTCTGGAAGAGCCTCAAGACCTGGTATGAGCTCCTGGTCAACATCAGACGCTCCCCCACTCTGCACCCCTTTCAGCAAGAGACTCAAGACCTGGAACGAGCTCCCTGTCAACATCAGACGCTCCCCCACTCTGCACCCCTTCAGGAAAAGCCTCAAGACCTGAAACGAGCTCCCAGTCACCATCAGACGCTCCCCCACTCTGCACACCTTCAGGAAGAGCCTCAAGACCTGGAACGAGCTCCCAATCAACATCAGACGCTCCCCCACTCTGCACACCTTCAGGAAGAGCCTCAAGACCCAGAACGAGCTCCCAGTCAACATCAGACACTTCCCAACTCTGCACCCTTCAGGAAGAGCCTCAAGGCCTGGAACGAGCTCCCAGTCGACATCAGACCCTTCCCCACTCTGCACCCCTTCAGGAAGAGCCTCAAGACCTGGAACGAGCTCCCAGTCACCATCAGACGCTCCCCCACTCTGCACACCTTCAGGAAGAGCTGGAAGACCCGGAACGAGCTCCCAGTCAACATCAGACACTTCCCAACTCTGCCCCCCTTCAGGAAGAGCCTCAAGACCTGGAACGAGCTCCCAGTCGACATCAGACCCTTCCCCACTCTGCACCCCTTCAGGAAGAGCCTCAAGACCTGGAACGAGCTCCCAGTCAACATCAGACACTCCCCCACTCTGCACCTTCAGGAAGAGCCTCAAGACCTGGAACGAGCTCCGAGTCATCATCAGACGCTCCCCCACTCTGCACCCCTTCAGGAAGAGCCTCAAGACCTGGAACGAGCTCCCAGTCAGCATCAGACGCTCCCCCACTCTGCACCCCCCTTCAGGAAGGGCCTCAGACCTGGAACGAGCTCCCAGTCAACATCAGACGCTCCCCCACTCTGCACACCTTTAGGAAGGGCCTCAGACCTGGAACAAGCTCCCAGTCGACATCAGACGCTCCCCCACCCTGCACCCCTTCAGGAAGAGCCTCAAGACCTGGAACAAGCTCCCAGTCAACATCAGACGCTCCCCCACTCTGCACCCCTTCAGGAAGAGCCTCAAGACCTGGAACAAGCTCCCAGTCAACATCAGACGCTCCCCCACTCTGCACACCTTTAGGAAGGGCCTCAGACCCGGAACGAGCTCCCAGTCGACATCAGACGCTCCCCCACCCTGCAGCCCTTTAGGAAGAGCCTCAAGACCTGGAACAAGCTCCCAGTCAACATCAGATGCTCCCCTGCTCTGCACCCCTTCAGGAAGAGCCTCAGGACCTGGAACGAGCTCCCAGTCAACATCAGATGCTCCCCCACTCTGCACACCTTCAGGAAGAGCCTGAAGACCTGGAACGAGCTCCCTGGCAACATCAGACGCTCCCCCACTCTGCGCACCTTCAGGAAAAGCCTCAAGACCTGGAACGAGCTCCCAGTTAACATCAGACGCTCCCCCACTCTGCACCCCTTCAGGAAGAGCCTCAAGACCTGGAACGAGCTCCCAGTTAACATCAGACGCTCCCCCACTCTGCACCCCTTCAGGAAGAGCCTCAAGACCTGGAACGACCTCCCAGTCGACATCAGACGCTCCCCCACTCTGCACCCCTTCAGGAAGAGCCTCAAGACCTGGAACGAGCTCCCAGTCAACATCAGATGCTCACCCACTCTGCACCTTCAGGAAGAGCCGCAAGACCTGGAACAAGCTCCCAGTCAACATCAGACGCTCACCCACCCTGCACCCCTTCAGGAACAGCCTGAAGACCTGGAACGAGCTCCCAGTTAACATCAGACGCTCCCCCACTCTGCACCCCTTCAGGAAAAGCCTCAAGACCTGAAACGAGCTCCCAGTCACCATCAGACGCTCCCCCACTCTGCACACCTTCAGGAAGAGCTGGAAGACCCGGAACGAGCTCCCAGTCGACATCAGACCCTTCCCCACTCTGCACCCCTTCAGAAAGAGCCTCAAGACCTGGAACGAGCTCCCAGTCAACATCGAACACTCCCCCACTCTGCACACCTTCAGGAAGAACCTCAAGACCTGGAACGAGCTCCCAGTCAGCATCAGAGGCTCCCCTACACTGCACCTCTTCAGGAAGAGCCTCAAGACCTGGAACGAGCTCCCAGTCGACATCAGACGCTCCCCGACTCTGCACCCCTTCAGGAAGAGCCTCAAGACCTGGAACGAGCTCCCAGTCAACACCAGACGCTCCCACACTCTGCACCCCTTCAGAAAGAGACTCAAGACCTGGAACGAGCTCCCAGTCAACACCAGATGCTCCCACACTCTGCACCCCTTCAGGAAGAGCCTCAAGGCCTGGAACGAGCTCCCAGTAAACACCAGACGCTCCCACACTCTGCACCCCTTCAGAAAGAGACTCAAGACCTGGAACGAGCTCCCAGTCAACATCAGACGCTCCCACACTCTGCATCCCTTCAGGAAGAGCCTCAAGACCTGGAACGAGCTCCCATTCAACATCAGACGCTCATCCACTCTGCACCCCTTCAGGAAGAGCCTCAAGACCTGGACCGAGCTCCCTGTCAACATCAGACGCTCCCCGACCCTGCACCCCTTCAGGAAGAGCCTCAAGACCTGGAACGAGCTCCCAGTCGACATCAGACGCTCCCCCAGTCTGCACACCTTCAGGAAGAGCATCAAGACCTTGAACGAGCTCCCAGTTAACATCAGACGCTCCCCCACTCTGCAACCCTTCAGGAAGAGCCTCAAGACCTGGAACGAGCTCCCATTCAACATCAGACGCTCCCCCACTCTGCACCCCTTCAGGAAGAGCCTCAAGACCTGGACCGAGCTCCCTGTCAACATCAGACGCTCCCCGACCCTGCACCCCTTCAGGAAGAGCCTCAAGACCTGGAACGAGCTCCCAGTCGACATCAGACGCTCCCCCAGTCTGCACACCTTCAGGAAGAGCATCAAGACCTTGAACGAGCTCCCAGTTAACATCAGACGCTCCCCCACTCTGCACCCCTTCAGGAAGAGCCTCAGGACCTGGAACGAGCTCCCAATCAACATCAGACGCTCCCCGACTCTGCACCCCTTCAGGAAGAGCCTGAAGACCTGGAACGAGCTCCCAGTCAGCCTCAGACGCTCCCCCACTCTGCACACCTTCAGGAAGAGCATCAAGACCTGGAACGAGCTCCCAGTTAACATCAGACGCTCCCCCACTCTGCACCCCCCTTCAGGAAGAGCCTCAAGACTTGGAACGAGCTCCCTGTCAACATCAGACGCTCACCTACTCTGCACACCTTCAGGAAGAGCATCAAGACCTGGAACGAGCTCCCAGTCAACATCAGATGCTCCCCCACTCTGCACCCCTTCAGGAAGAGCCTCAAGACCTGGAACGGGCTCCCAGTCAACATCAGACGCTCACCCACTCTGCACCCCTTCAGGAAGAGCCTGAAGACCTGGAACGGGCTCCCAGTCAATATCAGACACTCCCCCAATCTGCATCCCTTAAGGAAGAGCCTCAAGACCTGGAACGAGCTCCCAGTCGACTTCAGATGCTCCCCCACTCTGCACCCCTTCAGGAAAAGCCTCAAGACCTGGAACGAGCTCCCAGTCGACTTCAGATGCTCCCCCACTCTGCACCCCTTCAGGGAGAGCCTCAGGACCTGGAACGAGCTCCCAGTCAATATCAGACGCCCCCCCACTCTGCACCCCTTCAGGAAGAGCCTCAAGACCCAGAACGAGCTCCCTGTCAGGATCAGACGCTCCCCCTCTCTGCACCTCTTCAGGAAGAGCCTCAAGACCTGGAACGAGCTCCTACTCAACATAAGATGCTCCCCGACCCTGCACCCCTTCAGGAAGAGCCTCAAGACCAGTAACGAGCTCCCAGTCGACATCAGACGCTCCCCCACTCTGCACCCCTTCAGGAAGAGCCTCAAGACCAGGAACGAGCTCCCAGTCGACATCAGACGCTCCCCCACTCTGCACCCCTTCAGGAAGAGCCTCAAGACCTGGAACGAGTTCCTACTCAACATCAGATGCTCCCCGACCCTGCACCCCTTCAGGAAGAGCCTCAAGACCAGGAACGAGCTCCCAGTCAACATCAGACGCTCCCCCACTCTGCACCCCCCTTCAGGAAGAGCCTCAAGACCTGGAATGAGCTCCCAGTCAACATCAGACACTCCCCCGCTCTGCACACCTTCAGGAAGAGACTCAAGACCTGGAACGAGCTCCCAGTCAACATCAGACGGTCCCCAACCCTGCACCCCTTCAGGAAGAGCCTCAAGGCCTGGAACAAGCTCCCAGTCGACATCAGACGCTCCCCCACTCTGGGCACCTTCAGGAAGAGCCTCAAGACCTGGAACGAGCTCCCAGTCAACATCAGACGCTCATCCACGCTGCACACCTTCAGGAAGAGACTCAAGACCTGGAACGAGCTCCCAGTCGACATCAGACGCTCCCCCACTCTGCATCCCTTAAGGAAGAGCCTCAAGACCTGGAACGAGCTCCCAGTCAACATCAGACCCTTCCCCACTCTGCACCCCCCTTCAGGAAGAGCCTCAAGACCTGGAATGAGCACCCAGTCAACATCAGACGCTCCCCCACTCTGCACACCTTCAGGAAGAGACTCAAGACCTGGAACGAGCTCCCAGTCATTCATCAGACGCTCCCCCACTCTGCACCCCTTCAGGAAGAGACTCGAGACCTGGAACGAGCTCCCAGTCATTCATCAGACGCTCCCCCACTCTGCATCCCTTCAGGAAGAGCCTTAAGACCTGGAACGAGCTCCCGGTCAACATCAGACGCTCCCCCACCCTGCACCCCTTCAGGAAGAGCCTCAAGACCTGGAATGAGCTCCCAGTCAACATCAGACGCTCCCCCACTCTGCACACCTTCAGGAAGAGACTCAAGACCTGGAACGAGCTCCCAGTCATTCATCAGACGCTCCCCCACTCTGCATCCCTTCAGGAAGAGCCTTAAGACCTGGAACGAGCTCCCGGTCAACATCAGACGCTCCCCCACCCTGCACCCCTTCAGGAAGAGCCTCAAGACCTGGAATGAGCTCCCAGTCAACATCAGACGCTCCCCCATGCTGCACCCCTTCAGGAAGGGCCTCAGACCTGGAACGAGCTCCCAGTCAACATCAGACGCTCCCCCACTCTGCACACCTTCAGAAAGAGCCACAAGACCTGGAACGAGCTCCCAGTCGACATCAGACCCTTCCCACTCTGCACCCCTTCAGGAAGAGCCTCAGACCTGGAACGAGCTCCCAGTCAACATCAGACGCTCCCCCATGCTGCACCCCTTCAGGAAGGGCCTCAGACCTGGAACGAGCTCCCAGTCAACATCAGATGCTGCCCCACTCTGCGCACCTTCAGGAAGAGCCTCAAGACCTGGAACGAGCTCCCAGTCACCATAAGACGCTCCCCCACCCTGCACACCTTCAGGAAGAGCCTCAAGACCTGGAACGAGCTCCCAGTCGACATCAGACGCCCCCCCCACTCTGCACACCTTCAGGAAAAGCCTCAAGACCTGGAACAACCTCCCAGTCGACATCAGACGCTCACCCACGCTGCACACCTTCAGGAAAAGCCTCAAGACCTGGAACAAGCTCCCAGTCGACATCAGACGCCCCCCCACTCTGCACCCCTTCAGGAAGAGCCTCAAGACCTGGAACGAGCTCCCAGTCACCATAAGACGCTCCCCCACTCTGCACCCCTTCAGGAAGAGCCTCAAGACCTGGAACGAGCTCCCAGTCAACATCAGACGCTCCCCCACTCTGCACCCACCTTCAGGAAAAGCCTCAAGACCTGGAACGAGCTCCCAGTCACCATAAGACGCTCCCCCACTCTGCACCCCTTCAGGAAGAGCCTCAAGACCTGGAACGAGCTCCCAGTCAACATCAGACGCTCCCCCACTCTGCACCCCTTCAGGAAGAGCCTCAAGACCTGGAACGATCTCCCAGTCAACATCAGACACTCCCCGACCCTGCACGCCTTCAGGAAGAGCCTCAAGGCCTGGAACGAGCTCCCAGTCAACATCAGACGCTCCCCCACTCTGCACCCCCCTTCAGGAAGAGCCTCAAGACCTGGAACGAGCTCCCAGTCAACATCAGACGCTCCCCTACTCTGCACCCCTTCAGGAAGAGCCTCAAGAGCTGGAACGAGCTCCCAGTCAACATCAGAGGCTCCCCCACTCTGCACCCCTTCAGGAAGAGCCTCAAGACCAGGAACGAGCTCCCAGTCAACATCAGAGGCTCCCCCACTCTGCACCCCTTCAGGAAAGGTCTCAAGACCTGGAACGAGCTCCCAGTCAACATCAGACGGTCCCCAACCCTGCACCCCTTCAGGAAGCGCCTCAAGACCAGGAACGAGCTCTCAGTTAACATCAGATGCTCCCCCACTCTGCACCCCTTCAGGAAGAGCCTCAAGACCTGGAACGAGCTCCCAGTCAACATCAGACGCTCCCCCACCCTGCAGCCCTTCAGGAAGAGCCTCAAGACCAGGAACGAGCTCCCAGTTAACATCAGACGCTCCCCCACTCTGCACCCCTTCAGGAAGAGCCTCAAGACCTGGAAGAGCTCCCAGCCGACATCAGATGCTCCCCCACTCTGCACCCCTTCAGGAAGAGCCTCAAGACCTGGAACGAGCTCCCAGTCAACATCAGACGCTCCCCCACTCTGTCTGCACCCCTTCAGGAAGAGACTCAAGACCTGGAACGAGCTCCCAGTCAACATCAGACGCTCCCCCACTCTGTCTGCACCCCTTCAGGAAGAGACTCAAGACCTGGAACGAGCTTCCAGTTAACATCAGACGCTCCCCCACTCTGCACCCCTTAAGGAAGAGCCTCAAGACCTGGAACGAGCTCCCAGTCACCATAAGACGCTCCCCCACTCTGCACCCTTCAGGAAGAGCCTCAAGACCTGGAACGAGCTCCCAGTCAACATCAGACGCTCCCCCACTCTGCACCCTTCAGGAAGAGCCTCAAGGCCTGGAACAAGCTCCCAGTCAACATCAGACGCTCCCCCACTCTGCACACCTTGAGAAAGAGCTTCAAGACCTGGAACGAGCTCCCAGTCACCATCAGACGCTCCCCCACTCTGCACCCCTTCAGGAAGAGCCTCAAGACCTGGCTCTTCCACTGATCCAGAAGCTGCACCCCTCCACCCCCCAGTGCCATGAGACCCTCACGGGTAAGTAGCACACTTATAAACTCCTGATTGATTGATTGAGGAAGGAGTGACATTCAGGGTCTGAGAGGAAAAACACAGAGAGGCAGGAAGGAGTGACACACCCAGGGTCTGAGGGGGAGGAGACAGAGGGGCCAGAAAGGAGTGACACATTCCGGATCTGAGAGGGAAGACACAGAGGGTCCAGAAAGGATTGACACACTGAGGGTCTGAGAGGAAAAACACAGAGAGGCAGGAAGGAGTGACACACCCAGGGTCTGAGGAGGAGGAGACTGAGGGGCCAGGAAGGAGTGACACATTCCAGCTCTGAGACAAAAGACACAGAGGAGCAGGAAGGAGTGATACACCCAGGGTCTGAGAGGGAGGAGAGAGAGGGGCCAGGAAGGAGTGACACATTCGTTGCCTGAGGGGAGGAGACAGAGGGTCCAGAAAATAGTTGCACATTGAGCGTCTGCGAGGAAAGACACAAAGGGGCCGGAAGGAGTGACACACTCAGGGTCTGAGAGGAAAAATACAGAGAGGCAGGAAGGAGTAAGACACCCCGGTCTGAGAGGGAAAACACAGAGAGGCAGGAAGGAGTGACACACCCAGGGTCTGAAGGGGAGGAGACAGAGGGGCCAGGAAGGAGTGACACATTCCTGGTCTGAGGGGAGGAGACAGAGGGTCCAGAAAGGAGTGGCACACTGAGGGTCTGGGAGGAAAGACACAGAGGGGCCGGAAGGAGTGACACACCCAGGGTCTGAGCAGAAAAACACAGAGAGGCAGGAAGGAGTGACACACACAGGGTCTGAGCAGAAAAACACAGAGAGGCAGGAAGGAGTGACACACCCAGGGTCTGAGGGGGGGAGACAGAGGGGCCAGGAAGGAGTGAACATTCCGACTCTAAGACAAAAGACACAGAGGATCAGGAAGGAGTGACACACCCAAGGTCTGAGAGAGAAGACACAGAGGGGCCAGGAAGGAGTGACACACTCAGGGTTTGAGAGGGAAGACACAGAGGGCCCAGGAAGTATTGACAGACTCAGGGTATGAGAAGTAAGACACAGAGGTATATATATATATATATATAAATATATATATATATATATATATATACACTTCATTTTGATCCCTTGGGATGGCTTTGGCGATCGACGTCTGGGTGGTGCGTATCTCTCAGCAGGGTCAAGTCTAAGTCTGACGCTCATTCCTCTGTCCCTGGTGTATGAAAGGTCTGACCCTCGTTCCCTCATTCCTGGGGGTACCAGAGGTCTCTGGACCTCTGTCCCTTGGAGAAAATTGACCTTAGCTTTAAAGTTATGACATACTCTAGTGAAATGTCCCTTTTTTGTACAGTTAGTACATATTTTATCAAGTGCAGGACACCACTTATAGTTTGCTAAATGATTGGAAGATCCACACCTATAACACGCAAACTTCTTTTGCTCATTGCTTTTCTCATAACTTTTTTCATTGCTTTTCTTATTAGGATAAATAGGATAGATAGTTGACTTATTATCATTCTTGAATTTGGATTTGTCACCCTTATTTATCACATTAACTGAACCAGACTCAGAATCATTTTTCTCATTTCTGACCTCACGAATACATTGGTCCGAAATCTCTACACCTCTAGTCTCCGGACCTCTGTCTCTGGGGTATGAGAGGTCTGACCCTAGTTCCCTCGTCCCTGGGGTACGAGAGGTCTCCGAACCTCTGTCCCTGGGGTATGAGAGGTCTGACCCTCGTTCTCTCATCCCTGGGGGTACCAGAGGTCTCCGGACCTCTGTCTCTGGGGTATGAGAGGTCTGACCCTCGTTCTCTCATCCCTGGGGGTACCAGAGGTCTCCGGACCTCTGTCTCTGGGGTATGAGAGGTCTGACCCTCGTTCTCTCATCCCTGGGGGTACCAGAGGTCTCCGGACCTCTGTCTCTGGGGTATGAGAGGTCTGACCCTCGTTCTCTCATCCCTGGGGGTACCAGAGGTCTCCGGACCTCTGTCCCTGGGGTATGAGAGGTCTGACCCTCGTTCCCTCGTCCCTGGGGTACGAGAGGTCTCTGAACCTCTGTCCCTGGGGTATGAGAGGTCTGACCCTCGTTCTCTCGTCCCTGGGGGTACCAGAGGTCTCCGGACCTCTGTCTCTGGGGTATGAGAGGTCTGACCCTCGTTCTCTCATCCCTGGGGGTACCAGAGGTCTCCGGACCTCTGTCCCTGGGGTATGAGAGGTCTGACCCTCGTTCTCTCATCCCTGGGGGTACCAGAGGTCTCCGGACCTCTGTCCCTGGGGTATGAGAGGTCTGACCCTCGTTCCCTCATCCCTGGGGGTACCAGAGGTCTCCGGACCTCTGTCCCTGGGGTATGAGAGGTCTGACCCTCGTTCCCTCGTCCCTGGGGTACCAGAGGTCTCCGGACCTCTGTCCCTGGGGTATGAGAGGTCTGACCCTCGTTCCCTCGTCCCTGGGGTACCAGAGGTCTCCGGACCTCTGTCCCTGGGGTATGAGAGGTCTGACCCTCGTTCTCTCATCCCTGGGGTACCAGAGGTCTCCGGACCTCTGTCCCTGGGGTATGAGAGGTCTGACCCTCGTTCCCTCATCCCTGGGGTACCAGAGGTCTCCGGACCTCGGCCCCTGGGGTATGAGAGGTCTGACCCTCGTTCCCTCGTCCCTGGGGTACCAGAGGTCTCCGGACCTCTGTTCCTCGGGTATGAGAGGTCTGACCCTCGTTCTCTCATCCCTGGGGGTACCAGAGGTCTCCGGACCTCTGTCTCTGGGGTATGAGAGGTCTGACCCTCGTTCTCTCATCCCTGGGGGTACCAGAGGTCTCCGGACCTCCGTCTCTGGGGTATGAGAGGTCTGACCCTCGTTCTCTCGTCCCTGGGGGTACCAGAGGTCTCCGGACCTCTGTCCCTGGGGTATGAGAGGTCTGACCCTAGTTCCCTCGTCCCTGGGGTACGAGAGGTCTCCGAACCTCTGTCCCTGGGGTATGAGAGGTCTGACCCTCGTTCTCTCATCCCTGGGGGTACCAGAGGTCTCCGGACCTCTGTCTCTGGGGTATGAGAGGTCTGACCCTCGTTCTCTCATCCCTGGGGGTACCAGAGGTCTCAGGACCTCTGTCTCTGGGGTATGAGAGGTCTGACCCTCGTTCTCTCATCCCTGGGGGTACCAGAGGTCTCCGGACCTCTGTCCCTGGGGTATGAGAGGTCTGACCCTCGTTCCCTCGTCCCTGGGGTACCAGAGGTCTCCGAACCTCTGTCCCTGGGGTATGAGAGGTCTGACCCTCGTTCTCTCATCCCTGGGGGTACCAGAGGTCTCCGGACCTCTGTCCCTGGGGTATGAGAGGTCTGACCCTCGTTCTCTCGTCCCTGGGGGTACCAGAGGTCTCCGGACCTCTGTTCCTGGGGTATGAGAGGTCTGACCCTCGTTCTCTCGTCCCTGGGGGTACCAGAGGTCTCCGGACCTCTGTTCCTGGGGTATGAGAGGTCTTACCCTCGTTCTCTCGTCCCTGGGGGTACCAGAGGTCTCCGGACCTCTGTTCCTGGGGTATGAGAGGTCTGACCCTCGTTCTCTCATCCCTGGGGGTACCAGAGGTCTCCGGACCTCTGTCCCTGGGGTATGAGAGGTCTGACCCTCGTTCCCTCATCCCTGGGGGTACCAGAGGTCTCCGGACCTCTGTCCCTGGGGTATGAGAGGTCTGACCCTCGTTCTCTCGTCCCTGGGGGTACCAGAGGTCTCCGGACCTCTGTCCCTGGGGTATGAGAGGTCTGACCCTCGTTCTCTCGTCCCTGGGGGTACCAGAGGTCTCCGGACCTCTGTTCCTGGGGTATGAGAGGTCTTACCCTCGTTCCCTCGTCCCTGGGGGTACCAGAGGTCTCCGGACCTCTGTCCCTGGGGTATGAGAGGTCTGACCCTCGTTCTCTCGTCCCTGGGGGTACTAGAGGTCTCCGGACCTCTGTCCCTGGGGTATGAGAGGTCTGACCCTCCTTCTCTCGTCCCTGGGGGTACCAGAGTGTTGGACAGGCCACATGAAGGGCTCGCTCCCTCCCCGCACGACCAGGCCCGAGCCCGGCTCCTCAAATGTTACACGCAACCACTACCCGTTTTCCGTCCCCTCTGGGACCCCTGCCTCTGAACATCTCGACCTCATGGGCCCGATCCCCTACCGGCCCTCTCGCCCGACCTGGGCGCCATCTTGGACACAGCACCACGAGGCCGCGTGGCCTCCGATCGACCCTAACCCTGGGCCTGGCCAGGCCCCGACATCCCGGCACCACCATCCACCCAGGAGGTGAGCGGACTACTTGGCAGGTCAATGGGAGAAAGAGGTGTCGATGGCTCTCCCCCGCCAAGTGCCGATCGCCCCCAGCTCCCCCAGGCGCTGGCTCCACCCCCCTGCTGGGTGTCTGGACTCCCTCATCCCGGACCTCCCGACCTCCAAGTGCGAGGGTCCGGACATCAAAGGGCGCCAGACCTATAACTAGGGCAGCTCCAGAGCAGGAAGGCAGTTGTATCCTGGAGTCGAGAGACGCAGTGAAGAACTCATCCTTGACGGACTACTGGCGCTGCCGTAGCCCTGCCTTGTGAACTATCGTCCTGCCTGCTGGCGCTGCCGCAACCTTCTGAAACCTTCATCGTCGTCGGGACCTGCTGGCGTGGCCGCGGACCGTTTGTAATCACCACCTTCATCGGGACCTGCTGGCTTCGCCGCGGACCGTCGCTACCTTCAACCATCTCGGGACCTGCTGGCTCCGCCGCGGCCCGATCATCTAGAACGCCGAGCTCGAGGATTGAGAGCTATTTCACCTATCCGATTGGTAACAAGACTGTCCCGCTACCCTTTTCCCAATCCAGAGACCAGAACCGAGGGGACCCCTGAGTCCAGACCTCCTTGTACCATTTTACCGTACTTAAAGAATTGCTTATAAAGTATCGTTGAACCTTATCCTTGTGTGGTGTACGTCTGTGGGGGGGGAAGTTACTTGTCTGTACGATCGCTGGAGACGGCTCTCCCCGGAGACCTCTCCCCCTATCCTCGGCCGACCCTCCCGGTCCGTCTAACATTGGTGGCCAGCGGCGCGATCCGAATCACCGCATAATCGTACAGAGAGTAGCTCACCCCACGATGAAATCACAATGACAACCAAAGAAAGCGGATCCACCGAGAAATTCCAGATGGAGAAATTGGAAGAATACAGCCATCGTGAGTTGAAACAATTCTGCATTGAACTAGGTATCGCTACCACCGGTCTAAGTACTAAAGACGATTTCAAGCACGCCCTTGAGTCTTGGGCAGAAACCGGGGCCGTCAGACCCCCGGACCAAAATGTCGCAGCAGCAGAAAAAGACACCACGGCTCCCGAGGAGCGAAGAACGGGTCTCTCGCAAGACGAGATCCAAGAACGAGAAAGAACCCGACTACATGAACTAGAAATGGCCCGGCTCAAAATGGATGGTGAACTCAAGTTAGCCGAACAGAAACTGAACCTAGAACATCTGCGGCTCCGAGAAGAACGGGAAGAGAAACAGAGACAAAGAGAGCTCGAGGAAAAGAGACTGGCGTATGAACATGAGCGCAAACTAGCTGAGATAGACTTACGCAAGCAGAACAAAGAATTAGGGGTGCCCGAGCAACCGCGCACCCCAGGGGCAACAGAAAAAAAGGTACACATCCCCAAGGATGTCGTTCGAGAATATTTCCGAGAGGACGACATACAGCAATGGTTCAAGGCCTACGAGATCGCTATGACCTCCCACCGGATCGATCGAAGCGACTGGGGAGCCGGTCTATGGGGGAGGTTCCTCAATGAGGGCCGCGATGCCCTGCTACAGCTCCCAGACCATCTGATGACCTCCTATGACCACATGAAAGCTGCCCTCCTCACCCGCTATGGGCTCACACCCGAAATGTACCGCCAGAGGTTCCGAGACTGCACCCGGATCCCGGGTACGACTTGGGTGGAATACGTGAACTATTTCAGCCGGGCCTTCGAGGGTTGGATCAAAGGAAGCAACGTAACAACTTACAAACAACTCTTCAGTCTCATGGTATGGGAGCATCTATCAAACAACTGCTTCGTCGAGCTCAGGCAGCACCTCCTCGACAGCAAATTGACTGATCCACGGCAGCTCGCCGCCGAGGCTGACCGGTGGGAAATCACCCGAGTGGGCCGAAATGGGTCCTATGAACAGAACCGGAACCACCACGGTCAGCACCGTCCCCGAGGAGGAGGAGGGGGCCAAGGACGAGGAAAGGACAACGCTCCGGCCGCCCCCGCTACCAGCACCCCACCCCCGGCCAACCGGGGCAACACCCCGGCGCGGCCGGGATACAGAGCCAATGTCACGTGTCACCGATGCCAGCGAGTCGGCCACTATGCAAACGACCCAAATTGTCCACAGAGCCAGACTCCGAGACCCCGCCAGATGGCTGCCGCCGCCCTGGGGGAAGAACAAATCTCAGAGGAACATGAAGAATGTGAGCAAGAACACCAAGAATGGGAGCCAGCCGCCATGGCTCTAGCATGCTAAGGGGGAAGAGACATGGTCCCGCGGGTCCCCCTACCCGCCAACACCCGGAAGTACAGCCAATGGGTCGAAGCCGGGCCGAAGCCCTACGTGACACCGGGGCCAGTGTAACAGCCGTCCGCTGTCACCTGGTGACCCCAGAACAGATCCTGCCGAACATTCTCTGCCCTGTCCGTTCAGCCGACAATTCGGAGAGTTTATGTCGGATGGCTTGCGTCCCCTTCGAGTGGGGAGGAGTCTCCGGCATGTTGAAAGTGACGGTCCGAGATGACGCCCCCGTAGACTGTCTCCTGGGGAATGACCTTGAAAGCTCCCCGTGGGCCGCCGTAGAAAGGAGAGAGCACCTGGGGATGTTGGGCATCCCGGACTGGGCGTGCGTCACCACCCGGTCCATGGCCGCCCGTGCCATCCCCCGACCCGAAGAACCTGAATGGCCGGCACCTCCTCCCTCGGTCGCTCCAGTAGAAGACGCCGACCGTGCCGTCCCCCCAGAACAAACTCCCGAGAGGCCCGTTCAGCCTCAGGACCTTTCCGGCCTGGATCAGTGGCGTCAAGAGGGGGGGCCCACCCAGGAACAGTTTCGCCAAGAACAGAAGACCTGTCCCTCCCTCGAGGGACTCCGCCAACAAGCCCTCGCTCAGAGCGCAGGGGATACTTCCGGAACACATTGGGTCTATTGGGACAATGACCTGTTGTACAGCGAACAGAGAATCGCGGAGTTAGGGGCCAGTCGAGTGCTAGTGGTGCCCCTCCGCTTTAGAGACTTCTTGCTAAACCTGGCCCACGATGTCCCCCTGGCTGGCCACCTGGGTCAGGATAAAACCTACAGCCGCCTGGTGACCCACTTTTTCTGGCCTAAGATGAGGAACGATGTACTCCAGCACTGCCGATCTTGCCCCACGTGCCAAGCCAGTGGGAAGAGCGGCCGCAAGCTGAAAGCCCCCCTGCAACCATTTCCAGTGGTCACCACCCCGTTCGAGAGGGTGGGGATAGACATTGTGGGGCCCCTAGACCCCCGTACAGCCTGAGGTTCCGTGACAATTGTAAGTGGTGCATTCGACTCGCACGAATATAGTCGAGTCTGGTATCTATGAACCGCAAATGACGAGTTTAGTGGGTGTACGCAGTTTCGCTGCGCTAACCTAAACTGTTCGTCTGTTACGTGGGTATTTCTATCTGTACCCACGGGTTCCATCTTAGATTCGTCATCCATTTTGTCTCTTGCCCTCAAGTAGCCAGCGAACGGACGTTGTCCGCTTCGCGACCCTGGGACTCCCAAGATATTTGCGGAAGACACATGTTCTTTGTAAGTGTCTTTATGACAAGGGGGATGCTACTGTAAAGCAGATGGCGCCGCTCGAGGCTCATCTTGCCGCACGGACTTATTGTCTCAGCCGTGCATCTCATTAGGCACGTCCCTTTGATGCCTGTATCTCGTGTTTCCCAATACCTCCCCTTTTACACCCTTTCCGATCTCCCCACTGTCTCCGTCTTCCTCTGCACCTGTCCTTGTTCCTATTTCGATCTGTTTTACTGCTGATTGGAATGCACTAATGTTGGGAAGATGGGTTTTTACAGTTGGGAACCGCCAAATGTTTCCGCACTTATGTTCTGGACCTCATGTGTATCAAAGTGACCAAAGCGACCCCTCTGGGGGATAATGGTGGGAACCGGGTTGTAAACCTTTGTGTACCATGTTGTCCTATGGGTAAAAACTGTATAAAAGGAGCGATCCACAGAACCAATTTGAAGCAGTCTCCCCGAACTACACTCGTTGTACTTCCTGTGATTTCTGTGTTCCCTGCAGCAAATAAACCTTGAATCTTTGACGTCGAAGGAAGTGTCCCGTGTCTCTGTCATTCGTACGCCGGAGCAGGTTACCCACGAAGGTTTCAGGTGTTGTGCCCTGGCACCGCTGGGTTCTAAATAACCCAGTCCTTCAGTTGGCGCCCAACGTGGGGCTGCATCAGTGGTACCGGTCCAAGCCCGACGATCGTGAGGAACTTCGTGTGAAATCTCCGAGGGAAGGTGCACTCCGCTTCATCGATCCTGTTGTCGAAATAAGTGGCCCGAAGACTTTTCCCGCGAAGATTCCCGCCTCCTGACGGCTGCGACGGACTGCTGCCCTGACTGTAGACCTGTTTTGGCGCCTGGCGTAGACCTTGGTAGAGCGAGACGATTGACGGGCCTTCCTGGTGACGCCATCGATCTTTGAGTTAAGTATTTGTGGGTCGCTCCCAGAGTTCTTGGTTGTGGTTACTTAGTGGTTGCATGGTTCCATTGCATTTGTAGTTCTTGGTACTTTGTTGTGTTGTTTGACGACTGCAGCCGCCAAAAACCCGAGGGTTTTGTTCTTTGCTGGGACTTGGTAAATCCCGTAACCCTTGACGTTTGTGAAACTCGGCTAGTGTGCAAGATGCCTGGTCGCAGTACTTTGTTTAGTTGTTTCAGACCTTGTGGTACGGATTCCCGACTGGAGGACTCGTGTCCGATACCTCCGGTTGGAACTCCCACTTATGAGCTCTACAGTAAACATGGGCTAGGCCCGATTACTTTTAATGATTACTGGATCAAATATACGAAGAAGGACGGTGACCTTCGTTGGCCACCTCATGGTAGCTTCGAGGCCCCGATCTTAGATAATCTAGAAATTAAATTGTTCGAAAGAAAGTCAAGGCCGGCCATGTTTGATGCCTTTCGGTTGTGGCGTAAAGAAGCCCGACAGAAAGAAATCAGACAGGCTAAATGTACTCAGCGAGATAATGTTGCTACCATAGTGAAGAAAGCAGAGCAATTTCAGCGTGATAAGGAGGTTAAGGATAAGGAAGTGTTTGATAGACTACAGCGTATGACTGTAGATAAATGTTATCCCGCTTTGCCTACGGAGTCGGAAAAGAAGGAAGAGTCAGTTGAGGATCCTTTAATGTCTTATCTTATGAAGTCGCCACCTCCGTACGTACAGGGTACCGCAGCTCCTGTGGTTCCTGCCGTACCTATTCTTCCGCCTATTCTTCCTCCGCCTGTTCCTCAACCTGCACCCGCTCTTCCGACTGTTCCTGCTCCGTTGCCTACTGCTATCCCTACTGCTCCTCCGCTTCCACATACTCCTGCTCCCGCTATTGCTCCTGTTCTGTTAACTCCTGCTGTCGCTACTGTTTCTACTCCTTCACTTGTTAGTCCTGTGTCCTATACTTCTCCCTCTACTGGTTCTCGTACTACTCCTCTTGCGGCTAGCTTCTTTCATTTGCTCGGACCTGTTCATGGGTCCGCTGGTACCGATGGTCCTCAGAGACGTAGTCAGCTTCCTGGTAACAGAGAACGCGTTGCGCTATATAATATGGCGATGGGTTGGATGGTAAACCCTCTTCGAAGTCCACCTCGTGTTGTACTTGAAACATTTTGTCAATTTAATATACCAACCCAGAGATATGTGTTCGATGAAATGTGTAAGTTCCTTCGTGAACAGATATCGGCCGATGCACCTGACGAGGTGCTGGCCGCTTTGTCTGATCTTCAGCTTCAGTTCTCGAATGGACTGATAGTGGATACCAACGTTCGACGTGCTGTTGAACGGTTGCTATCTTTTCGTCCCACTCCGATACCTCATGCGTTGTTTGTTGAGGATATTGAAAGACAGCCAGACGAGTCTGGCCAATATCCCATGCGTGAAGTTCCACCGGTTTGGATACCACCTAATCCTAATGCTCAACCTCCGACGACAGTGGGGCATTTCCAGAGAATATGGATACATCTCCCATGGAAACGCTCGGAAGTGTTACAGGTGAAGCAATCTTTGCCTGACCCTCGCAAAAATCCTACAGGGTATTACAAAGAATTATCGCAGCTCGTAGATGCTACGGTAATGAATCTTGCCGATATCGACATGTTGTTTGGCAATGTCGTACCGCAACCGGTATGGGCTAAGATTCGTCAGGAAAACCATCCGAATGAATTAGGTGGTGCTTGGGCTGCCATTGTGGCGGCGGATGCCGGACAAACGGCTGCTGCTAAACCCGACCAGCTGATTGTTGATCTTCCTCAAAGAATAATAACGTTAATGAAAACTCTTATGCCAGCTATGAGGGTGAACTGGGACAAATTGTCAGCTTGTAAGCAAAAGAAGGACAAGAGTGTTTCCGACTTCTTCACGAGGTTTGAGGAAGCATTCGTTGACCATAGTGGACAGGATATGGGTACCGAGGGTGGTCAGCGATTGTTTGTGGATAAATTTGTTTCGAACTTACTGCCCGATTTGAGCAATAAATTAAGGAATTCAGAAAGTGCATGGGCCGTTTCTACCTCAGCTCAGATATTGGCTACGGCGCAATATTATGAGAATAGAGAGAAAGAGGAGAATGACCGTGCTGATAAAAAGACGAAAGAGCTAAAAACTAAAGTGTTGTTGCAACAAGCGTATCCTCCGCGTTCAAATCAGAATGCACCCCAGCAGAATAGATCGCAGTCGCAATCGAATCGATCGCAGACGCGTAATGATTCCTCCTCCCAAAGATCATCGTTAGGGTATAATCAATGTGCTTATTGTAGACAGGAGGGACACATCAAATTCAATTGCCCTGTTCTGAATGATCGCAATAGTGGTAATTCGTCCAAAGGAGGTCGTGGTGGTTCTCATCAGGTATCACGTGGTAGGGGTCGTGGTGCTCAGAATGATCGTTCTGATAATTCCTCTAATTCTAATAACTGTTTCGATCAACGTGGATCATCGCAAGAACGATCTGCACAGTACAATGTAGACGATTATTACGTCGATCAGGGAACCGACGACAGTAATTACTAGGACAGCCAAAGACAAGGAGAGGGAGTGGTATCAGTTCCGGTTGATCAGAGAGGGCCTTACGTCGCAGTTGCTACATCGGGCGTCGTTGAGCCTTTTCTGTTGGACACTGGTGCAGCGAAAAGTTCTATCATGCATTCGAAACTCCCTGGCGCACCTTTGTCTGGCTTAACAAATGTTTCCGTTGGATTCTCTGGCGCCCCCGTTAGCAATCCGGTTTCGCGCCCTTTGCCCCTTACAATTGGGCCACGTGAGCTCCAAGCTCCGTTGATTTTGACTACTGGCTGTGGTGAAAATCTTTTGGGCCTGGATTTGCTTAAACGTTTGTATGCAACTTTGTATTGTTCTCCTGCAGGTGTAAAGCTTATGTTAGGAGAGAGGGTTGTCTCTCCTATGTATTTGTCTCTCGATAAGCTTCCACCGGAATTGAGTTCTCTTCCTGCGTCTTTGTGGGCAACAGGTCCCAATGATGTGGGTCTGCTTGACATCTCCCCTTATGTTGTTCAGTTGAAATCTAATGTGCGATTGCCACGTATTCCCCAGTACCGTATCTCTCTTGATGGTGAACGAGCACTGTTAGCGATCATCTATGATTTGATCAAGAAAGACGTTATTGAAGAGACTCGAGGAAACGTGTGCAACAGCCCTGTACTGCCCATTCTTAAACGTACTGATCCTTCCAAACCGCCTGTTTATCGCTTTGTTATCGATTTACGGGAGGTGAATAAAATACAAAAGGTCGAGTGGACCTTAAAAACACCCCATTGGAAGATCCGGACGGTACACTGTATGTGGATGGGTCATGTTTTAAGTTGCCGAATGGCGATGTGACTACTGCTTATGCTGTTGTAACGTTGAATACTATTGTTGAGACTGCAAGGTTGAATCAGAATTCTGCCCAAGCTGCAGAGTTGATCGCTCTCACTAGAGCGTGTGTGTTAGCAAAAGGGAAACGTGTGAATGTGTTTACCGACAGCCAATATGCGTTTGGCGTCGCACATAGTTTTGGACGATTGTGGAGAGAGAGAGGTTTCTTGACGTCACACGGTGCGAAGATTCAGCATGGACAGCTTGTGAATAATCTTTTGGATGCACTGACGTTGCCTAAACAAGTAGCGATTGTTAAATGTAGTGCGCATCGTAAGGTGACGGATGATGTTGGTCGTGGTAATGCGTTTGCGGACGAGATTGCTAAGGAGACTGCCCGGAACCTTAGCACTCGAATGTATGTGACGAGTTCGGTTAGGTGGCCTACAGAGTCGAGCATGTGTGAAGACACTATTGAAAGTGTGAAAGAAATTCAGAATGAGGCCACCGAGACTGAAAAGGTGAAGTGGAAAGAAAGCACGGGAAAGTTGGATGCGAATGGTTGTTGGATTGATTTGTCGGATCAGAAAAGATGGTTGTTGCCCGATGCGTATGTGCTGGCTGTTGTGACAATGGCGCATGGGTTAGCACATATTAGCGCGAAAGGTATTTGTAAGTTGTTGTCTCCTGTGTGGAAGAATGATGGTATCACAAAATGTGCTGAACGTTTGGTGAAAAATTGTATGGTGTGCATGATGTACAATCCTGGCAAAGGAACCCCAACTCCTCCTGGCAGTTTTGCTCCCCCTTCATATCCCTTTGAGGTGATCCAATTGGACTTCATCCATATGGAGCGATGCAATAACCTGAAATACGTTTTAGTTGTGGTTTGCGCATTCTCCCGATGGATCGAGGCTTATCCTCTCAAAGACAATACTGCTCTGTCTACTGCGAAAATCCTACTGAAGGAATATTTTCCTCGGTATGGAATGCCTAGAGTCGTGTGGTCAGATAACGGAAGTGAGTTTGTGGGAAGTGTGATGAAGAGTGTGTGTAAGGGCCTTGGAATTAATCAGAAATTCCACAGCGCCAATCATCCCCAGTCAGCTGGTTTGGTTGAAGGGTATAATGGCACCCTTAAACTGAAACTAGCAAAGATTCAGGCTACGACTGGTCTTTCGTGGCCTGACGCTTTACCTTTAGCATTACTGTCAACTAGGGCGACTGTACACTCCCGAGTAGGGCTTAGTCCCTATGAAATAGTGTTCGGCCGTCCTGCGAATGTGTGGGGGGTTCCTAGGCCAGGTATGTTCTGTGATCTTGAGTACCCAATATTGATCGATTATCTTCATGACTTGACTGCTAAACTGAGGTTAATTCACCAACAGGTTTACGACGCACTGCCGACGCAGACGGAGGGTCCAGGCCACCAGCTCCAGCCCGGAGATTGGGTGGTGTCGCGCAATTTTTCGCGCAAGAATAACTTGGACCCGAGGTTTACTGGACCCTACCAGGTTCTCCTGGCCACGAGGACTGCTGTTCGTCTCGAGGGACGGAAGAATTGGGTGCACGCCACCCATACCAAAAAGGTCCCTATCCCTTTGCCGGCAGACCCGTGGGTGAGGAGAGGCATTGCATCAACTGAAACCGAAGGATTGCCGGCGTTTGTACCCTTTGGCGACGCACAGCTTGTTGGAGAATCCTCAGCGCAGCAGAAAGACACTGTCGAACAATTGTCATCAAAAGACTCAAGACCAGAACACTCAACTGATCAGCAGGACGTGGTCTCTTCAACGGATCCTTTGTTCAACGAGCAGACACGTCCTGGGAAAACCCGATACTTTTTGCGATCTAGCACTAAAGACTAATAAAAGATCCTGCTTTGCTGTATTGACAACTGCATTATCCCGTTTTCCGTGATCAGTTTGAACATTCATATTATTGTGATTATTCCTGTATATATACTTTGAGCTTCATTCCTTATACTTTTTGCTTCCACAGCCAAGAGACTTTGTTTTTGCATATACATATATATTGTGCATTAAAGGCCGTAGGGCCGCGCGCGTACTTCCTTCTGGATAGTAGGTCTTGACGCTAGGTTAAAGGCCGTTGGTTCCTGGGAACTCCTAGGGATTGACTATTGCTACACAGAACGAAGTGCGTCAAGAAACGTTGCGGACGGTCGTAGGGAATGGCATTCTCGAAGCTGATGGACTTGGAGGAAGCTCAGCTACGAAGATTCAAGTTGCAACAACTTAGTCGTACGAAATGTTTCATATTTCAAGTGTTTATGTTATTTTTGACTGTTTCTGCATTCTTGGCGGGTGGGGTGTATTATATGATGACTGGTTTTCTATCTCCTGTGTTACCTACTCCTACACCTGATTCTAAACTTATCTCCACTGCTTCTCCCCATTCTTTCCATATCTTACCTGAACACGAGCAGGCTAGACGTGCAGAATTCCGCAATAATTCCTTTATTCAGCTCCTTCATCAGCATCAGTTAGTGGTTAATACTACTAATTGTTGGGTGTGTGGGTTGATGCCACATACTACGGATAAGGGAATTCCATATCTGGTGTTACCGTATAGTTCCCAAGGGTCAGCTCGAGCATTCCAAACAATGTTTCGAAGCGCACTGGGTTTCCACCCCATTCGAGAACCACGTTCCCCCTACTCTGGTCCTACTTCGTATCAAAAACCTTTGTCGATAGCAATAGAGGACTTAGACAGCGATATCTATGATCCCTCGCTTATTCCCGAAGAAGAGGTACAAGCCTATAGGGTCCTGAGTAGAGGCGAGTATAGTGTGTTCACGAGTGAAAAGCAGCTTAAAAGCTCACCTCCGGTATGGGTCGTACCCCACATTGGTAATTTTTGTCTGATGGGTCGTGGCCGAAGATCAAAAGCCCGACTTGGAGAGAGTGCTTGCACTGAAAATTACATGCTGCCGATGGTCTCGTCCCCTGTGTTTCTGGCTGCCAAGGGTACATACTTTATCTGTCATGATCGTGCATACGCATGGTTGCCCGCTGACTTCATGGGCTCATGCTTCATTGCAAATCTGTTGCCTCCGACGTTCACTGTAGATGCCGATTATCATAAGACTAGAGTTGTGCGAGGCGTAATTAGCGTAGAGGATACTGCCGGTCAAGAGGCAGGAGACTTTTTCAAGGGTTTCCTCCCGTTTTGGGGACCTATGGTTAATAGTAGGAACCTGAGACAGTTGACTCGAGTGGTAGAATCGACAGCTAATATTACTGCCAGTGCCCTTGGTAATATCACCACAGAACTTCAGGCGGATAGACTTATGACGTTACAAAACCGAATGGTTTTAGATGTCATCTTAGCAGATCGAGGTGGGGTATGTAAGGTGATCCATTCGAGCTGCTGCATTTTCATTCCAGATAATGCTCCGACTGTCTATCAAGCCATCTCTAAGTTGCATAAGATCTCTGAATCCATACACGTGGATGTAGGGGATTGGACGCTACTTGGATGGTTTTGGGGCCTAATGTCGACTTGGGGTTGGAAGATTCTGATGATTATCGGAGTTGTTGTGGCGTTCCTGTTCACGTGTTGCCTTTGCGTGCAGTGCGGTCCTGCCTTATGTGGCCTCTGTGCTACAACGTGTATGAGACAGCCGCCTGTTACCAATGGGACTCGGTTGGACAGAGCTATGCTACAGCAACATCTAGATGGTCTGATGAATATCGAGTATGATTCCGACTAGTGCTTGCCTACATGAGGGCAAAAGGAGCGTCTGAGGTTCCGTGACAATTGTAAGTGGTGCATTCGACTCGCACGAATATAGTCGAGTCTGGTATCTATGAACCGCAAATGACGAGTTTAGTGGGTGTACGCAGTTTCGCTGCGCTAACCTAAACTGTTCGTCTGTTACGTGGGTATTTCTATCTGTACCCACGGGTTCCATCTTAGATTCGTCATCCATTTTGTCTCTTGCCCTCAAGTAGCCAGCGAACGGACGTTGTCCGCTTCGCGACCCTGGGACTCCCAAGATATTTGCGGAAGACACATGTTCTTTGTAAGTGTCTTTATGACAAGGGGGATGCTACTGTAAAGCAGATGGCGCCGCTCGAGGCTCATCTTGCCGCACGGACTTATTGTCTCAGCCGTGCATCTCATTAGGCACGTCCCTTTGATGCCTGTATCTCGTGTTTCCCAATACCTCCCCTTTTACACCCTTTCCGATCTCCCCACTGTCTCCGTCTTCCTCTGCACCTGTCCTTGTTCCTATTTCGATCTGTTTTACTGCTGATTGGAATGCACTAATGTTGGGAAGATGGGTTTTTACAGTTGGGAACCGCCAAATGTTTCCGCACTTATGTTCTGGACCTCATGTGTATCAAAGTGACCAAAGCGACCCCTCTGGGGGATAATGGTGGGAACCGGGTTGTAAACCTTTGTGTACCATGTTGTCCTATGGGTAAAAACTGTATAAAAGGAGCGATCCACAGAACCAATTTGAAGCAGTCTCCCCGAACTACACTCGTTGTACTTCCTGTGATTTCTGTGTTCCCTGCAGCAAATAAACCTTGAATCTTTGACGTCGAAGGAAGTGTCCCGTGTCTCTGTCATTCGTACGCCGGAGCAGGTTACCCACGAAGGTTTCAGGTGTTGTGCCCTGGCACCGCTGGGTTCTAAATAACCCAGTCCTTCAGTTGGCGCCCAACGTGGGGCTGCATCAGTGGTACCGGTCCAAGCCCGACGATCGTGAGGAACTTCGTGTGAAATCTCCGAGGGAAGGTGCACTCCGCTTCATCGATCCTGTTGTCGAAATAAGTGGCCCGAAGACTTTTCCCGCGAAGATTCCCGCCTCCTGACGGCTGCGACGGACTGCTGCCCTGACTGTAGACCTGTTTTGGCGCCTGGCGTAGACCTTGGTAGAGCGAGACGATTGACGGGCCTTCCTGGTGACGCCATCGATCTTTGAGTTAAGTATTTGTGGGTCGCTCCCAGAGTTCTTGGTTGTGGTTACTTAGTGGTTGCATGGTTCCATTGCATTTGTAGTTCTTGGTACTTTGTTGTGTTGTTTGACGACTGCAGCCGCCAAAAACCCGAGGGTTTTGTTCTTTGCTGGGACTTGGTAAATCCCGTAACCCTTGACGTTTGTGAAACTCGGCTAGTGTGCAAGATGCCTGGTCGCAGTACTTTGTTTAGTTGTTTCAGACCTTGTGGTACGGATTCCCGACTGGAGGACTCGTGTCCGATACCTCCGGTTGGAACTCCCACTTATGAGCTCTACAGTAAACATGGGCTAGGCCCGATTACTTTTAATGATTACTGGATCAAATATACGAAGAAGGACGGTGACCTTCGTTGGCCACCTCATGGTAGCTTCGAGGCCCCGATCTTAGATAATCTAGAAATTAAATTGTTCGAAAGAAAGTCAAGGCCGGCCATGTTTGATGCCTTTCGGTTGTGGCGTAAAGAAGCCCGACAGAAAGAAATCAGACAGGCTAAATGTACTCAGCGAGATAATGTTGCTACCATAGTGAAGAAAGCAGAGCAATTTCAGCGTGATAAGGAGGTTAAGGATAAGGAAGTGTTTGATAGACTACAGCGTATGACTGTAGATAAATGTTATCCCGCTTTGCCTACGGAGTCGGAAAAGAAGGAAGAGTCAGTTGAGGATCCTTTAATGTCTTATCTTATGAAGTCGCCACCTCCGTACGTACAGGGTACCGCAGCTCCTGTGGTTCCTGCCGTACCTATTCTTCCGCCTATTCTTCCTCCGCCTGTTCCTCAACCTGCACCCGCTCTTCCGACTGTTCCTGCTCCGTTGCCTACTGCTATCCCTACTGCTCCTCCGCTTCCACATACTCCTGCTCCCGCTATTGCTCCTGTTCTGTTAACTCCTGCTGTCGCTACTGTTTCTACTCCTTCACTTGTTAGTCCTGTGTCCTATACTTCTCCCTCTACTGGTTCTCGTACTACTCCTCTTGCGGCTAGCTTCTTTCATTTGCTCGGACCTGTTCATGGGTCCGCTGGTACCGATGGTCCTCAGAGACGTAGTCAGCTTCCTGGTAACAGAGAACGCGTTGCGCTATATAATATGGCGATGGGTTGGATGGTAAACCCTCTTCGAAGTCCACCTCGTGTTGTACTTGAAACATTTTGTCAATTTAATATACCAACCCAGAGATATGTGTTCGATGAAATGTGTAAGTTCCTTCGTGAACAGATATCGGCCGATGCACCTGACGAGGTGCTGGCCGCTTTGTCTGATCTTCAGCTTCAGTTCTCGAATGGACTGATAGTGGATACCAACGTTCGACGTGCTGTTGAACGGTTGCTATCTTTTCGTCCCACTCCGATACCTCATGCGTTGTTTGTTGAGGATATTGAAAGACAGCCAGACGAGTCTGGCCAATATCCCATGCGTGAAGTTCCACCGGTTTGGATACCACCTAATCCTAATGCTCAACCTCCGACGACAGTGGGGCATTTCCAGAGAATATGGATACATCTCCCATGGAAACGCTCGGAAGTGTTACAGGTGAAGCAATCTTTGCCTGACCCTCGCAAAAATCCTACAGGGTATTACAAAGAATTATCGCAGCTCGTAGATGCTACGGTAATGAATCTTGCCGATATCGACATGTTGTTTGGCAATGTCGTACCGCAACCGGTATGGGCTAAGATTCGTCAGGAAAACCATCCGAATGAATTAGGTGGTGCTTGGGCTGCCATTGTGGCGGCGGATGCCGGACAAACGGCTGCTGCTAAACCCGACCAGCTGATTGTTGATCTTCCTCAAAGAATAATAACGTTAATGAAAACTCTTATGCCAGCTATGAGGGTGAACTGGGACAAATTGTCAGCTTGTAAGCAAAAGAAGGACAAGAGTGTTTCCGACTTCTTCACGAGGTTTGAGGAAGCATTCGTTGACCATAGTGGACAGGATATGGGTACCGAGGGTGGTCAGCGATTGTTTGTGGATAAATTTGTTTCGAACTTACTGCCCGATTTGAGCAATAAATTAAGGAATTCAGAAAGTGCATGGGCCGTTTCTACCTCAGCTCAGATATTGGCTACGGCGCAATATTATGAGAATAGAGAGAAAGAGGAGAATGACCGTGCTGATAAAAAGACGAAAGAGCTCAAAACTAAAGTGTTGTTGCAACAAGCGTATCCTCCGCGTTCAAATCAGAATGCACCCCAGCAGAATAGATCGCAGTCGCAATCGAATCGATCGCAGACGCGTAATGATTCCTCCTCCCAAAGATCATCGTTAGGGTATAATCAATGTGCTTATTGTAGACAGGAGGGACACATCAAATTCAATTGCCCTGTTCTGAATGATCGCAATAGTGGTAATTCGTCCAAAGGAGGTCGTGGTGGTTCTCATCAGGTATCACGTGGTAGGGGTCGTGGTGCTCAGAATGATCGTTCTGATAATTCCTCTAATTCTAATAACTGTTTCGATCAACGTGGATCATCGCAAGAACGATCTGCACAGTACAATGTAGACGATTATTACGTCGATCAGGGAACCGACGACAGTAATTACTAGGACAGCCAAAGACAAGGAGAGGGAGTGGTATCAGTTCCGGTTGATCAGAGAGGGCCTTACGTCGCAGTTGCTACATCGGGCGTCGTTGAGCCTTTTCTGTTGGACACTGGTGCAGCGAAAAGTTCTATCATGCATTCGAAACTCCCTGGCGCACCTTTGTCTGGCTTAACAAATGTTTCCGTTGGATTCTCTGGCGCCCCCGTTAGCAATCCGGTTTCGCGCCCTTTGCCCCTTACAATTGGGCCACGTGAGCTCCAAGCTCCGTTGATTTTGACTACTGGCTGTGGTGAAAATCTTTTGGGCCTGGATTTGCTTAAACGTTTGTATGCAACTTTGTATTGTTCTCCTGCAGGTGTAAAGCTTATGTTAGGAGAGAGGGTTGTCTCTCCTATGTATTTGTCTCTCGATAAGCTTCCACCGGAATTGAGTTCTCTTCCTGCGTCTTTGTGGGCAACAGGTCCCAATGATGTGGGTCTGCTTGACATCTCCCCTTATGTTGTTCAGTTGAAATCTAATGTGCGATTGCCACGTATTCCCCAGTACCGTATCTCTCTTGATGGTGAACGAGCACTGTTAGCGATCATCTATGATTTGATCAAGAAAGACGTTATTGAAGAGACTCGAGGAAACGTGTGCAACAGCCCTGTACTGCCCATTCTTAAACGTACTGATCCTTCCAAACCGCCTGTTTATCGCTTTGTTATCGATTTACGGGAGGTGAATAAAATACAAAAGGTCGAGTGGACCTTAAAAACACCCCATTGGAAGATCCGGACGGTACACTGTATGTGGATGGGTCATGTTTTAAGTTGCCGAATGGCGATGTGACTACTGCTTATGCTGTTGTAACGTTGAATACTATTGTTGAGACTGCAAGGTTGAATCAGAATTCTGCCCAAGCTGCAGAGTTGATCGCTCTCACTAGAGCGTGTGTGTTAGCAAAAGGGAAACGTGTGAATGTGTTTACCGACAGCCAATATGCGTTTGGCGTCGCACATAGTTTTGGACGATTGTGGAGAGAGAGAGGTTTCTTGACGTCACACGGTGCGAAGATTCAGCATGGACAGCTTGTGAATAATCTTTTGGATGCACTGACGTTGCCTAAACAAGTAGCGATTGTTAAATGTAGTGCGCATCGTAAGGTGACGGATGATGTTGGTCGTGGTAATGCGTTTGCGGACGAGATTGCTAAGGAGACTGCCCGGAACCTTAGCACTCGAATGTATGTGACGAGTTCGGTTAGGTGGCCTACAGAGTCGAGCATGTGTGAAGACACTATTGAAAGTGTGAAAGAAATTCAGAATGAGGCCACCGAGACTGAAAAGGTGAAGTGGAAAGAAAGCACGGGAAAGTTGGATGCGAATGGTTGTTGGATTGATTTGTCGGATCAGAAAAGATGGTTGTTGCCCGATGCGTATGTGCTGGCTGTTGTGACAATGGCGCATGGGTTAGCACATATTAGCGCGAAAGGTATTTGTAAGTTGTTGTCTCCTGTGTGGAAGAATGATGGTATCACAAAATGTGCTGAACGTTTGGTGAAAAATTGTATGGTGTGCATGATGTACAATCCTGGCAAAGGAACCCCAACTCCTCCTGGCAGTTTTGCTCCCCCTTCATATCCCTTTGAGGTGATCCAATTGGACTTCATCCATATGGAGCGATGCAATAACCTGAAATACGTTTTAGTTGTGGTTTGCGCATTCTCCCGATGGATCGAGGCTTATCCTCTCAAAGACAATACTGCTCTGTCTACTGCGAAAATCCTACTGAAGGAATATTTTCCTCGGTATGGAATGCCTAGAGTCGTGTGGTCAGATAACGGAAGTGAGTTTGTGGGAAGTGTGATGAAGAGTGTGTGTAAGGGCCTTGGAATTAATCAGAAATTCCACAGCGCCAATCATCCCCAGTCAGCTGGTTTGGTTGAAGGGTATAATGGCACCCTTAAACTGAAACTAGCAAAGATTCAGGCTACGACTGGTCTTTCGTGGCCTGACGCTTTACCTTTAGCATTACTGTCAACTAGGGCGACTGTACACTCCCGAGTAGGGCTTAGTCCCTATGAAATAGTGTTCGGCCGTCCTGCGAATGTGTGGGGGGTTCCTAGGCCAGGTATGTTCTGTGATCTTGAGTACCCAATATTGATCGATTATCTTCATGACTTGACTGCTAAACTGAGGTTAATTCACCAACAGGTTTACGACGCACTGCCGACGCAGACGGAGGGTCCAGGCCACCAGCTCCAGCCCGGAGATTGGGTGGTGTCGCGCAATTTTTCGCGCAAGAATAACTTGGACCCGAGGTTTACTGGACCCTACCAGGTTCTCCTGGCCACGAGGACTGCTGTTCGTCTCGAGGGACGGAAGAATTGGGTGCACGCCACCCATACCAAAAAGGTCCCTATCCCTTTGCCGGCAGACCCGTGGGTGAGGAGAGGCATTGCATCAACTGAAACCGAAGGATTGCCGGCGTTTGTACCCTTTGGCGACGCACAGCTTGTTGGAGAATCCTCAGCGCAGCAGAAAGACACTGTCGAACAATTGTCATCAAAAGACTCAAGACCAGAACACTCAACTGATCAGCAGGACGTGGTCTCTTCAACGGATCCTTTGTTCAACGAGCAGACACGTCCTGGGAAAACCCGATACTTTTTGCGATCTAGCACTAAAGACTAATAAAAGATCCTGCTTTGCTGTATTGACAACTGCATTATCCCGTTTTCCGTGATCAGTTTGAACATTCATATTATTGTGATTATTCCTGTATATATACTTTGAGCTTCATTCCTTATACTTTTTGCTTCCACAGCCAAGAGACTTTGTTTTTGCATATACATATATATTGTGCATTAAAGGCCGTAGGGCCGCGCGCGTACTTCCTTCTGGATAGTAGGTCTTGACGCTAGGTTAAAGGCCGTTGGTTCCTGGGAACTCCTAGGGATTGACTATTGCTACACAGAACGAAGTGCGTCAAGAAACGTTGCGGACGGTCGTAGGGAATGGCATTCTCGAAGCTGATGGACTTGGAGGAAGCTCAGCTACGAAGATTCAAGTTGCAACAACTTAGTCGTACGAAATGTTTCATATTTCAAGTGTTTATGTTATTTTTGACTGTTTCTGCATTCTTGGCGGGTGGGGTGTATTATATGATGACTGGTTTTCTATCTCCTGTGTTACCTACTCCTACACCTGATTCTAAACTTATCTCCACTGCTTCTCCCCATTCTTTCCATATCTTACCTGAACACGAGCAGGCTAGACGTGCAGAATTCCGCAATAATTCCTTTATTCAGCTCCTTCATCAGCATCAGTTAGTGGTTAATACTACTAATTGTTGGGTGTGTGGGTTGATGCCACATACTACGGATAAGGGAATTCCATATCTGGTGTTACCGTATAGTTCCCAAGGGTCAGCTCGAGCATTCCAAACAATGTTTCGAAGCGCACTGGGTTTCCACCCCATTCGAGAACCACGTTCCCCCTACTCTGGTCCTACTTCGTATCAAAAACCTTTGTCGATAGCAATAGAGGACTTAGACAGCGATATCTATGATCCCTCGCTTATTCCCGAAGAAGAGGTACAAGCCTATAGGGTCCTGAGTAGAGGCGAGTATAGTGTGTTCACGAGTGAAAAGCAGCTTAAAAGCTCACCTCCGGTATGGGTCGTACCCCACATTGGTAATTTTTGTCTGATGGGTCGTGGCCGAAGATCAAAAGCCCGACTTGGAGAGAGTGCTTGCACTGAAAATTACATGCTGCCGATGGTCTCGTCCCCTGTGTTTCTGGCTGCCAAGGGTACATACTTTATCTGTCATGATCGTGCATACGCATGGTTGCCCGCTGACTTCATGGGCTCATGCTTCATTGCAAATCTGTTGCCTCCGACGTTCACTGTAGATGCCGATTATCATAAGACTAGAGTTGTGCGAGGCGTAATTAGCGTAGAGGATACTGCCGGTCAAGAGGCAGGAGACTTTTTCAAGGGTTTCCTCCCGTTTTGGGGACCTATGGTTAATAGTAGGAACCTGAGACAGTTGACTCGAGTGGTAGAATCGACAGCTAATATTACTGCCAGTGCCCTTGGTAATATCACCACAGAACTTCAGGCGGATAGACTTATGACGTTACAAAACCGAATGGTTTTAGATGTCATCTTAGCAGATCGAGGTGGGGTATGTAAGGTGATCCATTCGAGCTGCTGCATTTTCATTCCAGATAATGCTCCGACTGTCTATCAAGCCATCTCTAAGTTGCATAAGATCTCTGAATCCATACACGTGGATGTAGGGGATTGGACGCTACTTGGATGGTTTTGGGGCCTAATGTCGACTTGGGGTTGGAAGATTCTGATGATTATCGGAGTTGTTGTGGCGTTCCTGTTCACGTGTTGCCTTTGCGTGCAGTGCGGTCCTGCCTTATGTGGCCTCTGTGCTACAACGTGTATGAGACAGCCGCCTGTTACCAATGGGACTCGGTTGGACAGAGCTATGCTACAGCAACATCTAGATGGTCTGATGAATATCGAGTATGATTCCGACTAGTGCTTGCCTACATGAGGGCAAAAGGAGCGTCTGAGGTTCCGTGACAATTGTAAGTGGTGCATTCGACTCGCACGAATATAGTCGAGTCTGGTATCTATGAACCGCAAATGACGAGTTTAGTGGGTGTACGCAGTTTCGCTGCGCTAACCTAAACTGTTCGTCTGTTACGTGGGTATTTCTATCTGTACCCACGGGTTCCATCTTAGATTCGTCATCCATTTTGTCTCTTGCCCTCAAGTATCCAGCGAACGGACGTTGTCCGCTTCGCGACCCTGGGACTCCCAAGATATTTGCGGAAGACACATGTTCTTTGTAAGTGTCTTTATGACAAGGGGGATGCTACTGTAAAGCAGATGGCGCCGCTCGAGGCTCATCTTGCCGCACAGACTTATTGTCTCAGCCGTGCATCTCATTAGGCACGTCCCTTTGATGCCTGTATCTCGTGTTTCCCAATACCTCCCCTTTTACACCCTTTCCGATCTCCCCACTGTCTCCGTCTTCCTCTGCACCTGTCCTTGTTCCTATTTCGATCTGTTTTACTGCTGATTGGAATGCACTAATGTTGGGAAGATGGGTTTTTACAGTTGGGAACCGCCAAATGTTTCCGCACTTATGTTCTGGACCTCATGTGTATCAAAGTGACCAAAGCGACCCCTCTGGGGGATAATGGTGGGAACCGGGTTGTAAACCTTTGTGTACCATGTTGTCCTATGGGTAAAAACTGTATAAAAGGAGCGATCCACAGAACCAATTTGAAGCAGTCTCCCCGAACTACACTTGTTGTACTTCCTGTGATTTCTGTGTTCCCTGCAGCAAATAAACCTTGAATCTTTGACGTTGAAGGAAGTGTCCCGTGTCTCTGTCATTCGTACGCCGGAGCAGGTTACCCACGAAGGTTTCAGGTGTTGTGCCCTGGCACCGCTGGGTTCTAAATAACCCAGTCCTTCAAGCACAAGGACATCGGTTCATCCTGGTACTGGTGGACCACGCCACCCGCTACCCTGAGGCTGTTCCCCTGCGAACTGTGACAGCCCCGGTAGTCGTCCGGGCCCTGATGGGGATCTTCTCCCGTGTGGGCTTCCCCCGAGAAGTCGTCAGTGACCGGGGCACAAACTTTATTTCAAAATACATGAAGTCCCTCTGGCAACAGTGTGGGGTCACCTACCGATTCACGACCCCCTATCACCCTCAAGGATACGGACTCGTTGAGCGGTTCAACCGCACGCTCAAAGGGATGATTGGGGGGTTGGAAGAGCCCCTCCGTCGCCAGCGGGATGTGCTACTACCGTGCCTTCTCTTTGCCTACCGAGAAGTCCCCCAGAAGTCCCTCGGCTTCAGCCCGTTTGAACTCTTGTATGGACACCCGGTACGAGGGCCGCTCAGCCTAGTCAAAGAAGGCTGGGAAATGCCCCCTCTAAAGAACCCTCCAGATGTTTTCAAGTACCTCCTAACCCTCCGCAACCAGACCCGACGATTCAGAGAGATGGCAAAAGCAAACTTGGAGGCCAGTCAGGAGGACATGAAAAGGTGGTACGACCAAAATGCCTCCTCCATCGAATTTGAACCCGGCCAACAAGTATGGGTAATGTCCCCCACCGAACCATGCGCCCTGCAAGACAAATGGACGGGGCCCTTCAAAGTAATCGAGCGCAAGGGCCCTGTCACCTATCTCATCGATATGGAATCTTCACGGAACCCTCTCCGGGTTCTCCACGCTAATAGGCTGAAACCCCATTTTGTGCGTTCAGAACTCAGCCTCCTGATGGCAACAGACAATGGAGCCGAGGAGGACTCCGAACCCCTCCCTGACCTCCCATGGACTCGGGAGAAGGACGGCTCCGTGGACGGGGTCCGACTCTCGGAGGCCCTCACCCTGGAACAGCGCCAAGGATGCCAAGACCTCCTGCTGCAGTTCGCCAGCCTGTTCTCCCTCACCCCAGGGGTCACCCCCTGGTGCGTACACGACGTGGACACTGGAGACAGTCCCCCTATCCGCCACCGGGCCTACCGCGTACCAGATCGGGTACGGGCCTGCATCCAAGAGGAGGTGGCCAGGATGCTCACGCTCGGGGTCATCGAGCCCTCCGACAGCCCCTGGGCCAGTCCAGTAGTACTGGTCCCCAAAGCGGCCGCCCCCGGCGCCACACCGGAACTCCGGTTCTGCGTCGACTACCGGGGCTTGAATGCGGTCACCAGAACAGACGCACATCCCATCCCCCGGGCAGATGAACTAATCGACCGCATGGGAGCTGCCCGCTACCTCAGTATCTTCGACCTGACGGCGGGCTACTGGCAGATCGGCCTCACACCCCGGGCCCAAGAACGATCTGCATTTTCCGCTCCTGATGGCCACTATCACTTCAAGGTCATGCCATTCGGCATGAAGAATGCCCCAGCAACGTTTCAGCGGCTAGTTAATCAGGTCCTGGCGGGGCTTGAAGAATTCAGTGCCGCCTACCTGGACGATATCGCTGTATACAGCCACCACTGGTCCGACCACCTCCACCACCTCCGAGAGGTGCTACAGGCCCTTCAACGAGCTGGCCTCACGATCAAGGCCAGCAAATGCCAAATTGGCCAGGGGTCCGTGACCTATCTCGGACACCAGGTGGGAAGCGGTCTGGTGGCCCCTCTGCAACTCAAGATCGCTGCCATCCAGTCTTGGCAGCCCCCCATCATCCAGACCGAGGTACGCGCCTTTTTGGGACTCACAGGCTACTACCGGCGGTTCGTGAGAGACTATGGCAGTATTGTGGGGCCCCTCACGGAACTCACATCCAAAAACCAACCAAAGAAGGTCAACTGGACCCCAGACTGTCAAGCGGCCTTCGAGAAGCTGAAGGCCGCCATGTGCTCCGCCCCTGTGCTCCAGGCCCCCGACTACAGTCGGGAATTTATCGTCCAGACGGATGCCTCCGACCATGGCATTGGGGCAGTCCTTTCCCAGTTGAACCCCGAAGGACTTGACCAGCCAGTGGCTTTCATCAGCAGGCGACTCCTGGCCCGGGAACAACGCTGGAGCACCATCGAGAGGGAGGCCTTCGCCGTGGTGTGGGCCCTCAAAAAGCTCCGGCCCTATCTCTTCGGCACCCACTTCCGGGTACAGACCGATCATCGGCCCCTGCAGTGGCTAATGCAGATGCGGGGGGAAAACCCGAAACTACTACGTTGGTCCATCTCCCTGCAGGGGATGGACTTCACTGTGGAACATCAACCTGGGCAAGACCACGCCAACGCAGATGGCCTGTCACGCTTTTTCCGCCTCGACGAGGAGAGTCCCCAAGAGGATGGGTGACTCTCCCCGCCTTCAGCTGGGGGGGACGCATGTTGGACAGGCCACATGAAGGGCTCGCTCCCTCCCCGCACCACCAGGCCCGAGCCCGGCTCCTCAAATGTTACACGCAACCACTACCCGTTTTCCGTCCCCTCTGGGACCCCTGCCTCTGAACATCTCGACCTCATGGGCCCGATCCCCTACCGGCCCTCTCGCCCGACCTGGGCGCCATCTTGGACACAGCACCACGAGGCCGCGTGGCCTCCGATCGACCCTAACCCTGGGCCTGGCCAGGCCCCGACATCCCGGCACCACCATCCACCCAGGAGGTGAGCGGACTACTTGGCAGGTCAATGGGAGAAAGAGGTGTCGATGGCTCTCCCCCGCCAAGTGCCGATCGCCCCCAGCTCCCCCAGGCGCTGGCTCCACCCCCCTGCTGGGTGTCTGGACTCCCTCATCCCGGACCTCCCGACCTCCAAGTGCGAGGGTCCGGACATCAAAGGGCGCCAGACCTATAACTAGGGCAGCTCCAGAGCAGGAAGGCAGTTGTATCCTGGAGTCGAGAGACGCAGTGAAGAACTCATCCTTGACGGACTACTGGCGCTGCCGTAGCCCTGCCTTGTGAACTATCGTCCTGCCTGCTGGCGCTGCCGCAACCTTCTGAAACCTTCATCGTCGTCGGGACCTGCTGGCGTGGCCGCGGACCGTTTGTAATCACCACCTTCATCGGGACCTGCTGGCTTCGCCGCGGACCGTCGCTACCTTCAACCATCTCGGGACCTGCTGGCTCCGCCGCGGCCCGATCATCTAGAACGCCGAGCTCGAGGATTGAGAGCTATTTCACCTATCCGATTGGTAACAAGACTGTCCCGCTACCCTTTTCCCAATCCAGAGACCAGAACCGAGGGGACCCCTGAGTCCAGACCTCCTTGTACCATTTTACCGTACTTAAAGAATTGCTTATAAAGTATCGTTGAACCTTATCCTTGTGTGGTGTACGTCTGTGGGGGGGGAAGTTACTTGTCTGTACGATCGCTGGAGACGGCTCTCCCCGGAGACCTCTCCCCCTATCCTCGGCCGACCCTCCCGGTCCGTCTAACACAGAGGTCTCCGGACCTCTGTTCCTGGGGTATGAGAGGTCTGACCCTCGTTCTCTCATCCCTGGGGGTACCAGAGGTCTCCGGACCTCTGTCTCTGGGGTATGAGAGGTCTGACCCTCGTTCTCTCATCCCTGGGGGTACCAGAGGTCTCCGGACCTCTGTTCCTGGGGTATGAGAGGTCTGACCCTCGTTCCCTCATCCCTGGGGGTATGAGAGTTCTCCAAGATGATGAGCAAGATGACATTAATTGTGTCCAATTAGATAGTCAAGATAATACTTTTCATGTAGTAGGTGAAATCTGTAGCATACATGATGAGTCAATTAAAGGGACGAGTAAGGTTAAAAAGTTACCATCGCGCTTTGTCAACATTGATGGCCTAGAGGTAAAAGTTATGGTAGACTCTTGTGCATGGTATACCGTTATGGGCATGGAGTTGTTTAAATCTCTTTGGCCCAACAGATCATTATTGGGACCGGATGTACACCCCAGAAGTTATACTGGACACAAAATACCTTTAGAAGGTTTTATATTAGCCAAGATAAGTTTTGGACACAATTCGTGTCAAGGTAAACTTTATGTGGCTAACAAAGGTGCAACCATTTTGGGGTGGCCACACATATTTGACTTAGGTATGAAAATTGATCCTAGTTTGGATTGTCCTGTTTATTCTATTCAGAATGATTGTTTTGAGATGGACAATTACTCAAATCTACAGGAAAAATTTCCTGATGTATTTTCTAATGGCATTGGTAAGATGGTTGGATTCAAGCATAGAATTATTTTAAGAGAATGTGCGTGTCCTGTCAGACAAAAACTTAGGAATGTGCCTATTAGCTATAGAGAAAAGTTGGGTGAAATACTTAAGAAATTGTGCAAAGATGGAATTGTTGAACTAGTTGAGAGTTCAGACTGGGTTTCGCCAGTCGTGATTTCTCTTAAATCCAATGGCGATTTGCGTTTATGTGTCGACCTAAGGTGTTTAAATGAAGCCATTTGGGTTGATACATTTCCTCTTCCAAATCTGCAAAGCTTACATCTTCCGTTTGTGGATCTTCTTGGTTTTCCAAGATAGATTTGACAAGTGCATATCACCAAATTGTTTTAGATGATGATTCTAAACATTGTACTGCTTTCATTACCACAGAGGGAATGTTTAGATATAAACGTATGCCATTTGGCCTTGCAAGCACGTCTGCAGTCTTTCAAAGAGAGATGTGCAGGATCTTACAAGGCATTAAAAATGCTAAAGTATTTCAGGATGACATTTTAATATAATGAAGGAACAAGGAATGTCATGATGAAAGTTTATATGCTGTTCTAGATGCATTGAGAAATAGTGGATTAACTATCAAAAATGAGAAATGTGTGTTTGGGAAATCTGAAGTAGAGTATTTAGGACATGTCATATCCAAAGATGGTATTCGACCAAAAATCAGTCATGTTGATGCTATCTTAGCTGTTCCTGAACCCACAAATAAGGAACAATTGATGTCGTTCCTGGGGTTAACAGAATTTTACTCACGTTTTATTGAAAATTATGCCTCGAAAGTTGAACCGTTAAGATCATTGTTAAAAAGAGGTGTAGTATTTACATGGGGTGAGCAACAAAAAATATGTTTTGAGAAGGTGAAGAAAGAAATAGTTACAACACCATGTTTGAAACCCTTCTTGCCAACTGCTGAATGTATACTGTCTGTGGATGCGTCTGGGTATGGCATTGGTGCTGTGTTCTCTCAACATGTTAAATCAGAGAAGTGGGTAGTGGCGTATGCTTCACGCATGTTAACAAAATCGGAACGCAATTATTCCGTAATAGAGAAGGAGTTATTGGCTGCTTCATGGGCTGCTGAGAGATTCAGGATGTATGTGTGGGGGAAAAAATTCAAAATTTGTACCGATCATAAACCCTTGGTAAATATTTTGAGACCTGAAGGGGGGAAGAATTTAACTCCTAGGTTGGCTCGCTTAGCTTCAAAGCTGCAAATGTTCAGAAGTTGCCTGTCCGGTTTTCTGATTTCAAGTTAGGGTAATTCTTTTGGTGGTGACTCCAGCTATTGAGGAGGAGGGTGTGTGGTATTGGTTGCATATGTAGTGTTGTGCGCGTGGTATGTCTCGTGTGTGTGTTGGCGCGTGTATGTGTGTGCACGTGTGGAATGTGTGGAATGCATGCTTGGAGAGAATGTAGTGGGTATAGAGACAGTTGCTGAAGGAGAGGGTGGTGGTTGCTGTTGTGTTCGGTGTCGCTGTACTACCTTTACTGCCGCACTGGCCGAGTTACACTGGCTACCTTTGAGGCAACGCATTGCCTTCAAGGCCCTTTGTTTGGTCTTCAAGGCACTGCATGGAACAGGACCCAGACCTCTCCAACGTCTATTCTCCTGGTATACCCCCACCAGAACACTTAGGTCCACTACTGCCTGCCTCGCGAGAGTACCTAGATGTAAGAAGGCCAGGATGGGAGGAAGATCGTTCAGAGTAGCTGCAGCCAAGCTTTGGAACAGTCTACCTGCCGAAATTCGCCATATCCCTCACCTCCTCCCATTCAGGAAACGTATCAAAACTTGGCTCTTTCCCCTGTCCCGATAAAACAAATAACCGGCCTTTTCAGCCCCCCCCCGTCAATAAACCACAGGAGTAGCTATCAGCGCCAGGATACCTGCCAGGTGACAGTCGCGCTATATAAATATTTTAAATAAATAAATAATTAAATAATAATAAATTACTTCGTGAATAAAGAAGAAGTGAAGAACCCTTAACGAGCCTACGAGTCTCTTTCAATATCTGACACTCATTCCCTTGTCCCTGGGGTATGAAAGGTCTCTGGGGGGATGAGGGGGTCTCTGGACCTCCGTCCCAGGGGGGGATGAGGGGTCTCTGGAGTTTGGGCCCTGTCCCTGGGGGGATGAGGGGGTCTCTGGACCCTGCCTCTGGGGTATGAGAGGTCTCTGTCCCGGGGGTATGAGGGGTCCCTGGGGGTATGAGGGGGTCTCTGGACCCCGGCTCTGGGGGTATTAGAGGTTGTCTGACACTCATTCCTCTGTCCCAGGGGTATGAGAGGCCATCTGACCCTCCTTCCCCCGTCCCTCTGTGTGACAGAAGTGTCCTGGGTCCCCTTTGCCAGAGCCTGGGGGTCGGACAGGCCCCAGGGCCCCTCACCTGCCATCCCGCAGGTCGCTCCGCCGGGGACTCATAAAAAAGACACCTCTCCCGCTGACATCTTTATATGTTCGACATTCAGCATTAAATTGAAATGCGGCCATAAATCCTGTTTCTGGGCCAGGAATGAGTGTTGCCTTCTTTGCTGCATGGGCTGCCGCAACTCTGATCTGAGGCGTGAAGCAGAGAGGGGGGGGGGGTGCAGGGGACAATGTGTGTGTGTGGTGGGGGGGTGGGGGGGTACTGGTGAGGGGCGAGGCATTCTACCTCCCATGGGGTTGAAACATTCTATCTACCATGAGGTGAGACATTTTACCTGCTAGGGGGTGAGGGACTGTACCTTTCATGGGGTGAGACTTTCAATCTTCCATGGGGTGAGACATTCTACCCATGTTGGGGGTGAGACATTCTACCCATGGTGGGGGTGAGACATTCTACCCATTGTGGGGGTGAGACATTCTACCCATGGTGGGGGTGAGACATTCTACCCATGGTGGGGGTGAGACATTCTACCCATGGTGGGGTGAGACATTCTACCCATGGTGGGGGTGAGACATTCTACCCATGGTGTGGGTGAGACAATCTACCCATGGTGGGGGTGAGACATTCTATCCATGGTGGGGGTGAGACATTCTACCCATGGTGGGGGTGAGACATTCGACCCATGGTGGGGGTGAGACATTCTACCCATGGTGGGGGTGAGACATTCTACCCATGGTGGGGGTGAGAAATTCTACCCATGGTGGGGGTGAGACATTCTACCCATGGTGGGAGCGAGACATTCGACCCATGGTGGGGGTGAGACGTCCTACCCATGGTGGGGGTGAGACATTCTACCCATGGTGGGAGTGAGACATTCTAGCCATGGTGGGGGTGAGACATTCTACCCATGGTGGGGGTGAGACATTCTACCCATGTTGGGAGTGAGACATTCTACCCATGGTGGGGGTGAGACATTCTACCCATAGTGGGGGTGAGGCATTCTACCCATGGTGGGGGTGAGACATTCTACCCATGGTGGGGGTGAGACATTCTCCCTGCCTTGAGGAGGTAAAATCCATTGGAGGGGATGGGAGGGAAAGGAAGCATTCTACGTCCCATAAGGTGAGACCTTCTGCGGGGTGAGGCATTGTACCTCAGCTTGGGGGTGGGACATTCTACCTGACCCCCTCACAGATGTCATCAGATCCCACAGACTCAACATAATCTCCAACGCAGACGACACTCAACTGATCCTCTCGCTCACCGAGGACCCGGCCAACGCCAAAACCAACATAGGTGAATGGATGAGAGACAACTGCCTCCAACTGAACTCTGACAAAACTGAAATACAGATCTTATGGAAGAACTCCTCTGCATGGGACCACAGCTGGTGGCCTGCAGAACTCCGACCCACATCGACCGACCATGCACGCAGCCTCGCAGCAACAGCAACAGCCAACTGACCATGAAATGACAAATCAACGCAGTTGCCTCCTTCCGCTTCCACACGCTTTGCATGCTCCACAGAATTTTCAGATGATCCCAGCCAACACCAGAAAAACCATCACTTATGCCCCCGTCAACAGCTGCCTCGACTACGGCAACACCCTCTATGCCGGCATCCTGATCCAGCTCGTCCGAAGACTCCAGACCACACAGAACGCAGCAGCCAGACTCATCCTGGACCTCCCCATATGAGTCCACACCGCCCCCTCCTCAGAGACCTCCACTGGCTCCCCATCCAGAAGCGATGCCAGGCCAAAATCTTCATACAAGCATACAAAGCCCTCCATGACCTCGGACCTGCCTCCCTCAACCACGACTACATTCCACGAACCCACCAAACACTTATGCTAATGTTTACTCGCACACACCCCTGCATCCACCGCACCCACAGCGGCAACTGCTCCTTCCCCTATATCGCAGCCAAGACCTGGGAGGACCACCCCATCCAGCTCCGTACAGCCCCCTTGCTGGCAGACTTCAGGGAGAGACTTCAGACCTGGCTCTTCGACGGAGACACAGTGCCCAGATACCCCTAGGGTGACAGAGTGCGCTATACAAATGCTGATTGATTGACTAATTTATCAATACCTCCTGTGAGGTGAAGCATTCTACCTTCTCTGGGGGTTAGGCATTCTACCTCCCATGGGGAGAAGCATTCTACATCCCATGGGGTGAAGCAACCTTCCTTCCTTGGGGGGGGGGAGACCTCTGGTACCCCAGGGAGGAGAGAACGAGGGTTTCATCCATCTTTGATAATTTTTCAGTTATTCATTATGCAGTTCGTTTTTTAGAAACAAAAGAACAGAACAGTCGACACGTGTTTCGCCCTGTTTGGCGAGTAGGGCCAGGGCTTTCTCAAGGCTAATTGGTGGTCTTTCCTTTTTACCAGGACAATAAAGAATCATGTTCAAATAATTCATAGTCACACGGTGATATACGCATCATCATCAGTCTTATCAAATTTGGAGAGCAGTAACCGCCAGGCCAAGAATCACCGGGTAAATCCGCTGCGGATGAAATCTTGTGACAACACCAATAAAAAGATCTCCGCTCACTCAAATCAACTGGTACTGTGTTATCTTCAATAACTAAGGAAAATATACCCTTTGATGGGAATGAATTAAAATATTGGGAAAGCAGGAATATACGCTCGCAACCCTTCTTTACCTTTGTTCTTTAGAGGCTGGAGAGGTCCAGAGCCTTGAGCTAACTTTCCTCCAAGAAAAAACTTCTTTGGTATTTATGTCCAGTCTCGGGATTCCTGGACAATACTGTCTGTTCCCCCACTAACCTTCAGTGAGGGTAAGCCTGATTCAAGCGTGCTGTTCTACGTTGCTGCGCCTTTAGTGAGGGTAAGCCTGATTCAAGCGTGCTGTTATACGTTGCTGCGCCTTCAGTGAGGGTAAGCTGGATTCAAGCGTGCTGTTCTACGATGCTGCGCCTTCAGTGAGGGTAAGCCTGATTCAAGCGTGCTGTTCTACGGTGCTGCGCCTAGAGTGAGGGTAAGCCTGATTCAAGCGTGCTGTTATACGTTGCTGCGCCTTCAGTGAGGGTAACCTGGATTTAAGCGTGCTGTTCTACGGTGCTGCGCCTTCAGTGAGGGTAAGCCTGATTCAAGCGTGCTGTTCTACGGTGCTGCGCCTTCAGTGAGGGTAAGCCTGATTCAAGTGTGCTGTTCTATGGTGCTGCGCCTTCAGTGAGGGTAAGCCTGATTCGAGCGTGGTGTTCTACGGTGCTGCACCTTCAGTGAGGGTAAGCCTGATTCAAGCATGCTGTTCTACGGTGCTGCGCCTTCATTGAGGGTTAGCCTGATTCAAGCTTGGTGTTCTACGTTGCTGCGCCTTCAGTGAGGGTAATCTGGATTTAAGCGTGCTGTTCTACGGTGCTGCGCCTTCAGTGAGGGTAAGCCTGATTCAAGCGTGCTGTTCTACGGTGCTGCGCCTTCAGTGAGGGTAATGCACTAAGAGCCCCTGCCATCCCATGTGAGGAGTCGTGCTTGTCATTCCATCCCTGATTCCACAAGCTTTACAAGCAGTCTTTAAAAACTAGCAGCTTACATTTCTTAATCACTGGCTGCATCTTTTCGACACCGACCCGGGGTCATTTGGCCTGCGTGGGGGGTCAGTGCTAACATCTGTGGAGTTTTATGGAGTCTGTGTGAGGTGCTGGAGTCCGCTGCTTCATGACATCTGGTTCTTAACTGTCACTGTGTGTGTGACTTTCATTTGCTGCGGGCACTTGTCTTCTGTGTTTTGGGGGATCTGAAAGCGCTGTGACAGAGTGGTACCGGGTAGTAACCTCTCCTCAATCCACTCTCACTCCTCCCAGACCAGTGCATGTCATCCTCAAAGTATGTCACTGCCTTTGCATCTGTAAACAAGGTGTGAATCTGTAGTGATCAAGTCCACGCAGGTAGAAGTCTTCACTGTCAATAGGCGCTTTGGACATTGAGCGTGCTGTTAGCCACCCGGCAAGGCGCGGGGAAGCGTAGCGCCATCTTGCGGTTGGCTTTGCTCGTTCCAAATGTTTAAACGCCAACCACCAAATATGCCAACCACGTCTATTTCACACACGTTGTTTGTTCATCGTTGGGTTGTCGTTAGCTTGAGAGACCAGCCGCAAATCACAAGCACATCGAGGTATTCGTTGTGGCAGCACACTTTTGACTTTTGACGTCGTGGGATTTGTTCTTTTGCAGCGGCTCCAAGAAACCTTTGGCACTTTGTTCTGTTTACTTTGTGTGCACTTTTCACAACAAATTATGCACACAGTTGAGGGACCAAAGACAAGGCCATCATCAGAGATACCCATGGTGCTGGTGTCCCTCTCAGCTCGGAGAACTATTCTTTTTTAACCATCATCAATCCTCACGCATTTGATGTTTCTTTCACTGCACAACTCGGGGGAGTTGTTGCTCACCGGCGTGGATTCATTCTGTACACGAATGGAATAATGTGTTTTTTGCTGTTCGAATTACATGTTTCATGCACATTTATAACTGTTTTCTTTATTAGGTGTCTATGAGTGCCATTCACGCACCGTGTGTTTCTTTATCTTTTGGGGTTTCTTTCCAAAGGGTGAGTTATCACATTTCACGTTTCTATTCTTTACACAAGGGTTGGCCCTACACGGTGGGTTGGCCTTGCATTTGTACTGTTCTCTCACTATCCCTTACACGAGGGTTGGGTTTGCAATTGGTTTATGGGCCCTAGGTGTACACCGTGCAGGTACACGTTATCATGGTACACGCCGTCAAGAGTCCATGCATGCTGCAAGTTTCCCTTCACAGGAATTGCTCAGGGTTGCAGTCCCATTTGCTCATTGTACATTCGTACACGTCTAACTTGTGCACACATTTTTTCCATCTTCCTCCTTGGGGCTATGCGAGGGTTTTAGTCCTTTTCGCATTATTATATGGGTTCCTACCCACATCTGTTTGTTGTCATCACTCAACCTCAACAATGTCAATTTTACAAGGACGATTGTTTCTACGGGTCTTAGGGCCCGATGTAGGTAAATGCCATTTACCGATTTTAAAATACCGAATCCTACCGATTCGGTATTTCAAAATCGGTAAATGGTATGTAGGTCCCAACATCTGGATTCGTTACCGAATCCTTAACAATTCTTTAATTACCGATTCGGTAAATACCGAATCGGTAATGGCCATTCATTCCTATGGGCTTTGAAGCCCATAGGAATGATTAGGCATTACCGATTCGGTATTTACCGAATCGGTAATTAAAGAATTCACAAGGGTGCAGGGGGTGTCACTTTGACACCCTCTGGCACCCCCAAAACAGGCACAGGTGCCATGTGGCAGGCATACCTGCCCTAAGGGCAGGTCTGCCTGTCACATGACATAGGTGTGCATGCACACATGTACATGCACACCGGAATCGGTATTTTACCATGGATTTGTATTCCATGGTAAAATACCGATTCTGTAAGCCATGTGCAGAAGGTACATTGCCTACCTACATTGCATTTTCGGTAATTTTACCGAATCGGTAAATATTACCGAAAATGTGCCCCTACATCTCAATAGCCCTTTACCGATCGGAAACGGCCAAAAATCGGTATTTTCGGCCGTTTCCGACCAGTAAAGGGCTACCTACATCTGGCCCTTAGTCCCGTCTGTTACAGCTTTAATCCCTTACACCTGTAGGGGTTTGCTTTTGGGTCACAGTCCTCTCAAATTTCACTTTTAGGTGTGTACTCATTACATTGAACTCTCTACTGTTAATTTACACTATTTTCTTTATATTGTATCTTTCATTTTGTATTGATGATGGTGTTTGACTTTGGTGAGGATTATCCTTTTTCTTTTCTTCATCTTCCTTGTTTTCTTCCTTCATTTCTGTTCTTTTCGTGATGTTTTCTCCTGGTGTCTCGTGTGGAATCTGAGCTTTCCTCTGTTTTTCTGTGTTTTCTTTCTCTGTGATTTCTACATCTTGTGGTCTGGAGTTTTGTTGGTTCTTTCCTCTCCTGCCTTCTTACCTTCTTGTTCTGGCCAGTGGGTGTGTTTGGGGGCAGTCGTTTGTGGTTGCTTTTCTACTCTTCTCTGACTTTTTATTTCTTTCCTTTGCTTTTGTGTATAGAAAGGAGGATGGTTCTTATGTTTTGGTTTTCCTCTCTTCTTTGCTTCTCTTATCCCTTTCTGCTGCTCTCTTCTTTCAATGGTTTCATGTTTCTGATTTCCTCCGTTTCTCCTCTTCCTCATTGTTTCTCCTCTTCCCCGTTCTTCTTTCTTGTTCCCTTATTGTTGTTTTTTGATATATATATATAGAAGAAAGGGTGACATGTTGTTTCTTGTCTCTAATGTTATTCTTGCCCTGCCAATGGAATCTTGCTGTAATGGCATAACATGGAACGTTGGGAGTCAAATAGACACACTTGGCTGGACCGAGCAGCCGGCTGACTGCTCCTGGTGGGGTCTTGATAGGGTCTTGATCTGGACTTGACTCTTTCGTCTTGTGATCTTGTAACTATCTTGAATAAGCCTCTCTGAAGCACTTCTACCTGCGTGGACTTGATCACTACAGATACACATCTTGTTTACAGATGCGAAGGCAGTGACATACTTGGAGGATGACATGCACTGGTCTGGGAGGAGTGAGCGTGGACTAAGGAGACTGTACCACAAGTGTCGTTAGATATTTACTTTTGTGACAGAGTATTCCATCCACCAACTCTAGACCAGGTCCTCTGAGATGCTTCCTGGCATCCTCAGAGGTGTGGGAAGGACTTTAGAAAGAGCAGAGAGTAGGGTCTCCGCGGATGGACTGAGTCTCTCGAACCCGGAGCCGCCTCACTCTTTTAAACGCCGATGTATCAGCCGGGGCTGTGCCTGAGTGATGGAGAGGAGGGGGGCAGCCAGGTGGGGGTGCTGGTAAAAGCTGCCCTTGTGCTAATATGAAAGCCATTCCCACAGATACCATCCTTGGCCAGCCCCTGACAGAGCCGTCAGGGTTTCAAGTAGGACCTGGGGTCATTAAAAACAAACATTGAGACAGGTCATTTTCTGGCCCTATATTTATTTCCTGAACTTCTGGCAAAAATCGCTGACGGATTTCTCAGCAATTAATGTGAAAAAAATGTTAAGGTAATCCATATTAGCAATTTAGATGCTGTTTATATTTAGAATGTTTGACTTAGTTTTACATTCCCTTGAGTGTTAGCTATTTCTAGCACTTTTGTCTCTGTATCATATTTTTGTGTAGCGTGCTGTGCTTGTATAGTGCTTACTTTCAACTCAGTGGCCTCTGGGTGTTTGATTATAGTGGCCGCCTCCGAGAGCCCGGGATTTAATGATGAACACAGTGGGAGTTTCTCACGGTGCCTGTCAGTGAGTCAAAAAGGTATTCAGAATACATGCTCAGCCAATCCTGGCCTCTCTGCTGAGGGTACCGAGCAATGGTCGCATTTAAACTTGCAGTAGGGATTTTGTTCAAATGTGTGTGGTGGAGAGACACAGTTGACAAATGTTGACACGGCAAAGGTTTTTTAAAAACACAGTGCTTTCAGGTGAATGGGAAGGCTGCGTGTTTGGTGGGGCTGAAGTGAAGGAGATGCGGGGAGTACATTCAGGAGAAAGTGAAAGGAGGGCGCTGAAGAGGAAAGACATGAGGTGAAGGATACACTGGGCATATTTGCAAGCCCCTATCGCTGCCACAATGTCACTTTTCATGATGCTGGCAGCGTTAAGACACTTAACGTGGAACAGCGTCAAAATTAAGACCAGAGAAAACCTGGCCTTACCCTGGCGCAACAAGGAGAAATGTTTAATTTCTCATCGTTTTTGCTGTTTCCATGGGTGCTGCGGTTTGCAGCACACCTAGAAACAGCAAAACGCCATTGATTGTTTATGTGCAGGAAGGTGTCTCTCTAGCATGCCGCATGGTTCAGTTCGCACTGATTTGGCAGTGTTAAACAACAAGTTTCCGGGGCTAAAAATCAGCGCGATGTGCAGATTCCACTCGCTTGCTGAACTCCAGGGAGTTTTCATGTAACTGCAGAATTCCACTGAGAGAAGTCCTGGCGGTGCAGAGACACAGCACCCAGATACCCTTCAGGGGTCAGTGCTGCGCTCTACCAATGCTGTTTGATTGATTTATCGATTGAATTCCGTGGAGTAAACTATGTACGTTCCACCCACCCTTGGTAATATCCATTTTCCTCTTATATAAATGTATCTGCTTGCAGCACACTTCAATGCACAATGACACATGTATAATGACAGCCTCTACTCTACGCCGGAAGAGGCGCAGATCGTTAACTGTACTCTGTTGCACTGTGTTCTGACGTGGTACACTGTGTGTGGGTACAGATGTCGTGTCTGAGGTCTGAGTATGCTGCTGTGGTACGTTCTTGAGATGTGAGTGTGGTCGTCCTGTGATGAAGAGCCGGCTCTTGGCTGATCTTCTGAAGTGGAAATGGTTGTCGATGGATACCTGTTTAAGGGTCAGGGATTCCATGCTTTGGCTGCTCCACGAGAGAAAGATGTTCCACTCATGGTTTGTTTCTTGTATGTGGGAATTCTGAGGTGAGCAGCCATTCTTGGGTGTAGGCTCCTGTGCTGTATGTATTTGCTGATTTAGTGGTCCTTTGATGTGTGTTGATTTGTTTGTGACGCAAAGCAGCTTGAAGTTAACCCCGGGCCCAATACTCATATCCGCCAGCGGAGTTTGCAAAGTTTTACCAACTCCGCGCTATGCTGGGAACGCAAAGTTGGGCACAACTCTGACTCTTTGGTGAAGCGGAGTATGAGGGCAGCCTCCTAAAAATTAAATGTTAAAACCCACTTACCTTGTCTTCTGCCTGCCCTCCTCGCTTCAATGTCTCCCTTCTTACGTCGTCCTCCTCCTCGCGTCCCTGTATGTATTACGTCTTGCGTAAACTGCGCATGCGCAGTTCACACAAGGCATAATACATAAGGGGACGCGAGGAGGAGGACAACAGAAGAAGGGAGGCACCATGGCGAGGAGGAGGACAACAGAAGAAGGGAAACAAAACCACGGCGAGGAGGAGGGCAACGGAAGAAGGGAGACACCACGGCGAGGAGGAGGACGACGGAAGAAGGGAGACACCACAGCAAGGAGGAGGGCAACGGAAGAAGGGAGACACCACGGCGAGGAGGAGGGCAACGGAAGAAGGGAGACACCACAGCGAGGAGGAGGACGACGGAAGAAGGGAGGCACCACGGCGAGGAGGAGGACAACGGAAGAAGGGAGACACCACAGCGAGGAGGAGGACAACGGAAGAAGGGAGAAGGGAGACACCACAGCGAGGAGGAGGACGACGGAAGAAGGGAGGCACCACGGCGAGGAGGAGGACAACGGAAGAAGGGAGACACCACAGCGAGGAGGAGGACAACGGAAGAAGGGAGACGGAGGGCAACAGAAGAAGGGAGACACCACGGCGAGGAGGAGGACAAGGGTAACAGAAGAAGGGAGACACCACAGCGAGGAGGAGGACAACGGAAGAAGGGAGACACCACGGCGAGGAGGACGACGGAAGAAGGGAGACACCACGGCGAGGAGGAGGGTAACAGAAGAAGGGAGACACCACGGCGAGGAGGAGGACGACGGAAGAAGGGAGACACCACGGTGAGGAGGAGGGCTGGCAGAAGACAAGGTAAGTGGTTTAAAAAAAAACAATTACCGCTTTTGTGGTCCCGGGGTGGAGCGGAGCTCCACATAGTTCCACAGAGTTTTTTTAACTCTGGGAACTACGTGGAGCACCACTACGCATACTCCACCAGGGTTACTTGAAGGAGCATCTTCTCCCAACCGGTAACCAGTGTAGCGCCCTCAAGGCAGCCGAGATGTGTGCTTGTGACTTTACATGTTGGCGGCGTACAGTGGCAGCGTTCTGAATTCTTTGCAATCGTTTCATAGTTGACAAAGTTGAGCCTTGACACAGACCATTCGCGTGGACACATTTGGCAGGACAAGAGAGAAGGTTGCAACTGTTTTCTGGCCCTGTTGCCGGTATACGGGTGGTGCAGTTATCGAGGAAATACGCCGCTTTCATCCGCCTTCAAAAGTGTATGTGCGGTTGGATTCTTCTAATGTTGGCTGGCGGTGAGTTCCAGAGCTTGGCAGCTTGTACTGAGAAAGCAGTGTGCCCTAGGGATGATGCAGTCCAAGTGAGAGCTGTGGCCTCTCTCCAGCTACCTCAAGTCTATGGGCCAGGGTCATGACCCACGGGGTCAGCGGCTGCTGAAGAGTCCAAGAGAAGAAGGACAGCAACTCTGTTCTGGCCCACTGTGCTTTTAGGATCTTTCCAGATAAATATTAGGACTTGTCCAGGGCCTCTCCAAGAACAGAATCTAGTTTGGGATTTGGAAAGTGTGGTCGTGTCTTCAATGAATTGTGACATCTCAGAGCCAAGGCTGTTCTTTCCTTAAGTTTGCCCAGTAACGGTCCATCTGCTTTGGGTGTGTTGTTGCTGGGTCTTGACTGTCCATAGTGCCAGGGTGTCTGCGTGCAGGGGAAGATTGTTTATGTGCAGGAAGGTCGCCCCTTCATGCACATAAACAATCTTTAAATGCTGTTCTGTAACTTCTATGTGTGCTGCCTAATGCAGCACACATTCAAGTTGCAAAAAGGCATTCTTAAAAAAGAATATTTATGTGCAGGAAAGGACACCTTCCTGTACAGAAAGAATCATTGGCCTTTTACTGTTTTCATGTGTGCGGCACTACACAGCACACATTAACACCTTCAGCGCGGCGCGAATTTTCGTGCTGTGCTGAAGGTTCTAAGAAACGGGCGTGGCCGTGACGGAACGGTTCCGTCATAAGCATCGAAGGGGTTAAGACAGCTAAAACGAGGAGAAATTAAATATTTCTCTTTCGTTGCTCGAGGGTAAGACCACGTTTTCCCTGGTCTTAGTTCTGGCGCTGCCTTCTATTTATGCCACCCTTGTAAATAGGGGGCAGCGTCAAAGTCAATGGGTGTTGCGGTAGAACGCCAATAGCAACACCCACTGCCGTCCCCTTTCACAATAAGTGTAGTGTGAAAGGGGGCCTTATTTACAAGGCAGTCTTAAGCCATGTTATGTGGCTTAACACTGTCTTGTAAATAAGGTGAAGCCCCTTTCACCACAGGAACGTCATAAAAAGTGATGTTCCCGTGGCGATAGGTGCTTGTAAGTATGCCCCATAGTCTTGGCCAAAGCTGACTTGGGGCTCCCGTTTTCCCATTTAGGGGGGATGCAGCCAAGCAGTTCTGGCTGGTTTGTTCCTGTTGACCCAGACCAAAGCTGGTTGTGGCCAGGGCCGGACTGGGAACCAAAACCAGCCCTGGCAAACTGCTCTGCCAGCCCCCCAAGGGCGGAAGGATGGGGGTGTGGCTGAGCTGTTTGCAACGGCTGGTTGCAACGGTTGGTTGCTGTCGATTTTGTTACAGGGGGACAATATTGCTGGCCCCTAGTAACAAAAATGGCTCTCCAGATTCCTAAAACTGGCCCCCTCGGCCCACCAGGGAAATGCATGATACCCGCTACGGCCAGTCCGGCCCTGGTTGTGGCCCCCTCATGGAATGAGTGGTTCAGACCCTGCTGGTGAGTGGTAGTGTGTGGTGGTCTGTGGTGAATGGTTAGTTGTTAAGCCTCCTCTGGTGGGTGTTACTGTCCAATGGTGCATGGCATGGCCCCCTGTAGTGAGTGATGATTGGTTCAGCTGCCTGTGGTGAGTGGTGATTGGTGAGGCTCTCTGCAGTGAGTGGATCTGCCCCCTGTGGTGAGTGATGATTGGTTCTGCTTTCTGTGGTGAGTGGTGATTGTTTCTGCTTCCTGTGGTGAGAGGTGATTGTTTCTGCTTCCTGTTGTGAGTGGTACAGTTCCCATGGTGATTGGTGAGGCTCTCTGCGGTGAGTGGTTCACCTCCCTGTGGTGAGAGGTGATTGTTTCTGCTTCCTGTTGTGAGTGGTACAGTTCCCATGGTGATTGGCGAGGCTCTCTGCGGTGAGTGGTTCACCTCCCTGTGGTGAGTGGAGATTGGTTCTGCTTCCTGTTGTTAGTGGTACAGTTCCCATAGTGATTGGTGAGGCTCTCTGTGGTGAGTGGTGATTGGTTCAGCCCCTGTGGTGAGTGGTGATTGGTTCAGCCCCCTGTGGTGAGTGATGATTGGTGAGGCTGTCTGCGGTGATTGGTGGGTGGTTCAGCCTCCTGCTGTGAGTGGCACCGCCCCGACGGTACATGGTGAATGGCGTTGTCCTTTCTGTTGAATGATGGGTGGTTGGTGACTGAGGCCCTTCTTGAGAGAAGAGTTTCTCCCCCTGTGGGGTAGTCAGGCAGTGCCAGGCGGGCTGGTCTGACAGTCATGTCAGTGCGTGGGCCAGTGTTTGGGCTGTTCTATGGTTTCTACTGTTGTCTTTCCTTGGTATTAAAAGCACACCGCCTGCAGAAGCTCAAACCCATGTTCATACCCCCCAAAACACTGTATTTTCATGTTCAAAACGGCCCCGCCCTGCAAAAATGGGCCACTATTTAACGCTCTAATTCACTGTTGGGGTCCACTTTTATTCGGTGCCCAGGGCTATTTAATGCCCGGGTCTGCCCCGTCAGCATCCCTCGGGCCTGGGTGAAACCATGCTCCAGGGGCGCCCTTACCTACCTGTGGGGCAGGTGCACCCCACTTTGAGAAGGACTCTCCCACATCGTGCTCCAGGCCCCGCCCTCACCAGATGTTGCCCCCCCCCCCGCTCCTCCTCTCACCCACATACACACCCTCTCGCTCTCCGCGGATCTGAGGGCGGAGGAAGGGATGAAAGGCGCCCCCCCTCGTCTGCCGAGGCCTCAAGGTGCCCTCGCGGGCCGGCATTTGTCAATGAAATGCTGCGAATTGATAATGTGCCAGTCAGGCCGCTGCTTTCAGTGAATTATTTCAATACTTACAGCCCCCCCCTCCCCCCCCCCCCCCGCCTCTGCTTCATGGGCGGCTCCGAGCACAGCTCCCGGGTCCCCGTGTGGTGCTTCAATGCGCCTATTTGTGTTAACACAAGACAGACAACACCACAGACACTCGACGCAACGACCTCGGGCGGATAACGGTGACTTTTTACAGACATCCAGCCCCCACCCCACCCCCGCCCCAACGTCTCAGTATTCAGAGAAAGAGAGACGGTTCCAGCTCCTCCACAGGCAGCACTCAAAGAGACAGCCCCAGCACCCCTACACTGACCCCTCCAGTACCCCAAAGACAGACTCCTCCGGCACCAAAAGACAGACTCCTCCGACACCAAAGACAGACTCTTCCAGCACCCCCAGACAGACTCCTGCAGCACCCAAAGGACAGACTCCTCCAGCACCGCAAAGACAGACTGCTCCAGCACCCACAGGACAGACTCTTACAGCACCCCGAGACTGACCCTTGCAGCACCCCAAAGACAGACTCCCCCATCACCCCAAGTACAGACTCCTTCAGCACCCAAAGACAGACTCATCCAGCACCCCCAGACAGACCCCTGCAGCACCCCAAGGACAGACTCCTCCAGCACCCCCAGACAGACTCCTCCATCACGCAAAGACAGACTCATCCAGCACCCTAAAGACAGACTCCTCCAGCACCTTCCAGGCAGACTCCTCCAGCACCCCAAGGACAGACTCCTCCAGCACCCACAGACAGACCCCTCCAGCACCCCTAGGACAGACTCCTCCAGCACCCCCAGACAGACTCCTCCATCACCCAAAGACAGACTCATCCAGCACCCTAAAGACAGACTCCTCCAGCACCTTCCAGGCAGACTCCTCCAGCACCCCAAGGACAGACTCCTCCAGCACCCACAGACAGACCCCTCCAGCACCCCTAGGACAGACTCCTCCAGCACCCCCAGACAGACTCCTCCAGCACCCCCAGACAGACTCCTCCTGCACCCAAAGGACAGACACCTCCAGCACCCCAAAGACAGACTCCTCCTGCACCTAAAGTGCTGACTCCTCCAGCAGTTAATGAGCCACAAAAGATACAGGGAGAATCTACAGCACCCAGTGATGTATATACCGAGGGTGCGATAGCCAGGACCATCATAGCCATCAGAACGAACGGGGCCCAGGACCGAATGCCATTACGGCCAAAGTCTTCAGATCGGCTCCCACCTATTTTGCCTCCATCCCCTCCGCACTATTCAAGCACTCATATTTCACTGCCACAGTTCCATAATCTTGGAAAGGATCGATTTTGTTTCCTATATACAAGAAGGGCGATCGTTCAAAGGCGTCCAACTATAGGCTCCTAGCCTTGCTTGACATTGAAGCAAAGATGGACGCCCGCCTGCTATTAAGATACGTAGAAGGCTGGGTGGACAAGAACGGCATCCTCCCGCCTCATCAATCCGGCTTCAGGGCAAACAGCTCCACCATGGATAGCATCTGTGCTAGCCTACCTCTCGAAGCAAGCAGTTACGAGCAAAAAAACACCTTTACTCTGCTGCTTTATAGACTATTCAACGGCCTTCGACATCCTGCGCTTGCTACGTAAGATCTTCCGGTGGATCCCCACCGAGACCAGGAAGACGGTCACACAGGCCCTCGTCACCAGCCGTCTGGACTACGGCAACTCCCTCTACGCCGGAACCACCGCCAAACTCCAGAAGAGACTCCAGCGGATCCAGAACGCCTCAGCACGACTCATCCTGGACATCCCCCGTCGCAGCCACATCTCCGGACACCTGAGAGACCTGCACTGGCTCCCGGTCAACAAGAGAATCACCTTCCGACTCCTCACCCACGCACACAAAGCCCTACACAACCAAGGCCCAGGATACCTCAACAGCCGCCTCAACTTCTACGCTCCCAAACGCCAGCTTCGATCGACCAGCCGCGCCCTCGCCGCCGTCCCCCCGCATCTGTAGAACCACCACAGGGGGACGGTCCTTCTCCTACCTCGCCGTCAAGACATGGAACTCCCTCCTCACCCACCTCCGCCTGACCCAGGACCACCTCGCCTTCAGGAAGCAACTCAAGACCTGGCTGTTCGAGCAGCAGCGGACCCCCCTCCCCTAGCGACTTGAGACCCTCTGGGTGAGTAGTGCGCTATATAAATGCTTTGATTGATTGATTGATTGATTCGACAGAGTCAATCGCGGCCCACTATGGGTAAAGCTTGAAGCCTGGGGGATCCAGTCCTCCCTTTAAAAAGCCATAAAAGCCCTCTACGAGGGGACATGGGTCCGAGTCAAACTAAGCCGAACAACGGTAACTTCAAGGATCAATAACAACACTGGGCTAAAGCAGGGCTGTGTTTTGGCCCCTCTATCATTCAATCTGTACACAGCGGATTTGGGGCACGCTTTTAAAGACTCTTGCCTAGCACCTCCAAAACTGGGACAGATGTCTTTGGGTATTCTCCGATATGCAGATGACACCCTGGTAATGGACCGCACAAGGGTGGGGCCCCCAAGATAATTGAAAAGTCTGGCAGTCTACAACCAGGCAAATAGTCTGCTAATTAACGAAAACAAAACAAAGATTATTATCCTTGGTACATACCCCCATAAAAATCAAGCACACTGGCCCCTTGGTGAGCATCGAATGAGTACATCTACAGCCTATAAGTACTTGGGGGTATGGTTGACAGAGCGCGCTACAGCCTTCAAACACATGAGAGAGCTAAGGCTGAGAATCAACAACATAATGTTGGCCCTAAGACGCTTGAGTTACCAACTCGCTAGCCCATGGCTAGAGCCCCTGCTGACTGTACTCAGGGCCAAACTAATGCCTGCAATTACGTATGGTCACCTACCCTCTCCAGGCGCCCTAACAAAGGTTATCAATGCAGCTCAGGTGAAAGCGTACAAAACAGTGCTGCCGGCTCTTCAACGGGATCTAATAAAATACTACATCGGAGTACTGAAAGCACCAGAAAAGACCCTCAAAAACTCTTTAAAGCTGATTTTCAGGTCCGAGGGTTCCCCGTGGCACGCTAAGCTGGACCAAGCTATACATCGCCTGAAAATAGAGGCAGAGAGCATTCCCCTCGATAAAAATTCCATACTCTGCTTGGGCTAAAGCAGAGAAGCGCCAGGTTCAGACTTTCTTTTGAACTGGATCAATCCTCACTCCGCTACAATACGTGTACATTGCAGCTAAATAACTCATATACTCTCGGAAAAGCCCAACCGTATATGTGAGATGCAATCTCGGCTCAAGCTAGAAGGAACATTTTGTTTTTCTGTCTCACTGCCCTCAGGATCCAGGACCTCAATTCAAAATGGGCGCGATTAGACAACTAGAGGCCAGATGTAGGTAAGTATATTTTATCGACTCATAAATACCGAATTTTACCGATTCGGTATTTATGAATCAGTAAAATAGAAGGGGGGAGATGTAGGTGAAATCGGTAATTGAATTACCGATGCTGTAACAATCGGTATTTACCGAATCGGTAAATACCGATTCGGTAATGCCCATTGATTCCTATGGGCATTGAAGCCCATAGGAATCAATGGGCATTACCGAATCGGTAAATACCGATTCCAGCAAGGGTGCAGGGGGTGTCACTTTGACGCCCTCTAGCACCCCAAATACTGGCATGTGTGCCATGTGGCACACAGACATGCCCTAAGGGCATGTCTGTCTATCACATGGCATAGGTGTGCATGCACACATGTGCATGCACACCTGGATTCGGTATTTTACCACCCAATTGGATTGGGTGGTAAAATACCGAATCTGAAAGGCCATTGGGACTAAGAAGAGTCCCACCTACATCAGGAAGTTACAGAATCTGTAAAAATACCGATTCGGTATTTTAAGGAATCTGTAAATTTACCGGTTCGGCAAATTTATCGAATCGGTAAAATAGGGCCCCTACATGCCAATTACTAAATACCGGTCGGTAACGGCCGAAATAGTGCAGTGTCTGACCTGTTCTTCACCTGGGAGGTGTGGAAATTGATAAACCTTAAATATACATAAGCGGCGTTCATTTATGTTCGCCACAGTCACTGTTGAGAGCAGAGTGAAGATCGTGAAACATTGCCGGCACCATCTTGCGTAGCAAGGGCCTGTGCGTGCACGTAAGCAACAACCATTTTAGATATCACAGCCATTTTCATTCCCTGCTGGTCACCTATGATTCACCCTGACTTTGCTATCATCCCCCGCGCTCTGACTAGGCCTGAACACACGTACTAGGGTCGTAAAACCTTGTCAGCCTGACAATGCCCTGGAGTCACTTCCCGCGCCAAACCCACTTGTCCTTTCATCCTCCGTGCACAGGCAAGCCACCTTTGATAACCTCCTTCCCTGCACCTGGCCACGCAGTCCGGTCCCAGGCACTAACTGACCCCTGTGGACATTGTTTATTGCCTACACATGGCAGGGCTTGTTTCACCAACAAAGGGGCCTGACTTAATCAATAACCCAAACCCTTAGATCTGACCGATACCACATGTTTTTAGATCCTCTTGGAATGTCCAGCATCGAGATAGCGATCACCTGTTACATCTGGGTGGAGGGAAGATTGCTGCTGGGTTTGTGTGAGAACTAGCTTGAGGTGGGGATTCCAAGGATGTTTGACCATGCAATAAACTGACGAAAGAAATGTATAAATGGCCATGGCGCAGAGATGCAGTTAGTGCACCTCCTGACGATAGCCCCGGTGTCTGATGTGATGTGTTTTCCTCCTGGAGTAATAAACCTGTTCCTCGCTTTTCAGTTTCCAGCACCTGCCTCGTTATTTTGATAGCTAATATTAAGGTAAATTAGAGGTGGTTTCCACCAAGCGGCATCGAAAGTCTTGGGAGTCACAGCTGCTTTTTACAGGAGGCAGGATCTGTCCAGTGCTGTACAGTGCAGTCTCTTTCCTGCTATGTACCTGGGAGGCAGGATCTGTCCAGTGCTGTACAGTGCAGTCTCTTTCCTGCTATGTACCTGGGAGGCAGGATCTGTCCAGTGCTGTACAGTGCAGTCTCTTTCCTGCTATGTACCTGGGAGGCAGGATCTGTCCAGTGCTGTACAGTGCAGTCTCTTTCCTGCTATGTACATGGGAGGCAGGAGCTGTCCAGTGCTGTACAGTGCAGTCTCTTTCCTGCTATGTACCTGGGAGGCAGGATCTGTCCAGTGCTGTACAGTGCAGTCTCTTTCCTGCTATGTACCTGGGAGGCAGGATCTGTCCAGTGCTGTACAGTGCAGTCTCTTTCCTGCTATGTACATGGGAGGCAGGAGCTGTCCAGTGCTGTACAGTGCAGTCTCTTTCCTGCTATGTACCTGGGAGGCAGGATCTGTCCAGTGCTGTACAGTGCAGTCTCTTTCCTGCTATGTACCTGGGAGGCAGGATCTGTCCAGTGCTGTACAGTGCAGTCTCTTTCCTGCTATGTACATGGGAGGCAGGAGCTGTCCAGTGCTGTACAGTGCAGTCTCTTTCCTGCTATGTACATGGGAGGCAGGAGCTGTCCAGTGCTGTATAATTGAGTCTCTGGTCCGCTCTGGATGGGATGTAGCAGCTATCCCGGCTGTACAGTGCAGTCTCTGTCCTGCTCTGTGCCTGTGAGGCAGGACCTGCCCAGTGCTGTATAATGCAGTCTATGACCTGCACTGTGCATGGGAGGCAGGCGCTGTCCGGTGCTAATAGGTTAGTTTCTTGGCATGTCTTGTACCTGGAAGACAACAGCTATCCGGTGCTGTATAGTGCAGACTCTGGCTTGATAAGTGCCTTGGGGCAGCAGCTGTCCAGTGCTGTATAGTGAAGTCTCTGATCTACTCTCAGCCTGGGAACAAGGTCTGTCTAATGCAGTCTCTGTCCTGCTCTGTACCTGGAAGTGCAGGTGGAGCTGTCCAGTGCTGTATAATGCAGTCTATGTCCTGTTCTCTGCCTTGTAGAGAGCAGGAATTGTCCAGTGCTGTAGACTGCAGTCTCTGACCTGCTTGGTACATGAGAGGCAGCAGCTAGTGGTTCATAGTGCAGTTTCTGACCTGCTATGAACCTGGGTGGCAAGGGCTGTCAAGTGGAGTCTAGTGCAGTCTCTGGCCTGCTCTGTACCTGGAGGCCGCAGCTGTCCAGTGATGTACAGTGCAGTCTCTGACCTTCTCTGTGCCTGGGAGTAAGGAGCTGTTCAGTGCTGCATAGAGTAGTCTCTGACCTGCACTGTGCCTGTGAGGCAGCAGCAGCTGTTCAGGGCTTTATAGTGCAGTCTCTGACCAATACAGCGCCTGGCAAGAAGAATATGTGCAGTGCTGTACAGTGCAGTCTCTGAGCAACACGGTGCCTGGTAAGAAGGAGCTGTCCAGTGCTGTATAGTGCAGTCTCTGACCTGCTCTGTACCTGGGAGGCAGGAGCCGTCCAGTGCTGTATAGGGCAGTCTCTGTCCTGCTCTGTGCCTGGGACGCAGCAGTTCTTCCGTGTTGTACAGTGCAGTTGTGTGCCTGGGTGGCAGGTCCTGTTCAGTTTTGCACACAGCCAGCCCTGCTCTCCTCTGTGCTTGGGACGGCGGGTGAGGGGCGTCTCTGCTAGTTCTGTAACCGCAGCCAGGCCAGCCCTGGTCTCTCTGTGCCTAAGAGACGGGGGTCTCCGGTGCCTTGTAGTGTAAGAAGGGGGGTCTAGCCCAGCAGTGCCTGGGGCACAGGGGGTGTCTTGGGCTGTAAGCGGGCTGCCTGTCCCTGCGCTGCTGCTTGTGTGAAAGGCAGGAGGTGTCCAGAGCCGTCCAGAGCTGTAAGCAGGCATCCTGTCACAGCAGTGCCTGTGGGCAGTAGGTGTCCAAGGCTGTAAGCAGGCAGCTTGTCACTGTCCCCGCCCTTCTGTGCCTGCTCTGCTGTGTTTGAGGTGTTCAGAGCTGTAAGCAGCCAGCCCTGTCCTTCTCTGCCTGCCCTTGACCTCCTGTGTCTGTCCCTATCCTGCCTTGTGTGTGGGAGGCAGGAGGTGTCCTGAGCTGTAAGCAGGCAGCCCGTCCCTTCCTCCTGTGCCTGCCTTCCAGTGCCTGTAACTGCCCTTCTGTACTTGTTCATTCCCTCCTGTGCCTGTCCCTTCCCGTCTCTGCCTGCTCTTGATCTCCTGTGTGTGTGGGAGGCAGGAGGTGTCCAGAGCTGTAAGCAGGCAGCCTGTCCGTTCCTCCTGTGCCTGTAACTGCCCTTCTGTGCTTGTTCATTCCCTCCTGTGGCTGCTCCAGCCCTCCTGTGATTCCCATGCCTTCCTATGCCTGTCCAGGACCTCCTATGTCTGTCCCTTCCCTTCCCTCCTGTGCCTGTCTCTTCCCTCCTGTGCCTGTCCCTTCCCTCCTGTGCCTGTCCCTTCCCTTCTGTGTCTGTCCGTTCCTCCTGTGCCTGTAACTGCCCTTCTGTGCTTGTTCATTCCCTCCTGTGGCTGCTCCAGCCCTCCTGTACTTTCCATGCCCTCCTATGCCTGTTCAGGAACTCCTATGTCTGTCCCTTCCCTTCCCTCCTGTGCCTGTCTCTTCCCTCCTGTGCCTGTCCCTTCCCTCCTGTGCCTGCCCCATCCTCCTGTGCGGATCACTGAAATAATATCGACTGACAAAATATCGACTTGCCAAAATATCGTGGACAAAATATCGACAGTCAAAATATCGAGTTTGTATCTACAAACAGGTAAGTACAAAAATATCGAGTACAAAATATCGTTAACAAAAATATAGATGTAAAAAATATCGACTTTATTAAAAACAGTGTTAAATTAAATTAATATTAAATTTTAATTACTAAAATATACTTAAAACGACTTAAATTAAATTATAATACAATAATAAATGAAAATAATAAAAATAATTTTTTAACATCTTATTTGTTGACCCTGAACCCTAAAAATACCCCTTTACCCAAAAACCCCAAACTGACCCTGAACCCTAAAAATACCCCTTTACCCAAAAACCCAAAACTGACCCTGAACCCTAAAAATACCCCTTTACCCAAAAACCCAAAACTGACACTGAACCCTAAAAATACCCCTTTACCCAAAAACTGAAAACTGACCCTGAACCCTAAAAATACCCCTTTACCCAAAAACCCAAAACTGACCCTGAACCCTAAAAATACCCCTTTACCCAAAAACCCAAAACTGACCCTGAACCCTAAAAATACCCCTTTACCCATGACCTGAAAACTGACCCTGAACCCTAAAAATACCCCTTTACCCATGACCTGAAAACTGACCCTGAACCCTAAAAATACCCCTTTACCCATGACCTGAAAACTGACCCTGAACCCTAAAAGTACCCCTTTACCCATGACCTGAAAACTGACCCTGAACCCTAAAAATACCCCTTTACCCATGAACTGAAAACTGACCCTGAACCCTAAAAATAACCCTTAACCCATAACCTGAAAACTGACCCTGAACCCTAAAAATACCCCTTTACCCATGAACTGAAAACTGACCCTGAACCCTAAAAATACCCCTTTACCCATGAACTGAAAACTGACCCTGAACCCTAAAAATACCCCTTTACCCATGAACTGAAAACTGACCCTGAACCCTAAAAATGCTCCTTTACCCAAAATTTATCAATATTATTTAATTACCAATTAATTATTAATTAACAATAACAATAAAGTAAATATATTAGAACATTAGGTGTAATTATTTTAATAAATAATATTATTTTTTCAAAATTAATTACTTAAAAATAACACAAAATTATATATATAAAAAATGTACTCTAATTAATGTAATTAACTAATTACAATTAATTAATTAACAATTATTTACTAATACAAAATATATTCAAAATTATATTAATTAATTAACTAATTAATATTAATTAATTATCAATTAATTATTAATTAAAAATATTAACAAACATATATTAATTAATTAATTATTATTAAATTACTTCCCACCCTATTCCCCTATAAACCCACAACCCGCTACAGAATTACATTACGCAATTATTATCAAAACAAAATTCATGTAATAAAATATTTTATAACATTAATACACACTATTCACACATATTATTACATAAAAATACACTATAAAATATTATATATTATTAAAAAATCGATATTTTTGCTATCTATATTTTATACAGTCGATATTACTTCACTTACCTGAAAAACGATATTTTTGTAGTCGATATTATGTCCAGTCGATATTTTGTCCAGTCTATATTTAAAACTCGATATTATGTCCAGTCGATATTTTGGAGTCGATATTTTGTCTCTATACCCTCCTGTGCCTGTCTCTGTCCACCTGTACCTCTCCCTTACCTGCAGTGAGTGTCACGGATGCGGTGTGTAGCTCTGTGTGGGGTTGCATTCAGACACTGTCTCTCACGCCTCTCCGTCTCAGGATCTGAGCGGGGCAGGAAGGAAACACATCCATGTGCTGCCCGTCACTGTCCTCAGAGGTGGTGCCTACTCGGGACAGCGCAGCGCTGCAGTAGCTGCCCGGGCAGTGTGTCCCTGGACGGAGACACACATGGTGTACCCTTCCCTCCTCTGTCCCTAGACACAACACCTGTCTGGGGCAGTGTGTCCCTGGACGGAGACACACATGGTGTACCCTTCCCTCCTCTGTCCCTAGACACAACACCTGTCCGGGGCAGTGTGTCCCTGGATGGAGACACACATGGTTACCCTTCCCTCCTCTGTCCCTAGACACAACACCTGCCCGGGGCTGTGTTTGCTGGAAGCAGGTACACGCGTCACCAGGCGCTTAAATTACGCAGGGCAGTGTAGCGCAGTTTTAAGAGGCATGAGACTTCCAGGGGTGTTTGGAGCTGAAGGTGGGCGGAGCTATGACAGGCCTAGTTTGCACCTGTGCAGAGAGGAGCGCCCCAGGGCTCTTTGGTGGTGAAAGTGGCGGCAGTACCAGTCAGACATGTTACTTACCTTCGCTAACACCTTATCTGGTAGACGTGATCAGATCCAGCCGCAGGTTCCTTACCTTTGAATTTCCCAGGCGTCAGACTGGATTCAGACGGTTTTTCTTCAAGCAATACCCCTGCTTGCTGGTAGGGGGCGTTGGTCAGCTACGCATGATGCCGGCGTCCTCTCCTTTGTTGGGACGTCCCATCACCTATATAGGCACCGCCTGGGCACGCTGACGTTAGTTCTTTTCTCTTTCCGTGCCAGCCAGCGCAGAGCCGTGAAGAGGGCACCCTCTGTCCGCTCTGACCGACGGGCATCAAACCAGACAGAGTTCCTCTCTGCCCCCCTCTGTGTCTGAGAGGCAGGGGCACTGAGGGCTGTTTGGTATGGGGGTGGCCCTCACTGGTGTAATCCTCATTAGAACTTCTTGCACTTCCTGAAACATTACTTGTAATTAAGGGTAGTTGAATGAGAAACGTAAGTGTGGCTCACTGGTTAGAGGCGGCAGACCCTGAAGCAGAGGTCAGACCCGGGACCAGGGTTCAATTCCCGACGCGGCAGGGTCTTGAGCTCAAATGTCCACGGACTCGACAATTCTCGCTTCGGTGCCTGACCTAATCATGGGTTCACACTCTGCAACTCTGGGCATTAACATACATAGAGGTACTCAGGGCATCTCTTAACAGGGTATGTATGAACATACACTGAGGTACCCAGGGGCATCTCTGAACATACACCCTGGTACCCAGGGCATCTCTGAACATACACTGATGTACCCAGGGTATGTCTGAACATACACTGAGGTACCCAGGGCATCTCTGAACATACACCGAGGTACCCAGGGCATCTCTGAACATACACTGAGGTACCCAGGGCATCTCTGAACATACACCCAGGTACCCAGGGTATCTCTTAACCCAGGGTATGTATGAACATACACTGAGGTACCCAGGGCATGTCTGAACATACACCCAGGAAGCCAGGGCATCTCTGAACATACACCGAGGTACCCAGGGCATCTCTTAACCCAGGGTATGTATGAACATACACTGGGGTAACCAGGGGCATGTCTGAACATACACCCAGGAAGCCAGGGCATCTCTGAACATACACCCTGGTACCCAGGGCCTGTCTGAACATAAACCCCGGTACCCAGGGCATGTCTGAACATACACCGAGGTACCCAGGGCATCTCTGAACATACACCGAGGTACCCAGGGGCATGTCTGAACATACACCGAGGTACACAGGGGCATTTCTGAACATACACCGAGGTACTCAGGGCATTTCTTAACCCAGGGTATGTATGAACATACACTGAGGTACCCAGGGGCATATCTGAACATACACCCAGGAAGCCAGGGCATCTCTGAACATACACCCTGGTACCCAGGGCATGTCTGAACATACACTGATGTACCCAGGGTATGTCTGAACATACACTGAGGTACCCAGGGCATCTCTGAACATACACCGAGGTACCCAGGGCATCTCTGAACATACACTGAGGTACCCAGGGCATCTCTGAACATACACTGAGGTACCCAGGGCATCTCTGAACATACACCCAGGTACCCAGGGTATCTCTTAACCCAGGGTATGTATGAACATACACTGAGGTACCCAGGGGCATGTCTGAACATACACCCAGGAAGCCAGGGCATCTCTGAACATACACCGAGGTACCCAGGGCATCTCTTAACCCAGGGTATGTATGAACATACACTGAGGTACCCAGGGGCATGTCTGAACATACACCCAGGAAGCCAGGGCATCTCTGAACATACACCCTGGTACCCAGGGCATGTCTGAACATACACCCTGGTACCCAGGGCATGTCTGAACATACACCGAGGTACCCAGGGGCATCTCTGAACATACACCGAGGTACACAGGGGCATGTCTGAACATACACCGAGGTACACAGGGGCATTTCTGAACATACACCGAGGTACCCAGGGCATCTCTGAACATACACCGAGGTACCCAGGGCATGTCTGAACATACACCGAGGTACCCAGGGCATCTCTGAACATACATTGAGGTACCCAGGGCATGTCTGAACATACACCGAGGTACCCAGGGCATCTCTGAACATACACCGAGGTACCCAGGGGCATCTCTGAACATACACCGAGGTACACAGGGGCATGTCTGAACATACACCGAGGTACCCAGGGCATCTCTGAACATACACCAAGGTACCCAGGGCATGTCTGAACATACACCGAGGTACCCAGGGCATCTCTGAACATACACCGGGTACCCAGGGGCATGTCTGAACATACACCGAGGTACCCAGGGCATGTCTGAACATACACCGAGGTACCCAGGGCATCTCTGAACATACACCGAGGTACCCAGGGGCATGTCTGAACATACACCGAGGTACCCAGGGGCATGTCTGAACATACACCGAGGTACCCAGGGCATGTCTGAACATACACCGAGGTACCCAGGGCATCTCTGAACATACACCGAGGTACCCAGGGGCATGTCTGAACATACACCGAGGTACCCAGGGCATGTCTGAACATACACCCAGGTACCCAGGGCATCTCTGAACATACACCGAGGTACCCAGGGCATCTCTTAACCCAGGGTATGTATGAACATACACTGAGGTACCCAGGGGCATGTCTGAACATACACCCAGGAAGCCAGGGGGCATCTCTGAACATACACCCTGGTACCCAGGGCATGTCTGAACATACACCCAGGTACCCAGGGCATGTCTGAACATACACTCAGGTACCCAGGGCATCTCTGAACATACACCCAGGTACCCAGGGCATGTCTAAACATACACCGAGGTACCCAGGGCATGTCTGAACATACACTGATGTACCCAGGGGCATGTCTAAACATACACCGAGGTACCCAGGGCATGTCTGAACATACACTGATGTACCCAGGGGCATGTCTAAACATACACCGAGGTACCCAGGGCATGTCTGAACATACACTCAGGTACCTAGGACATCTCTGAACATACACCCAGGTACCCAGGGCATGTCTAAACATACACCGAGGTACCCAGGGCATGTCTGAACATACTCCGAGGTACCCAGGGCATGTCTGAACATACACCGAGGTACCCAGGGCATGTCTGAACATACACTGATGTACCCAGGGGCATGTCTAAACATACACCGAGGTACTCAGGGCATGTCTGAACATACACTCAGGTACCCAGGGCATCTCTGAACATACACCCAGGTACCCAGGGCATGTCTAAAAATACACCGAGGTACCCAGGGCATGTCTGAACATACACTCAGGTACCCAGGGCATCTCTGAACATACACCCAGGTACCCAGGGCATGTCTAAACATACACCGAGGTACCCAGGGCATGTCTGAACATACTCCGAGGTACCCAGGGCATGTCTGAACATACACCGAGGTACCCAGGGCATGTCTGAACATACACCGAGGTACCCAGGGCATCTCTTAACCCAGGGTATGTATGAACATACACTGAGGTACCCAGGGGCATGTCTGAACATACACCCAGGAAGCCAGGGCATCTCTGAACATACACCCTGGTACCCAGGGCATGTCTGAACATACACCCAGGTACCCAGGGCATGTCTGAACATACACCGAGGTACCCGAGGGCATCTCTGAACATACTCCGAGGTACCCAGGGCATGTCTGAACATACAGGCAGGTACCCAGGGCAGGTCTGAACATACAGGCAGGTACCCAGGGCATGTCTGAACATACAGGCAGGTACCCAGGGGCACCTCTGAACATACAGCTGGGTATGGCGTGTTCCTTCCTGAAGCGCCCAGGCCCCCCTGCAGATGGCGAGGCTCTCGGTGGCCGCACACCCCATTAAATGCCGTCCTTATCCGTGCATACAGGGCTTTAAGTGGGCCGGGTCTCAAGGGGTCTGAGCACCGGCAGTTTTTTTCAGGGGGCCTCGAAACGGGTCTCTATCGGGCTCTGTTTTGAGCCCTGACACAGGCAGTCCGTTTTTTTTCCAGACTGCAGTGACAGCTATTTGCTGTCACTGCAGTCCGGAAACAAGCATTTACAATGCAATGGTTTTGCCTTTGTTAAAGTTAGAGCTATTGGCATTGCTCTTGACATTATTTTTATTTATGTTTTTTTAACATAAATAAATGGCATTGTCATTTACAATGCCACTACCTTTATCTATCGCAAATGACACACACAAACACACACAGAGCCGCCCCACACACACCCCCACACAGAGCCCCGCACACACAGCCCCCCACACACACAGCCACACAGAGCCCCCCACACACACAGCCACACAGAGCCCTCCACACACACAGCCACACAAAGCTTCCTACACACACAGCCACACAGAGCCCTCCACACACACCAACACAGCACAAGCAGGCAACAGGGGCAGACGGAGGCACAAGCAGGCAACAGGGGCAGACGGAGGCACAAGCAGGCAACAGGGGCACACAGAGGCACAAGCAGGCAACAGGGGCCCACAGAGGCACAAGCAGGCAACAGGGGCCCACAGAGGCACAAGCAGGCAACAGGGGCACACAGAGGCACAAGCAGACAACAGGGGCACACAGAGGCACAAGCGGGCAACAGGGGCACAAGGAGGCACAAGCGGGCAACAGGGGCACAAGCAGGCAACAGGGGCACGAAAACGGAGGCACAAGCAGGCAACAGGGGCAGGTGGAGAAAACACAATTTTCAACAGCCCACTTGGCTCTGCAACAGTTGCCTTTGAAAAGCAATACGGCGTAATGGGCATGATCAAATCCCGTCCCCTGCATAAAAAAAAACAACAGCCTGAGGCGACTGCTAACACAGATGTAGTACAAGGCATTACACGGCAAGGGTGCTGCTGCCGGCAATTATCCTGGTATTTAAACAAATCTCTCTCTCTCACACACAGAGCGGCCCCACACACACCCCCACACAGAGCCCCGCACACACAGCCACACAGAGCCCCCCACACACACAGCCACACAGAGCCCTCCACACTCACAGCCACACAAAGCTTCCTACACACACAGCCACACAGAGCCCTCCACACACACCAACACAGCACAAGCAGGCAACAGGGGCAGACGGAGGCACAAGCAGGCAACAGGGGCAGACGGAGGCACAAGCAGGCAACAGGGGCACACAGAGGCACAAGCAGAGCACAAGCAGGCAATGTCTACACGAGGCTGGAAAAAATAATTACAAATAATTTACATACAGGCAAATTTAAAATAAAGACATTTTTGATGGGAAGTTGCTGCCTTCGTGAAGAACTGCGATTCCTGCTTTCAAGTGCATGAAACACTTATACTTCCAAAATGGCTTTCTCGTCTGGGTAGGTGCAGAATAATGTGCGCCTATGCATGCCTTTATCGTCCCTTTTCTATATCTATGCTTACTGTACTGAACTGTACAGTACAGCTGCAGCTCCATCCGGGTAATTTTCTTCCCCTGGGCAGCAAACGAAACGGCGGCAGCAGAGGCTACATCCGGGTACTCGCTGGCTACAGGTTAGTGCACCGAGTGGGTCCATGCTGGTGCTTCAGCCCGCGAGACGCTCTTCCGTAGTCACTACCAGAGCTAAATACATATAAGGTCCCAAATGCGAGACCAATTGCATTGCAATACATGCCCAGCACATAAAGAAGTTACCCTTGGGGTCACCTCTAGAGATCACAGAAAACTAAGAATGAAGTACACCAGAACGCCACCTTGTTACAGTAGCAGTCATAATTTCCAGAACTCAGAAGGGAAGTGCAGAGGAGGAATCCGAGATCAGGCACTAGTCAAAGAGGAAGTGAAAAAGTTGTACAAGAGCAGAAGTTCCAGCCAGGACCAGACATCCAAACTATTGGCCACATCCACGGGGTTCAGCGTGTAACACCACAAGAGATATCTGAAAGGAAAACGACATCCAGGCAGGCTATATAATGTCAAGCACTATGCCAGTCACATCACGTGAAAAACTGATAGCACAACCAAGAACGACCCCTAACACCGCCTACACCAGAATACAGTATCTGCCGCTGCGGCAGGCCAGGGCACCCTAAAAGAACAACTAAAGTCACGTCACCACTCAAGGACTCCTTCACCTACTCCGTACAACTTTCGGTGTATGACATGTAGGCCCTTACACCAGTTGTGCACGTTCACTATCATCCACTCCAGAATCGTCATCCTTTTGACACTGCCCCCGCTTTAGGTAGACAGCAAAAACACTTGCCACACCTTTAAACTTTGCCCCTGCAATTATAACCCAGTGACCCGCTGTCTTCCATTCAAGGGCATATTCTGCCCTGGGCCCTTTTCACACGTTGTGCCAATAAAACAGCACAACCCCTCCCTTTCTGAAGACATGCACCCATGCAACAGTGAGAATCCCCCCACCCCCACATGGAAGCAGTATAATCACTCTGGGGCATAGACTCTGGCTTGTGTGGGTGCAAATGGGCGTCACACCTGTGCACCACACATCACTGTATACGCAGCTGTCATTTGTTGGTGCACACCACTTCAAAGACCATCGTGCCACAACCCCCCTTTACTTGAATGTATCAAAACTTTGCAACATTCCCGCGGGTAAAGCTCACAGAAGCGCCGGGCTGTCGCCCACCACGCTTGCACCCCTAATTCCCACAAGACACCCCAAAATAAATACCCTCCCCACATCTTCAATCACGCCCCTACGACCGGGGGTTCTTACCGGCAGCCTCCCCAGGGAGGCAGGTCTCAGCGGCTTCAGCTCGGGCCCGTTGGGGGTGGTGTAAAGGCAGCCCCCCAAAGTCGTCCCCGCGGGTGGCTGTGGGTAGATCTGGGTGAAGTAGGTGCCGGGCCTCAGCTGCGGGCTGGAGAGATCTGGGCCCACGAAGGACAGTACCTTCTGCGGCTGGGCGGAGACAAGCACCCGTCCCGGAGCGGGGGTCACCCCCGGGGTACCTTCAACATGGCGGGGAGGGGGTACGCGATTAGAAAGATACCCCCCGGGACCGCACCCCTGCAAATAAGTAGCACCCTCCCTACGCAGTCACCCCTACTAAGCCGCGCCCTGCTCCCAGACGTGGCACACTGACATTAAATCAGACACCTACTAGCCTATCCAGCTGATACCCTACAGCAGCGCCCCCAAAGTAAACACCAGCACCCCTAGCAATCAGCAACTAGTTCTAACTTCTGCACAGGAGGAGCAGTATGCACGCAATCTTAGCAGGCAGCGGCTCAAACGCACACAAGCAGCACCCCAACATACAGCAGCCCCCTCAATCCAACGCTAGGTTTACCTACTCTTGCAGGACCCCTCGACCCCCACGGACGACACTGAGACTAGGCTCTGAAGCACTGTGCCACGATCCCTACTCCCCCGGCCGGGACCCCCCCTAGCACTGCCGTGGCCGCCCCCCTGATTTTCGCCGCTGGGTCAGACGGGTATTTCCGGAGCTGTGAAGTGTGTTGCCACTGTTGACTCAATACCGAACATCAAACCATGGTTCGGACATTGACAGTGAGTGGACAACAGAAGCAAGCAGAAACTCGAAGCCAATCATGGGGAGAAGCAATGTGGAATTAGACCACCAGAGACAACTTGATAGATGACACCTACTAGCCTATCCAGCTGATACCCTACAGCAGCGCCCCCAAAGTAAACACCAGCACCCCTAGCAATCAGCAACTAGTTCTAACTTCTGCACAGGAGGAGCAGTATGCACGCAATCTTAGCAGGCAGCGGCTCAAACGCACACAAGCAGCACCCCAACATACAGCAGCCCCCTCAATCCAACGCTAGGTTTACCTACTCTTGCAGGACCCCTCGACCCCCACGGACGACACTGAGACTAGGCTCTGAAGCACTGTGCCACGATCCCTACTCCCCCGGCCGGGACCCCCCCTAGCACTGCCCTGGCCGCCCCCCTGATTTTCGCCGCTGGGTCAGACGGGTATTTCCGGAGCTGTGAAGTGTGTTGCCACTGTTGACTCAATACCGAACATCAAACCATGGTTCGGACATTGACAGTGAGTGGACAACAGAAGCAAGCAGAAACTCGAAGCCAATCATGGGGAGAAGCAATGTGGAATTAGACCACCAGAGACAACTTGATAGATGACACCTACTAGCCTATCCAGCTGATACCCTACAGCAGCGCCCCCAAAGTAAACACCAGCACCCCTAGCAATCAGCAACTAGTTCTAACTTCTGCACAGGAGGAGCAGTATGCACGCAATCTTAGCAGGCAGCGGCTCAAACGCACACAAGCAGCACCCCAACATACAGCAGCCCCCTCAATCCAACGCTAGGTTTACCTACTCTTGCAGGACCCCTCGACCCCCACGGACGACACTGAGACTAGGCTCTGAAGCACTGTGCCACGATCCCTACTCCCCCGGCCGGGACCCCCCCTAGCACTGCTGTTGGACAGGCCACATGAAGGGCCGCTCTCCCCCGGCCCAACCAGGCCTGAGCCCAGTCCCGCAAGTACCACACGCCACCATTGCACGTCCTCCGTCCCCTCAGGGACCCCTGCCCTCGAGCCTACCGACCTCGAGGGTCCGATCCACTGCCGGCCCACGCGCCCAGCCTGGGGCGCCATCTTGGACACTCCACCACGAGGCCGCCTGGCCCCCGATCGACCTCAACCCTGGGCCTGGCCCGGCCTCAGACATTCCGGCACCACCCTCCACCCAGGAGGTGAGCGGGCTACTTGGCAGGTCCATGGGAGAAAGAGGTGCCAATGGCTCTCCCCCACCAAGTGCCGCTCGCCCATCGCCTCCCCGGGCGCTGGCTCCACCCCCCTGCTGGGTGTCTGGACTCCCCCATCCCGGACCTCCCGACCTCCAAGTGCGAGGGTCCGGACATCAAAGCACGCCAGCCCTATAACTGGGGCAGCTCCAGAGCAGGAAGGCAGTTGTATCTTGGAGTCGAGAGACGTAAAGAGGAACTCATCCTGGACGGACTACTGGCGCTGCCATAGCTCTGTCCTGTGCACCATCGTCCTGCCTGTTGGCGCTGCCACAGCCGTCGTAACCTTCATCCTTCATCGTCGTCGGGATCTGCTGGCGTGGCCGCGGACCGTTGTAACCGTCATCTTCCACCGGGACCTGCAGGCTCCGCCGCGGACCGTCGTCCTTCCTTCATCCATCTCGGGACCTGCTTGGCTCCTCCACGGCCCGATCATCTAGAACGCCGAGCTCGAGGATTGAGAGCTATTTTGTACTCATTGGTAACTAAGACTGTCCCGCTACCCCTTTCCTAAACCAGAGACTAGAACCGAGGGGACCCCTGAGTCCAGACCTCCTTGTATCCAACCTCGTAACCTAAGAATTGCATATAAAGTCTCGTTAACCTTCAACCTTGTGTGGTGTCCGTCTGTGGGGGGGAAGTTACTTATCTGTACAGTCGTTGGAGACGGCTCTCCCTGGAGACCTCTCCCCGTAACCTCGTCCGACCCTCCCGGTCCGTCTAACATTGGTGGCCAGCGGCGCGATCCGAATCCCCGCATAAACGTACAGAGAGTAGCTCACCCCACGACGAAGTCACAATGACCACGAAAGAGAGCGGATCAACCGAGAAATTCCAAATGGAGAAATTGGAGGAGTACAACCATCGTGAACTTAAACAATTCTGCATCGAACTGGGTATCGCTACCACCGGACTGAGTACCAAGGACGATTTTAAGCGTGCCCTAGAATCTTGGGCAGAAACCGGGGCTGCCGGAACCCCTGATCAAAGCACCGTAGAAAAAACGACCACGGCCCCGGAAGGGCAAAGAACGGGTCTCTCGCAAGGCGAGATCCAGGAGAGAGAAAGGACCCGACTACACGAACTAGAAATGGCCCGACTTAAAATGGACGTTGAACTTAAGTTGGCCGAACAAAAAATCAACTTAGAGCACCTGCGTCTCCGAGAAGAAAGAGAGGAGAAACAGAGACAAAGGGAGCTCGAGGAAAAAAAACTAGCGTACGAACACGAACGAAACCTAGCCGAGATCAACCTACGCAAACAGAATAAAGAAGCAGGGGTACCCGAGCGACCCCCCACCTCAGGGGCCACAGACAAAAAGGTACACATCCCCAAGGATGTTGTCCGAGAATACTTCAGAGAGGACGACATCCAGCAATGGTTTAAAGCCTATGAAATCGCTATGACTGCACACCGGATCGATAGAAGCGACTGGGGAGCCGGTCTCTGGGGAAGATTCCTCAATGAGGGCCGCGACACCCTACTACAGCTCCCGGACCACCAGATGACCTCCTACGACCATATGAAAGCGGCCCTCCTCACCCGCTATGGTCTCACACCCGAGATGTACCGTCAGAGGTTCCGAGACTGCACCCGCATCCCGGGTACAACTTGGGTGGACTATGTAACATACTTTAGCCGAGCCTTCGAGGGCTGGATCCGAGGAAGCAGCGTCACGACCTACGAGCAACTATTTAACCTAATGGTATGGGAGCATCTGTCGAACAATTGCTTCATTGAACTCCGCCAACACCTCCTCGACAGCAAGTTAACGGATCCCCGGCAGCTCGCAGCCGAAGCTGACCGGTGGGAGATCACCAGAGTGGGCCGGAATGGGTCCTACGAACAGAACCGGAACAACAATGGTCAGCACCGACCCAGAGGAGGAGGAGGGGGCCAAGGGCGAGGAAGAGACAACGCCCCGGTCGCCCCCGCTACCAACACCACCCCCCCGGCCAACCGGGGCAGCACCCCAGCGCGACCGGGGTACAGAGCCAATGTCACGTGTCACCGATGTCAACGAGTCGGCCACTATGCGAACGACCCAAACTGCCCGCAGTACCAGAGCCCAAGACCCCGCCAAGTGGCCGCTGCAGCCCTAGGGGAAGAACAGATCTCCGAGGAACAGGAAGAGTACGAACAAGAGCATCAAGAGTGGGAGCCAGCCGCCATGACTCTAGCCTGCTTAGGGGGGAAAGACATGGTCCCGCGGGTCCCCCTACCCGCTAACACCCAGAAGTACAGCCAATGGGTGAGCATCAATGGACACCAGGCCGAAGCCCTTCGTGACACCGGGGCCAGTGTAACAGCCGTCCGCTGTCACCTGGTGGCCCCAGAACAATATCTACCGAACATTCTCTGCCCTGTACGATCAGCCGATAACTCGGAGAACCTGTGTCGGATGGCCTGCGTCCCCTTCGAATGGGGGGGGGTCTCCGGCATGTTGAAAGTGACGGTCCGAGACGATGCCCCCGTAGACTGCCTCCTGGGCAATGACCTGGAAAGCTCTCCGTGGGCCGCCGTGGAGCGAAAGGAACACCTGGGGATGTTGGGCGTCCCAGACTGGGCGTGCGTCACCACCCGTTCCATGGCCGCCCGTGCCAACCACCAGCCAGAAGAACCCGAGTGGCCGGCGCCACCGCCTTCGGTCGCCCCGGCCGAAAACACCGACCGTAACATTCCCGCCGAACCAGCTCAACCTACCGACCTCGCTAACCTCGACCAGTGGCCTCAAGAAGGGGGGCCCACGCAAGAGCAATTTCGCAACGAACAGAAGACCTGTCCCTCCCTCGAGGGACTCCGCCAGCAAGCGCTCGCCCAAAGCGCAGGGGATACCCCCGGAACTCATTGGGTCTACTGGGACAATGATCTGCTGTACAGCGAGCAAAGAATCGCCGAGCTGGGAAGCAACCGAGTACTAGTGGTACCCCTCCGTTTCAGAGACTTCCTGTTAAACCTGGCCCACGATGTCCCCCTGGCAGGACATCTGGGACAAGATAAAACCTACAGTCGCCTAGTGACCCACTTCTTCTGGCCCAAAATGAGAAACGATGTGCACCAGCATTGCCGTTCTTGCCCCACGTGCCAAGCCAGTGGAAAGAGCGGCCGCAAACTAAAGGCTCCCCTGCAACCTTTTCCCGTGGTCACTACCCCGTTTGAGAGAGTCGGAATAGACATTGTGGGGCCCTTGGACCCACGCACAAAACAAGGCCATCGATTCATCCTGGTGCTAGTGGACCACGCCACCCGCTACCCGGAGGCTGTTCCTCTGCGGACTGTGACAGCCCCGGTGGTCGGCCGGGCCCTGATGGGGATCTTCTCCCGTGTGGGCTTCCCCCGAGAAGTCGTCAGCGACAGAGGCACGAACTTTATTTCCAAATACATGAAGTCCCTCTGGCAACAGTGCGGGGTCACCTACAGATTCACAACCCCCTATCACCCTCAAGGGAACGGACTCGTTGAGCGGTTCAACCGCACGCTAAAGGGAATGATCGGGGGGTTGGAAGAGCCCCTCCGTCGCCAGTGGGATGTGCTGCTGCCGTGCCTCCTCTTCGCATATCGAGAAGTCCCCCAGAAATCCCTGGGCTTCAGCCCATTTGAACTGCTATATGGACACCCAGTGCGAGGGCCGCTCAGTCTCGTCAAAGAAGGCTGGGAGATGCCTCCGCTAAAGAACCCTCCAGATGTCTTCCGGTACCTCCTCACCCTCCGCAACCAGACCCGGCGGTTCCGAGAACTAGCGAAGGCCAACCTAGAGGCCAGTCAAGAGGACATGAAAAAATGGTATGACCAGAATGCCTCATCCATTGAATTCGAACCTGGCCAACAGGTATGGGTGATGTCCCCCACTGAGCCATGCGCCCTGCAAGACAAATGGACGGGACCCTTCAAAGTAATAGAGCGCAAGGGTCCTGCCACTTATCTCATCGACATGGAATCCTCCCGGAACCCTCTCCGGGTCCTCCACGCTAACAGACTAAAGCCCCACTTTGTACGAACAGAGCTCAGCCTCCTGATGGCCACAGACACTGGGGTTGAAGAAGACTCCGAGCCTCTCCCTGACCTCCTACGGACTCAAGAGCAAGACGGCTCCGTGGATGGGGTCCGGCTCTCAGAGGCCCTCACCAGAGAACAACGCCAGGAGTGTCAAGCCCTCCTATCACAGTTCGCCAGCCTGTTCTCCCTCACCCCGGGTGTCACTTCCTGGTGTGTGCACGATGTGGATACCGGGGACAGCCCCCCTATCCGCCACCGGGCCTACCGCGTGCCAGACCGGGTACGGGCCTGCATCCAGGAAGAAATAGCCAAGATGCTCACGATCGGGGTCATCGAGCCCTCAGACAGTCCCTGGGCCAGCCCTGTCGTACTGGTCCCCAAAGCAGCTGCCCCCGGCACCACACCCGAACTCCGGTTCTGCGTCGACTACCGGGGCTTGAATGCGGTCACCAGAACAGACGCGCACCCCATCCCCCGGGCAGATGAACTAGTCGACCGAATGGGAGCTGCCCGCTACCTCAGCATCTTCGACTTGACAGCAGGCTATTGGCAGATCGGCCTCACACCCCGGGCACAAGAACGTTCTGCCTTCTCCACCCCCGATGGCCATTACCATTTCACGGTCATGCCCTTCGGCATGAAGAATGCCCCAGCAACATTCCAACGGCTCGTCAATCAGGTCCTGGCGGGGCTCGAAGGATTCAGCGCCGCCTACCTAGACGACATCGCTGTATACAGCCACCATTGGACCGAGCACCTCCACCACCTCCGAGCAGTGCTGCAAGCCCTTCAGCGAGCTGGCCTCACGATCAAGGCCAGCAAGTGTCAAATTGGGCAAGGGTCTGTAACCTACCTCGGACACCAGGTGGGAAGCGGCCTAGTGGCCCCGCTACAGCTGAAAATTGCCGCCATCCAGGCCTGGCAGCCCCCCATCACCCAAACCGAGGTACGAGCCTTCCTGGGCCTCACGGGCTACTACCGAAGGTTCGTAAAAGACTATGGCACCATAGTGGGGCCCCTCACAGAACTCACGTCAAAGAACCAGCCCAAGAAAGTCACCTGGACCCCAGAGTGTCAAACTGCATTTGAACGATTAAAGGCCGCCATGTGTTCCGCCCCTGTGCTCCAGGCCCCAGACTACAGCCGGGAGTTCGTCGTCCAGACGGACGCCTCCGACCAGGGCATTGGGGCAGTCCTGTCTCAAGTGAACACCGAAGGCCTTGATCAACCGGTGGCCTTCATCAGCCGGAGACTCCTACCACGGGAGCAACGCTGGAGCACCATAGAGAGGGAAGCCTTCGCTGTGGTATGGGCCCTCAAGAAGCTCCGGCCCTACCTTTTCGGCACCCACTTCCGGGTGCAGACCGACCACCGACCCCTGCAATGGCTGATGCATATGCGGGGGGAGAACCCAAAGTTGCTACGCTGGTCCATCTCCTTGCAAGGTATGGACTTCACAGTCGAACACCGGCCTGGGCCAGATCACGCCAACGCGGATGGCCTGTCCCGGTTTTTCCGCCTCGACGAGGAGAGTCCCCAAGAGGATGGGTGACTCTCCCCGCCTTCAGCTGGGGGGGACGCATGTTGGACAGGCCACATGAAGGGCCGCTCTCCCCCGGCCCAACCAGGCCTGAGCCCAGTCCCGCAAGTACCACACGCCACCATTGCACGTCCTCCGTCCCCTCAGGGACCCCTGCCCTCGAGCCTACCGACCTCGAGGGTCCGATCCACTGCCGGCCCACGCGCCCAGCCTGGGGCGCCATCTTGGACACTCCACCACAAGGCCGCCTGGCCCCCGATCGACCTCAACCCTGGGCCTGGCCCGGCCTCAGACATTCCGGCACCACCCTCCACCCAGGAGGTGAGCGGGCTACTTGGCAGGTCCATGGGAGAAAGAGGTGCCAATGGCTCTCCCCCACCAAGTGCCGCTCGCCCATCGCCTCCCCGGGCGCTGGCTCCACCCCCCTGCTGGGTGTCTGGACTCCCCCATCCCGGACCTCCCGACCTCCAAGTGCGAGGGTCCGGACATCAAAGCACGCCAGCCCTATAACTGGGGCAGCTCCAGAGCAGGAAGGCAGTTGTATCTTGGAGTCGAGAGACGTAAAGAGGAACTCATCCTGGACGGACTACTGGCGCTGCCATAGCTCTGTCCTGTGCACCATCGTCCTGCCTGTTGGCGCTGCCACAGCCGTCGTAACCTTCATCCTTCATCGTCGTCGGGATCTGCTGGCGTGGCCGCGGACCGTTGTAACCGTCATCTTCCACCGGGACCTGCAGGCTCCGCCGCGGACCGTCGTCCTTCCTTCATCCATCTCGGGACCTGCTTGGCTCCTCCACGGCCCGATCATCTAGAACGCCGAGCTCGAGGATTGAGAGCTATTTTGTACTCATTGGTAACTAAGACTGTCCCGCTACCCCTTTCCTAAACCAGAGACTAGAACCGAGGGGACCCCTGAGTCCAGACCTCCTTGTATCCAACCTCGTAACCTAAGAATTGCATATAAAGTCTCGTTAACCTTCAACCTTGTGTGGTGTCCGTCTGTGGGGGGGAAGTTACTTATCTGTACAGTCGTTGGAGACGGCTCTCCCTGGAGACCTCTCCCCGTAACCTCGGCCGACCCTCCCGGTCCGTCTAACAACTGCCCTGGCCGCCCCCCTGATTTTCGCCGCTGGGTCAGACGGGTATTTCCGGAGCTGTGAAGTGTGTTGCCACTGTTGACTCAATACCGAACATCAAACCATGGTTCGGACATTGACAGTGAGTGGACAACAGAAGCAAGCAGAAACTCGAAGCCAATCATGGGGAGAAGCAATGTGGAATTAGACCACCAGAGACAACTTGATAGATGACACCTACTAGCCTATCCAGCTGATACCCTACAGCAGCGCCCCCAAAGTAAACACCAGCACCCCTAGCAATCAGCAACTAGTTCTAACTTCTGCACAGGAGGAGCAGTATGCACGCAATCTTAGCAGGCAGCGGCTCAAACGCACACAAGCAGCACCCCAACATACAGCAGCCCCCTCAATCCAACGCTAGGTTTACCTACTCTTGCAGGACCCCTCGACCCCCACGGACGACACTGAGACTAGGCTCTGAAGCACTGTGCCACGATCCCTACTCCCCCGGCCGGGACCCCCCCTAGCACTGCCCTGGCCGCCCCCCTGATTTTCGCCGCTGGGTCAGACGGGTATTTCCGGAGCTGTGAAGTGTGTTGCCACTGTTGACTCAATACCGAACATCAAACCATGGTTCGGACATTGACAGTGAGTGGACAACAGAAGCAAGCAGAAACTCGAAGCCAATCATGGGGAGAAGCAATGTGGAATTAGACCACCAGAGACAACTTGATAGATACCATGCAGAGAAGGGGAGACATGGAAGCCTCAATATCAGACATGCACAGAAGAGGGGAGCATGGGAGCAGTACAGGCAGGCATGGATTACAGTGTAGCAGGCAAAGAAGGGGGTGATGGGTGAGTGAACGCCATGTTTGAGCAAGCAATCAATGACAGACATGCAGAGCAGAGCGGTGGTTAGTGAACAGCAAGGATGAACAAAAGCAATGCAGAGAATGAGAGAGATGGAGACTGGTGGTGACGTACCGTGGATGAGGCGAGAGGAACAATCCAACAGGAAGAATCTATCAGGGAGGATGGTACAGCGAGCTCACTGCGAATCAGTGGAAGCTCGAGGTGATGTTTGGAAAGTGAATGCACAGGATGAGGCGGTGAAATGTAGGATAGCACAGACTCTGAACACACACAGACCACGCGGGCGCCGCCATACTTCCTTCTTCCCCCGGGTTGCGGGGGGCGGGCACTTCCGGCCGGCCGCGCTAGGATTGGCCGGCCGGCCGGTCACTTCCGGGTCGCCGCGGGCAGCGCGGCGGCCCGTCTCTAGCTCAGGCAGGCGGTCTGGGGACGGGAGGGTAGAGGGAGACTGGAGGCGAGCTGGGAGTGAGAGAGCAGGGAGGTGGGAGGTTACAGGGCAGAGGAGCGCGCAGAGCGAGAAGCGCCGAGAGGGAGAGACCAGGGGGAGGGGAGTCTGCGGGGATCGGGCCTGCCCTACAGTGCCGGCAATGCCGGACCAGACACGGGGGCGTTCCCGGCGTCCCATGACGTCGGCAAAAGCCAAAGAATGTCGGGAACGCCCCCGTGTCTGGTCCGGCATTGACGGACAGGCCCCTCGTCCAATGGCAAGGCTCCGTTTACGGAGCCAGCCAATCAAGGACGAGGGCCGAACCAAGCCACACTACAGTTATCATCAGGTTTTCGCCTGCGCCGAAAAGATGCGCAGAGCGCATCTTCGGCGAGGCAAAACCTAAAAAAGTGCCAGGGCGCAAAACGGCCTGATAGAGAACTGTTACGAGACAGGAGGCACATCAATATGCGCTGCTCACACTGCTCACTCCTCAGTAGTAGAGAAGTTACAGCATGACGTCATTCAAGGAGAGCGTTGTGGGGGAAGGGAAATCCTTTAAGAGTCATTTTCTTTCTGGATTTCCCTTCTCTTTCTGAAACTCAGGAACAGTAACATTGTGGTAGGGTCACCAAGGATTTATTTGGAAGCTTTGTCAATATTATATACAAGTCATAGTTGCAGCTTATTTATCTTCTGCAACTAATAACCATTGACAAAGCCAATATCCCTTACTTAATGTAGGTATGATGTTACTTGTATCAAATATCTGGATGCAATGACGGAAACAGCAAAATACAAGTGGGGCGGCATCGCTATGCTAAGGACAGATTTTTTGCGTAAGTGATTTAAAGCCACGCCCCTAATTACACTGGCCACGCCCCTTTGAGAGACCCCCCCAGTTTTTTCATCCCACTTAAAGCCCTGCGTGCATATGTCCCGGCAGCGGGAGGGGGAGGGGGCAGCGGCCTGGCATGGCCCCAACACTTAATATTCCTCTGGCCAGAATCAGGCAATTACCCGTCTCCCGCTTCCGGCGGCGCCATCTGGTTGATGTAAAACAAACACACACATCTCAATTACCGGAGATGGAGTCGCCTCGGCGGAGCCCGCATCACTGTGGCGCAGAGGCTGCCGGGGGTCCCCTCCATCAGGGGGACCCCAGGCCGCGGCTGTCCTTGAAGGACGACGGACCACGAGCCACCGACACGGTGCACGTGCAGCTCAGACCCGGGAACAGCGCCTTGAGGTCCGTCCAAGGATGTCTCGGCACTTCGTCCACTCATAAGTCACGTCATCACCACAGTCAGCCTGGCAGACCATGTGTGAAGGGACGTGACACAGACACGCACTGAAGGAACAGCTCGGGGGCCGGACCAGCGCCTGGCTCTGGTGGGATATGGGGGAGAGGGGGGGGATAAGGGTTTGGGAGATGGGAAGGAATAAGCAGCCTTATTCATGAAGGGGCCGTTTTGCGAGCCCCTAATAGCGAATCATAGCGATTCGCTATTAAGGACTCGCAAAACGGTAATCATGTAGGAATCGCATAATAAAATGCGATTCCTACTGATTCCTTATTTGCGATTAGCAAATTGCTAATCGCAAATAAGGAATAACTCGCCATTCATTCCTATGGGCCAAAAGGCCCATAGGAATGAATGGGGAGTATTCCTTATTTGCGATTAGCAATTAGCTAATCGCAAATAAGATTGCGATTTGAAGGGTGCCAGGGGTGTCCAAAGGACACCCTGTAGCACCCCTCAAATGAAATTTTACACAGGTGTTGCACACACACATGTCCAAAGGACATGTGTGTGTGTAACATGCAACTCAGAAAAATGCATTTAAATGCATTTTTCTGAGTTATCGCAATTTACCGCGAGGTCTGACCTCGCGGTAAAATGCGGCAAGAAATTGCGAATTCGCAAATTTAAATTGGATGTTGAATTGCATTTAAGGAATCTCTAATAGAGATTCCTTAAATGTAATTCCTCGCACATTTGCGACATCGCAATTAGCGATTTTTGCATTTGGGATGCTGAATCCCAAATGCAAAAATCGCACTCGCAAAGGGCCGGATTCTCAGAATCCGGCCCTTTGCGAGCCGATTTAGCCTTCATGAATAAGGCTGAAAGTGTTACACCTTCCCCCAGGGGCCCTCTACCAGGCTGCCCCGCAGCCCCTCCTCGTCTTGCGGCTCCCTGGGAAGGGGGAGGTGGTTGATCCCCAGTATTGAATTTTGCGGGGCGCTTTTGGGGGCCGGTTTTTGTGCGGCGTGGGGCCGGCGCTGCCCTCCTCCTGCCTGCGGGTCGCGTGGAGGGGGGGGGGTACGTGCGGTCGGGCTTGGCCCAATCTTTTAGCGTGCTTTTCGGCGTTGTGTCCTTATGCCCGGCGACGCTCTTTGCTGGGTTTGAGGGCCGACGCCCCCCCCCCCCTTCGGGTCTAAGCGGGCGCTTAACGCCGGGTGCGGTGCGAGTTGCACGGATCCCTCCGACTCGCACCGCACTTTCACTAGGCCCCACTCGCGCATTCTATCAGCTAGATTCATGAAGCATTTTTGCGGGCGCAAACGGTGCGAAACGCAGAATTCGGCCGTTTGCGCCCGCAAAAATGGCATTTGAAATTCATCATTGGGTCTTGTACTCGCAATTTGAGAAATCGCAAAGAAATGCTATTTTTTAAATTGCCATCGCATTTAAGGAATCTCAATTTGAGATTCCTTAAATGCTATTCATGACTCAATAAAAAATTGGGAATTTGCTATTTTTTGCCGCTATATACAGCGAAGTCAGACTTCGTGGTAAATAGCGAAAACTGAGAAAAATGCACTTTTGTGCATTTTTCTCAGTTGTATGTTACACACACACGTCCTTTGGACATGTGTGTGCGCAACATGACTCTACATTTTCATTTCAGTGGTGATACATGGTGTCCTTTAGACACCCCTAGCACCCTTGAAATCGCATCCTTATTTGCGATTAGCAAATTGCTAATCGCAAATAAGGAATAACTCCCCATTCATTCCTATGGGCCTAAAGGAATGAATGGGGAGTTATTCCTTATTTGCGATTAGCAATTTGCTAATCACAAATAAGGAATGTGTAGGAATCGCAATTTACTTTGCGATTCCTACATGAATCCCGTTTTGCGAGTCTGTAATAGCTATTACAGACTCGCAAAACATGCCGATGATGAATCGGGCTGTTTGAGCCGTATGGTGTGCGCCGGGAGCGGTGCGAGTCGCACTGTGGCCTGCGACTCGCACCGCACTTGCAGTGTTGCCCCGACTATGATCCGTTGGTGCGACCCGCACCGCACCTTCTTTATTGCCCCTACTACGATCCTTTGTGCGCCGGGAGCGGTACGAGTGGATCTGTCTGGACCTGGTTCTGCGGGCGGTGGGAGGCGACGTGAGTGGTGCCTGTGGGTCTCTTGAGGGGGGGGGATCTCCGGCTCTTTATGTATTTAATTTGAATGCGTTTTTATATAGCGCAGACTTTACCCGAAGGTGTCAGTGCGCTTCACTATAGGAACAGAACTGATGCATGACAACACTACATATGAACAAATTACAAAGCTAACGTTACATTACATGAGGCAATTGTGACAATCGTGAGCCAACAAAATGCAAGAGGTGACAAACGGTGCATTACAGGAGGCAAAGCGACTTGTGTACAGGTTATGAAAGCGTACAACGTACAAATAGAGGTATAATACTGCAATAATCGGAGGACACTCATACACAAGTACAAACATTACGTTGGCAATGGTGGCTCGATTTATTTGTTGAATGTACGCATTCTTATTTAGCGCAGACTTTACCCGCAGGTGTCAGAGCGCTTCTCGATGGGAACAGAACGGATACATGTGAACCAGTACGGCGAACATATGTCACACGCGGACGTGTCATTGTTCGAAGCAGGGGTGACAATCGGGAACATTACGGGGATGCAGGAGGTAGCAAGCGGTGCATTATAGGAGTAAGGGGTGACAGGTCACAAGGGAGTACAGAGTGCAAGTAGAGGTATAATACCAATAAATGAAGGACTCTCAAACTTACAACAAACGTTGCGGCTTGCTGGATCGTTGTTAATTAAATACGGGTGAATACAGCGCTAATATCACCCGATGGTGTACGAGCGCTTCATTGAAGAATAGCGCTACTTATGTAAGCCACACAATTTTTCCCTCAACGCCTATGGCGGGAGCTGTGCCTAGGTCATTAATCATGAGTTTATTAGCGGGAACACTACTCGATGGTGTTAGGGCGCTTTACACAGAATCGGGTGTTTCTTAGCGGGGGTTGCACTGGGGTTACTTGTGTTCGTTAGAGTCTGTAATGGTTAAAGTTAGATGTACAGTGACAAATGAAAGCGTTTCTATGTACACTTGCTAGGTTACTGCTGAGGTGGATGTCCATCACATGAGCCAGGTATGGGCCTACTTGCACACTTATTGCAGGTTCTATGTTACATGGCAGTGATACGGATGCGAGGGCAGAATTAACGCAAAACCATGTGAATATGTTCAGTGCATTTTCTCCTAGCCCGTCCAGCCCCCCGGTGCCTGGTTAGGGGTGTAGGTTGGGCGGGACGGGGCAATTTACGTCTTGCTTTATGTCCATGCAGGCTACCATTCCGGAAAGGATGCCGGGCCACGCCTGGTTGGAAGCCACAGGAGTGACCATGGGTAAACAAGTGTCAGCACACTGGGGTCAGTGGGCCAGATGCAGCGTAAAACGGGTGTGGCTTGAGGCTAACATGTTTTTCTGATTACAGATTGTCTGTTGGCAAAGAATTAGATGACAAAGAGGACTTTGGGATGTGATCTGAAGCTCTTGGACCTTGGCGTATCTGCAGTGGTAGCATCAGGTTCGATGCTTGGCAACCGACACGCATACTTCCTGTGATTCGAGGGTAATCCTGTTTTCCCAGTGTCATAAATCTGAGGCCCCCTTGCAAAGCAACTGGTACTATCGCATGGGGGCTGGGACACGGACGACCGAGCACGGCTTGCGTACCTGTCAGCGGCCTACATGTATGCTGCTTGTGAACTGAGGCTTAGTTTACTGGGGTTAGGGTGTCAGGGGGTCTAGGGCCCGCAGCCAGATTGTGCCAGGACTAGGAGACTGGATGCTAGGTGGTACACACAATGCAGTGCAGTTTCGGCACAGCTTTTGTGTGTGACTTTGTACAGCACTGTTAAGTGGGAATGTGAGGTGTGTGTATGACAGCCTCTGCTGTAGGCTGAGTGCGCCACTACGGTTTGAGAAGTGTCAATGTGTGGGTTTGTGTGACAGCAATGTGCCATGGGGAGTGATTGGTATCTCTTGAGCACGTCTCCCTGTGCGGAATGCGCAGCATTTGTGTGTCACAGGTGTGTTTTATATACCATCTCTGTGTTGGACAGGCCACATGAAGGGCCGCTCTCCCCCGGCTCAACCAGGCCCGAGCCCGGTCCCACAAGCTCCACACACCACCATTGCACGTCCTCCGTCCCCTCAGGGACCCCTGCCCCCGAGCACGTTAACCTCGTGGATCCGATCCACTGCCGGCCCACGCGCCCAGCCCGGGCCGCCATCTTGGACACTTCACCACGAGGCCGCCTGGCCCCCGATCGACCTCAACCCGGGGCCTAGCCCGGCCTCAGACATTCCGGCACCACCCTCTACCCAGGAGGTGAGCGGGCTACTTGGCAAGTCAATGGGAGAAAGAGGTGCCGATGGCTCTCCCCCGCCAAGTGCCGCTCGCCCATCGCCTCCCCGGGCGCTGGCTCCACCCCCCTGCTGGGTGTCTGGACTCCCTCATCCCGGACCTCCCGACCTCCAAGTGCGAGGGTCCGGACATCAAAGCACACCAGCCCTATAACTGGGGCAGCTCCAGAGCAGGAAGGAGTTGTATCTTGGAGTCGAGAGACGTAAAGAGGAACTCATCCTGGACGGACTACTGGCGCTGCCATAGCTCTGTCCTGTGCACCATCGTCCTGCCTGTTGGCGCTGCCACAAGCCGTCGTAACCTTCATCCTTCATCGTCGTCGGGATCTGCTGGCGTGGCCGCGGACCGTTGTAACCGTCATCTTTCACCGGGACCTGCAGGCTCCGCCGCGGACCGTCGTCCTTCCTTCATCCATCTCGGGACCTGCTTGGCTCCTCCACGGCCCGATCATCTAGAACGCCGAGCTCGAGGATTGAGAGCTATTTTGTACTCATTGGTAACTAAGACTGTCCCGCTACCCCTTTCCTCAACCAAAGACTAGAATCGAGGGGACCCCTGAGTCCAGACCTCCTTGTATCATACCAACGTAACCTAAGAATTGCCTATAAAGTCTCGTTAACCTTCAATCTTGTGTGGTGTCCGTCTGTGGGGGGGGAAGTTACTTGTCTGTACAGTCGTTGGAGACGGCTCTCCCTGGAGACCTCTCCCCGTAATCTCGGCCGACCCTCCCGGTCCGTCTAACATTGGTGGCCAGCGGCGCGATCCGAATCACCGCATAACGTACAGAGAGTAGCTCACCCCACAACGAACCACAATGACAACTAAAGAGAGCGGATCAACTGAGAAGTTCCAAATGGAAAAACTAGAGGAATACAGCCATCGTGAACTAAAGCAGTTCTGCATCGAACTAGGTATCGCTACCACCGGACTAAGCACCAAGGACGATTTTAAGCATGCCCTAGAATCTTGGGCAGAGACCGGGGATGCCGAAACCCCTGAACAAAGCACCGCGAAAAAAACCAACACGGCCCCTGAAGGGCAAAGAACCGGTCTCTCGCAAGACGAGATCCAAGAAAGAGAAAAAACCCGACTACACGAGCTAGAAATGGCCCGACTCAAGATGGACGTAGAACTCAAGTTGGCCGAACAAAAAATAAACTTAGAGCACCTACGTCTCCGAGAAGAAAGAGAGGAGAAACAGAGACAAAGGGAGCTCGAGGAAAAGAAACTAGCGTACGAGCACGAACGGAACCTAGCCGAGATCAACCTGCGCAAGCAGAACAAAGAGTTAGGGGTGCCCGAGAGACCACACACCCCAGGGACCACGGAGAAAAAAGTACACATCCCCAAGGATGTTGTCCGAGAATATTTTCGAGAGGACGACATCCAGCAATGGTTTAAGGCCTATGAAATCGCTATGACTGCGCACCGGATCGATAGAAACGATTGGGGAGCCGGCCTATGGGGCAGATTCCTCAATGAGGGCCGCGATACCCTGTTACAACTCCCAGACCACCAGATGACCTCCTACGACCATATGAAAGCGGCCCTCCTCACCCGCTATGGCCTCACGCCCGAGATGTACCGTCAGAGGTTCCGAGACTGCACACGCATCCCGGGTACAACTTGGGTGGACTATGTAACGTACTTTAGCCGAGCTTTCGAAGGCTGGGTCAGAGGGAACAACGTCACGACCTACGAGCAGCTGTTCAATCTGATGGTATGGGAGCATCTGTCCAACAATTGCTTCATTGAACTACGCCAACACCTCCTCGACAGCAAGTTAACCGATCCCCGGCAGCTCGCAGCCGAAGCTGACCGGTGGGAGATCACCAGAGTGGGCCGGAATGGGTCCTACGAGCAGAACAGGAACAACAATGGTCACCACCGACCCAGAGGAGGAGGAGGGGGCCAAGGACGAGGAAGAGACAACACTCCGGCCGCCCCCGTTACCAGCACCACCCCCCCGGCCAACCGGGGCAGCACCCCGGCGCGACCGGGGTACAGAGCCAATGTCACATGTCACCGATGCCAACGAGTCGGCCACTATGCAAACGACCCAAGCTGCCCGCAGTATCAGAGTCCAAAACCCCGCCATGTGGCCGCCGCGGCACTAGGGGAAGAACAGACCTCCGAGGAACAAGAAACAGACGAGCAAGAGTATCAAGAGTGGGAGCCAGCCGCCATGACTCTCGCGTGCTTAGGGGGAAGAGACATGGTCCCGCGGGTCCCCCTACCCGCTAACACCCAGAAGTACAGCCAATGGGTGAACATCAACGGACAACGGGCCGAAGCCCTTCGGGACACCGGGGCCAGTGTGACAGCCGTCCGCTGTCACCTGGTGACCCCAGAACAATATCTACCGAACATTCTCTGCCCTGTGCGATCAGCCGACAACTCGGAAAGTCTGTGTCGGATGGCCTGCGTCCCCTTTGAGTGGGGAGGGGTCTCCGGCATGTTGAAGGTGACGGTCCGAGACGACACCCCCGTGGACTGCCTCCTCGGAAACGACCTGGAGAGCTCCCCGTGGGCAGCCGTGGAGCGAAAAGAACACTTGGGGATGTTGGGCGTCCCGGACTGGGCGTGCGTCACCACCCGGTCCATGGCCGCCCGTGCCAACCATCATCCGGAAGAACCAGAATGGCCAGCGCCACCGCCTCCGGTCGCCCCAGCCGAGACCCCCGACCATGACACCCCCCTCGAATCTGCTCAACCTTCCGACCTCGCTAACCTTGACCAGTGGGCCCAAGAGGGGGGACCCACACAAGAACAATTTCGCCAGGAACAGAAGACCTGTCCCTCCCTCGAGGGACTCCGCCAACAAGCGCTCGCCCAAAGCGCAGGGGATACCTCCGGAACTCATTGGGTCTACTGGGACAATGATCTGTTGTACAGCGAGCAACGAATCGCCGAGCTGGGGGCCAACCGGGTACTAGTAGTGCCCCTCCGCTTTAGAGACTTCCTGCTAAACCTGGCCCACGATGTCCCCCTGGCAGGGCACCTGGGACAAGATAAAACCTACAGTCGCCTAGTGACCCACTTCTTCTGGCCCAAAATGAGAAACGATGTGCACCAGCATTGCCGATCTTGCCCCACGTGCCAAGCCAGTGGGAAGAGCGGCCGCAAACTAAAGGCCCCCTTGCAACCTTTTCCAGTAGTCACGACCCCATTTGAGAGGGTCGGAATAGACATTGTGGGACCCCTGGACCCGCGTACAAAACAAGGCCATCGCTTCATTCTGGTGCTAGTGGACCACGCCACCCGCTACCCTGAGGCTGTTCCTCTCCGGACCGTGACAGCCCCAGTGGTCGGCCGGGCCCTGATGGGTATCTTCTCCCGAGTGGGGTTCCCCCGAGAAGTCGTCAGCGACAGAGGCACGAACTTTATCTCTAAATACATGAAATCCCTCTGGCAACAGTGTGGGGTCACCTACCGGTTCACGACCCCCTATCACCCCCAAGGGAACGGACTTGTTGAGCGGTTCAACCGCACGCTAAAAGGGATGATCGGGGGATTGGAAGAGCCCCTCCGTCGCCAGTGGGATGTGCTGCTGCCGTGCCTCCTCTTCGCCTACCGAGAGGTCCCACAGAAATCCCTAGGCTTTAGCCCATTCGAACTGTTATATGGGCACCCAGTGCGGGGGCCGCTCAGCCTGATCAAAGAAGGCTGGGAGATGCCTCCGGCCAAGAGCCCTCCAGATGTCTTCCGGTACCTCCTCACCCTCCGCAACCAGTCCCGGCGGTTCAGAGACCTAGCGAAAGCCAACCTAGAGGCCAGTCAAGAGGACATGAAAAAATGGTTTGACCAGAACGCCTCATCCATTGAATTCGAGCCGGGGCAACAGGTATGGGTAATGTCCCCCACGGAGCCATGCGCTCTCCAAGACAAATGGACGGGACCCTTCAAGGTAATCGAACGCAAGGGCCCTGCCACCTACCTGATCGATATGGAGTCCTCCCGGAACCCACTCCGAGTCCTCCACACCAACAGACTGAAACCGCACTTTGCACGAACAGAACTCAGCCTACTGATGGCCACAGACAATGGGGTTGAAGACGACTCCGAGCCTCTCCCTGACCTCCTGCGGACCCAGGAGCAAGACGGCTCCGTGGATGGGGTCCGACTCTCGGAGACCCTAACCAGAGAACAACGCCAAGAGTGCCAAGCCCTCCTGTCACGGTTCGCCAGTCTGTTCTCCCTCACCCCAGGTGTCACTTCCTGGTGTGTGCACGATGTGGACACCGGAGACAGCCCTCCTATCCGCCACCGGGCCTACCGCGTACCTGATCGGGTACGGGCCTGCATCCAGGCGGAAGTGGCTAAGATGCTCACGCTCGGGGTCATCGAGCCCTCAGATAGTCCATGGGCCAGCCCGGTCGTACTGGTCCCCAAAGCAGCCGCCCCCGGAACCACACCAGAACTCCGGTTCTGCGTCGACTACCGGGGCCTGAATGAAGTCACCAGAACGGACGCACATCCCATCCCCCGGGCAGATGAACTGGTCGACCGAATGGGAGCTGCCCGCTACCTCAGCATCTACGACCTAACAGCAGGTTATTGGCAGATCGGCCTCACACCCTGAGCACAGGAACGTTCTGCCTTCTCCACCCCCGATGGCCACTACCATTTTACGGTCATGCCCTTCGGCATGAAGAATGCCCCAGCGACTTTCCAACGGCTCGTCAATCAGGTCCTGGCGGGGCTCGAAGGGTTCAGCGCCGCCTACCTAGACGACATCGCTGTGTACAGCCACCATTGGACCGAGCACCTCCACCACCTCCGAGCAGTGCTGCAAGCCCTTCAGCGAGCTGGCCTCACGATCAAGGCCAGCAAGTGTCAAATTGGACAAGGGTCTGTGACCTACCTCGGACACCAGGTGGGAAGCGGCCTAGTGGCCCCTCTACAGCTGAAAATTGCCGCCATCCAGGACTGGCAGCCCCCGATCACCCAAACCGAGGTACGAGCCTTCCTGGGCCTCACGGGCTACTACCGAAGATTCGTGAAAGACTATGGTACCATAGTGGGGCCTCTCACCGAACTCACGTCAAAGAATCAGCCCAAGAAGGTGAACTGGACCCCAGAGTGTCAGGCGGCATTCGAACAGTTGAAGGCCGCCATGTGTTCCGCTCCTGTGCTCCAGGCCCCAGACTACAGCCGGGAGTTCGTCGTCCAGACGGACGCCTCCGACCAGGGCATTGGAGCGGTCCTGTCTCAAGTGAACACCGAAGGCCTTGATCAACCGGTGGCCTTCATCAGCCGGAGACTCCTACCACGGGAGCAACGCTGGAGCACCATAGAGAGGGAAGCCTTCGCTGTGGTATGGGCCCTCAAGAAGCTCCGGCCCTACCTTTTTGGCACCCACTTTCGGGTGCAGACCGACCACCGACCCCTGCAGTGGCTGATGCATATGCGGGGGGGAAAACCCAAAGTTGCTACGCTGGTCCATCTCCTTGCAAGGTATGGACTTCACAGTCGAACACCGGCCTGGGTCAGACCACGCCAACGCGGATGGCCTGTCTCGGTTTTTCCGCCTCGACGAGGAGAGTCCCCAAGAGGATGGGTAACTCTCCCCGCCTTCAGCTGGGGGGGACGCATGTTGGACAGGCCACATGAAGGGCCGCTCTCCCCCGGCTCAACCAGGCCCGAGCCCGGTCCCACAAGCTCCACACACCACCATTGCACGTCCTCCGTCCCCTCAGGGACCCCTGCCCCCGAGCACGTTAACCTCGTGGATCCGATCCACTGCCGGCCCACGCGCCCAGCCCGGGCCGCCATCTTGGACACTTCACCACGAGGCCGCCTGGCCCCCGATCGACCTCAACCCGGGGCCTAGCCCGGCCTCAGACATTCCGGCACCACCCTCTACCCAGGAGGTGAGCGGGCTACTTGGCAAGTCAATGGGAGAAAGAGGTGCCGATGGCTCTCCCCCGCCAAGTGCCGCTCGCCCATCGCCTCCCCGGGCGCTGGCTCCACCCCCCTGCTGGGTGTCTGGACTCCCTCATCCCGGACCTCCCGACCTCCAAGTGCGAGGGTCCGGACATCAAAGCACACCAGCCCTATAACTGGGGCAGCTCCAGAGCAGGAAGGAGTTGTATCTTGGAGTCGAGAGACGTAAAGAGGAACTCATCCTGGACGGACTACTGGCGCTGCCATAGCTCTGTCCTGTGCACCATCGTCCTGCCTGTTGGCGCTGCCACAAGCCGTCGTAACCTTCATCCTTCATCGTCGTCGGGATCTGCTGGCGTGGCCGCGGACCGTTGTAACCGTCATCTTTCACCGGGACCTGCAGGCTCCGCCGCGGACCGTCGTCCTTCCTTCATCCATCTCGGGACCTGCTTGGCTCCTCCACGGCCCGATCATCTAGAACGCCGAGCTCGAGGATTGAGAGCTATTTTGTACTCATTGGTAACTAAGACTGTCCCGCTACCCCTTTCCTCAACCAAAGACTAGAATCGAGGGGACCCCTGAGTCCAGACCTCCTTGTATCATACCAACGTAACCTAAGAATTGCCTATAAAGTCTCGTTAACCTTCAATCTTGTGTGGTGTCCGTCTGTGGGGGGGGAAGTTACTTGTCTGTACAGTCGTTGGAGACGGCTCTCCCTGGAGACCTCTCCCCGTAATCTCGGCCGACCCTCCCGGTCCGTCTAACACTCTGTATACCTTCTCTGCAAGTGTGTGCAGGGTCACAACCTTTTCAGTCCCTGGGGGCTCTAATGGTGTAGGTGTCAAGCTACCCCCAGGATTATGCTACATCTTAAACCACAGCGCGGGGAGAGAGCTTGGTGTGGGACTCTATGTCCAATTAACGGTGACTGTATAGCGCTTTTCCTACATTTGGCAGTTGGTAGAGTTATTGGTTCGTCCATGGCCGGGCACCGTGGATAATTTGGCTCGGATCAAACAATACAAGAGGTAGCAAACGGTGCGTCATGGGAGGTAAGGCGACATATGTGCAAGTTACAAAGGCGTCTAAGTACAAAGAGAGAAGAATAGTAAGGGGACGAGTTAAGACGGGACTCTAAATCATGCACTCCAAAGTGCTATGGTGATTAGCAGATTTAGCATGTGGATAATTGACTTAGTTTCAAGACACTACATTGCTGCATCTGGCAAACTAGTTCTCGTAACTGACCAACAAGCTTGGCCTCGGTGGCGTGGGGGGCATGCCACCTCTCTGTCTCACTGCAGAGAATCCATATTGCTATACAGAGGGGGGCAGGGCTTCTGATGGATGTTTTTATGTGTCAAATGCAGGAACCGCGTTGGAGAACCACCCTACTCACATGGGGTCCATCGAAACTATCAACAGGTAGAAGGGTAATAGCATGCTGGGGGCAGTGTGCAAGGGTCTGGGACACCCAGGTCCTCCCCAGGTGTCAGGACTGTCCCTGTTGTGGGGGGCGCAGGTTACAACCCAGGGAAGTATTACATCCGTAGGCAACTGGTGAATCTGAACTTAGCAGATAGCTCCGGGACAATATTTGATTTTTTTTTTCTTGTAAAACATCAAATGAACCTGGGTAATTTGTTTATTTAATGGGCAATAATTGGGGTGTTCTGTCGGTAAGTAGGGGGAGACTGTGGGCAAACCATGCATGCCCTGTGAAAAAATTGAAATGCGTTTTCTTCAACACATGTGATGCGTCGGGCATGACGGCAGCTCATGTGCATTAATGGAATGTGTTCCTTTGTACTGCAACCGGTGCGCAAGCAAGGGGCTCTGATCCTGGTGACCGAGTTAGCAATCTAGTTCTTGTTTCCGACAAACAGGCTTGGCCTCAGTAGCGTGGGGGGCACTGATGACCCCTGTCACCTTGCAGAGAATCCATATTAGTATATGAGGGGGGGGCATGGCTTCTAATGGATTTTTTATGTCTCAAATGCAGGAACCGCGCGAGTGAACCGCCCTACTCACATGGGGGCCACCTGAACTATCAACAGGTAGAAGGTCGTAGCACACTGGGGGCAGTGTGCTAGGGTCTGGGACTCCCAGGTCCTCCCCAGGTGTCATTACTGTCCCTGTTGTGGGGCGCGCAGGTTTCACCCCATGGAAGTAATACATTGGTAGTTAACTGGTGAGTCAGTGCATATAGGAAGCCCCTGTGCAATAATTGGATGTTCTATATTGTAAAAACAACTGATGCGTCTGGGTAATTTGTTGTTTTACTGGGCAATAATTGGGGTGTTCTCTCTGTAAGCAGTGGCAGAGTGTGGGCAAATCATGCATTCCCTGTGACTTTGCTTTTACACAACTGGCATGTCACGCATCCCATGTGCAATAAGGGAATGTGTTCTTTTGTTCAGCAACTGGTGTGCAAGTAAGGGGCTCTGATCCTGGCAATCGAGCGAGCAACAGGCTGACCTGTCAATGCTGGTGAGGGGCTGTTTTCATGGGTTTGTTATTTCTTCCAGATACGCACGGGTTTCGTTCTATAATGGTCAAAACACACCTAGCAAGCTGGCCTGCCAGGGCTCAGAGCAGGAACAGGAGAGAAACACACTGGGACCAGTGTTTGGGGATCTGGGTCAGCACGTCCAGGATTGGAGTGTAACCTGTTTTCTAATTTCAGGACAATCGGATCAAGTACACAGGCACCACTCTGAGAAGGACAGGTGGGAACGGAAGCAGGAATGGCCAGGGGTGCTCCGGGCTCGGAGTCTGAATGCTGTTCCTGGTTAAGTGCTCTTGGGGGGCAAGGTGACACCCCAGTTATGACTTCTTGTAGGGGAGAGTAGAAGCAGTGTTAAGTGTAGCGGTTGTGCTATTAACATGACCTCCTTACACATCAGCCCCAGTTGTGCTCAATGACCTTAGGCAAATACTGGCCTCAGCTCTTAGGTGACAGGAGGGGTAACCATAAGGGTAGTTGGGCAGAAGACTGGTATGGTATCTTTAAGAGGGTGCTCAAGGGTCTTTTCCAGAAGTTGTCTAAGGGTCTGTACTTGTGACACACTATAGGGTTTGCACACAGCAGGGGAGAGGGGACATATGCTCCGTGGGGTGGAGCCCCTTAGAGTAAGGCGTGTGCAGCATGGACCTGGGGTAGCCAGCTCAGGCTCGCTCCTGGGTTTTTTAAGTTGATGTGTTGGGCCAAGGGGGCTGCACCATGTGTAAGTGATATAAGACAGCACCGAGTTTACCAGTTCTGTATGGGACCACCATTAGCAACAGCAGCTGCTTATGGATAGCAGTATAACCTCTTTTAGTTCGCCCAGGGTTGGGGCGGGCAAGGTCAGCAGCTTGGCAGCCGGAAATGGAGTAGAGAAAAATTCATATCCGGGACAGAGCAATGTGCACTTCGCAGTCAAGCAAACTATGTTTCAACAGAACCCTGATACACTGTCTGGGATAAATGCAAGGTTATGGGCTACACATAGATAGGCCTTGCCTTGTACAGGGGGCGCGAGTGAGCCATTCCCTGGAGGGTTCGATTGGCCTTGACAGTACTGAAATGGAGGGAATGGAGCACTATTAGGTACATCTCCATAGCAGAGTTTGCAGTGATAGTGAGAGGTTCAGGGACATTACTGATACAGTTCACAGTCCTGTGGAGCGGCAGAACTGATAGTGTATTTTGGTTGCTGGACAGCACTTCTGTCCAGAGGAGGAAAGGACATGTCCTTGCTTGAGCCAAAGGAAGCCTCTGAATGAACAGACAGTAGGTAACTAGCTCTTGGCGGTGGGGTACCCTGGCGGTCGGCGGCCACTCCTAGTACTGTGGCGGAATTACAAGACGATCCAACGGCTGTAAGGTACAGTAAGGGTACCCTTAACAGGAGCACTTTTTTTTGTAATGGTGGGAGGGATTGTTGTAATGGAGTAAGGGATTGTTGTAATGGCGTAAGGGATTGTTGTAATGGCGGGAGGGATTGTTGATGTGGCGGGAGGGATTGTTGTAATGGCGGGAGGGATTGTTGTAATGGCGGGAGGGATTGTTGTAATGGCGTAAGGGATTGTTGTAATGGCGGGAGGGATTGTTGTAATGGCGGGAGGGATTGTTGTAATGGCGTAAGGGTTTTTGTAATGGTGGGAGGGATTGTTGTAATGGCGTAAGGGTTTTTGTAATGGTGGGAGGGATTGTTGTAATGGCGTAAGGGATTGTTGTAATGGCGAGAGGGATTGTAGCTGTGGCGGGAGGGATTGTTGTAATGGCGGGAGGGATTGTTGATGTGGCGGGAGGGATTATTGTAATGGCGTAAGGGTTTTTGTAATGGTGGGAGGGATTGTTGTAATGGCAGGAGGGATTGTTGTAATGGCGTAAGGAATTGTTGTAATGGCAAGAGGGTTTGTTGTAATGGCGGGAGGGTTTGTTGTAATGGCGGGAGGGATTGTTGTAATGGTGGGAGGGATTGTTGTAATGGCGGGAGGGATTGTTGTAGTGGCGGGAGGGATTGTTGTGATGGCGGTAGGGTTTGTTGTAATGGCGGGAGGGATTGTTGTGATGGCGGGAGGGATTGTTGAAGTGGCGGGAGGGATTGTTGTAATGGCGGGAGGGTTTGTTGTAATGGCGGGAGGGATTGTTGTAATGGTGGGAGGGATTGTTGTAATGGCGGGAGGGATTGTTGTAATGGCGGGAGGGATTGTTGTAGTGGCGGGAGGGATTGTTGTAATGGCGGGAGGGATTGTTGCAATGGCGGGAGGGATTGTTGCTGTGGCGGGAGGGATTGTTGTAATGGCGGGAGGGATTGTTGTGATGGCGGGAGGGATTGTTGTAATGGCGGGAGGGATTGTTGCAATGGCGGGAGGGATTGTTGCTGTGGCAGGAGGGATTGTTGTAATGGCGGGAGGGATTGTTGTGATGGCAGGAGGGATTGTTGTAATGGCGGGAGGGATTGTTGCTGTGGCGGGAGGGATTGTTGTAATGGCCGGAGGGATTGTTGTAATGGCGGGAGGGATTGTTGTAATGGCGGGAGGGATTGTTGCTGTGGCGGGAGGGATTGTTGTAATGGCCGGAGGGATTGTTGTAATGGCCGGAGGGATTGTTGTAATGGCCGGAGGGATTGTTGTAATGGCGGGAGGGATTGTTGCTGTGGCGGGAGGGATTGTTGTAATGACGGGCTGTTGTGGTTGACCTTCTGAAGAGTAAGAAATGATCTGCAGACCTGACACCTCTAGTCTTTGAAGTCAATGAATTGTTGGGAAGACCAGAGGGAGGACATGTTGCCGTCTTCAAAGATTGCCAGGAGTCCCGGGTCAAGGGCTGCACTCAACTCCTTGTTATGGCCAGTTTGGAAAAAAGTTGGATTTTTCAAAGAACTGAGAGCTGCAGTGTCACGTCCCAGCTAGAGCAACGACGTGAGGGCAACAAGAGGTCCCCATCAGGAAGAATCACCGTTGTTTGGCTTTTGAGGAGGCAGAAGGTAGAATCTTATGCTTGAGGTCAAGTCTATAGGCAGTGAGTCCGTCTGGCCATCACAGACTCCGAGGGTCTCGGCTTTGGCACCGTTCATGGTTGGACGCTCAGATTCAACCAGGGGAACTCATGGGTCAGGCTCCAAGCGAGATCGGTTCGGTCAGTCGACACTGGACGCTCAGATTCAACCAGGGGAACCCATGGGTCAGGCTCCAAGCGAGGCCGGGTCGGTCAGTCGACACTGGACGCTCGGATCCAACCAGGGGAACCCATGGGTCAGGCTCCAAGCGAGACCCGTTCGGTCAGTCGACACTGGACGCTCAGATTCAACCAGGGGAACCCATGGGTCAGGCTCCAAGCGAGGCGCGTTCGGTCAGTCAACACTGGACGCTGGGATTCAAACAGGGGAACCCATGGGTCCGGCTCCAAGCGAGGCCCGTTTGGTCTGTCGACACTGGACCCTCGGATTCAAACAGGGGAACCCATGAGTCAGGCTCCAAGCGAGGCCGGGTCAGTCAGTCAACACTGGACGCTCAGAGTCAACCAGGGGAACCCATGGGTCAGGCTCCAAGCGAGGCCGGTTCGGTCAGTCGACACTGGACGCTCTGATCCAACCAGGGGAACCCATGGGTCAGGCTCCAAGCGAGGCTTGTTCGGTCAGTCGACACTGGACGCTCGGATCCAACCAGGGGAACCCATGGGTCAGGCTCCAAGCGAGGCCCGTTCGGTCAGTCAACACTGGACGCTTGGATTCAACCAGGGGAACCCATGGGTCAGGCTCCAAGCGGGGCCCGTTCGGTCAGTCAACACTGGACACTCCGATTCAACCAGGGGAACCCATCGGTCAGGCTCCAAGCGAGGCCGGTTCGGTCAGTCGACACTGGACGCTCGGTTCCAACCAGGGGAACCCATGGGTCAGGCTCCAAGCAAGGCCTGTTCGGTCAGTCAACACTGGACGCTCAGATTCAACCAGGGGAACCCATAGGTCAGGCTCCAAGCTGAACATAAACCCCGGTACCCAGGGCATGTCTGAACATACACCGCGGTACTCAGGGGCATCTCTGAACATACACCGAGGTACCCAGGGGCATCTCTGAACATACACCGAGGTAACCAGGGGCATCTCTGAACATACACCGAGGTAACCAGGGCATTTCTGAACATACACTCAGGTACCCAGGGCATCTCTGAACATACACTGAGGTACCCAGGGGCATCTCTGAACATACACCGAGGTATCCAGGACATGTCTGAACATACACCGAGGTATCCAGGGAATGTCTGAACATACACCGAGGTATCCAGGGAATGTCTGAACATACACCGAGGTACCCAGGGGCATCTCTGAACATACACCGAGGTACCCAGGGCATCTCTGAACATACACCGAGGTACCCAAGGGCATCACTGAACATACACCAAGGTATCCAGGGGCATGTCTGAACATACACCGAGGTACCCAGGGGCATGTCTGAACATACACCGAGGTACCCAGGGGCATCTCTGAACATACTCCGAGGTACCCAGGGCATATCTGAACATACACAGAGGTACCCAGGGCATCTCTTAACATACACCGAGGTACCCAGGGTATGTCTGACCATACACTCAGGAAGCCAGGGCATCTCTGAACATACACCGAGGTACCCAGTGTATGTCTGAACATACACCGAGGTACCCAGGGCATCTCTGAACACACACTGAGGTACCCAAGGGCATCACTGAACATACACCAAGGTACCCAGTGTATGTCTGAACATACACCGAGGTACCCAGGGGCATGTCTGAACATACACTGAGGTACCCAGGGGCATTTCTGAACATACACCGAGGTACCCAGGGCATCTCTGAACATACACCCAGGTACCCAGGGCATCTCTGAACTTACACAGAGGTACCCAGTGTATGTCTGAACATACACCGAGGTACCCAGGGCATGTCTGAACATACACCGAGGTACCCAGGGCATCTCTGAACATACACCTAGGTACCCAGGGTATGTCTGAACATACACCCAGGTACCCAGGGCATGTCTGAACATACACCTAGGTACCCAGGGGCATGTCTTAACATACACCGAGGTAACCAGGACATTTCTGAACATACACCCAGGTACCCAGGGCATGTCTGAACATACACCGAGGTACCCAGGGGCATGTCTGAACATACACCCAGATACCCAGGGCATCTCTGAACATACACCGAGGTACCCAGGGCATGCCTGAACATACACCGAGGTACCCAGGGGCATGTCTGAACATACACCGAGGTACCCAGAGGCATTTCTGAACATACACCGAGGTACCCAGGCCATCTCTGAACATACACCCAGGTACCCAGGGCATCTCTGAACTTACACAGAGGTACCCAGTGTATGTCTGAACATACACCGAGGTACCCAGGGGCATGTCTGAACATACACCGAGGTACCCAGGGCATGTCTGAACATACACCGAGGTACCCAGGGCATCTCTGAACATACACCTAGGTACCCAGGGTATGTCTGAACATACACCAAGGTACCCAGGGGCATGTCTGAACATACACCCAGGAACCCAGGGCATCTCTGAACATACACCCAGGTACCCAGGGCATGTCTGAACATACACCTAGGTACCCAGGGGCATGTCTTAACATACACCGAGGTAACCAGGGCATTTCTGAACATACACCGAGGTATCCAGGGCATCTCTGAACATACACTGAGGCACCCATGGCATCTCTGAACATACACCTAGGTACCCAGGGTATGTCTGAACATACACCAAGGTACCCAGGGGCATGTCTGAACATACACCCAGGAACCCAGGGCATCTCTGAACATACACCCAGGTACCCAGGGCATGTCTGAACATACACTGACGTACCCAGGGGAATGTCTGAACATACACGAGGTACCCAGAGGCATGTCTTAACATACACCGAGGTACCCAGGGCATCTCTGAACATACACCGAGGTACCCAGGGCATGTCTGAACATACACCGAGGTACCCAGGGCATCTCTTAAAATACACTCAGGTACCTAGGGCATCCCTGAACATACACAGAGGTACCCAGGGCATGTCTGAACATACACCGAGGAACCCAGGGCATCTCTGAACATACACCGAGGTACCCAGGGCATCTCTGAACATACACTGAGGTACCCATGGCATGTCTGAACATACAGCTAGGTACCCAGGGTATGTCTGAACATACACCAAGGTACCCAGGGGCATGTCTGAACATATACCCAGGAACCCAGGGCATCTCTGAACATACACCCAGGTACCCAGGGCATGTCTGAACATACACTGACGTACCCAGGGGAATGTCTGAACATAAACCGAGGTAAAAAAAAAAAAAAAAAAAATAGTATAAGAATTGGCTTGGTAGTTTGGTTTGCCCTGTTCCCATCATGCACTGGGACAGGAACAGACTAATTTGCATATAGCCAGGTTCTGAAGCTGGGATGGTGCAGTGAGCTAAAAAAACGGTGATGGATCAAGCCCTGATCTCTTGACTGGGTAGGAGTATTCTGCATCATTCAGAAACTCTGTCCATCACCTTTTCCAAAATTCATAAACCGAGGTACCCAGAGGCATGTCTTAACATACACCGAGGTAACCAGGGCATTTCTGAACATACACCGAGGTACCCAGGGCATCTCTGAACATACACTGAGGTACCCAGGGCATGTCTGAACATACACCGAGGTACCCAGGGCATGTCTTAACATACACCGAGGTAACCAGGGCATTTCTGAACATACACCGAGGTACCCAGGGCATCTCTGAACATACACCGAGGTACCCAGGGCATGTCTGAACATACACCGAGGTACCCAGGGCATCTCTTAAAATACACTCAGGTACCTAGGGCATCTCTGAACTTACACAGAGGTACCCAGGGCATGTCTGAACATACACCGAGGAACTCAGGGCATCTCTGAACATACACCGAGGTACCCAGGGCATCTCTGAACATACACTGAGGTACCCATGGCATGTCTGAACATACACCGAGGAACCCAGGGGCATCTCTGAACGTACACCGAGGAACCCAGGGCATGTCTTAACATACACCGAGGTTCCCAGGGCATCTCTGAACATACACTGAGGTACCCAGGGCATCTCTGAACATACACCGAGGAACCCAGGGCATGTCTTAACATACACCGAGGTAACCAGGGCATCTCTGAACATACACTGAGGTACCCAGGGCATCTCTGAACATACACCGAGGTATCCAGGGCATGTCTGAACATACACCGAGGAACCCAGGGCATCTCTGAACATACACAGAGGTACCCAGGGCATGTCTGAACATACACCGAGGTACCCAGGGCATCTCTTAACATACACTGAGATACCCAGGGGCATGTCTGAACATACACCCAGGAAGCCAGGGCATCTCTGAACATACACCCAGGTACCCAGGGCATGTCTGAACATACACTGATGTACCCAGGGGTATGTCTGAACATACACTGAGGTACCCAGGGCATGTCTGAACATACACCGAGGTACCCAGGGCATCTCTGAACATATACCGAGGTACCCAGGGGCATCTCTGAACATACACCGAGGTACCCAGGGCATCTCTGAACATACACCAAGGTACCCAGGGCTTCTCTGAACATACACTCAGGTACCCAGGGCATGTCTGAACATACACCGAGGTACCCAGGGGCATCTCTGAACATACACCCAGGTACCCAGGGGCATCTCTGAACATACACCCAGGTACCCAGGGCATGTCTGAACATACACTGAGATACCAAGGGGCATGTCTGAACATACACCGAGGTACCCAGGGGCATCTCTGAACATACACCCAGGTACCCAGGGCATGTCTGAACATACACCGAGGTACCCAGGGCATGTCTGAACATACACCGAGGTACCCAGGGGCATCTCTGAACATACACCCAGGTACCCAGGGCATATCTAAACATACTCCGAGGTACCCAGGGCATGTCTGAACATACACAGAGGTACCCATGGCATGTCTGAACATACACCGAGGAACCCAGGGGCATCACTGAACATACACCGAGGTACCCAGGGAATGTCTGAACATACTCCGAGGTACCCAGGGCCTGTCTGAACATACTCCGAGGTACCCAGGGCATGTCTGAACATACAGGCAGGTACCCAGGGGCATCTCTGCACATACACCGAGGTACCCAGGGGCATGTCTGAACATACAGGCAGGTACCCAGGGCATGTCTGAACATACAGGCAGGTACCCAGGGGCACCTCTGAACATACACCGAGGTATGGCGTGTTCCATCCTGACGCGCCCAGGCCCCCCTGCAGATGGCGAGGCTCTGGGTGGCCGCACACCCCATTAAATGCCATCCTTATCCGTGCATATGTCCCGTCAGCGGGAGGGGGAGGGGGCAGCGGCCTGGCATGGCCCCAACACTTAATATTCCTCTGGCCAGAATCAGGCAATTACCCGTCTCCCGCTTCCGGCGGCGCCATCTGGTTGATGTAAAACAAACACACACATCTCAATTACTGGAGATGGAGTCGCCTCGGCGGAGCCCTCATCACTGCGGTGCAGAGGCTACCGGGGGTCCCCTCCATCAGGGGGACCCCAGGCCGCGGCTGTCCTTGAAGGACGACGGACCACGAGCCACCGACCGGTGCACGTGCAGCTCAGACCCGGGGACAGCGCCTTGAGGTCCGTCCAAGGATGTCTAGGCACTTCGTCCACTCATAAGTCACGTCATCATCACAGTCAGCCTGGCAGACCTTGTGTGAAGGGACGTGACACAGACACGCACTGAAGGAACAGCTCGGGGGCCGGACCAGCGCGTGGCTCCGGTGGGATATGGGGGAGAGGGGGGGATAAGGGTTTGGGAGATTGAAAGGAATAAAGGGTTACACCTTCCCCCAGGGGCCCTCTGCCAGGCTGCCCCGCAGCCTCTCCTCGTCTTGCGGGTCCCTGGGAAGGGGAAGGGGAGGTGGTTGATCCCCAGTATTGAATTTTGCGGGGCGCTTTTGGGGGCCGGTGTTTGCGCGGCATGGGGCCGGCGCTGCCCTCCTCCTACCTGCGGGTCGCGTGGAGGGGGGCACGTGCGGTCGGGCTTGGCCCAATCTTTTCGAGTGCTTTTCGGCGTTGCGTCCTTATGCCCGGTGACTCTCTTTGCTGGGTTGGAGGGCCGACGGCCCCCCCTTCGGGTCTAAGCGGGCGCTTAACGCCGGGTGCGGTGCAGTCGCACCGATCCCTCCGACTCGCACCGCACTTTCACTAGGCCCCACTCGCGCCTTCTAGCAGCTAGATTCATGAAGCATTTTTGCCAGCGCAAACGGTGCGAATCGCAGAATTCGGCCGTTTGCGCCCGCAAAAATGGCATTTGAAATTCATCATTGGGTCTTGTACTTGCAATTTGAGAAATCGCAGAAAAATGCTATTTTTTAAATTGCCATCGCATTTAAGGAATCTCAATTTGAGATTCCTTGAATGCTATTCATGACTCAATAAAAAATTGCCAATTCGCTATTTTTTGCCGCTATTTACCGCGAAGTCAGACTTTGTGGTAAATAGCGAAAACTGAGTAAAAATGCACTTTTGTGCATTTTTCTCAGTTGTATGTTACACACACACGTCCTTTGGACATGTGTGTGCGCAACATGACTCTACATTTTCATTTCAGGGGTGCTACAGGGTGTCCTTTAGACACCCCTAGCACCCTTGAAATCGCATCCTTATTTGCGATTAGCAAATTGCTAATCGCAAATAAGGGATAACTCCCCATTCATTCCTATGGGCCCATAGGAATGAATGGGGAGTTATTCCTTATTTGCGATTAGCAATTTGCTAATCACAAATAAGGAATGTGTAGGAATCGCAATTTACTTTGCGATTCCTACATGAATCCCGTTTTGCGAGTCTGTAATAGCGATTCCTTATTATTCGCTATTACAGACTCGCAAAACATGCCGATGATGAATCGGGCTGTATGAGCCGTATGGTGTGCGCCGGGAGCGGTGCGAATCGCACTGTGGCCTGCGACTCGCACCGCACTTGCAGTGTTGCCCCGACTATGATCCGTTGGTGCGACCCGCACAGGACCTTCTTTATTGCCCCTACTACGATCCTTTGTGCGCCGGGAGCGGTACGAGTGGATCTGTCTGGACCTGGTTCTGCGGGCGGTGGGGGCGACGTGAGGGGCGCCTGTGGGTCTCTTGAGGTGGGGGATCTCCTTGCCGGCTCTTTATGTATTTAATTTTGAATGCGTTTTTATATGGCGCACACTTTACCCGAAGGTGTCAGTGCGCTTCACTATAGGAACAGAACTGATGCATGACAACACTACATATGAACAAATTACAAAGCTAACGTTACATTACATGAGGCAATTGTGACAATCGTGAGCCAACAAAATGCAAGAGGTGACAAACGGTGCATTACAGGAAGCAAAGCGACTTGTGTACAAGTTACGAAAGCGTACAATATACAAATAGAGGTATAATACTGCAATAATCGGAGGACACTCATGCACAAGTACAAACATTATGTTGGCAATGGTGGCTCGATTTATTTGTTGAATTTACGCTTTCTTATTTAGCGCTGACTTTACCCGCAGGTGTCAGAGCGCTTCTCGATGGGAACAGAACGGATACATGAGAACCAGTATGGCGAACATATGTCACACGCGGACGTGTCATTGTTTGAAGCAGGGGTGACAATTGTGAACATTACGGGGATGCGAGAGGGAGCAAGCAGTGCATTATAGGAGTAAGGGGTGACTTGTGTGCAGGTCACAAGGGAGTACAGAGTGCAAGTAGAGGTATAATACCAATAAATGAAGGACTCTCAAACTTACAACAAACGTTGCAGCTTGCTGGAGCGTTGTTAATTAAATACGGGTGAATACAGCGCTAATATCACCCGATGGTGTACGAGCGCGTCACTGAAGAATAGCGCTACTTATGTAAGCCACATAATTTTTCCCTCAACGCCTATGGCGGGAGCTGTGCCTAGGTCATTAATCATGAGTTTATTAGCGGGAACACTACTCGATGGTGTTAGGGCGCTTTACACAGAATCGGGTGTTTCTTAGCGGGGGTTGCACTGGGGTTACTTGTGTTCATTAGAGTCTGTAATGGTTAAAGTTAGATGTACAGTGACAAATGGAAGCGTTTCTATGTACACTTGCTAGGTTACTGCTGAGGTGGATGTCCATCACATGAGCCGGGTATAGGCCTACTTGCACACTTATTGCAGGTTCTATGTTACATGGCAGTGATACGGATGCGAGGGCAGAATTAACACAAAACCATGTGAATATGCGCAGTGCATTTTCTCCTAGCCCGTCCAGCCCCCCGGTGCCTGGTTAGGGGTGTAGGTTGGGCGGGACGGGGCAATTTACGTCTTGCTTTATGTCCATGCAGGCTACCATTCCGGAAAGGATGCCGGGCCACGCCTGGTTGGAAGCCACAGGAGTGACCATGGGTAAACAAGTTTCGGCACACTGGGGTCAGTGGGCCAGATGTAGCGTAAAACGGGTGTGGCTTGAGGCTAACGTGTTTTTCTGATTACAGATTGTCTGTTGGCAAAGAATTAGATGACAAAGAGGACTTTGGGATGTGATCTGAAGCTCTTGGACCTTGGCGTATCTGCAGTGGTAGCATCAGGTTCGATGCCCGGCAACCGACACGCATACTTCCTGTGATTCGAGGGTAATCCTGTTTTCCCAGTGTCATAAATCTGAGGCCCCCTTGCAAAGCAACTGGTACTATCGTATGGGGGCTGGGACACGGACGACCGAGCACGGCTTGCGTACCTGTCAGCGGCCTACATGTATGCTGCTTGTGAACTGAGGCTTAGTTTACTGGGGCTAGGGTGTCAGGGGGTCTAGGGCCCGCAGCCAGATTGTGCCAGGACTAGGAGACTGGATGCTAGGTGGTACACACAATGCGGTGCAGTTTCGGCACAGCTTTTGTGTGTGACTTTGTACAGCACTGTTAAGTGGGAATGTGAGGTGTGTGTATGACAGCCTCTGCTGTAGGCTGAGTGCGCCACTACGGTTTGAGAAGTGTCAATGTGTGGGGTGTGTGGGTTTGTGTGACAGCAATGTGCCATGGGGAGTGATTGGTATCTCTTGAGCACGTCTCCCTGTGCGGAATGCGCAGCATTTGTGCGTCACAGGTGTGTTTTATATACCATCTCTGTATACCTTCTCTGCAAGTGTGTGCAGGGTCACAACCTTTTCAGTCCCTGGGGGCTCTAATGGTGTAGGTGTCAAGCTACCCACAGGATTATGCTACATCTTAAACCACAGCGCGGGGAGAGAGCTTGGTGTGGGACTCTATGTCCAATTAACGGTGACTGTATAGCGCTTTTCCTACATTTGGCAGTTGGTAGAGTTATCGATTCGTCCATGGACGGGCACCGTGGATAATTTGGCTCGGATCAAACAATACAAGCGGTATCAAACGGTGCGTCATGGGAGGTAAGGTGACATATGTGCAAGTTACAAAGGCGTCTAAGTACAACGAGAGAAGAATAGTAAGGGGACGAGTTAAGACGGGACTCTAAATCATGCACTCCAAAGTGCTATGGTGATTAGCAGATTTAGCATGTGGATAATTGACTTAGTTTCAAGACACTACATTGCTGCATCTGGCAAACTAGTTCTCGTAACTGACCAACAAGCTTGGCCTCGGTGGCGTGGGGGGCATGCCACCTCTCTGTCTCACTGCAGAGAATCCATATTGCTATACAGAGGGGGGCAGGGCTTCTGATGGATGTTTTTATGTGTCAAATGCAGGAACCGCGTTGGAGAACCACCCTACTCACATGGGGTCCATCGAAACTATCAACAGGTAGAAGGGTCATAGCACGCTGGGGGCAGTGTGCTAGGGTCTGGGACACCCAGGTCCTCCCCAGGTGTCAGGACTGTCCCTGTTGTGGGGGGCACAGGTTACAACCCAGGGAAGTATTACATCCGTAGGCAACTGGTGAATCTGAACTTAGCAGATAGCTCCGGGACAATATTTGAGTTTTTTTTCTTGTAAAACATCAAATGAACCTGGGTAATTTGTTTATTTAATGGGCAATAATTGGGGTGTTCTTCGGTAAGTAGGGGGAGACTGTGGGCAAACCATGCATGCCCTGTGAAAAAATTGAAATGCGTTTTCTTCAACACATGTGATGCGTCGGGCATGACGGCAGCTCATGTGCATTAATGGAATGTGTTCCTTTGTACTGCAACCGGTGCGCAAGCAAGGGGCTCTGATCCTGGTGACCGAGTTAGCAATCTAGTTCTCGTTTCCGACAAACAGGCTTGGCCTCAGTAGCGTGGGGGGCCCTGATGACCCCTGTCACCTTGCAGAGAATCCATATTAGTATATGAGGGGGGGGGCATGGCTTCTAATGGATTTTTTATGTCTCAAATGCAGGAACCGCGCGAGTGTCAATTTTTTTTTTATTGTTTAAAATTATTAAAAATTATTACAACATACATCTGAAGTGAACAATAAAAGTTAAAAAATAATGTACTCAGTTGTTCACAAGGTAAAATCAATAGTCCGTACAATGAATACAATATAAAATTTTCATTTTGATTGCACATTTCTTTTTTGGCTATAGTTTTCAAGTGTGCACTTCCTATTCACCGTGTTTTCCTGGGTCCACTTGTTGTAAAAGAGATTGTACTTCCCTCATATATTTAACCCCCCTACAAGCTAACATAGGAGATGATCCATCTAGCCATCGAATTACTGCTTGCCTGCATGTTCGAATATTCAGGTTATTAAAATTGTTCTTTAAAAGCCGTCTCCTTAGGTCTATAAGAGCTGGGCAAGCACATAGCAGATGAGTTAATGTTTCATTTTGATATCCGCATAGGCGACAATTAAGGTTGGTGTAACTACCTTTCCAGGATGGTAACAAGTCCTTTGAAAACTGTAGGCCCAGCCGATGTTCTATGTATCTTTGTTTTATTTGCATATTAAAATGACTTTCTAAATACGGCTGTGGCTTTATCCCGGAATAAGAGTTTATCACTGTCCACGCGTGTCGTCGTTTTGCGGTGCTTGACTTGTCTTCCAGGTAGGATTTCCATTTGACCGCATTGTTAGTAATTTTATCAAAGTTAGTTCTATCTGGCATCAAATCCCATGTTGAGTCGATTCCTATGCAGGTCAAGGATTGAGACAGGAAATCTCCCCAACTGTGAGGCACGTGCTGTTTCTGCTGGATGTCGATTTCTTTCCAACACAGGTTGTCTAGTGAGCCTTCTTCTGACATGCGTACTTTATGACAAAGTTTTACAAACGTACCCATGCTGCGAAACTTCTGGTTCAGCAGGCCAAATTCTAAGCGAACCTGTGCTGGTGATGTAGATTTTGGGAGGTTTAAAGCTGCCTTATATATCTTTGTTTGTAGGCTATTTAACAGCCCCGCCTCTTTGCCACACCAGGTCGCCAATGCGTAAGACAAGGTAGGTAAGGTTTGCGCTTTTATCACTTCCAGCAGGTGTGTGTAATTTGGGCATCTCAATTTATTTTGTAATTGCCGGTATGCATAGATCAGGGAATGTGCTTTTGCCTTCAAGTCAAGTTTATGCTCCTTGTTCGTTGGGCCTCGCCCCAGTTTCAGACCTAGGTACTTATATGAAACTTCCTCCTTTATTGGGGTGCTGTTTGCGTACCATACGAATGTTGGTTTTTTCTGGTCTACGATGCGAACCACTTTGGTTTTATCTTTATTCAGTTCCATGCCTTCGTGTTCCAAGTAGGTGACCAGATTGTTGATCATCCTTTGCAGGCCTATTGGGGTTTGGCTCAAAACAACAATATCGTCAGCATACTGCAGGAAGGGAATTGGGTTTTTTGACAAGTACGGTGGGTGTCCTTCCCCGACCTGCATGTGACTGACGATATCTGCCATATACAGATTAAATAGGCTTGGGGCTAATACACAGCCTTGTTTTAGGCCCTGTTGTGTATCAATTCTCGCCGTGATACTGCTACCGTCTCCCAGTTTGACTCGTGCCCAAGTGTCACTATACATGCTTATTATTGCTTCCAACAAGTTCTTCGGAAGGCCCCATGATCTTAATTTGTCCCATAGTCGGGTTCGGTTCACCCTATCAAAAGCTGCTCGCAGATCTATAAAACAAGCATACAATCTCGTCTTCTTTGTTACTGCTTTGTCCTTCAGGAGAGCCAGAGTTGTCAGGTTTGTTAATGTACCGGTCCTTGGCCGGAAACCCGTTTGGAACATAGGTATGATATTTGTGTCTTCCATCCAGTCTTGCAGGTGTGACAATAGGCACGACCCATATAGTTTTGCCTCAACGTCCATCAGCGATATCAGCCTATAGTTCCCCGGCTCGTTATGATCACCTTGTTTGAAAATGGGATGGATTATACTCCCGTTCCAGGACTTAGGCGGCTTGTTCTGTCTGTAGATTGAATTAAAGAGTGGTGTTAAGTATTCTGCCCAGAACTCAGGGGAATGTTTGAAGATGGCGTTTGGAAGCCCATTGGGACCTGCTGCACCCTCTTTTTTCAGGCGTTTTATTATTAGTTTTAGCTCGCCAGCTGTTACTAGTGTGTCTGATAGTGTTTCTTCTGGTTTGTCTGATATCATGGTGGGGTTGTTGAAAGGTTTCCCTATATTCCTATTTTTGCCGTCCAAAGATGGCTTCTTTGTTTCTTCCGTTGGCATGTTTCGTGTTCCCAGAATTTTTTCCGCATGTTCAGAGTTTCTAGCGCATATTTCGCACTCTGTTTTACAGTGCCACTTTTGACCATCCTCCCTATCAATAAACATGTTTTTGATGTGCTGGATCCACTTACTTTCTCCAATCCCTGCCTCCTGCTTTAAATAATTGGCCTTTGTCAGTTTATTAATGATACCCCAAAATGATCGGGCATTTTTTTGTTTTCCGGCAATTAGTAATTTAGTCCACATTTCGGCTTGGTATGATTTTTTTGCGTTACTCAGCAGAATCTTATATTTTTTCTGCATGGCTTTTAATTTCACCCTCTCTGGTATTTTTCCACTTTTTATTGCTGCTACCTGCTTCCGGACTTCACGTGTAATTTTCCTTTTTTCCTCTCGCAAGGTAATATTATACCAAGGCTTCTTCCCAGTATCATACCTTCTCATATTCTGTTTAGTGGTTGGGGGGTTTCTGGTTAAGGCCTCACATAGATGTTCCCATGTTTTTATCGGATTTTCTTTTTCCGCCGGTGTTAGTGTGAGTAATTCTTTTTTAAAATGGTCCATAGTTGGTTTTATCTCCTTTCCGCCCCATTTCAGTTTCCGTAGATTGAATTTTTCCGTATCCTGAAAAATGGTCTTTAGTTTTTCGGTCTTGTTGGCCAAAATCTTTATTTTTGTAATTAAAGGGAGATGATCGCTTTCTATGCGTTGCTCCACCAAGAATGAGCTTACCATCGGTGTCAAGTTGTTGCTTACTATTGCGAAATCTATTGATGACCTCCGATTTCCGCATATGAATGTTATGGGTATGACCCTTCCCCCGTTTTCTTTTTTGTTCAGAATGGAGAGAGCCAGATCTTCGAGATCATGAGTTATTTTATCGTCTGTTGTTAGGTTGCTATTAAAATCTCCTGCAATGATCATGGAGTATGATTCGTGAGTGCTTTGCAGTGCCCTGATCAAGGTTATCAGTGTTATCAGTTTTTCCTTTTTCTGTTTCTTTTCCGGATGTACATAAACATTAAGCACTAAAAAGTTGTGAATGCGTGAATTCGAGTTCAGTCTATCTGTAAGTTTGATTACTTGTGACCAATTTACCCCAGTCTCTACTTCTTCCACTTGCCACCTATATTGTTGGGTGATGTACGTTGTTAAGCCTCCTCTCGGGTGTCCAAATTTGGAGAATTTTTCGGCGAGGACATGAAACTCTATGTAGCCAGGGATGGAAACTTGGCTTAAATTCCAAGTTTCTTGTAATAATATTAGGTCGTGCTGTTTCAAGAAATTTGCGGTTTCGTGGTCTTGCCCCATGCTGTTAAAGCCATGAACAGTCCAAGAGCAGAGGCTGATTGTATGTGTGTTTGAACCAATGGATTGGATATTGCTTACTAATTTTCCTCCCGATTCTTTTTGGTTACCAACTGTTATTCGTAGATGTAATTTGTTGGTCTCCTTTGTGTTTTCGGACTGGCTAGGAATGCTTATTGCTCAAAACCTTTGCAACCCAGGACCAGTCGGTGATCTGTTCCTGAGTGCCTCTTCGATCCACTGATTTTATCTGTCTATTTGTGTTTTGTGATATTTTTTGTGGAGTTACTGAGCATGCACTCTTTAGGCATGATTTTTGGCTGTTCCCCTCTTCCATTTTAGTTTTTCCTGCGGTTGTATTTTTTAAGAGGGGAAATGGATATTTGTTCCGTTGATGACGCCTCAGCTCTATGCCCCATGCCTCAAAAGACATACTTGTAGCAATTATTCTGTCTACTATGGCCTTGGATGACCAGGTAGTTAACGATTCCTCTACCTCTGGGTTATTTTTTGAGCATTTAAATTCTACAGACAGCAGGTCTTGGGATGATATGTCATCCAACTCTGGGATTTCCCTCAGTAACCGAATTATATTCCCCCTGTTCAGGAAGTCTTGTCCCCCTGTTGTCTGATATTCTGGTATAAATGACAATTTATCGTTAGTTTCTCCTTGTATTTGAGATGCCAGTTTTGCTTCTTTATCTTCTCTCCATGGCGTAACCTGTGTTGTTTCACCCTTTGCATTTGCTGTTATCCCTCGCCCTTGTTTATTTAATGTTCTTTCTGCAGACGCTTCGAATGTTCTTTTAGGAAGGGTGATGGGCTCATTGATCCTGCTTGTGTTTGCCTTAATATCTTTATTATTTTTTTTATCCACAACTTTAACATTATTTGTATATTTAGATATCTGAGCGCGTGCCGTATTTTGGTCTATATGTTGAAGTCTACAGGTACGCCCCTGGTCATTTGAGTTTATTTTTATCGGCGTTCTTATTTTATCCCTATTGTCTGGATTATTTGTGATTGGCCTTTGGTTGGTGTTGTCGCCTACGTCTTGTTTTATATCCTTGTTAGACGGACCGGGAGGGTCGGCCGAGATTACGGGGAGAGGTCTCCAGGGAGAGCCGTCTCCAACGACTGTACAGACAAGTAACTTCCCCCCCCACAGACGGACACCACACAAGATTGAAGGTTAACGAGACTTTATATGCAATTCTTAGGTTACGTTGGTATGATACAAGGAGGTCTGGACTCAGGGGTCCCCTCGATTCTAGTCTTTGGTTGAGGAAAGGGGTAGCGGGACAGTCTTAGTTACCAATGAGTAAAAATAGCTCTCAATCCTCGAGCTCGGCGTTCTGGATGATCGGGCCGTGGAGGAGCCAAGCAGGTCCCGAGATGGATGAAGGAAGGATGACGGTCCGCGGCGGAGCCTGCAGGTCCCGGTGAAAGATGACGGTTACAACGGTCCGCGGCCACGCCAGCAGATCCCGACGACGATGAAGGATGAAGGTTACGACGGCTGTGGCAGCGCCAACAGGCAGGACGATGGTGCACAGGACAGAGCTATGGCAGCGCCAGTAGTCCGTCCAGGATGAGTTCCTCTTTACGTCTCTCGACTCCAAGATACAACTGCCTTCCTGCTCTGGAGCTGCCCCAGTTATAGGGCTGGAGTGCTTTGATGTCCGGACCTTCGCACTTGGAGGTCGGGAGGTCCGGGATGAGGGGGTCCAGACACCCAGCAGGGGGGTGGAGCCAGTGCCCGGGGAGGCGATGGGCGAGCGGCACTTGGCGGGGGAGAGCCATCGACACCTCTTTCTCCCATTGACTTGCCAAGTAGCCCGCTCACCTCCTGGGTGGATGGTGGTGCCGGGATGTCTGAGGCCTGGCCAGGCCCAGGGTTGAGGTCGGCCGGGGGCCAGGTGGCCACGTGGTGGAGTGTCCAAGATGGCGCCCCAGGATGGGCGCGTAGGCTGGCAGTGGATCGGACCCACGAGGTTGACATGCTCGAGGGCAGGGGTCCCTGAGGGGACGGAGGACGTGCAAGGGTGGTGTGTGGTACCTGCGGGACCGGCTCAGGCCGGGTCGGGCCGGGGGAGAGCGGCCTTTCATGTGGCCTGTCCAACATGCGTCCCCCCCAGCTGAAGGCGGGGAGAGTTACCCATCCTCTTGGGGACTCTCCTCGTCGAGGCGGAAGAACCGGGACAGGCCATCCGCGTTGGCGTGATCTGGCCCAGGCCGGTGTTCGACTGTGAAGTCCATACCTTGTAGGGAGATGGACCAGCGTAGTAACTTCGGGTTTTCCCCCCGCATCTGCATCAGCCACTGCAGGGGTCGGTGATCGGTCTGTACCCGAAAGTGTGTGCCAAAAAGGTAGGGCCGGAGCTTCTTGAGGGCCCATACCACAGCGAAGGCCTCCCGCTCTATGGTGCTCCAGCGCTGTTCTCGTGGTAGGAGTCGTCTGCTAATGAAGGCCACCGGTTGATCAAGGCCTTCGGTGTTCACTTGAGACAGGACTGCCCCAATGCCATGGTCGGAGGCATCCGTCTGGACGACAAACTCCCGGCTGTAGTCGGGGGCCTGGAGCACAGGGGCGGAACACATGGTGGCTTTCAATTGTTCAAAGGCAGCTTGACACTCTGGGGTCCAGTTGACTTTCTTGGGCTGGTTTTTCGACGTGAGTTCTGTGAGGGGTCCCACTATAGTACCATAGTCTTTCACGAACCTTCGGTAGTAGCCTGTGAGGCCCAGGAAGGCTCGTACCTCAGTCTGTGTGATGGGGGGCTGCCAGGACTGGATGGCGGCAATTTTTAGCTGCAGAGGGGCCACCAGGCCGCTTCCCACCTGGTGCCCGAGGTAGGTTACAGACCCTTGTCCAATTTGACATTTGCTGGCCTTGATCGTGAGGCCAGCCCGCTGTAGGGCTTGCAGCACCGCTCGGAGGTGGTGGAGGTGCTCGGACCAATGGTGGCTGTACACAGCGATGTCGTCTAGGTAGGCGGCGCTGAATCCTTCGAGCCCCGCCAGGACCTGATTGACGAGCCGTTGGAATGTCGCTGGGGCGTTCTTCATGCCGAAGGGCATGACTGTGAAATGGTAATGGCCATCGGGTGTGGAAAAGGCAGAACGTTCTTGCGCCCGGGGTGTGAGGCCGATCTGCCAGTAGCCCGCCGTCAGGTCGAAGATACTGAGGTAGCGGGCAGCTCCCATGCGGTCGATCAGTTCATCTGCCCGAGGGATGGGATGTGCGTCTGTTCGGGTGACCGCGTTCAAGCCCCGGTAGTCGACACAGAACCGAAGATCTGGGGTGGTGCCGGGGGCAGCTGCTTTGGGGACCAGTACTACCGGGCTGGCCCAGGGGCTGTCTGAAGCCTCGATGACCCCGAGTGTGAGCATCTTGGCTACTTCTTCCTGGATGCAGGCCCGTACCCGATCTGGCACGCGGTAGGCCCGGTGGCGGATAGGGGGGCTGTCCCCCGTGTCTACATCGTGCACACACCAGGAAGTGACACCTGGGGTGAGGGAGAACAGGCTGGCGAACTGTGATAGGAGAGCTTGACATTCCTGACGTTGCTCTCCGGTGAGGGTCTCCGAGAGTCGGACCCCATCCACGGAGCCGTCTTGCTCCCGAGTCCGTAGGAGGTCAGGGAGGGGCTCGGAGTCTTCTTCAGCCCCAGTGTCTGTGGCCATCAGGAGGCTGAGTTCTGTACGCACAAAGTGGGGCTTTAGTCTGTTAGCGTGGAGGACCCGGAGTGGGTTCCGGGAGGATTCCATGTCGATGAGATAGGTGGCAGGGCCCTTGCGCTCGATTACTTTGAAGGGCCCCGTCCATTTGTCTTGTAGGGCGCATGGCTCGGTGGGGGACATCACCCATACCTGTTGTCCAGGTTCAAATTCAATGGATGAGGCCTTTCGGTCATACCACTTTTTCATGTCCTCTTGACTGGCCTCTAGGTTGGCTTTTGCCAGTTCCCGGAACCGCCGGGTCTGGTTGCGGAGGGTTAAGAGATACCGGAAGACATCTGGAGGGTTCTTTAACGGAGGCATCTCCCAGCCTTCTTTGACTAGGCTGAGCGGCCCTCGCACTGGGTGCCCATATAGCAGTTCAAATGGGCTGAAGCCCAGGGACTTCTGGGGGACCTCTCGATAAGCGAAGAGGAGGCACGGCAGCAGCACATCCCACTGGCGACGGAGGGGCTCTTCCAACCCCCCGATCATCCCCTTTAGCGTGCGGTTGAACCGCTCAACGAGTCCGTTCCCTTGAGGGTGATAGGGGGTCGTGAATCGGTAGGTGACCCCGCACTGTTGCCAGAGGGATTTCATGTATTTAGAAATAAAGTTCGTGCCTCTGTCGCTGACGACTTCTCGGGGGAAGCCCACACGGGAGAAGATCCCCATCAGAGCCCGGCCGACTACCGGGGCGGTCACAGTCCGCAGAGGGACGGCCTCAGGGTAGCGGGTGGCGTGGTCCACCAGCACCAAGATGAATCGATGGCCTTGTTTTGTGCGCGGGTCCAGGGGCCCCACAATGTCTATTCCGACCCTCTCAAACGGGGTAGTGACCACGGGAAAAGGTTGTAGGGGAGCTTTTAGTTTGCGGCCGCTCTTTCCACTGGCTTGGCACGTGGGGCAAGATCGGCAATGCTGGTGCACATCGTTCCTCATTTTGGGCCAGAAGAAGTGGGTCACTAGGCGACTGTAGGTTTTATCTTGTCCCAGGTGTCCTGCCAGGGGGACATCGTGGGCCAGGTTTAACAGGAAGTCTCTAAAACGGAGGGGCACCACTAATACTCGGTTGCTCCCCAGCTCGGCGATTCTTTGCTCGCTGTACAGCAGATCATTGTCCCAGTAGACCCAATGAGTTCCGGAGGTATCCCCTGCGCTTTGGGCGAGCGCTTGCTGGCGGAGTCCCTCGAGGGAGGGACAGGTCTTCTGTTCTTGGCGAAATTGTTCTTGCGTGGGCCCCCCCTCTTGAGGCCACTGATCGAGGTTAGCGAGGTCGGAAGGTTGAGCTGGTTCGGGGGGGATGTCACGGTCGGTGTTTTCGGCTGGGGCGACCGGAGGCGGTGGCGCCGGCCATTCGGGTTCTTCTGGGCGGTGGTTGGCACGGGCGGCCATGGACCGGGTGGTGACGCACGCCCAGTCCGGGACGCCTAACATCCCCAGGTGTTCTCTTCGCTCCACGGCTGCCCACGGAGAGCTTTCAAGGTCATTTCCCAGGAGGCAGTCTACGGGGGCATCGTCTCGGACCGTTACTTTCAACATGCCGGAGACCCCTCCCCATTTGAAAGGGACGCAGGCCATCCGACACAGACTTTCCGAGTTATCGGCTGATCGTACAGGGCAGAGAATGTTCGGTAGATATTGTTCTGGGGTCACCAGGTGACAGCGGACGGCTGTCACACTGGCCCCGGTGTCCCGAAGGGCTTCGGCCCGTTGTCCATTGATGCTCACCCATTGGCTGTATTTCCGGGTGTTAGCGGGTAGGGGGACCCGCGGGACCATGTCTCTTCCCCCTAAGCACGCGAGAGTCATGGCGGCTGGCTCCCACTCTTGATACTCTTGCTCGTCTGTTTCTTGTTCCTCGGAGATCTGTTCTTCCCCTAGTGCCGCGGCGGCCACATGGCGGGGTTTTGGACTCTGATACTGCGGGCAGCTCGGGTCGTTTGCATAGTGGCCGACTCGTTGGCATCGGTGACATGTGACATTGGCTCTGTACCCCGGTCGCGCCGGGGTGCTGCCCCGGTTGGCCGGGGGGGTGGTGCTGGTAACGGGGGCGGCCGGAGTGTTGTCTCTTCCTCGTCCTTGGCCCCCTCCTCCTCCTCTGGGTCGGTGGTGACCATTGTTGTTCCTGTTCTGCTCGTAGGACCCATTCCGGCCCACTCTGGTGATCTCCCACCGGTCAGCTTCGGCTGCGAGCTGCCGGGGATCGGTTAACTTGCTGTCGAGGAGGTGTTGGCGTAGTTCAATGAAGCAATTGTTAGACAGATGCTCCCATACCATCAGATTGAACAGCTGCTCGTAGGTCGTGACGTTGTTCCCTCTGACCCAGCCTTCGAAAGCTCGGCTAAAGTACGTTACATAGTCCACCCAAGTTGTACCCGGGATGCGTGTGCAGTCTCGGAACCTCTGACGGTACATCTCGGGCGTGAGGCCATAGCGGGTGAGGAGGGCCGCTTTCATATGGTCGTAGGAGGTCATCTGGTGGTCTGGGAGTTGTAACAGGGTATCGCGGCCCTCATTGAGGAATCTGCCCCATAGGCCGGCTCCCCAATCGCTTCTATCGATCCAGTGCGCAGTCATCGCGATTTCATAGGCCTTAAACCATTGCTGGATGTCGTCCTCTCGAAAATATTCTCGGACAACATCCTTGGGGATGTGTACTTTCTTCTCCGTGGTCCCTGGGGTGTGTGGTCTCTCGGGCACCCCTAACTCTTTATTCTGCTGGCGCAGGTTGATCTCGACTAGGTTTCGTTCGTGCTCGTACGCTAGTTTCTTTTCCTCGAGCTCCCTTTGTCTCTGTTTCTCCTCTCTTTCTTCTCGGAGACGTAGGTGCTCTAAGTTTATTTTTTGTTCGGCCAACTTGAGTTCTACGTCCATCTTGAGTCGGGCCATTTCTAGCTCGTGTAGTCGGGTTTTTTCTCTTTCTTGGATCTCGTCTTGTGAGAGACCGGTTCTTTGCCCTTCAGGGGCCGTGTTGGTTTTTTTCGCGGTGCTTTGCTCAGGGGTTTCGGCATCCCCGGTCTCTGCCCAAGATTCTAGGGCATGCTTAAAATCGTCCTTGGTGCTTAGTCCGGTGGTAGCGATACCTAGTTCGATGCAGAACTGTTTTAGTTCACGATGGCTGTATTCCTCTAGTTTTTCCATTTGGAACTTCTCAGTTGATCCGCTCTCTTTAGTTGACATTGTGGTTCGTTGTGGGGTGAGCTACTCTCTGTACGTTATGCGGTGATTCGGATCGCGCCGCTGGCCACCAATGTTAGACGGACCGGGAGGGTCGGCCGAGATTACGGGGAGAGGTCTCCAGGGAGAGCCGTCTCCAACGACTGTACAGACAAGTAACTTCCCCCCCCACAGACGGACACCACACAAGATTGAAGGTTAACGAGACTTTATATGCAATTCTTAGGTTACGTTGGTATGATACAAGGAGGTCTGGACTCAGGGGTCCCCTCGATTCTAGTCTTTGGTTGAGGAAAGGGGTAGCGGGACAGTCTTAGTTACCAATGAGTAAAAATAGCTCTCAATCCTCGAGCTCGGCGTTCTGGATGATCGGGCCGTGGAGGAGCCAAGCAGGTCCCGAGATGGATGAAGGAAGGATGACGGTCCGCGGCGGAGCCTGCAGGTCCCGGTGAAAGATGACGGTTACAACGGTCCGCGGCCACGCCAGCAGATCCCGACGACGATGAAGGATGAAGGTTACGACGGCTGTGGCAGCGCCAACAGGCAGGACGATGGTGCACAGGACAGAGCTATGGCAGCGCCAGTAGTCCGTCCAGGATGAGTTCCTCTTTACGTCTCTCGACTCCAAGATACAACTGCCTTCCTGCTCTGGAGCTGCCCCAGTTATAGGGCTGGAGTGCTTTGATGTCCGGACCTTCGCACTTGGAGGTCGGGAGGTCCGGGATGAGGGGGTCCAGACACCCAGCAGGGGGGTGGAGCCAGTGCCCGGGGAGGCGATGGGCGAGCGGCACTTGGCGGGGGAGAGCCATCGACACCTCTTTCTCCCATTGACTTGCCAAGTAGCCCGCTCACCTCCTGGGTGGATGGTGGTGCCGGGATGTCTGAGGCCTGGCCAGGCCCAGGGTTGAGGTCGGCCGGGGGCCAGGTGGCCACGTGGTGGAGTGTCCAAGATGGCGCCCCAGGATGGGCGCGTAGGCTGGCAGTGGATCGGACCCACGAGGTTGACATGCTCGAGGGCAGGGGTCCCTGAGGGGACGGAGGACGTGCAAGGGTGGTGTGTGGTACCTGCGGGACCGGCTCAGGCCGGGTCGGGCCGGGGGAGAGCGGCCTTTCATGTGGCCTGTCCAACAATCCTCATTGATTGTGTTATTTTGGGTTCGCATATCTTGGTTTACTAAATTGGCCTCGGGTATTTGGTTTTCGTCTGACTGGTGAATCGTGACTATTCGATTTACACGGGCCTCTTGTCCTAAAATCCTTTCATCAACCTCAACGTGAGTTGCATCTTTGTCCTGGGGTTGTGTGTTTTTTTGATTTTGAGTATTCAGGTTTTTACTTCCTTGTATCTGCTTTGGTTTTGCTGATAAGGGACAGATTGATAATTCAATGATCGAGCTGCTTACGTTCTCTGTATTTAGCTGAGCTGATTGGTCTTGGGACTTGTCTGTATGCTTAGAAACGATGACTTCAGGAACCAATTTCTCTTTCTTTGAATTGGTTTGGCGGAAGATAGGATACGTATGAGTACTTGGCGATGGTTGCATTTTAAGCTGTGCCCTCCCTTTCCTGGCGCGCTTTCTTTCTCTTTTTGTTAACTTTGTTTTTGTGTTGACAGTTATAATTTTTTTGTCATCTATTTGGCCGGCTTTCTGGTCTGAATTTTCTTCAATTATCATATTTATCTCTTGTTCCAGGTCGCTGTTTTGGTTAAGTTCTCTTGATTTTTTTGGACTCCCAATTTCCACTTCGGCCTTCTTTTCCCCACTGGGACTCAGATTATTTTTATTTTGTTTTGTTACAACTGACGACTGTACTGCCCCTAATATGTCTTTTAATATTTCCGGTAGGTTTGCCAAATTGTCCACTAGTTTACCACATACACAGCTTGGTTTGTTTGTCTCTGTGTAGGGGCCCTTATCAACCCTCCTCGATAGCAGGGTTGCCATGTGGTCCAGCCTGGTATTAATTCCTGAAATGTGACCAGCAATAAGGTTTATTAGGTCGATTTGAACGTCCATTTTATCAGACTGAAAGTTCAAAGCCTTAATTGCCTGGTCCAAGGTGTTTAATAGTGTTTTGCTCCATGGGGCCTTATGGAGCTCTCTGGGCGGTATTTCCTGGACATCTGACTCTTCTTCTGACCTACTCATGGATGATATAGTAATTGGTGATGCTAGGTTTAGATTTCCTTTTGACCATCTTTTACTTTTTTCTTGCCTTTCGTCCCATTTATTGGGGTTGTCATCCGAATGGAGTATAAGTATTGGAGTAGATTCCAACCTTTCATTGCCACTTGGTCCTTGGTCTAGGTCTTCTTCTAGTGTTTGTTTTGCTTTCAGGGCTTGATTATTTTTTAGATATTCTTCTAACTGAGATTGAGTTTGTTTTTCTATCTCTTTTTGTCTGTCCAGACATATATCGTCAGGTAGGGAAAGAGAAGATGGCCATGTGTCCTGTGTGGTAATGGGTCCAGCCCTCATTTTGTTTCCCATTATTGATTTTTCCTTGTCCTTGTCCTCATCCACCATCTTTATTTTCTTGTCTTTTTCAGGCGTTTGGGGGTCATTCGTGTTTATCTGGGCTAGTACTACAATGGATTTGCAAGTGCCAGAATTACTCTTCTGCTTAGCAACAGTCCGAGAGGTTTGTATCTGGTTTATTGTTTTATTTGTTGGACTGTTCTCAATGTAGAATTTTTGCACTTCTTGCACTTCTTTTTTATTTTCCTTCATGCTGTTTAATTGCAGCTGCTCATTCTCTTTTATCCTTGATGCTGGTGATATTGGGCTGGGAAGGAGGGCTTGTTCCTGCGTTTGCCCGTAGATGACAGCCATAGGGTCCTTTAGGTAAAAGAATTTCTGAATTCCAATATTGTTTTGTTTTGGGCTGTTTATTGCTGGATCAGGTGCTGACACTAGTCTCTCTCTTTGTTGTGGGACCTTCCTCTTTTTTCTACCAGTCTTTAGTGTGGCTTGGTTTGTGTCTTCTTCGTTTCTATGTAACCGTACACTTGTATCCTGCCGCACTTTCCCGGATCTCATTCTTTCCGGCTTGTTTAACAAGGTCTGTCAGGTTACGTGTTCCCGGCTCTCCTGGTATTTATTTTCTTTTTTCTCTGATTTGGGGGATTCTTCTTCTTTTTCTGTGCCACTCCTCTGGTCTACTTTAAATACAGGGCCTCCCAAGACCCTCACAGTGCTGATGCGGCTCGGGTCCTGAGGTTACACTCCGAGCCCTGCTTCTCCCGCTTTTTGTCACTGGAGTTGCTAGTATCCGTAAATACAGATCCGCGCCACCTCCTGCTCTACTTCCCGCACTCCTACCTGCTCCTCCTCCCAAGCCCGTCCGCTCCCTCTAACTCCTGCCGTGAATCCGCTCCCTGCCGAGCCACCACCTCGGCTTTCAACAACCCTGGTTTGGGGTGTGGCACTAGGAGTTGGGGGGCGGCTAGGTCAAGAACGAATAGAGTCGGAGCAGCTGCCGTCAGGGAGGGACAGCAAGGTGACGTTGCGGAATATGGCGGAATATGGCAGTATATGGCGGTATATGGCGGGGTGACAGCTCTTTCTGGCGTTACAGAGCGCTATAGCACCAAGTCTCGCTTTGCGCTCTATAAAACAGACTCGCCTGTGGTTCCTGTGTTTGAATGTGTTTAAATATGTTTAAATGTCACGCTGTCAGTCTGTCAGTCTGCTGCTGCTATTAATCAGCTTTTTTCAGGTGCTCCTCTCCTCAGTGATAGTGATAGTTAATCTGCTGCAGTAGGCAGTGCTAGGCAATAATAAACAATCTTAAAAAATGCTTTAAAAATACGCTTTTTAGCGCAATCGCAAGGCTGACTCCTCTCACCCAATGTCCAATGTCCTGCTGCTTGGCGAAGCCCTGCCCCACAAGGTAGAGGAGCCTGATGTAGCTGGGAGAAGTGTCTGCTGTAATCGGTGGCCCGTCGATAGTCCGCCCCCGCCTGGCTCCGCAGACACCCGCGGACCCCCGTGGGCACTCTCCGCGATCCGAAGATGCCGGGACACGCTGATCCGGAGTTGCCTGGAAACACCTTGAAACGCCTTGAAACGTTGATCGGGTCCGTTTGCTCCGTCGGCCCCGGCGGTACTCCGCCTCCTCAGCTCTCGGCACCTATCCTTGGTTCTCCTTAGTTCACGGCTCCCCAGAAGCTCACTCAGGCAGCCGCCTCTGCCACTATCTTACGATGCGCCGAGCATCGGGCTTCTCGAAGGGGCTGGAGTCTCAATCACGAGCGGGGGCTTTTTGCCGCGTTTGCCGGGTATATTTGGCCGATGGCGGCTGGATGGCGTTTCACACAGCTTCGGCTCTGCCTTGCCTCGCCTTGCCTCGCCTCACCTCGTAACTCGTTACTCGTTACTCGTTACTCGCTACTGCTCTCTGCTGGCAGTCCACAGAGAACCGCCCTACTCACATGGGGGCCACCTGAACTATCAACAGGTAGAAGGGTCATAGCACACTGGGGGCAGTGTGCTAGGGTCTGGGACTCCCAGGTCCTCCCCAGGTGTCATTACTGTCCCTGTTGTGGGGCGCGCAGGTTTCACCCCATGGAAGTAATACATTGGTAGTTAACTGGTGAGTCAGTGCATATAGGAAGCCCCTGTGCAATAATTGGATGTTCTATATTGTAAAAACAACTGATGCGTCTGGGTAATTTGTTGTTTTACTGGGCAATAATTGGGGTGTTCTCTCTGTAAGCAGTGGCAGAGTGTGGGCAAAGCATGCATTCCCTGTGACTTTGCTTTTACACAACTGGCATGTCACGCATCCCATGTGCAATAAGGGAATGTGTTCTTTTGTTCAGCAACTGGTGTGCAAGTAAGGGGCTCTGATCCTGGCAATCGAGCGAGCAACAGGCTGACCTGTCAATGCTGGTGAGGGGCTGTTTTCATGGGTTTGTTATTTCTTCCAGATACGCACGGGTTTCGTTCTATAATGGTCAAAACACACCTAGCAAGCTGGCCTGCCAGGGTTCAGAGCAGGAACAGGAGAGAAACACACTGGGGCCAGTGTGTGGGGATCTGGGTCAGCACGTCCAGGATTGGAGTGTAACCTGTTTTCTAATTTCAGGACAATCGGATCAAGTACACAGGCACCACTCTGAGAAGGACAGGTGGGAACGGAAGCAGGAATGGCCAGGGGTGCTCCGGGCTCGGAGCCTGAATGCTGTTCCTGGTTAAGTGCTCTTGGGGGGCAAGGTGACACCCCAGTTATGACTTCTTGTAGGGGAGAGTAGAAGCAGTGTTAAGTGTAGCGGTTGTGCTATTAACATGACCTCCTTACACATCAGCCCCAGTTGTGCTCAATGACCTTAGGCAAATACTGGCCTCAGCTCTTAGGTGACAGGAGGGGTAACCATAAGGGTAGTTGGGCAGAAGACTGGTATGGTATCTTTAAGAGGGTGCTCAAGGGTCTTTTCCAGAAGTTGTCTAAGGGTCTGTACTTGTGACACACTATAGGGTTTGCACACAGCAGGGGAGAGGGGACATATGCTCCGTGGGGTGGAGCCCCTTAGAGTAAGGCGTGTGCAGCATGGACCTGGGGTAGCCAGCTCAGGCTCGCTCCTGGGTTTTTTAAGTTGATGTGTTGGGCCAAGGGGGCTGCACCATGTGTAAGTGATATAAGACAGCACCGAGTTTACCAGTTCTGTATGGGACCACCATTAGCAACAGCAGCTGCTTATGGATAGCAGTATAACCTCTTTTAGTTCGCCCAGGGTTGGGGCGGGCAAGGTCAGCAGCTTGGCAGCCGGAAATGGAGTAGAGAAAAATTCATATCCGGGACAGAGCAATGTGCACTTCGCAGTCAAGCAAACTATGTTTCAACAGAACCCTGATACACTGTCTGGGATAAATGCAAGGTTATGGGCTACACATAGATAGGCCTTGCCTTGTACAGGGGGCGCGAGTGAGCCATTCCCTGGAGGGTTCGATTGGCCTTGACAGTACTGAAATGGAGGGAATGGAGCACTATTAGGTACATCTCCATAGCAGAGTTTGCAGTGATAGTGAGAGGTTCAGGGACATTACTGATACAGTTCACAGTCCTGTGGAGCGGCAGAACTGATAGTGTATTTTGGTTGCTGGACAGCACTGCTGTCCAGAGGAGGAACGGACATGTCCTTGCTTGAGCCAAAGGAAGCCTCTGAATGAACAGACAGTAGGTAACTAGCTCTTGGCGGTGGGGTACCCTGGCGGTCGGCGGCCACTCCTAGTACTGTGGCGGAATTACAAGACGATCCAACGGCTGTAAGGTACAGTAAGGGTACCCTTAACAGGAGCACTTTTTTTTGTAATGGTGGGAGGGATTGTTGTAATGGCGTAAGGGATTGTTGTAATGGCGTAAGGGATTGTTGTAATGGCGGGAGGGATTGTTGATGTGGCGGGAGGGATTGTTGTAATGGCGGGAGGGATTGTTGTAATGGCGGGAGGGATTGTTGTAATGGCGTAAGGGATTGTTGTAATGGCGGGAGGGATTGTTGTAATGGCGGGAGGGATTGTTGTAATGGCGTAAGGGTTTTTGTAATGGTGGGAGGGATTGTTGTAATGGCGTAAGGGTTTTTGTAATGGTGGGAGGGATTGTTGTAATGGCGTAAGGGATTGTTGTAATGGCGAGAGGGATTGTAGCTGTGGCGGGAGGGATTGTTGTAATGGCGGGAGGGATTGTTGATGTGGCGGGAGGGATTATTGTAATGGCGTAAGGGTTTTTGTAATGGTGGGAGGGATTGTTGTAATGGCAGGAGGGATTGTTGTAATGGCGTAAGGAATTGTTGTAATGGCAAGAGGGTTTGTTGTAATGGCGGGAGGGTTTGTTGTAATGGCGGGAGGGATTGTTGTAATGGTGGGAGGGATTGTTGTAATGGCGGGAGGGATTGTTGTAGTGGCGGGAGGGATTGTTGTGATGGCGGTAGGGTTTGTTGTAATGGGGGGAGGGATTGTTGTGATGGCGGGAGGGATTGTTGAAGTGGCGGGAGGGATTGTTGTAATGGCGGGAGGGTTTGTTGTAATGGCGGGAGGGATTGTTGTAATGGTGGGAGGGATTGTTGTAATGGCGGGAGGGATTGTTGTAATGGCGGGAGGGATTGTTGTAGTGGCGGGAGGGATTGTTGTAATGGCGGGAGGGATTGTTGCAATGGCGGGAGGGATTGTTGCTGTGGCGGGAGGGATTGTTGTAATGGCGGGAGGGATTGTTGTGATGGCGGGAGGGATTGTTGTAATGGCGGGAGGGATTGTTGCAATGGCGGGAGGGATTGTTGCTGTGGCAGGAGGGATTGTTGTAATGGCGGGAGGGATTGTTGTGATGGCAGGAGGGATTGTTGTAATGGCGGGAGGGATTGTTGCTGTGGCGGGAGGGATTGTTGTAATGGCCGGAGGGATTGTTGTAATGGCGGGAGGGATTGTTGTAATGGCGGGAGGGATTGTTGCTGTGGCGGGAGGGATTGTTGTAATGGCCGGAGGGATTGTTGTAATGGCCGGAGGGATTGTTGTAATGGCCGGAGGGATTGTTGTAATGGCGGGAGGGATTGTTGCTGTGGCGGGAGGGATTGTTGTAATGACGGGCTGTTGTGGTTGACCTTCTGAAGAGTAAGAAATGATCTGCAGACCTGACACCTCTAGTCTTTGAAGTCAATGAATTGTTGGGAAGACCAGAGGGAGGACATGTTGCCGTCTTCAAAGATTGCCAGGAGTCCCGGGTCAAGGGCTGCACTCAACTCCTTGTTATGGCTAGTTTGGAAAAAAGTTGGATTTTTCAAAGAACTGAGAGCTGCAGTGTCACGTCCCAGCTAGAGCAACGACGTGAGGGCAACAAGAGGTCCCCATCAGGAAGAATCACCGTTGTTTGGCTTTTGAGGAGGCAGAAGGTAGAATCTTATGCTTGAGGTCCAGTCTATAGGCAGTGAGTCCGTCTGGCCATCACAGACTCCGAGGGTCTCGGCTTTGGCACCGTTCATGGTTGGACGCTCAGATTCAACCAGGGGAACTCATGGGTCAGGCTCCAAGCGAGATCGGTTCGGTCAGTCGACACTGGACGCTCAGATTCAACCAGGGGAACCCATGGGTCAGGCTCCAAGCGAGGCCGGGTCGGTCAGTCGACACTGGACGCTCGGATCCAACCAGGGGAACCCATGGGTCAGGCTCCAAGCGAGACCCGTTCGGTCAGTCGACACTGGACGCTCAGATTCAACCAGGGGAACCCATGGGTCAGGCTCCAAGCGAGGCGCGTTCGGTCAGTCAACACTGGACGCTGGGATTCAAACAGGGGAACCCATGGGTCCGGCTCCAAGCGAGGCCCGTTTGGTCTGTCGACACTGGACCCTCGGATTCAACCAGGGGAACCCATGAGTCAGGCTCCAAGCGAGGCCGGGTCAGTCAGTCAACACTGGACGCTCAGAGTCAACCAGGGGAACCCATGGGTCAGGCTCCAAGCGAGGCCGGTTCGGTCAGTCGACACTGGACGCTCTGATCCAACCAGGGGAACCCATGGGTCAGGCTCCAAGCGAGGCTTGTTCGGTCAGTCGACACTGGACGCTCGGATCCAACCAGGGGAACCCATGGGTCAGGCTCCAAGCGAGGCCCGTTCGGTCAGTCAACACTGGACGCTTGGATTCAACCAGGGGAACCCATGGGTCAGGCTCCAAGCGGGGCCCGTTCGGTCAGTCAACACTGGACACTCCGATTCAACCAGGGGAACCCATGGGTCAGGCTCCAAGCGAGGCGCGTTCGGTCAGTCAACACTGGACGCTGGGATTCAAACAGGGGAACCCATGGGTCCGGCTCCAAGCGAGGCCCGTTTGGTCTGTCGACACTGGACCCTCGGATTCAACCAGGGGAACCCATGAGTCAGGCTCCAAGCGAGGCCGGGTCAGTCAGTCAACACTGGACGCTCAGAGTCAACCAGGGGAACCCATGGGTCAGGCTCCAAGCGAGGCCGGTTCGGTCAGTCGACACTGGACGCTCTGATCCAACCAGGGGAACCCATGGGTCAGGCTCCAAGCGAGGCTTGTTCGGTCAGTCGACACTGGACGCTCGGATCCAACCAGGGGAACCCATGGGTCAGGCTCCAAGCGAGGCCCGTTCGGTCAGTCAACACTGGACGCTTGGATTCAACCAGGGGAACCCATGGGTCAGGCTCCAAGCGGGGCCCGTTCGGTCAGTCAACACCAGACACTCCGATTCAACCAGGGGAACCCATCGGTCAGGCTCCAAGCGAGGCCGGTTCGGTCAGTCGACACTGGACGCTCGGTTCCAACCAGGGGAACCCATGGGTCAGGCTCCAAGCAAGGCCTGTTCGGTCAGTCAACACTGGACGCTCAGATTCAACCAGGGGAACCCATAGGTCAGGCTCCAAGCGAGGCCGGGTCGGTGAGTCGACACTGGATGCTCAGATTCAACCAGGGGAACCCATGGGTCAGGCTCCAAGCGAGGCCCGTTCAGTCAGTCGACACTGGATGCTCGGATCCAACCAGGGGAACCCATGGGTCAGGCGCTCCAAGCGAGGCCCGTTCAGTCAGTCGACACTGGACGCTCGGATTCAACCAGGGGAACCCATGGGTCAGGCTCCAAGCGAGGCCCGTTCGGTCAGTCGACACTGGACGCTCGGATCCAACCAGGGGAACGCATGGGTCAGGCTCCAAGCGAGGCCCGTACGGTCAGTCGACACTGGACGCTCGGATCCAACCAGGGGAACCCATGGGTCAGGCTCCAAGTGAGGCCCGTTCGGTCAGTCGACACTAGACGCTCGGATCCAACCAGGGGAACCCATGGGTCAGGCTCCAAGCGAGGCCCGTTCGGTCAGTCAACACTGGACGCTTGGATCTAACCAGGGGAACCCATGGGTCAGGCTCCAAGCGAGGCCCGTTCGGTCAGTCGACACTGGACGCTCGGATCCAGCCAGGGGAACCCATGGGTCAGGCTCCAAGCGAGGCCCGTTCGGTCAGTCAACACTGGACGCTTTGATTCAACCAGGGGAACCCATAGGTCAGGTTCCAAGCGAGGCCAGGTCAGTCAGTCTACACTGGACGCTCAGATTCAAACAGGGGAACCCATGGGTCAGGCTCCAAGCGAGGCCTGTTCGGTCAGTCGACACTGGACGCTCTGATTCAACCAGGGGAACCCCTGGGTCAGGCTCCAAGCGAGGCCCGTTCGGTCAGTCGACACTGGACGCTCTGATCCAACCAGGGGAACCCATGGGTCAGGCTCCAAGCGAGGCTCGTTCGGTCAGTCGACACTGGACGCTCGGATCCAACCAGGGGAACCCATGGGTCAGGCTCCAAGCGAGGCCCGTTCGGTCAGTCAACACTGGACGCTTGGATTCAACCAGGGGAACCCATGGGTCAGGCTCCAAGCGGGGCCCGTTCGGTCAGTCAACACTGGACACTCCGATTCAACCAGGGGAACCCATCGGTCAGGCTCCAAGCGAGGCCGGTTCGGTCAGTCGACACTGGACGCTCGGTTCCAACCAGGGGAACCCATGGGTCAGGCTCCAAGCAAGGCCTGTTCGGTCAGTCAACACTGGACGCTCGGATTCAACCAGGGGAACCCATAGGTCAGGCTCCAAGCGAGGCCGGGTCGGTGAGTCGACACTGGATGCTCAGATTCAACCAGGGGAACCCATGGGTCAGGCTCCAAGCGAGGCCTGTTCAGTCAGTCGACACTGGATGCTCGGATCCAACCAGGGGAACCCATGGGTCAGGCGCTCCAAGCGAGGCCCGTTCAGTCAGTCGACACTGGACGCTCGGATTCAACCAGGGGAACCCATGGGTCAGGCTCCAAGCGAGGCCCGTTCGGTCAGTCGACACTGGACGCTCGGATCCAACCAGGGGAACGCATGGGTCAGGCTCCAAGCGAGGCCCGTACGGTCAGTCGACACTGGACGCTCGGATCCAACCAGGGGAAACCATGGGTCAGGCTCCAAGTGAGGCCCGTTCGGTCAGTCGACACTGGACGCTCGGATCCAACCAGGGGAACCAATGGGTCAGGCTCCAAGCGAGGCCCGTTCGGTCAGTCAACACTGGACGCTTGGATCTAACCAGGGGAACCCATGGGTCAGGCTCCAAGCGAGGCCCGTTCGGTCAGTCGACACTGGACGCTCGGATCCAGCCAGGGGAACCCATGGGTCAGGCTCCAAGCGAGGCCCGTTCGGTCAGTCAACACTGGACGCTTTGATTCAACCAGGGGAACCCATGGGTCAGGTTCCAAGCGAGGCCAGGTCAGTCAGTCTACACTGGACGCTCAGATTCAAACAGGGGAACCCATGGGTCAGGCTCCAAGCGAGGCCCGTTCGGTCAGTCGACACTGGACGCTCTGATTCAACCAGGGGAACCCCTGGGTCAGGCTCCAAGCGAGGCCCGTTCGGTCAGTCAACACTGGACGCTCTGATCCAACTAGGGGAACCCATGGGTCAGGCTCCAAGCGAGGCCCGTTCGGTCAGTCAACACTGGACGCTCAGATTCAACCAGGGGAACCCATGGGTCAGGCTCCAAGCGAGGCCGGTTCGGTCAGTCGACACTGGATGCTCGGTTCCAACCAGGGGAACCCATGGGTCAGGCTCCAAGCAAGGCCTGTTCGGTCAGTCAACACTGGACGCTCGGATTCAACCAGGGGAACCCATGGGTCAGGCTCCAAGCGAGGCCGGGTCGGTCAGTCGACACTGGATGCTCAGATTCAACCAGGGGAACCCATGGGTCAGGGTCCAAGCGAGGCCCGTTCAGTCAGTCGACACTGGACGCTCGGATCCAACCAGGGGAACCCATGGGTCAGGCTCCAAGCGAGGCCCGTTCGGTCAGTCGACACTGGACGCTCGGATCCAACCAGGGGAACCCATGGGTCAGGCTGCAAGCGAGGCCCGTTCGGTCAGCCGACACTGGACGCTCGGATCCAACCAGGGGAACCCATGGGTCAGGCTCCAAGCGAGGCCCGTTCGGTCAGTCGACAGTGGACGCTCGGTTCCAACCAGGGGAACCCATGGGTCAGGCTCCAAGCGAGGCCCGTTCGGTCAGTTGAAGTGAGCATGTGTACCCGGCTTCTGCTTGGAAGGTGTCCTGGGGGAGGGGTGGGGGGCAGAGAGATACTGAAAAGAGGAGAGGATGAGAGAATAGATCCTTGGGAAGCCCCCCAAGGCGCTGAGTGTGAGAAGGATTGGAATGATGCAATGACTGCATAAATTACAGCGCATTGATCGCTACAGTCACATTGATCGCAGCGCTGCGCAAACCAGACAATCTATAGTCATCTTCTGAAAATAGTCCTAATGTTTGAGCTGGAAAAAAACCTATAATCAATGGCTGATGGGACTCTCTCCGAGCGAAACAATGCGCAGGTGGCGAATCCGATGCACCTGAGTTCAGGGCCAATGATACTCAATTTGCATAAATCAAATTCTCCAATGTTTCTCTACCATTGACTTTGATGGGAACTCGTGCTCCAGGCCTGGGGCCCCAGTCCCAGCCCCACCATCCTCTTCAAATGCCTCACTCCCTGCCCTCGCATAATCTGCTCTTTAAATCACTGCATGTGATTGGTTGTGGAGCCGTGCTGGTGAACAGCTTCTTGGATGAGGGGACCATGTCAGGGACATATTGCTTCTGACTCTTGGGGGGCACACATGTTGTAAATAAAGAGTTTTTTTCAGACTGCGTCTGAGGCAAGATGACGTGGAAACAGTATTACATCAGATGAAGAGCGCCTCCTGCCGATGACGTTACTGTCGAGTGGGGGGAGACATTCATGTGTCTGGGATGGATCGACCATGTTTCTTGTAATCGTGTGATTTTATGAGACAAGGACAAAGCCTCGTAATTTGCCACCCACCCCCGCAGTGCTGGGAGGCGTCCCTGGACGCCTTTCATTCAATAAATCCTCAGTGGAATCTCGTGGTCTCCAGGCACTAACAGCTACAATATGTTACTTTTAAACCCAATCAATCAATCAATCAGTAATTGTAAAGCGCAGCTTTTCACCCATGGGGGCATCCAGGCGCTATGGTAATGGACTCAGTCGAAAAACCAGGTCTTGCGTTTCTTCCTGAAGTCCGTGATCTGGGAGGTCGTTCCAGGCCTTGGCCGCACCAAAAACAAAACCACGGCCACCCCACATCGCCTTTTTGTAGCTGGAACACCAACAAGCTTAGCACAGACGATGGACACTAGTTTGGGTTCCAGAAATTGGCATAGTTCCCAAAAAGTATCACCTCCCCCTTGCCGGCATTCAGTTTTAGGCAGTTTTTTGCCATCCATCTGCCCACCAAATCCATGCAACCGTGGAAAAGCCTATGTATGCCAACCTCCTGCCCCTGAAGCAGAGACGCCACAATTTGGGTGTCATCGGTGTCAGAGGTGAGACCAAACCCAAATGTTCTGATAATGGGTGCCAGCGATGAGATCTAAACATGAAACAATGTAGGGCCCAATGATGACCCCTGGGGACTCTGCCGCTCGAGAGGACCAGTGAGCCTCTTGTACTGGAAGAATGCAAAGCACTCTTAGTGCCTGATCCAAGATGCAGGGGCTTCGAGGCGCCTTCAATGACCTGCTGTAGAGACAGAAGCAGCAACACCGTGCTAAGGGGAACGGAGTGTGGGGAAACCCCGCCCAAGTTATCCTGAAGCTGTTTCACCTAACACGAGGTGGGGGTGACATCCACACACGGTGACGCCCCGAAGCTCACACTGCAGACGGCTGACGTAAGAGAGAAGCTGGTGTCTGAGCTGCTTCTGCGGCCCAGTCCCCACGTCAGACGAGACAGCTCACGAACAGGACACTCGCGGAGGGGGTTCAGAGGCGTGTGTCTGGGGGGACTCCGAGCAGTGCCACGAAAGGCTTAGGGACACTGCAAAGGATGTTCTACCGCCCGGACAGCCTTGGTTGGTTCCTCACTGAAGTCACTAGGGGGCTGGATGAAAGGCGGAGCGGCTGAGGTGCGCAATGAGCACCTTTTGGAACATTGTGTGTCACGCCAGCATCTAGGCAGACGTTACGAACAACCTTCCGGATTGCCACCGGCGAACCCGATTACATTGATTGTAGCCGCGCTCTACTTAAGTAACCAGGACCCAGGCCGCCATTGCTACTCATCCTCGCGATCACTCCACAAGTTTTTTTGGGGGAATCACATATAACTCACAGGTCCCTTGTTGCGGAGTCTTTCAAAATTACCATGGTCTCTGTATGATGTTGACTGATACATATTACTCAGGAATCCTGCAGCAATTTTTTACCCAAACTTCTAATTGTCTGTGTTTCCTTTGCGGGTTTGGGTATGTGGGGCGGGGGAATGTTATGTAGCCCTGAGGTGACTATGCGCCTGCCCGAGGCCACGTAGTGGCCATCAAGAGGGCGGGCACCTAGTCAAGGAGGGCGGTCCCGCCCCCACTGGCATGTCCGGCACTTCCGCCTCACCGGTTGGAGGAGGCGGCCTGCCGAGAATCTCGTCCGGGCGGCGGGGAGGGGCTTCAGGGGTACTTATGCTGCGGAGCCCTTCTCCTAAGCCTCTTTGCCGCCCGGACGCCGTCGCGATCTCGCTGGACACTCTTTGACCTCCCTTCCTCTTACCCAGAGTGTCAGTAACAGGGGTTGGGGGGCGTTTTAATGTGTTTGTTTTTCGTTGCAGGCGGAGTTACGGGGCGATCCGGAAGAAGAGAGGTGCAAATGATGTACTTCAGCGGGCACATAGGGGTGCCAGAGCCTAACCTGTAACCTCATGGGAGGTGCAGGAATCCGTGTCGGCGCCCCAGTAGTCCTTCGGGCGGTTGTGGGCCTGTGCAGCCGGGGGTTTGCCTAGTCACGCCCAGCAAATGGGTGTGTCAGTAATTAATTATATTATACAGCAGTTGGGTGGTTCGCCACTGTGCTGTTTGGCTCTAACAGGCGGACAGGTGGCGAGAATGCGGCCTGTCCTGGATCGCCCGTAAGCTAACCCACCATCTTTACATATGTTGTATGTAAATAAATCCTGCAATCCCGATAAACAGCAACACTTAGTGGTTTCCGTCAGAAGGCATAGAGTAGCGGCGGACACTAGGACAGCAGTTGCATTAGTAATCGCGCCCCCAATCAACTCGGGAAACAAAGGATATCTGTGCCCTGAGGCACCGAATGCGGCACCGTGAAACCAAAACATATCATAAAACCAAACAATCACGCATGATTATGGCAAGCCTCACAAACATCTCGGCCCTGAAACCGAGAAAGCGCAAGAAACCTAGCGCTCATGCGAGCAAAAACGCCTCTCAGCCCCGATGCCTGAGATGGGGGCCACGACCACTGGTCAGCTCAGCAGCACTGGTATATATGGGGACAACACACTCATATCTCCGCAGGCCCCAGTCACAAGTGCCGCCCCACTCCGGGGCCCAAATTAAGCCTTCTTGATCCCGTAGTCAGAAGCGATCAAAAGGAAACACTTTGAATGAACGATAGTATTCCTTGATAAAGCAAAATACACGGTACGTGCATAATGATGATGCGGGTAAAAAATGGCTCATCCCTCACATCTCCCCCCATCAACATGAATACATCCATAAACGAGTCTTAGCCTTCGCCTGAAAGCCCGCGCACCACCAAGCATGCACTAACCCTTTGCCATATTCCTCACAAAAGAAACCAAGCAGCACGAGGATATGAACCTCCGACTCCGAAGAGACTGGTGCCTAAAACCGGAGCCTTTGACCGCTCGGGCCACGCGCCCACCTGTAAATAACTGCACACATTAGAATACCACACACCGCGCCATACTTGAGGGCACTGCGCACAAGCACGAGGTCGCGAGAAAGCATCCAGCTCAGGCCCCGGGTAGGAGCAATCAGAAGCGCCAGATGCACAGAGCATGGCTAAGCGTACACACGGGAAAACACGCTTACCCCACCCTTCGGCCACAGCCCCGATGATCGTGGAGGGTCGGCATCGGACTCCCGGGAGAACCATTACCCCACGGACAGTCCCACCACGCGGGACTCCCCGGACCCGCCCGCACCCCCGAAGAGAATGCGAGGAAAATCAGCCGACGAGGAAGGGGGACGGACGAGGCGAAGGAGGTAGGGAGAAAGTCACAACATTACACACCCACGCACAACCTGTGAAAGGTTCGACCCGCCAAAATGCAATATTTGTAAAGCATACAATTGCCGCCACAATACCACACAAACATGGCCACTCCAACGCCGGAGAGATCACACAAAAGACGCCCAAACCTTTAGGAAAAACGGGACTCGGTATAGCAAATACCGCGGGGCCCGACAAGAACAGGCCGGGCCCGCGCTGACCGGAGGACAAAGACCGGAAGGAAAACCGGACGCCCCCCCCCACAGCAGCCCGCTCTAGCGGGCCGCCTCGCCAGGCTCACACCTCACACGGAGGGAGCAGGCGGCTACAGTAAGGGGGGGGGAGAGGGTAGGCCCAAGGCCTCGCTCACCTCAGCACGACGAGATAGTCACAAAAGAGTGTCCAGCGAGATCGCGACGGCGTCCGGGCGGCAAAGAGGCTTAGGAGAAGGGCTCCGCAGCATAAGTACCCCTGAAGCCCCTCCCCGCCGCCCGGACGAGATTCTCGGCAGGCCGCCTCCTCCAACCGGTGAGGCGGAAGTGCCGGACATACCAGTGGGGGCGGGACCGCCCTCCTTGACTAGGTGCCCGCCCTCTTGATGGCCACTGCGTGGCCTCGGGCAGGCGCAAGAGCTTGAGTGGGAGGCTGAGGAGTGCGTCAGCACCAACGTGTCTAAGAAGGCACCGAGCAGGAGCCCCCGAAGGGGTGGGCCAGCCCCCAGCACAAGAGTAAACCCCCCCACCTCAAGATGCCCCAAACTAATCCCCCCACCTCAAGCCCATTGGGGGGAGACGTGCACCCCACTTCTGTGGAAAGAGTGGGGGAGGCCCTGTGAGAAGGACCAGGGCATTGAATGCCGCCATCCAAGACACAAGAGGGGAGACTCCATATACCCCAGAAAGGCCCCACTAGAGGGCAGCAAGCAGGGGGAGCTAGTGTGGCCCTGGTGTGGAGGGGAGGATCCTTTAGAAGATGGAAGAAGAGAGCACAACAGAGCATAACATGTGTATTTGTAAATCTCACGTTCACCCAGAATGGTATCTTGCAGCTGAACAGCAGGTTTTTATTGTTACCTAACTGAAAGCTACTCAGTTTATCGACCTCAGAAGGATGAACGGCTGAGGGGACCTGCTGGGATTTGTGACCATGAGGTCAAACACAGACACCCACAGTGGGTGCATTACTCCACTAAACCACCAGACCCAGCATGCCCTGGTGTCTTTGTTGGATAAAGGACGCTGAGCTGTCAGCTGGTGGCCCATGAGCGTGCTGGAAAGTACATTCAGGACTCCTCAGCCAATGGGGTGTGAGAGTGGGCACCGCTGGGTGTTGGTGCCAGCTGCACCACTGCAGGGGAATGGCTCGTGCACCACAAGCAGGGCCAAGAATGATTGCGGGTGAGAATGTGACCCCCTCTGGCCCTAGCCTTCCTGGACCAGGAAGGGGAAGTTACCTAACAGAGGAGAGCGGAGGGCTGACCCTTAGCTGCCGAGTGCACTGGGGGCTGTGAGCTGGCACAGGCGGGGAGGGTATGTGACCCCCCCTATAGCCCTAGCCTACCTGGACCAGGAAGGGCTGGATACCCAAGGAGGGTAGCTGTGAGCTGACACTTTGCTGCAGTCTACACCCGAGGTTGCACAAATGCGTAATGTATATTACACATTAATTTCATGTGTGTGGGTTAGTCATTGAGGTCCACAATGTTTCTGTCCCCTAGAAATGTGGGATCTTCATCAGGACCCAGATCAATAT